>NC_135175.1:1797500-2397500 GCF_041146795.1 Maylandia zebra | reverse complement strand
GGTTAGCCTGTAGGACTCCGGAGGCAGCCGACAGGTATCGACAGGCCAAGCGGAATGCGGCTCGGGCAGTGGCTGAAGCAAAAACTCGGGTGTGGGAGGAGTTCGGAGAGGCCATGGAAAAAGACTTTCGGACTGCCTCGAAGAGATTCTGGCAAACCGTCAGGCGTCTCAGGAGGGGAAAGCGGTGCTCTACCTGCACTGTGTTTAGTGCTGGCGGAGCGCTGCTGACGTCGACTGAGAAAATTGTCGGGCGGTGGAAGGAATACTTCGAGGACCTCCTTTATCCCACTGACACGTCTTCTGAGGAGGAAGCAGAGTCTGGGGATGAGGGGAATGACCCGCCAATTTTCGGGGGTGAGGTAACTGAGGCAGTTAAACAACTCCTTGATGGCAGAGCCCCTGGTGTTGATGAGGTCCGCTCCGAGTTCCTGAAGGCTCTGGACGTTGTAGGGCTGTCCTGGTTGGCTGCAATGTTGCGTGGAGATCAGGGGCAGTACCTGTGGACTGGCAGACCGGGGTGGTGGTCCCCATCTTTAAGAAGGGGGACCGGAGGGTGTGTTCCAACTACAGGGGGATCACACTCCTCAGCCTCCCGGGGAAAGTCTATGCCAGGGTGCTGGAAAGGAGAGTTCGTCCGCTAGTCGAACCTCGGATACAGGAGGAACAATGCGGTTTTCGTCCTGGTCGCGGAACACTGGACCAGCTCTTTATCCTCTTGAGGATACTTGAGGGTGCATGGGAGTTTGCCCAACCAGTCTACATGTGTTTTGTGGACTTGGAGAAGGCATTCGACCGTGTCCCTCGGGGTGTCCTGTGGGAGGTGTTGTGGGAGTATGGGGTGTCTGGCCCATTGCTACGGGCCATTCGATCCCTATACAACCGTTGCAAGAGCTTGGTTCGCATTGCCTGCAATAAGTCGGACTCGTTCCCGGTGGGTGATGGGCTCCGCCAGGGCTGCCCTTTGTCGCCGGTTCTGTTCATAATTTTTATGGACAGGATTTCTAGGCGCAGCCAAGTGGCGGAGGGCTTTCGCTTTGGTGGCCTCAGAATCTCATCTCTGATTTTTGCGGATGATGTGGTTCTGTTGGCTTCATCGGGTGAGGGCCTCCAGCTCACACTGGAACGGTTCGCAGCTGAGTGTGAAGCAGCGGGAATGAGGATCAGCACCTCCAAATCTGAGGCCATGGTTCTCAGCCGGAAAAGGGTGGAGTGCCCACTCCGGGTCGGGGATGAGTTCCTGCCCCAAGTGGAGGAGTTCAAGTATCTTGGGGTCTTGTTCACGAGTGATGGGAGAAGGGAGCCGGAGATCGACAGACGGATTGGGGCTGCAGCTGCAGTAATGCGGACGCTGCACCGGTCCGTGGTGGTGAAAAGGGAGCTGAGTGTAAAAGCGAAGCTCTCAATTTACTGGTCAATCTACGTCCCTACCCTCACCTATGGCCACGAGCTGTGGGTAGTGACCGAAAGAACGAGATCGCGGATACAAGCGGCAGAAATGAGCTTCCTCTGAAGGGTGGCTGGCCTCTCCCTTAGAGATAGGGTGAGAAGTTCGGCCATCCGGGAGGGGCTCAGAGTAGAGCAGCTGCTGCTCCACATCGAAAGGAGCCAGCTGAGGTGGTTCGGGCATCTGACAAGGATGCTTCCTGGGCGCCTCCTGGGCGAGGTGTTCCAGGCATGTCCCACCGGGAGGAGGCCCCAGGGCAGACCCAGGACACGCTAGAGAGATTATATCTCTCGGCTGGCCTGGGAACGCCTTGGTATTCCCCCGGATAAGTTGGAGGAGGTGGTTGGGGAGAGGGAGGTCTGGGCCTCTTTGCTTAGGCTGCTGCCCCTGCGACCCGGCCTCGGATAAAGCGGATGAAGATGGATGGATGGAGTAAAGTAAGGGATTACTATTGCAAAAACGGTAATTAGATTACCGTTACTTTCCCGTAGGAACGCAGTTACTGCGTTACTAAAACTGTGATTTTTTGTGAGAATGTCTCATGACAGTGACGTAAGCGAGTGTGACATTCGTGACAACAGCTGTGTGCAGATCAACAGTGGATCATATATCGAGTGCAGGAGAGAGTATCAGCGTGCAGCGTTTAAAGCGTGGAAGTACTGACCTTACTTTGAGTTTGATTCCATAAAAAGTGACAAAAACATTAGTGTCCATCGTGCGTGGGAAGAAAACTTCTTTTTACAGCAAAAAACCCCCTAAACTTCCAAGCAAGCACCGAGTAGCTACGACGTAATGGGAAATTCACAGAGAAACTCGCGGATTCTTCCACTGACCACTGCGGCACACCTGCACCAGGGTAAACCTCCGCGTACCCCCAGTCCTGCTTTACAGGTGAAAATAGAGCAACAGGACCACTGAGTCTTTGATTTTATTTATTTTCTGCTGTGTTTTACTTGCATCTATTTGAAAGACTGAGTGTAAACACAAAAAATATTTTTATTTTATGTGCTGGAATGTGCAGAAAGGTTCAAGGTTCTTTATTTGTCACATGCAAAATAGGTTTAAATGTTAAACAAATTTCTTCAAGTCAGAGAATGTTGCATAGAATTTCATTTTTGCTTGAGGCATAAAGTTAAAAGATTAAAACTGATAAAACAAGTTTAAAAAAAAGAAACTTTTCCATTTGATTACATTTTGTATGATGGATTATGTAGAAAAAGTAGAATTGGGCTAAAAGATCTATCGCTTTATCACCTATTCAGATTGTAAATCATGTTTTTAAAAAGTAACTAAGTAACTAAGTAATTAACCCCAATTTGTCCTAAAAAAATGGTCACACTATTGGTCCTAAGGCCACAAAACGGCCCCGCCCTAAAAAGTGCAATAAAAATATTATATATTCATTTTTTTCCACTTTAAATTGGTCAGTCTTTTAAAACTACTTCTCCCTGAAATATTCATATAAAGTTTTAATTATATTTTCGTTGTTTAAACCCTTTAAATCCCAGTTTAATTACATGAGCGCGCTGTTTTTTTAGCCCTAAAAAACAAAAAAAAATTAATATTTTCAAAAAGAACATTTGAAGTAATATTTGATTGTTATTATAATTAGGCCTTTAGATGGTCCAAAGATTGGCACCAACATTCATTTTGACCTGCCATTATTTTTTTTGGAGGAGCACATTAAAAAAAATGCATCCTAAGGACAATTCCCCAAAAAGTGCTATAAAAACTTTATATATTCATATTTTCTTTCACTTTAAATTGGTCAGTCTTTTAAAACTACTTCTCCCTGAAATATTCATATAAAGTTTTAATTATATTTTCGTTGTTTTAACCCTTTAAATCCCAGTTGTATTACACGAGTGCCCTGTTTTTGTAGCCCCAAAAAACAAAAAAACCCTAAATATTTTCCAAAAAAAACCATTTGAAGTAATATTTGATTGTTATTATAATTAGGCCTTTAGATGGTCCAAAGATTGGCACCAACATTCATTTTGACCTGCCATTATTTTTTTTGCAGGAGCACATTAAAAAAAATGCATCCTAAGGACAATTCCCCAAAAAGTGCTATAAAAACTTTATATATTCATATTTTCTTTCACTTTAAATTGGTCAGTCTTTTAAAACTACTTCTCCCTGAAATATTCATACAAAGTTTTAATTATATTTTCGTTGTTTTAACCCTTTAAATCTCAGTTGTATTACACAAGTGCCCTGTTTTTTTTAGCCCCAAAAGCACACAGCACACACGTCAGATACCACGTGACAACAAATATATAATTTTCTGTTGATTAAAAAAAAAAAGAACCCTCTAAAAGCCCTAAGGGCAGAAAATGGTCCCGCCCGAGCAGCGGGCCAAGCTGCTGCTGCACGCCGGGAATGAGTCTCCCTCTCCTGCGGGTCTGTCTCGAGCAGCCCGCTGGAAAGGTGTATTTTCGAGCAGGCGTCAAATGTGAAACAAGGGCGCCACCTGGTGGACAAATAAAAAAATTACAACTCTAAGGCCCCTAGTCCAAAATGAAACTGAAAGTGGAAACATGATGATTACATTAGCGGTAATTATTTTGCAGTGAAAAATAGCGTTTATAATGGGTTTCAATGGGGCACACATCGACCACTTGGCACAATAGTGTAAGTTTATCTGTAGCTTAGCCACTGAACCTAATTTAAGGAAGTCAGACTGAAATTTTAAAATTAAATGTAACCGAACTTTTTTTTGGAAAATCTGGCTATATTCCATTCAAGACAGTGCAAATGGCTTGGATACGAAGAACACAAAAGCCACAAAAAGGTCCCAAGACAATCTACGGGTTTTAATTACTTTTGAAAATAAGTAATCAGTAAAGTAACTGGATTACCTTTTGGGGGAAGTAATCAGTAATTAGTTACTGATTACTTTTTTCAAGTAACTTGACCAACACTGGTTGTGGGTGGCTGTAGCTCAGGTGGCAGAGCAGGTCAGCCACTATTCAGAAGGTCGGTGGTTTGATCCCAGGCTGCACCCTGGCTGCATGCCAAATATCCTTGGGCAAGATACTAACCCCATGTTTGCCTACTGGTGGTGGTCAGAGGGCCCGGTGGCGCCTGTGTCCGGCAGCCTCGCCTCTGTCACTGCGCCCCAGGGCAGCTGTGGCTATAATGTAGCTGCCATCGCCAGTGTGTGAATGTGTGTGTGAATGTGTGTGTGAATGGGTGAATGACTGAATGTAGTGTAAAGCATCCTATATACAAATGCAGGCCATTTACAAATGCAGGCCATCAAACAGCTAACAGATCATCTGCAGAGGAATGGCTTATTTGAAGAGTTTCAGTCACGTTTCAGAGCTCAGCACAGCACAGAAACAGCTTTAGTGAAGGTTACAAATGATCTTTTTATGGCCTCTGATAGTGGACTCATCTCTGTGCTTGTCCTGCTAGACCTTAGTGCAGCATTCGATACTGTTGACCATAATATCCTATTAGAGCGATTAGAACATGCTGTAGGTATTACAGGTACTGCGCTGCAGTGGTTTGTATCATATCTATCTAATAGACTCCAGTTTGTGCATGTAAATGGAGAGTCCTCTTCACACACTGAGGTTAATTATGGAGTTCCACAGGGTTCAGTGCTAGGACCAATTCTGTTTACATTATACATTATACAGGCAGTATCATTAGAAGACATAGCATACATTTTCACTGCTATGCAGATGACACCCAGCTCTGTCTGTCCATGAAGCCAGATAACACACACCAATGAGTTAAACTGCCGGAATGTCTTAAAGACATAAAGACCTGGATGGCCGCTAACTTTCTGCTTCTTAATTCAGATAAAACTGAGGTTATTGTACTCGGCCCTGAAAAGCTTAGAAATATGGTCTCTAACCAGATTCTTACTCTGGATGGCATTACCTTGGCCTCCAGTAACGCTGTGAGGAACCTTGGAGTCATTTTTGACCAGGACATGTCCTTCAATGCACATATTAAACAAATATGTAAGACTGCGTTCTTCCATTTGCGCAACATCTCTAAAATGAGAAATATCCTGTCTCAGAGTGACGCTGAAAAGCTAGTTCATGCATTTATTACTTCCAGGCTGGACGACTGTAATTCATTATTATCAGGATGTCCAAAAAACTCCCTGAAAAGCCTTCAGCTGATCCAAAATGCTGCAGCAAGAGTCCTGACAGGGACTAGAAAGAGAGAGCAGATTTCTCCTGTTTTGGCTTCCTGTTAAATCCAGAATTCAAAATCCTGCTCCTCACATACAAGGTCTTAAATAATCAGGTCCCATCTTATCTTAATGACCTTGTAGTACCATATCACCCTATTAGAGCGCTCCGCTCTCGCTCTGCAGGCCTACTTGTTGTTCCTAGAGTATTTAAAAGTAGAATGGGAGGCAGAGCCTTCAGTTTTCAGGCCCCTCTTCTGTGGAACCAGCTTCCAGTTTGGATTCAGAAGACAGACACTATCTCTACTTTCAAGATTAGGCTTCAAACTTTGCTTTTTGCTAAAGCATATAGTTAGGTCAAAAACTGACCGTGTGCAACTTTCAAATACTTGCTGGGCATGTCAGTTGTGATCAATTAGTGCAGTTCTTGAGACACTGACTGCCATTTTGGAGTGCCTGCTACCTGCCATAGGATCCCCCATAGCTGTTGGTCTCAGAGCAAAGCTCTACAAGTTCTCAGCAGTCTTTGCACTACTGAGGTTTCACACTTCTGTCTGTAACCGAAGGACTCCACAAGTTCCTGTAGAAAGAGACTTTAGACCTGGCAGAAGCTTTTATCTGCAAACAAGCTGTGTGTGACACACTTAAGGACAAACACTCAGGTGCATTTGCCACAGAGCTGTATGTGAAAACCAAGGCCCTGTGCAACACCCACAGTATCCCTGAACCAGGTGCCAAGACGAGGCAAAAACAGAAGAAAAGGGAGGATTTTGTGCTGGAGGCAACTGTGGGTTCATGCACTGAATGGACAACTCAGTCACATCGGAAAGAGTGTTACTTTTCCCTTGTGTGGATCAGATGGTTTGCAAGCTTCATCAAAGATTTTCCAGTGTAGATGCAGGGCTACTAAAAGGCAACTCTTCTGTTTTCTTTTCATTAAAATTTAAAACATTTAAGGCCAAATAAACTCTAATGTCATCTAACATGCCAAGAGTGGGCATCCTTCTGCCTCAGGGGCAAATAACTTTGGCAGTCATCAGTGTAACGATGACATGAGATTGATGCCTTCTAAGGATGGAACCCAGAGGCAATAAATACTGCAAAAAAAGCAGTGGCCCTAAAATTAAGCCCTGTGGGCCTAAACCAATTAAGTGCAGTGCCACCAATGCCCACTAAATCACTTATCGAAATATTAAAATATTGTGGTCCAGTGTGTCAACGGCAGCAGTTAGGTCAAGCAACACCAGAACAACATGGTTACCAGAATCACATGTTGTTATGGATCTTTAATAATGCAGACTCTGTGCTATGAAGTGTTTTAAAACCTGATTGAAAAACCTCCAGGATGCTGTTATCATCTAGAAAATATTTCAGTTAACAAAATACAATTTTCTCTAAAATGCAGGAAAGAAAAGCAGTTTGGAAATAGCCCTATAATTAGCCAATAGAGTGTGATCGAGGCCAGGTTTCTTAAGCAATGGCTGCAACTACTGCATGTTTGAAATTTGCAGGAACCACACAGCTAATAATGGCAAGAACAGAGTGCTCTGTACTAGGACAGGATCACGGTGGGGGGAGCTGGTGAACCACATCCTCTAAAAGGGAGAAAGTCACAAACTCAAACTGAGTAAAAACAGCAGAGTCAGGAGCCATGGTGATGACAATCTTTTCAAGATTACCTAGCGGTAGTCTTTTGTGTTTGAAATTTGAAATGACACCTTTTTCCATCTGCGTTCTGCTCAGCGACGTTCCCTCTTGGTAGAGCATACTGAGTCTACCCCGTCTTTAATACTCGAATCAATGCTGATCTGAAATCACAACAGGAAATATACTGGTTGGTTTCATTAACAAACATTTATTCAAATAGTTGAGACAGTGCACAGTTTGTCTTCTACCCTGATCATCGTCCTCTGGACACACAGAATCCAGTGGCTGATTTTGTGTGTGAGATGCTAGATCCAATGATTTATGCAATCAAAACTTTGTAGTATTTAACTGTTGCACAATATCACAACAAGTGAACTATTATAACTCAGCTGACTGTAAATGCATTTTTCTGTGTAGAATTCATACAGCTGATCACATCAGAAAACATTTATTCACCCAGGGACAACACAAGAGTCTACACACGGAGAGAGTATTCATTCACAGTTCTACCCACTGGATTTACATTTCTACCCGTGTGCTACATTTACTTTACTTTGGATTTGACCTTTGGGACAGCTAAATCAGGAAATAAAGTAACTAAATTTTGTGTAAATATTCATGTCATTTTTCTTTATGGCAAACTTTTATTTTAATTTATTTAAGAGAGTGAGGATAGGATTGCTTTGACCTAAGCTTTACTCTAAAGAATATAATGTGTAATTCTCACCATCGCATCTTTTATATAAAATTTTGTAAACGTGGCAATGTTCAGGTGACATCACACAGGCTGGTTTAATAAATGTCATGGGGGGGGGGGGCAATTCTGATGTTTTCCTTTGAAGGTGTTAAGAGGCTAATGTAAAATTCATTGGTGCACATTCATTGCACAGCTCTGAAAGTGAGAAATGAAATCATTGTGGAAGTGCCACAAAATGTTGTTCTTCTTAAGGCTAATCCTGGCTGACTCAGAATTTAAAGTCTCCACAGACTCCCACATTAAAATGAGTAAGTGACCCACTCACTTCTGGTGCACTCCAAGGTCCAGCACATATATTATGAACAGAAGGTGTATTCTCTTTTCTTGGTACCATTTTCCCTAAATGTAATCTTTACTTTCACTGTTTTCTCAATGACACCCACTTATATGTCTCCTGCAGGCGTCATTCCTCCCCCCACCTTCTCTAATTTTCTTAAGCTCAAAGAGGATAAAACTGAAATCCTTCTCATCTGCACCAAATCCAACCTACTGAAGGCAAATCATTTCATTCTCCCTACTGACAGCTCCGCGATTTCCTGTTCACCTCAGGTAACGAGCCATGGTGTCATCCTAGATAGCTCACTATCCAATAAATCTCACAACAACGATCTCACCCATTCTGCCTACTTCCATCTACACCACATTAACCGATTACATTCTTCTCTTTCCACCCAGTCTACGTCCATTCTTGTCCAAAGTCTCGCTACCTCCCGCATTGACTATTGTAATTTTCTCTTACATGGTTTCCCCCAAAAATCCCTCCATAAGCTGCAACTGGTTCAACTGCTTGCTTTATTACCAGAACCCCCTCCTACCAGCACATCAACCCCTTCCTTCAGGAACTTCACGGTAGTATTCAAACTTCTGCTCACCTTCAAGGCCCGTCATAACCTCGCTCCTCCTTTCTGACCTGTTAAGCACTACCTCTTCGCTCACTTTGATCTTCCTCTTTCCAAATTCCTGTGCCTTCTTTCCACCTCAGCACGATGGGAAGCAGAGCATTCAGCTGCTCTGCTCCCAGGCTGTGGAACTCTCTACCCCCTGATATAAGAAGCATTGGTTCTCTCCCCCAGTTTCAACTCAAACCTGCTGTCCAAGTCTGCATATTCACTGTGAACTTATTGTTTATTTTATCTTCTTTTTTATTGTTCTTCATTTTGTCATTGTTCTACTATGTGTTTTACCTCTTTTTTAAGCATCCTTGGGTGTCTTGAAAGGTGCTTTTAAATAAAATGTATTATTATCCATCCATCCATCCATCCATTCGCTTCCGCTTATCCTTTTCAGGGTCGCGGGGGGCGCTGGAGCCTATCCCAGCTGTCATAGGGCGAAAGGCGGGGTACACCCTGGACAGGTCGCCAGTCTGTTGCAGGGCCAACACACAGGGACAGACAACCATTCGCACTGACATTCACACTCACATTCACACCTAGTGGCAATTTAGATTATCCAGTTAACCCATCCCCACAAGCTGCATGTCTTTGGACGGTGGGAGGAAGCCGGAGTACCCGGAGAGAACCCACGCAAACACGGGGAGAACATGCAAACTCCACACAGAAAGACCTGATGGTGGAATTGAACTCAGGACCTTCTTGCTGTGCGGCAACAGTGCTAACCACCGTGCTGCCTGTATTATTATTATTATTATTATTATTATTATTATTATTATTATTATTATTACAGTCCATTTTTCCAAACTCGCAAAATACTCCTTGAGCAGGAGGAAGTCACAGGTTTTTCAGACCGTGGTTCAACTTAATCTTTTCTGTTGTACATGGTTCGGTTTAGGAAAGGTTTGTGTTCTTAAGTGTTGTACTTTACCGTAAATATGGAAAAAGATTTAAATGTCATTTTTATGTGGTGCCAATGGGTTCTGAAGATGTGTTCATGTGTTCATATGGGGTGGCTGTAGCTCAGGTGGTAAAGCAAGTCACCGTTAGGAGGGTTAGGTGGTTCAATCCTAGTCTGCTCCAGTCTGCATGCCAAATATTCAAGATACTAACCCCAGGTTGCTTTCCGATGCATCCATCAGAGTGTGAATGTTAGTTAGACAGCACTAAAAACGTAGAAAAGTGCTTGTATGAATGGGCGTGATTGGGTGAATGAATGAGTTGTACAAAGCATTTTGAGTGCTCAGAGTAGAAAAGCGCTCTATAAAACCAGCCCATTTACCATATGTGATGTGCCTGAATGGCAATAGCTGGTGAGAACCAGTGAGGTTGAGGGTTTTGTCTTTTTGCAGGATTTGGTGCTAAGAAACAACAGGAAAAATATTTGCAAAAAGTGGCACTGCAGTTGTGCTTTTCACTGAAACCTTTCACCCTCATCACAGACTTGTAACCTGTCCAGAACGTACCATGGTTGTACAATGGTAACATTCAAACAGTGATAGCAAAGATAGAAATGCCCCTCCATGAACAGCAACCTTACCATGCTATAGGGATTTATTTGTCACAGTGATCCCAGTGTTGCTGGGATTTTTTTTTCTGTGGCAGGGGAACAAAATCCCAGGTCCTGGGTGAGGGGCCAGACTAAGAGTGATTCAGCTGACTGCTGTGACAGGAAAAAAAAAAAAGGCCAAGACCAACAAAGGCCCCAGTCCGGTAGATCTTCAACTCCACAGACCAGAACAGTATTCGAAGGGAAGCTGGAACACCAAGATTATGCAGACCATGTTCTGCATCTCATTTGCTGATTTGCAAGATAATTGGTGCCTGTCATGGTGATAATCCCTGAAGCAGATGGTAGAATGTCCACCAAAGTGGAAACTTCTAAGCAGATCTCTGTTTGTTTTTAATCAACAGTCACAATAACCGTGATAATGGGAGAGATTTCAGAATCACCATAAAATACAATTATTGAGAGAATGTGCATACACTGGCTTCTACACAGTATAGAGTATTAAAGAAAAGTACCTGGATTAGTTTTGATAGAAATAAATTGCTCAATGGCACAAAATAAATTTGCAGCGAACATGATGCTGCTCTTGCATTCGTGGAAAGATTGGTCCACACATTTTACACGCTTAGTCATGTAAAATCACATTTTTTTATTTTCATCGTGATAATTATGCTGAGGTATTACAATTTTCTTTGAAATTTGTTACACATAGCACCTGTAAATGAGGGTTGGTTATATATATATATATATATATATATATATATATATATATATATATATATAGGGCTGTTGGGCAATGCTACAAGTGAATCCTGACATCCTGAATGACATCCTGCTGTGGGGGCTCTATAAATTTGACATTTTATTCAATTTTCTTTGTAGTTTTGTTGTGTGTGTGTGTGTGTGTGTGTGTGTGTGTGTGTGTGTGTGTGTGTGTGTGTGTGTGTGTATGTATACTGTTGTATATCTAATGTGACTAACTTGAAACGTTCCATGCTTTCATAGTAAATATTCCAGTTGTTGATCACCAATATTTACAAAAAACCCAAAAATCACTAGTCTGGTACCAGGAAAAAAAAAAACATCTTCAAAAGTGATTGTCATTTAGCAAAACACAGATTGTCACCCATTTTATTCATCTATATCTGCTCTTATGTGGATCGAGCATTCATAACATAAAGTACATACAACTTTTACTTTGTGTGTTTCTTTGTTTCTCCAATATAATCCGGTCTTTTAAGTCTGACGTCATTAACCGTGCCTGGGCTCAAACTCTGCTTCAGGCCCCAACGTCAAACAAACACTGCAGCATCACTGAGAGTTAAAAACTGTTTAAATTCTTTCATCTGTAATAAAATGATCAGTGTTGCTGCTCTACCAGGTGTAACAATTAAGTTTAACATCCAGGCATCCATGAAAACAGAATTTATTAAATTTAACAGAGTTTGAAGTTAGCAGGAAGTTAGCTCGCTAACTTCCACCTAAACATAATATAGCATGTTCTGACTGAGAGATTTCTGAAACAATTCAAACCTGCAGCTCTGTTATCACTTCCAACATAAATGAAGACAGAAAACTAAACAGCAGTGACGTTTGTAGGGTTACTGAACAATGTTTCCTCTAATGTTTCACGTGTCTGAGCGAACACACAAACTCCCAGAGCGTCCCTTGGACCACTGTGAGCAACAGCAGACGTGTGCACTGTGGTCACGGCAGCATCGAATCCATCCAAGGTTTATTAAAATAATCAAAGCACAGCATTTACATTTATGTTAGACTTTTGTTTTTGTTGTCTTTGCTCACAGGCTTTCGAGCGTTTTCCTTATAAAACGCTGTTTTTAACCTTTTTTCCCGCAGTAAATATAAACAACGACAGTATTCAGGAAGAAACTCTGGTTTTACGCGGCCGATCAACACAATTTAAAAACTGGTATAAAGTCCACACTTTGTCTGTCAGTTGTTCCGTCTGTCCTGCTCACATCTCCAATGGTTGTACACGTTGTCATTAACATGGCTTCACTCCACATCAGCTGCTTTGCTAAAACACCGGCACATAAGGACGCTGTCATAGCCTGTCAACCACGTTGATTAGCTGTGTATATACGAATGTGAATCGCATCATTGGCTGGACTACGGGATAAGGTGGCATCGTTCTAATCCCATACGGGAGCAGCCAGTCACTGACTCACACTGCAAAACAGAATTGTTAAAGTATTAATTTTAATTTCAATTCAGGTTAGATTTTTTTTGTGTGCAACGCAGATTTTCTGTGCGCAGAGACATGCCAGCAGTGCGCAATTGCGCATGTGCGCAGCTTAGAGGAAACATTGTTATTGAAGTTGGGCTAGCTGGTATATAATGATGTGCTACATGATCACTAGCGACACAGCTACGTTAGCATAGCATAAACACAGTGAAGCTGGAGGATGAACGCTAACTTTTTTCCACTCGATAAAAGTTAACGTGAGTGTTCCTGATGGTTAGGAACAAATGTAATCACATGGCAGGATGCTGTAAACGGACCAAACTTCAGCCAGGAGAACAACTGAGATAATCCATCCACAATACGAGGTTAGTCATTAATATACTGCTGCATGGGCTGGGCTGTAGCTACATCGTAAGGTTTTAAAAACTGAGCTTTAAAAGGATTAGCAGTAATAAAAATTGAGAGAGGCCAACAGTGATCACTGACTGTTTTTAAGGGCTTGTTGAGATTAAATAGAACAAGATAGAAAGCATTAAAACATGTTAAAAACACAAGAGCCTTAATAAATTCAGAGTAGTTTGGGCCCAGAAGCAGGATTCATCACGTCATCACCTAAAGACCAGATTTGTAAGGTGTCTCTATCAGTTAACGGGACTGTAATTAAAATTACTTTTAGATGTGTTAAATGCAAAATAACCTCAGAAGTTATAATTCAAATTTTAACAAAGGGTACGTGACATTAAAATTATGGTGCAACACATGCTTTTACACTGCTATAGATCTGTGCCTGAAAATGCATAGGTTTTTTTCCCCTTGTTTTGCTAGGACATTATGGAGAAAGTGGACAGGAAAGCAAGTCGAGAGAAGGGACACGACATGCAGGGACCTGGAGCAGATTCAAACCCAGGCCTGTGCTGTAGCCTTTTAACATGTGGGCCACCTGCTGAAATGGGTGAGCAATTTAGGGACTGTAGACATGGTTTTTATATCCAAACTCTAGGTGCTGAATATTCTGTTACTTTATTGTGAACAAAAAGTTAAAGTGTTTCACTAAAAGCTACAAAGACAATTTAAATCAACCTGCCACGTAGGGAAGGAGACTTGAGGTTAATTGCACTGCCTTTTTAAAAATTTACTAATTACCTCTCAGTATAAAGAAGAAGATTTCACCACTTTGCTGCCTTGTTGTGCTTAGATCTGGGACCCACGTGGAGGTCCAAATATAGGTAGAGGATATAAAGACAAAATTGGGGTTAACGATATACGTTGTACAGTAAACACTTATTTCAGTGCAAGTCACAGCATATTTGACGTCATAGCTACAGAAGGAATGCTAAGCACACTTATGGTTTAAACAGTGTTTTGTTGAATATGTGGAATTTGTACAGAAAAGAGACAGAATATAAAAGTTCTCTCTTTCACATGTCATTCTTTAACGCTTTATGAAATATTACATTTTGCATCTATTGGGATTTTACATTATGTCATGTAGTACGTGAACTGTTTTGGGGGGTGTAGCACCATACACAGTATTTACAGTTCAGAGAACGAAACATTGGTTTTACGGCTATGATACAAGTATTTTTAGTAGTCTGCTACACTTTCATTGTTTCTGCGCTACTTTTTTGTGGATGTTTTTATCCAAAACACTATAAAAAAGGTTCCACTGGCAGAGCATCTACATTACAATAGGGAGTGATCACAAAAGTACACAGTGATTTCTACAACACTTAAAAGGTTGTGCTTTAGTGTAAACACTTACAAAAATCATGCTGACTAAAACCCTTTCTTTTATTTTATTATCATATTTGGGGATTCCTTAAAAATATTGTTGCATCTCATCAGTGCTGAGTTTTTTTATTATTTTAGTCCTTGTAAACAGGAGTAATAGATGTTCCCTTGTAGAAAATATTCCGAGCATTATCTGGGCTGTTGGCTCTCTCTGGAATCAGGATGATGTTATTGACTTTTCTTTGTAGTGTGGACTCTCGACTTGAGGTGACTGAAGGGGTTTCTGAAGCACTCTCTCCACCTTCGCCACCACCTCCTCCAGACCCAGAAGTGCTTCCATCACCTGGAGTTACCCTTATAGTAGAGAGGCCCTGTGGTTGAACCCTCTGCTCTGACTGCCCAGTTTTCTGCGTGTGAACTGTAATTATGGGTGGGGTGCTAATGGTGGCGGTGGTAGTAACAATGTGATTGGCACGCTTTCTGTCAATAGATCCTTCACGTATTGAGTCAGAGCTTTCTGAGTCTCTGTTCAGATCATTGAGCTCAAAAGACTGCCTCAAACACCCACTTGATGCTCCCCCTACACCAATCGTCTCTGTACCTCCACCAGCTCCAGTGCCGTGATCCAGGGATCGCCACCTCCATGTTCCGCTTCCATCTGTAGATGGAGCTTGGATCACTGGTCTGCTGTTTTCGGGGTGTGCCTCTACTCTGACAATTGCACCAGTGCTCCCTGAAATACTGCCTGATGTGCTGCCCAATGAGCTGGGCCCTGTGGTGTTGGTGGGGTCTTGATCAGTAAGTGCCCTGTAGTGAGCAGTGCCTTGGAAACTCCCTGTGTTGTTGCACGCCATGCTGCTTTCATCTAAGCTTTTGGAATGGGTCTGTAGAAGTCCTTGCTGTTTAGACATAGCAATCACTTGCATGATTCGAGGTTGGAGATTCTGCCCATTTTCATTAGTCCTGCAGGTTGCAGTCTTCTCTGCAGCTCTTTGCCAGGTAGCCTGGATAGTGCTGTTTGTTGTTGACATCCCCTCTTTTCCTCCTCTGCCTCCCACTGTCCTGTCAGAGATGGCATAACTTTCATGACCTTCCTCTGGTATGTGGACCAGTTGAGAAGACCCAGGTCGAGGCTGCATGTTTATCCTAGCTCCTCCAGTGATACCACTACAGTTAGTGGGTAAAGTGGTACTAGCACCTGTGGCCAGTTTGGCCATATATGCATGGGCATCAAAACCACCATTCAGACCCATTGCAGATGGCTCAGAGCTTGATCGGAGCTCCATGCTGCCATGATGGTGTGGATGCTGGGAGGGTGGCCCTGATGACGAGTCTACAGACGAGGAGAATGAATCTGGGACCTGAAGAGAACACTTATGAGTGTTGTTCTTACTTTTCCATTGAGACAAAAGCTGCTTTGAGCGGCTAGAGTCCATGGAGGCATGGTGGAGGGTGGCAGCATGGCGCCTAGCTGCCTCTTCATATGCTGCCATAGCCTGTGGGGTGTGGACCCGAGGGAGAGTGTGACTAAAGGTCATCATGGCATCTTTGCTGTGGGGGCTGTGTGGGGATATCACTTCCACATCTGCACTAGAGCGCTTCAGGCTTCCATCGGGCCTCTGCTGCTGAAGACCTCGGTGAAGCAGACCCTCAGAATGGGAGATGGGGATGGTAGGCTCCCCAGATATGCTAGCTTTCATTTGCAGGTGGTTGAGGACAGCTTCCTGGCTAATATGTGGCAAGGAGCAAGGTGGGCAGTGCACAAGTGCAGGAGGACTGCTGCTGGTCTCCTCCCTAGACTGAAAATTTCCAACTGCATACAATCCCTGGCAACAGAGAAACAGAGAAACACTTCTAGGTTCTTTTACTTAAAACCTAATATGATATTAATATGATTTCATGCTTGATACCTGGATTCTGATTTTGGATAGGCTAGTGTAAATTAGGGCTGCCATTATTAGTCGACTAGTCACGATTACGTCGACTATCAAAATTGTCGACGACTGATTTAATAGTCGACGCGTCGTTTGAAGCTTTGTAAGATCACAAAAGACGCAGGAATAAGTAGCAGGATTTAAGAGTGTAATAACGGACTGAAACAGAAGATGGCAGCACTGCATGTACAAGGATGCCAGCTGCCGTTAAACCCCGAAAAAGAAGAAGCAGCTGTGTCCCAGAATTCATAGCGCAGCCCTGCTCAGTTTCCAACAATGGCGGCAGCTACTTAGTTTTAATATTACTCTTATTATTCTTTCTGGGTCACAAAATAAACGTTTAACATATTTTCAGGCGAGAATGTAGCTGTGTAAACCTCAAATATCTGCTCAGTTTATCAAGACACCACATATTTTCAAAAGCGCTCCGACGTTTTCGGAGACGTCTGTTACCCACTAGCTCGATAGCGAGCCGGGGGCGAGGCTAGCTAGAGCCGTGAGAACACCAGACTCCCGGCAAATCATTTTCAAACCCACCGCCGTCTTTCGCTACTCAGGTTAAATATATATGAGTCACTTAGATAACTTAAAAATGTTGTTTGGCTTTTTTCAGTGTTTTATTTGTTCCTGAGTAAATCGGTTTGGCTGAGATTAAAGTTATAGTTTTTACACAGCTGAATAAACGTCAAGCAGACAGCTGATTATCAGAAGTGTGAGATGCTGAGAATTTACTCCGGTGTCCTGTTATATTTTAGATAGCAAGAGTTTATTAAACTTCACCGAAACAATCTGCAGATTTCATTAAAATTGAATAAACTATCATCTTGTCTTTATTTTTAGTTAGCACAGACCTTAAACACTTAAAGCTGTAAGCTAATGATAGTTATATAAGAGCAGATGCTGCTGGTGCAATAAGCTGTACTTTTACGTTCAATGGATGATGATCTGATTAGTCGACTAATCGCAAAAATAATCGGTGACTAGTCGACTATCAAAATAATCGTTTGTGGCAGCCCTAGTGTAATTTGGGCAGGGCCTTGTAACTACAGTAATACTACCCTTTTTATTACAAGCGATTTCAAGTGTGTGTATAAATTAAGGAAAAACAGAAAATACTTCTCATGGGCCTTCAGGATGGGTCTATTGTTGAACTGGATGGATTCAGGTCCCTTAATCCCACCCATAACACTGTGAACAATTTAGTCGGTTCAATGCTTTATACTACATTGAAAGCCCCAGTCTTTCATGAGACTATTTGAACGAGTGCTTTGATGTGAGAAAAAATCCCACTGGCTTTGGTGATTGTCTAACTCAATTTGAATCCAATTAAATCTCATACATACCTGATAAAATATCTAACCTTGATTTAAATTAAGTTGGTTGAAAACTTAAAAGCAGCCAACACATGTGTCTCCAAACATAAACTTTTATTATGATGAGAACATCTGTACCCATAGTGGCAAAAACCACATCTAATTCCATACCAGATAGACAGCAACAGCACCTCCAAGTAGAAAGCCCAGGTAGACGTCCATTGCATGGTTCTTGTATTGAATAATCCTGGTCAAGCCACAAATGATGGCACTCATAATAAAAGAAAAGACGAGCAGGGGCTTAAGTAGCTTGGATGAGTCCGTCAGAGTGCTGTTGAAATACATCTGCAACATACAGCAAATACAATACTGGTTTTATTTATAGCCTTAAGCTTATTGGTTTTTGTCATATACGCTTAGGGAGGTAGCATACTGTGGGTCTGTCTCAAAATACTACCATTTCCCCCAAACAATAAAAACAAATTTATGGACTGCACAGCTAAGGAATGAGCTGAAGCTATGCTCAGCTGAAGCTGATACAATTGATTTTGAACAATTTCAGCACTTTGTACAATATGTCTCATTCACCAATATAAGTGCATTCTTCCTATGTCTAAATACAACAATTTTCACTTTTGCTGCTCAAAGCATCTTCCATGAGGAGTCTAAGGAGCTCGGAAAGAAAAGTGTCTGGACTTCTTTAAGTTTCCTTGAAGTTGTTTCATCCGAGAAGCTTCTTCAGTTCTAAGAGCAACTGGTGTAAAGGGTCCCAGATTTAAGGTCCATGGGAGTGTCCCCCCATGAACGTCATGGACCCCCTAATGATCCTCTCCCTAATCACATGAGCCAAGGTGTGAAAACGGGTGTAGGTCACAATCAGCCAGGGTTTTGGGTGAGCTCATTGTGAAACCTAGCCCCACCCCATCTTGTGATTTCCTGAGGTCAAATGCTCTAGGATGTGTGCGGAGGGAAGGATCTCAAAACGGGATTATAGATGGCAGACAGTTGGTGTCGTAAGCCCCGCCTCTGTTCAAAGATGGTCGCTCACAGAGGACATAGATGGCTTCTTTCACCCTTCTTTCAAACCATTGGTCTTCTCTGTCCAAAATGTGAACAATGGCGTCCTCAAAAGAGTGACCTTTGTCCTTTAGATGGACAGCTGAGTCTTGTCCCGTCGAGATGGACTTGACTGTCCATCTGCATCTAAAGGACCAAGGTCACTCTTTGTCCAGATCCTTTTCTTTTCAAGCTCCTTAAACTATGATAACCTGGATGACTGAGAACCTTCACAGACATATTCCATAAGGAGAAAAACTCATTTTACATTTTAACTGAAAAGAAAGCCTGTTTGGTTCACAGAGGGTTGAGTTGTTTGTTATGTAACTGATAAAAAAAATAAGAAGATAAGTTGAATTGAAGTTTTTTTGTTAAGTCAAATAAACAACGGTATCCTAAGAAGATGTGAGGGACTTCTGCTGTAACACTGGGGATCACCATTTGCACGAGCTCAAAACATCACTCACCGAAACATAGACGGCAGCAAAGGATGCCAGAGTAGCATGCTGTGATGGGAAGGATTTCCTGCAAGAGACAAAAGAACAAAAACAAATTCATCCAAGATTCACCTCAGCAGGAGAGCAGGAGGTAAAAAGAAACACAACTGGCCTGAGATATCAAAAACAAAATCCTACACACTATCTTAGGGACTAAATGACTGAACCAAAACTGAACCTCATTTCATGTGCTCTGCAGTGTTGGGAAGGTTACTTTTAAAATGTATTCCATTACAGATTACAGAATACATGCTCCAAAATGTATTCTGTAACGTATTCCGTTACGTTACTCAATGACAGTAACGTATTCTGAATACTTAGGATTACTTAATATATTATCATGCTTTTTACAACAACGTGAATGTACTATTGCTGTGTGATTTATTACTATTACTGAAGGTCCGCGACTCCGAACTGTAGTAAAGGGACCTCTTGTCATGGTTGGCTGTGTGGCAGGTGGGTAAGCAGGAGTGGTGGATCCAAAATGCAGGACTCAGACACAGAAGTTCAACTTAAAGTGCAGCTTTATTGCTGTAAAACCTCTTACTAACTAAACTCACCAAAAGACAAACAAAAACGCTGGTGGACTAAAACACTGAAGCAGAAATACTGAGCTGGAAACAAAAACACTGGTAACACGGAGGGAAAACACACACAGCTTGTTGAGGGTGCGACGCAACACTGACTCAGAGAAACACAGGGACTAAATACACTGGGAAGTAACGAGGAGAATGAGACACAGAAGGAGAGCACAGCTGGGGGAAATTAGAACTGACGAGACAAGCAAAGCAGGACACATTCACATAAGACACGGACCTTCAAAGTAAAACAGGAAGTATCACACAGAGACGCGAACTTCACACAGTGGAGACAGCAACTAAGAAACACAGAGACATAAACCATAAGGCAGAGGACTAAGAACCGAGAGACACAGAGGGGAACCCAAACATGCAGACACAGACTTACACAGAACAGAGGGGACATAGAGAAACATGAAGGGCAAGGGATCGAAACAAGAAACCATAGAAACTCACACCAAGTACAATAATACAAAAATCACAAAGAACTAAGACGCTGGGTCAGGAGACCCAGGACCGTGACACCTCTGACTAATACGGCGGGGTCCCTGTTGGCTCGTAGCCGAAAACTAGCTTTACTTTGTTGTGTGGGTCAACTTTTCTTGACAGAGAGACGCGTTGAAAGGCTGCTCCAACGGAACTTATTGTTTCGGAGGAAAACACGAACACGGTGTACAGTCGAGTCTTAATAGCTTACTTACAGCTGGGCTCGTCAGGCACTCTTCTTGGCTGCAGTGGTTATTATTATATTTACATGCTTCCAGCTCCCGTTTTTCCTCGATGACAGCTCGTACCTTTCCACTCCCCTTTTTCTCCCTCCTCGCGCTCACAGACCCATAACGTGTATGGCAGTCCATTCTCCCTGCAGCACGGACTACACTGCCCATGATGCTACATTCTTTAGAGCTATGCTTGTAGCATTCTGCCTGTTAGCTTAGCACAACAACAACAACAACAACGACGAAAAGGCGCTCTCTCACCCAGGAAACACACAGTCACAGAGAGAGAGAGAGAGAGCGTCGCCCTGTAACCATGGCAACCGTAACGCTGCCTAGAACAACAGAACAACAGTCAAACAAACCCAAACAGTCCTGACCCGCGACAAAATGAAACAGGAAAGTACCGCAGTGTAATCCATTTATTTCAACAAAGTAACTGTATTCTGAATACCACCTTTTTAAACGGTAACTGTAACGGAATACAGTTACTCATATTTTGTATTTTAAATACGTAACGGCGGTACATGTATTCCGTTACTCCCCAACACTGGTGCTCTGCAACATTGCAGTCATATGTTTACTAATGAAACACATACAAGCATAGAGACAAGGCTTGCCTAAGGCTACTATTGTTGTAAACTGGCCTATATAAACAAAGCAGAACCAAATTAAGCTAGCGTTATAAACTGCAGAGTGCTACAGAAGGAAAGTGAATCTGTAGCTTTGTTTCTCACTCTGCTCCATCCATGACCTACTTATGACAGCTCCTGATATTAAAGCCTCATGCTAACTCCTGACTCTGCATATGTGCACATTGGTAAGTGTTGGTGCATTTATGGAAACATAGTTGCACAGTTGCAACATCTGTGGTGTCATGCAAATTGCATTAAGGGTTTGAAAACAGATAGCACAGCTTATGTCAGCACTAGAAGTGGGTCAACTCTAGTGCTGACATAACCATTATAATTATACCTGCAATAATCTCATTGTAACACAAGTGTTACAATGTATGTCAGTTTAAAACTCAGGTTTCAATACAAAACGTAATAAATAATACAAAAGACATGCATAATATTTAAAGCTGGAGTGCAATAATCATTTGAAGCCTCCTTTAAACCAGTCGTAGTAGTAGCGTCCAAAAAGCACCTCTTTGGCTCTTGGAACACATGCAGGAAGGAACAGACCACTGTCTCTCTCAGAGGGGGAGGAAGTCCAGTTGTAAACTTAGAACAACACATACAGCACATACACACAGTTGTGCTGCTTTAAAAGAAATTCTGTCAGATACAATCAGAATCAGAAAGGGTTTTATTGCCAAATGTTGAGCAGGTTTACAACATTAGGAAATTGCTGCGGTGCTTCAGTGCAAACATACTGTCATAAAAATATAAAAATAAGAATAAGAATTAAAAGTGCTAAGTGGATAGATATATACATGATATATACATGAGTGCAGGTGGTGATCAATATTAGAGAGGTTAAATGTTTGTAATGTTCATTCTGTAAAATCTGTCTATTCACCATCTCTTCAGAGAAACTTGTCTCTTCTGCTTCAGCTTTTGTAGTTTCTTTCTAATTAACAATCAGAAAATCATACTTCAGCCTTAGGGGACATAAACGAAGAAAACCATGGCATCTGAAAATAAAGTACCCGTTGAAAACACATAACATCCTAGAAATTGTGTGGTTGTTTTTTTTGTACATCTTTTGTACAAACAAGTATTTGTTCAAGTTACTTGATTACTGGTAATTGTAATCATGTTGATGACAAATTGATTTTTCCAGTTGGTTTTCCAATTTAAATTGTTTTTTTTCCCTTCTTGTATAATGACTAGGATATCATTTTTCTTGTCATTACTGCTCAGGGCAGTTCTCATGACATAAATGCTGCATTTTGGGGGGAGTTATTCTCTTCTATACCAACTGGTCAGTAAGAAGTAGTGAGCCTGTTTTGAAAATGTAAGGAGTAGAAAATATATATTTATGTAAAATGTAGGGAGCAAAAGGAAAAACGTTTGTGTTTATTGTTCAGTTCTACAAAGCAGATGTGACGAGACTGTGCACCCTTGTAATGTGAGGCCTCCCACTGCTATGTGGTGTCTATAGCTCAGGAGGCAGAGCAGGTCGTCTGCCTTATTAGAAGGTTAGTGGTTGGTAGTTCAATCCCTGCATGCTCCAGTCTGCATACCAAATGTATTTGGCCAAGAAAATAACTACAAGTTGTTCTCTGGTGCATCCATCAGAGTATAAATCTTGCATAGAAAAAAGTGCTTGCATGAATGGGTGAATGAGGCAAAAAGTACTCAGGTGGAGTAGAAAAGCACTATATAAGAACCAATCCATTTATGCAGTGATACCCCTCCTAACATCTAAAATACTTCTATTTTTTTATAGCTGCATCTTAAAGGACTATGGTTGTCACTAGAGATGGCACGATACCACTTTTTTATGTCCGATACCGATATCATAAATTTGGATATCTGCCGATACCGATATGAATCCGATATAGTGTTTTTTAATCAACAAAACTGTTTTTTAAATATCTTGCTGCATTTTGTATAAGTTCATACTCAAGTTTAAAACAACAACTACACTAAAGCTATTCTGTTATACCTGTATGCAAAAAAAATAAATTTCATAGTTCAGCAATACTGATCAATCTAATAAACTTAGACCTACACCATTCTCCCTATTCTGGTATTTTAAAGAGTACTTAGCATAAATATTAAGCAACCTAACTAATAGGGTTCCAACTCCCAGCAACAACAAAAATAAATAAATAAAAAATAGGGAACCACCCCTCACGCTCCACCTCATGATGCTTAATCGACGTAATCAACCTTAATTTGATGCAGTGTGACAAAAAAATGCACAGAAATCAATTATTTTTCAAGAAATATTAAATAGATTCAACATCTTTCTTCAACAAAATTGCAGACTGCACAGATGGTACCTTCCCAAAGGAAAAAGTACTATAGCTTACTAGGGTATATATATTAGACTTAATAGTCACTATATACAGTAATTGACTTCTATTCCTTTTACATCAAATTAAAACTTTGGGTGTCAGATAATTATTTATTAAAAGCTCGACATTTTAAATGAGAATAAGAAAGAAAAGTATGTCTTTGTGCCCCCTTTTCCCAGTTAATGCCCTATCGGCCCCCCTGGCTAAACTTTGCTAGATCCGCCCCTGCACAGTTACCAGCCGTCAGCTACGTAGAAAAAGATCCTGGTGTAGAAAGTAATATTAAATAAATTCTAACAACAGCTTATCAAGCTTAAACGTGCTGCTGTTGTTCAGCCGCTGGTTTCCTCTTTCTGGTGCAAAGTGGACCAAAAACAAACAAGAGAGACGGACTCGCGACAGAAAAGCCGATCAGCTGATCATTGATCAGTTTCATGATTGAAGTAGCAGCCGGAGAGCGAGAGGCAGTCGCTCGTTAAGCTTAACGTGGGAATGCTTTACAAACATTCAGAGATGGACTTACACACTTGCTTTACTTCTCTCGGGGATAACTTTGTCGGAGATGAAATGCCAGGTTGCTAGCGAAGCTCCACATGCTAGGTCCCGCATGCCACAGCCGCTCTATCACGTGATGCATACTGCTCCGAGTGCTAACGTTCTGAGGTGAGTTACGGCGTGTTGCAAGTTTTGTGAGGTGCTTTCGTGATATTTAATGGATCGGATTACATTTTTTATTTTTCTCCGATATCCGATCCAGTAATTTAGGTCAGTATCGGACCGATACCGATACGTAATATCGGATCGGTCCATCTCTAGTTGTCACATTACTAGATATTTAAACTTCATGCCAATGTCTAGGAAAATACTTGATACAGAATACCATTTTTGATACCACAGGGAAGATTATTACCACATCCTGCAACAACAGAAATTATTATTAATTAGATTGAATTAAAAAGTATTTAATAAAAAAATATGTCAACAATTTCATTGCAGGTTGTGAAGGTGAAATATATTCTAGAACAAGTTGAAATTATTTATTGCAGAAGAAGCACATTATGCAAATGGTAATAATGAATTTGTGTGGTATTACTTATGTTACAGTAAAGAGTGCATTGTGCATTCTTAAAGTCGTACATGTTGAATTGAACTGAGTATGTCATCTGTTCAAAGCCTCTCCCAGTCAGTGCTGTTCTCCATGCTTGTCTCACTGTACATGATGTTATTAGCACTTTAAAGGTGATCATTTAGGACTCTAACAAGTTGATTTGTTTACATTTGGCTATCTTAATTTTTAAGTGAGATGTGCGTTTTGACTTTATATACTTTATGCATATAAGGCAACTGTTTCCTTTTGCAATATTTTTGTGTGACGTGTTTTTCTGTGTTTTAATAAAAGGGGAACAAAGCACATTTAAGTCAGCCTAAGATGATATTTGTTCATTTTCACATCGCCTTACTGAGGTAATGCGAAGTGAAACATGCTTCTTTTACTCCAAAGCACCGGAGCACTCAAAGCTTTACAGAACTTGCCTCATTCACCTATTAACACAAGCACTTTTTCTATGGGTATGGATAAGTATGGTATCGGAAATCATGACCAGAAAAGTCCAGGTTCCATCCATTTTAAGCATGTGAATTACAATGTCTTGTCTTACTTATATTGGAATAAGCATGTACAGATTCCAAAAAGAGGAGGTTGTATCTAATCTAATTTTTTGTCTTGTAATGATTAAACACAGAGTCAATACAGTACAAGTGTAGACAGGGCAGTCACTTGAGACTGTGAGACCAGACTGGCCAACCTGCGCGCTGCATGAATAGACTACAACAAAGCCTATGACTCAGTGCCTCACACATGGATCCTGTAATGCCTTGAACTGTACAAGATCAACAGGAAGGGCCTTCATCAGGAGGATTGGGAAGTGGCGAACAAACTCAGCCAGATCATTACCAAGACTGGCTACGGATACCAAGTATGGAATGGTGGATTCTGTTGTAGCAAATGCACTTAGCCAAGAAAATGGACAGGAACAATAGTCATCATATGAGACTTCAAAAAAAGGGGGTACAACACAAAAACCTGACATCAGAGCAAGATATATAATGGCTTCCCAAAAACTTTTCATTTTCTAGCTAAACCTGAGTACATTCCATCTCTACTGCAAAGGATTCTGGGGAATGCAGTTTTCACAACCTTTCACTACCTCACTGACCGCTCACAGTATGTGAGAACTCAGGGCTGTGTGTCGGACAGGGTCGTCTGCAGTACGGGGCCCCACAGGGAACGGTTCTGGCTCCGTTCCTCTTCACCATCTACACTGCAGACTTCTCTCACAACTCCACCCAGTGCTTCCTGCAGAAGTTCTCTGATGACTCTGCAATAGTTGGCCTCATCACTGATGAAAACTGACCCATGGCCTTGTGGACTGGTGTCAGCAGAACTACCTCCAGATCAACACTAGAAAAACCAAGGAGCTGGTGGTAGACTTCCACAGGCACAAACATCCTCCACTGCAACCACTGAACATACAAGGTACATTGAGACTGTGGACAGCTACAGGTACCTTGGTGTTGATCTCACCTAAACTTACAAATTATCATACCATTTTTAAACAAAACAAAAAAAAAATTATTATTTTATCATCACTCATTCTTACAGACAAATATCGTCCAAAGCAACAATATTTTAAGGTCCATATCAGGTTAAAACTGTAATATTTCGGCATTACGTTCAGCCATCTTGGATGGACTTCCTCTATTTTTCTTTTTCCAAAGCACTTAAAACAATATTACACATCAGCCACTAGAGGGAGCTCTAGTGCAGTGTGCAAAACTGTATAATCCAGTGTAATTTATAAAAGGCAGAACATGGTACATTGTTAAAAAAAAAAGAATGCACCGGCCAACTCAGCAACACCAAAAGACCATGATGACCACACAACATGACCTACTCAGTCAAGAAAAATCTTTGGGTAGGGGAAATCAAGATTAACTTGTACTAGAAGGATGGTAAGAGAAAGGTATAGAGATGGAAAAGAACACTCATGATCTGAAGTATATCACAGCATTATTGCATGGGCATGTATGGTACAAGGTGGAACTGTTTCAGTAATGTTTCTTGCTGATGTGACTGCTGATAGAAGTAGCAGAATGAGTTGTGAAGTGTACAGGCTCGTACTTTCTTCTCAGTTTCAGTCTTATTCATATTGCAAAAACAGCTCAAGAGTTTCTTAAGGCAAAGAAAGTCATTCACCTGATCATAATTCAAACGAGCATGAAGATAAATCACAGGAAACACAGTATCGTGTGATATTTGTAGCTGGTCATTTAAGGTGGTCATTGGTGGGGCGATCGTGGCTCAAGCGTTGGGAGGTCGCCTTGTAATCGGAAGGTTGCCGGTTCGAGCCCCGGCTTGGACAGTCTCGGTCGTTGTGTCCTTGGGCAAGACACTTCACCCGGTGCCTACTGGTGGTGGTCAGCTACTACAATGTAGCTGCCATCACTGATGGGTGGATGACTGGATGTGTAAAGTGCCATGGGGTCCTTAGGGCTAGTAAAAGTGCTACACAAATACAGGCCATTGACTCTAAAGGTGTTTTATCCAGATCTAAAAAACAATCCATATTTAAAAGCTTTACTTTGAACATTTGATTTTGGAATATGTGACATGTATTGAAATGGCGATACATCTAAACAATTTGTGCAAAACTTGTGTTAAATCCTTTGATTTAAATCACAAGTCCACATTGTTGATGTAAAAGAGCCAAATGATAAAAGTCTTTCAGAGTGGTGACTTTGCCTGTGTTGCTATTAGCGCAGCAGAAATGAAATCCAAACTGAATTTTCATTTGACTTATCTGTGTTTTCCCCTTTGTTCTTTTTTCCTGTTTTCATTAATGTCATGTGTTTGAATTCACTTGTTTCATACACTCTCTCCCTCCCTGGTGTGTAATTAGGCTGTTTTCCTTCCCTCATTCTCTTTAACGAGAGAATGTCTCTTTCTGGCTCTTTCTGGCTCCCTGATCATCTTCCTCTCTCCAGTAGTTTGTTTCTTCTTCTAATGACCTACTTAGTTGCTTCGTGCTTTTCCTGGCATCATTGTCCAGCTTCTGAAGAAGCGTCATCATCCTTCCAGCATACTTTTGCAGAATTGATGATGCATGCAATTGAGTTATTCCCTATAATTTTCTTATAACAGTATTATTGTTGTAATTTGTTCTCATTATCTGTCTTGATGCATGCTCAGTCATCCAGGTAAGTAAGTCATTTTGGGATTGACACTGTTATTATTGTCATTGTTGGTCGTAGTTATTGATTGGGATTATTGGTGGTGATGTTTGGCTTGAACTATAATTATTATTATTGTCATAATTCTCTCCTAATTTGCATTAAACCTGGACTGAATAAAATTAACACCCTCACATTCACTGCACACATTCACAGTCCTGCTGGTATTATTTTTCTTACCAACTCTGTCTTGTCTGTAAGTTTTCCAATCTATCCCTGCTCTGTTCTTTATGTGATATACTTCATAATAATATTAAAAAGAAAAAGCCTTTTTTTCTCTGTTTTATAAGACAATTGTCTTATATTCCCCTCTAAGAGTGCTAATGTACTTTATAGCTAGTGATATAAAGCATCACAAAGAATCACGTTAAATGATTTTTCTTGACTACAAAACTGATCCACTCTTAATTTGTGTGTCGTTTGCGTGAAAGTGTTCAGAATCCAAGTCTTTCAGTGTAAAGTGGAGCATATCGAGTGTTTTTTCTTTCCTTACCTGCCCTGGTTGATTGCTGCAGGGTCACTCCCTGAGCAAATATCTTCCATTATGTATGGGTTCTGTTCACAGCTGACATTTAGGGTGGTGTAATTGGGTTTACACACAGTTAGGAAATATGGTGTTGGGTATCCAGTCATCAGTTGGAGGACGTCTGTGATGAGGGCCGTGGCACAAAGACCGAACGCATGAACTCCTGAGGATAGATGGTGAGATATGTGCTTACCAAGAGGAAAAAGAGTGAGAATATCAGATTTTACAATGTTTAGTTTAAATTGTATGGTTGTATTATTTAGACAAAATAATGTATCGCGGTATAGTCTGACGCTGGATCACTTCACAATCCAGTCCAGTTTAACTCAGCTCAGTTTTTCAATGGTTGCTCTCAACGCCGCACGAATTGTCCAACAATTAATAATAGCAAAAATGAAGGAGGGTAAAATGACGATGAATAATAAATTAACTACACAATTGAGGCTGCAGTCGACAAACAACTTTGCCATAAAATTACCGTGAAGTGTTGTATTATGTATTATATTTTCTTTGTGTGAGTGAGAGAGTATTTATGTGGCCGTGTCATGGATCGCTGTGTGGCAGGCACGAGGAGGACCCAAAATGCAAAACTCACAGACACGGGGATGAACTCAAAAATTACAGCTTTAATGCTGGAGAGGCAGAACGTAGGAAATACAAAACTAAACTGGGAAAACTAAATACAAAGCTCGCCAAGAAACACAGGGAAGAACACACACAACATGAGGGAAAACGCGACACAGAACTGAGGGAGACGCAGACATAAATACACAGAGGGTTAACGAGGGAAGTGGGAGCACACGGGGAACACAGGTGACACTGATAATAATCACGGGACATGGCAGGAGTGAACACAACACTGACGGTAGAGGTGAAACAGGAAGTACAGAGGTTCAGACAGGAGGAGAGAGAGCACGGGGAGAACACCAACATAACGGGCAGGGGAGACACGGAATAAACACGAAAGGGGACGAGGGCTCATGAATACACAGAGGGGCACACAGGGGGTGAGAGTCACAAAGGGAAAGCACTCAGGGAACAACACAACAGGGCAACTCAGGAAACAGAACCTAAACAGGGAACAAAATACAAACATACAAGAAAACTAAGAACACTGGGCCAACATGGCCCAGGACCATGACAGGCCGGATTTATTAAGTGAAGCAAATAGTGTGACACTGCAATGTGGATGATGTGCTAATTTATAAAGTGGATGCATTTGGATGATTTACCATTTGGATGATTTACCATGTAGTAATGACCAAACCAAAAATGGTTTAAAAACAAAGTTTGTGTTTGTTACTTTTGGGTAATGCTGGAATTATATGATTTTGGTTTAGCACTGTGGATGAATGCATCGTCTTTAGAGACTGAATCAGTTTTAATATCCAATGCTAATAAAGCAAAACCAAAACGAAAAGCATGAATCCATTGAGATAATAGTAATTTTACTGTTAGCAGATAAAATGCACACATAGAGGTGGCTGTGGCTCAGAGAGGGTAGAGCAGGTCTGCTAATCAGAGGTTTGATGGTTTGATTCCTTGCTGCTCCACTCGGAATGCCCAAGTACCCTTGGGCACCTCCCAATGTATCGAGAGTGTGCGTAAAATAATTATAAAGCACTTGATGGCATAGAATAAAAAAACGGCATGTATATGAATAAATTGGGGAGTCTTGTAAAATTCCCATTTTGAGCTCCCATAAGGAAAAAAGTGTCACCACAAAGGTACTAGAATTCTTAACTGGCTACCATGGACTGCCTTTATGTGACATGAGTAAGTGTGCAGTTTAAAAAAATCAACCTACCAACAAATCGGACGGCTCTGCGTATGAAGGAATTGAAGTTGCAGCCAGCTGCGTTGATGTTAGCCTCACCGCCACCGCCGAGCTTTCTCCGAGACAGACAGCAAAACAGGATGGCCTCTCCAATCATTATCTGTCAACACAACAACTCACCTGTTACGTCTGCTCACAGAGGAGGAGACACTCAGAAAATTCAGACTATAAATCTCTGCCAAAGTGGTTCTGACATAATCAGCCAGTTTGAGAACATGAACGGGAACTGGCTGCTTTATGTGAGCAATGTGCCACAGCTTGTTCTTTGGATTCCACTCAAAGCTCTCGGATAAACCCAGCCACGTAGCTAACACACAAATGCACTCTGCATGGGATTACACATCTTTGCAGAACCAGAATGATGGAAAAAATAAATATTTAGAGATTATTTAGCATTGGACAGGTGCAAAAGGGAGAGGGAGAGGGGGGCTCCAGTGATGTGCATATTATCAAAACTGACCCTGGACACATGACCCACCCTAAACCAGAGAGAAATGTACACCACATTTTTCTCTTGCAAATTTTTCATACGGGAATTTATGTTTGCAAAGTTTAATTACTTTCCAAGGTGTTTTAAGTTTTATGCTTTTTACAGTGATGATATCTAAAAGTCTATAAAACTTACTGTGAAAGTAACCAACACGTCCAAAGACTCAGAGATGCATAGAAGTAAATTATCCAAATAGGGCTGGGCAAAATGATTATTTTCCTAATCGATGAATCTAGCGATTAATTTTTCGATGCATCGATTAATCTAACGATTCATTTTTCAATCCGATTCGATTTCGATTCGATTAACGATTTTTTCCCCCATTATTTGACTTGTATAGCAATTTCACATTTACTAATTTATGTATATAAATGAAAAACACAAATTTATTCATTTGAAGACCTTTTAATAAAAAAAAATTCAAAATAAAGTTGTAGAGGTCGTACAATCAATACAATAGAGATAGCATTTAACAAGAAATGAAATGTGCAAACATATATAAAATTAAGGAAAAGTTAACAAAACATTTCAAATAAATAGCAACAATGGTGTCTTTAAACAAACAAAATGTAACATTCACTTTGCTTTCTGCCAAAAAGTGCTCTTCATTCACAAAACAAAATCCACAATAACATTGTACTACAATCTTCTGTTTTAAACAAAAAATTAAATGTTTTGCAAAACAAATATAACAAAGGAAATCATAGCAAAAAATTAATAATATACAAACAGCAGAAATGGCGTCTTTGAACAAATAATGAAATGACAAGTTACCCCTAAGTAGGACTCTGTGACCAGACTTGTCCAAGCATCAGTGGTAAGGGAGATTTTGGATGTTTTGGAGGCTTTTTTTTTAGTTCATTCCTTAGTTTCTCCACTGAAGTTTCATACTTTCTCTCCATCATGCTTGTAAAATGACGCTTAGACGGCAGAGTGTAACCTGGCTGGAAAGTGGTCAGCATTTCTTTGAATCCCTCACCCACAGCAAGTGGTCTCTTGTCTTTTAAAATCATAGATAAGACGCTCTCAGTAAGTACAGCCACCCCCTGGGGGGTGCATGGTATACTTCTTCTCTGACAGTAGTCCTCCAGACTTTTCTGTTTATTCCTGAAATCATAAATCACACACAGCACACAGATGAATTCGAATAATTACAAAATAATCATATGGAAAGCATAATATCAAAATAATTTGATAAGGATCTGGTTGAGATAGATATATACACACATACTGTTATGCCATGTGCTTTCATAGCATAACAGTAAGAGGTTAATGATAATCCCCAATGTTGAACATATGATATGCAGTAATCATGATGGCTGGAAAAGATAACGTTTAAACACCCAGGGCTGATGGCACCTTTACTGGTGCACTGCTTTCTAGTCATTAGATGGCATAACTTTGACCTATAAGATCAAGCTGGAGAAGCATTATGTATAAAAACAGCGTTCAAATAGGATGAAACACATTAAATTTGACAAATCAAGAGTTCATTGTCATTTTGCTTTTGCAAGCACTTTAACAATGTTGTAATAGTGTCCACGACGGCTACGTTTAGCAGGTGGTGCATTATCCTTGTTAACATTTCTCCTGCGGCCAATTCGCTGTCTCACATTTTTGTCTTTCGCCGATTCTGATAATCAGCCTGCGTGCATTCAGACTCATTTCGCCAGCATGGGCCACAAACCAAAAAAACAATAACAACAGCAGCTGCTATATGTTACTGCTCAGCAGCTTAAATGAGTTTTGCATTTACGGAGGTTGGGTGTTTATCTCTGTGTCTATGAGTGAGTGTACGTCTACGTGGGGGGGTCTGGATGAATTAACGGGTAAAAACTAGCGTTAGTAAAAAAGTTGAAAACTTACGGTGGTTTGTCCTTTGCAGAAGCTGCTCCTGGATGCAGTCGTTTGAGGTGCTGGTGCATAGCCGTCGTGCTTTTATGATAGGCTATTTCCACCTTACAAAGTCGGCAAACGACTGAATCACTTCCTTTTCTGTTAAAATATCCCCATACTGTAGAACTGCGTGTTCGGGTGGAGTGATTTAAGTTGACTGCAACTGCCTCACTCATGATTCCGCTACTCGCTGCCGCCATGTCTTTTTTTGAAAGTGACGACGCATCGACGCAGATTTTTTTACGTCGACGTATTTTTTGCGTCGACGTAATCGATTACGTCAACGCGTTGTCCCAGCCCTATATCCAAACCAGGTTTCTACATCAGATTTACACGACTGTGTCTAAATATTATGGCACTGATATTTATATACGGAACTTTTCTACACTTACTGGCAATTCAGTCATTTTACACTATAAGCTGCACTCACCCATTCAAACACATTCATTCAATACTTTATATTACACACTTTACACCACTTATTGTACCAATATTTATGTAAAAAAAGCATGTTGTATTTTTTTCACTCGATATGACAGCAGTTATTAGTGTCGAGTGTGAAGCAGCGGGAATGAGGATCAGCACCTCCAAATCTGAGGCCATGGTTCTCAGCCGGAAAAAGGTGGAGTGCCCACTCCGGGTTGGGGATGAGTTCCTGCCCCAAGTGGAGGAGTTCAAGTATCTTGGGGTCTTGTTCGCGAGTGATAGGAGAAGTGAGCTGGAGATCGACAGACGAACTGGTGCTGCGGCCGCAGTGATGTGGACGCTGCACCGGTCTGTCATGGTGAAGAAAGAGCTGAGTGTAAAAGCGAAGCTCTCAATTTACCGGTCGATCTACGTCCCTACCCTCACCTATGGCCACGAGCTGTGGGTAATGACGAGAACGAGATCGCGGAAACAAGCGGTGTAAATGAGCTTTCTTCGAAGGGTGGCTGGCCTCTCCCTTAGAGATAGGGTGAGAAGTTCAGCCATCCGGGAGAGGCTCAGAGTAGAGCCGCTGCTCCTCTACATCGAAAGGAGCCAGCTGAGGTGGTTCAGGCATCTGACAAGGATGCCTCCTGGGCGCCTCCTGGGTGAGGTGTTCCGGGCATGTCCCACTGGGAGGAGGCCCCAGGGCAGACCCAGGACACGCTGGAAAGCTTATATCTCTTGGCTGGCCTGGGAACGCCTTGGTGTTCCCCCGGATAAGCTGGAGGAGGTGGCTGGGAAGAGGGAAGTCTGGGCTTCCCTGCTAGGCTGCTGCCCCCGTGACCCGGCCCCGGATAAAGCGGAAGAAGATGGATGGACAGATGGATGGATGGATGGAGAAACTTTGAAGCCACTTTGAAGCCAAGGATTTTCTGGTAGTGGACAGAATTCAGAACAATGCTGACTCTGCATTCACTAATGCTATCTACCGCCTGACTACCGAGGACAGTGACGTCATCAGCGAGAGACCGGTGACCAGCATCGCGGAGCATGACGTCCGAGCGGCATTGAGGAGAGTGAACACAAGGAAAGCGGCGGGGCCAGACGGCATCACCGGCCGTCTGCTGCGCTGCTGTGCTGACCAGCTAGCAGGTGTGTTCACTTACATCTTCAACGAGTCCCTGGCGAAGTCTGTGGTCCCCACATGCTTCAAAAGATCCACCATCATCCCTGTGCCCAAGAACAGCAAACCCTCATCCCTGAACGATTACCGGCCAGTTGCACTGACCTCGGTAGTAATGAAGGTGTTTGAGAGGCTGCTGAAGAACATCATCTCCTCCTCCATCCCAGACACCACAGATCCGCTGCAGTTCGCCTACAGATCCAACAGATCCACAGAGGATGCCATCGCCCACGTCCTACACACCACTCTCAGCCACGTGGACAAGAAACAGGGTAACTATGTGAGAATGCTATTTGTTGATTACAGTTCAGCGTTTAACACAATAGTGCTCTGCAGACTGTTCACAAAGCTGAGGGATCTGGGACTTAACAGCCGTCTGTGTGCATGGGTGTTGGACTTCCTCACTGGCAGAACTCAGGTGGTGAGGGTGGATAGATGCGTCTCTAACAGCATCACCATCAACACAGGAGCACCTCAGGGATGTGTCCTCTCGCCACTGCTCTACTCCCTCTACACTTCAGACTGTGTGGCCACCCACGGCTCCAACACCCTTGTGAAGTTTGCTGACGACACAGTGGTGTTGGGTGCCATCTCCAACAACGATGAGGCGGCCTACATGGATGAAGTGAAGAATCTGGCATCGTGGTGCCAGGACAACCACCTCCAGCTGAACGTCAGCAAGACCAAGGAGCTGGTGGTGGACTTCAGAAGGAGTCAGCACAGAGACTACAAGCCCATTATCATCAATGGAGCTCCAGTGGAGAGGGTGCAGTCCTTCAAGTATCTTGGTGTCCACATCTCCTCAGACCTGACATGGGCTGCCCACATTCAGGTCCAGACCAAAAAGGCTAGGCAGCGCCTGTATCACCTACGACAACTGAGGAAGTTCAGGGTCTCTCCAAAGATCCTCAGGATTTTCTATACAGGCGCTGTGGAGAGCATCCTCACACAGAACATGACATCGTGGTTTGGGAACAGCTGTGTGAAGGACCAAAAAGCTCTCCAGAGAGTGATCCGTACAGCAGAACGCTGCTGCAGGATTGCTCTCCCCCCGCTTCAGGACACCTACACCAGGAGATGCCGGACTAGAGCAGCGCAGATACTGAAGGACCCGTCCCATCCTGGCAACAAACTGTTCCAACTTCTGCAATCTGGTAGAAGGTTCAGCATCATCCGGGTAAGGACAGAGAGACTCAAGAGGAGCTTCTATCCCCAAGCCATCCGTGCCCTAAACACACACACCCACCCTCTCACATCATCTATAATTGACTGAGACAGGACTCTCCCAGACACTAAACCAAGGAACAATGTACATTTCAATTCCTTTAATTTTAAATATGTTTATATTGTCTATCCTGTAAAATAGTCAGATTGTCTATTCTTATTTAATTCACTTAATGCACAGAATTCACCTGCTTGCTGCTACTACTGCACATTCACCTAATGTATATACTATATATATAATGTTCTTCCTCTACCCCCCCCCCCCCCCCCCCCTTTTTGCAAATGTCGAGGAGCGTGTCAGGCTACATTTCACTGTGTGTTATACTTGTTTAACTATGCATGTGACAAATAAAGAACCTTGAGCCTTGAACCTTGAACTCCAATGAACTCAGTGAAGATCTAAGAAGAAAACTTGTAGAATCAAAGTTGGTAAGGTTTCCTGGACCATTTCCAAATAATGTAATTTCAGCTGTTCACAGGCACCCACTAGAGTACGCTGGGCCCTCAGGCCCCCCTCATGAAGTCAGTTTCTGATTCCTTGATCAGAGACAATTTAACATTGTCCTGGGGGTTGTCTCATTGTTGCCACTCTAGCACACATGTTAATTCATGCCTGTTAATTTCATCAACACTTCTGCTACTTAACTGAGGTTTAACTGACATGATCCTTCCTTAAATCTGTTTGAGCATTTTATTATTAGCAGCTTTTACAGCTCTTTATTGATATATTATGTGTTCGAGTTCTGTATTATTTTTTTTTCTGTTAATAATTTTATTCTGCATTTCCCTGAACTTCTTGTTGTCTTAAGATGATTTTTTATTGTATTGTTATTTGTGACTTTAGTTCTTAGTTTTCTGTGACTTCAGCTTTGTTAGATGTCCTCACCCTGTTTTTGGTCATGGTCCCTCATGACATTCTCTTTTTCCTTGTGTCCTTGTTCTTGTTTGTATGTGTTTGTGGGCGGGACTCATCACAGGCAGTGTTGGTCAAGTTACTTGAAAAAAGTAATCAGTAACTAATTACTGATTACTCCCCCCAAAAAGTAATCCCGTTACTTTACTGATTACTTATTTTCAAAAGTAATTAATTACTTAGTTACTTAGTTACTTAGTTACTTTTTAAAAACACGATTTACAACCTGAAGAGGTGATAAAGTGATAGATCTTTCAGCCCAATTCTACTTTTTCTACATAATCCATCATACAAAATGTAATCAAATGGAAAAGTCTCTTTTTTTAACTTGTTTTATCAGTTTTAATCTTTTAACTTTATGCATCAAGCAAAACATTTAATTATATGCAACATTCTCTGACTTGAATAAATTAGTTTAACATTTAAACCTATTTTCTACACATTCCAGCACATAAAATAAAATATTTTTTGTTTTCACTCACTCTTTCAAACAGATGCAAGTAAAACACAGCAGAAAATAAATAAAGTCAAAGACTCAGCGGTCCTTTTGCTCTATTTTCACCTGTAAAGCAGGAGCAGGGTAGGCGGAGGGTTACCCTGGTGTAGGTGTGCTGCGGTCAGTTGAAGAATCCGCGCGAGTGTCTCTGTGAGTTTCCCATCACGTCGTAGCTACTCGGTGCTTGCTCGGAAGTTTAGGGTTTTTTTTCGCTGTAAAAAGAAGTTTTCTTCCCACGCACGATGGACGCTAATGTTTTTGTCACTTTTTATGGAATCAAACTCAAAGTAAGGTCAGTACTTCCACACTTTAAACGCTGCACGCTCATACTCTCTCCCGCACTCGATATATTATCCATTGTTGATCTGCACACAGCTGCTGTCACCAACGTCGCACTTGCTTACGTCACTGTCATGAGACATTCTCGCAAAAAAAATCACGGTTTTAGTAACGCAGTAACGCAGCGTTCCTACGGGAAAGTAACGGTAATCTAATTACCGATTTTGCAATAGTAATCCCTTACTTTACTCGTTACTTGAAAAAAGTAATCAGATTACAGTAACGCGTTACAAGTAACGCGTTACTGCCCATCTCTGATCACAGGTTCCCGTCTGTGGCCGAACACACCTGCTCCAATCACCCACCTAATGATCTAATTAAGAAGCCACTACTTAAAGTAGCTGCTGAGACTTTGTATTCACTGGATCATCGAGCTAATCGGTTAGTTAAAACCGTGCTCCTGCTACTCCAGAGCCTCCGGGCTAGAACCAGCAGACTGAGAGACAGCTTCGTCCATCAGGCTGTCAGGAAGCTGAAGTCTCACCCTGCTCCGTCCCTCTCGACTCTCACACACATGAACTCCAGACCTGTATCCAGCTCCTCCCTCCGAATCCAACACCGCCCTTTCACTGACTGCCCCACCCCCACTTGCACATGAACTCTGACACTAGTTGGTGTTTTTATCAGGTAGTATTCATTGCATTTTCCAATCGCACCTGTATGCAATCTTAACTTATATTATTGCATTACTGGAATAATCTTCCAGTTGATATTCCCGTGTCTGAATTCATTCAATCTTTTAAATTACGATCAATAACTTATTTATTTAACTTAGCACTGCCGAGTAATTAGCGCTCTGTTTCATCTGGTAGTGTATTTTGCACTTCCTTAAGTGATTTCAATTTTATGTAATTTTAATTTAGTTTCCTACTATTGTATTATTGAGAAGCACTTTGATGTACCTCTGGTCTTTGTGCTACATAAATAAAGTTGTATTGTATTGTAACTGTCGTACATACAGTGGCTTGCAAAAGTATTTCGCCCCCTTGAACTTTCCCACATTTTGTCACATTACAGCCACAAACATGAATCAATTTTATTGGAATTCCACGTGAAAGACCAACACAAAGTGGTGCACACGTGAGAAGTGGAACGAAAATCATACGATTCCAAGCATGTTTTACAAATAAATAACTGCAAAGGTAACTGTAAATAACTTCACTGTAAATAAATGCACTGAGCTGTAATCTCCCGAGTCCTGCACTTGAGTTGTCCAGGTCTGGAGTCTCACTGCCTGTTAGCTTTGACAGTTTTCTCAGAGCTTTTCTGGTAATTTGATTTGTGATAAAGATGACGGACACCCAGAGGAAAAAATGCAGATCTCTTCCCCTTCTTTCTAATTTACATTTTACAATGGTTGTGTGTTTATACTATAAAATCTAAGACTAGAGCACCTCCATAATGACTGCTAAAGGCTATTTTGCACTGTTTCAAGACTTAAAATAAGGCTGTTGTCAAGTGTGAAGCCTTACTGTGATGGCAGGTCCAGCAAAGGCCAGGCTGAGCAACATCAGGAAGGGGATGACCTCGTGGTTAGGGTCAATGTAGGGCAGGCTTAGGCTGCGGTCATGACAGTTGAAGCCAGACTTCACTGGCTTGAACACATCCGTCCACTCCAGGAAGTACAGACTCACCACAGATGAGACCAGGATGGGCAGCTACACACAGACACAACATCAGCAGACAGAGAAAATGAGGCGTTAGTTCAAAGTCATAAACAGCAAGAGCTTCAGCAGATTGCCACTGAATAGCTAAACAGCCAGTCAAAGCTGCAAATGCCCATATGAACCCGTGGGTCAATGAGCACATTAACATTTCATTTCATAATAAGAACAACAACATAGAAAGGTCAGGATGGATGGACGGTTATGCAAGATGGCACGTGGACTTAATTCCTCTTATTAATTACATCCCAACAAACAAAATGACAACCAGGTCTTAAGACAACATTAATTATAACATGTTCAGTTCAATCCCAACTATAAAATAAGGTCAGAGTTATAAATGTGGTATTTACTTTTTCAATTCAGCAAATGGAAGTACTCGCTGTACTGATGTGTAAGCAAAATACTCAACTAGTTACATAAATATCTGCTTTATACAGTGAGCTAGGGACATTGTTTTTAGCAGAACTGTGAAGCTGAGAGGAGGTTTATGTGTGCAATCGGGAGCATACTCGGTTTTCCTTTTGACATTCTTCACCAGAGTTCAACTGCCAGTGCCCAGTACCATAACATCTCCTAGGTGCCCAGCATGGCCCATCTAACCACACTCTGCTTGCCAGATGAGCAGTGGGTTTTACCAAGAAGAAAAACTATAATATTGGAAAAATATGAAGTACCATATTTGATATTGCTTTAGTGTTTTTTGTTTTCTTTCAGTCCATCTGTTTTATGAAACGCCACCGAGTCAGTCTGAGTGCATTTAGCTGGATTTGAGCAAATAGTGTGAATCAATCTGTGGTGGGGCGTGGTCTGCGTGGTCTTTTAGTGCCCCTCCCGAAAATCTCCCGGAGCCACCATTCTCCCGAATTTCTCCCAAATTTCCACCCAGACAACAAAATTCAAAAAACCATATCGCAGAATTCATAGCGCGGCCCAGCCAATTCCAGTCTCTAACAATGGCAGCAGCAACTTAGTTTTAATATTACTCTTATTTCTCTTTCTGGGTCGCAAAAAAACTTTTAACATATTTTCAGGTGAGAATGTAGCTGTGTAAACTTCAAATATCTGAGCCGACTGACACATCGTCTTCAAACCCTGCGGTCTTTCGCTACTCGGGTTAAGCATGATATATAAGTCACTTTGATAACTTAAAAATGTTATTGTTTGACTTTTTCAGTGTTTTATTTGTTCGTGAGTAAATCGGTTTGGCTGAGATTAAAGTTATTAGATTAGATTAAATTAAATTTAACTTTATTATTCCCTCGGGAGTAGGGATGGGTATCGTTTAGGTTTTATCCGATACCGGTGCCAAACCGGTACTTTTGAAACGGTGCCGGTGCTTAAAGAATGGAGAACACCAACTTTGTCCAAAAACCTCTCATGTTCAGCTGTTTTTTTGTAAAAAGATAACAATGTTAGCCTTTTCTGCAGCTATGGGGCATATATGGTATCACTCTTGGCTGGAAGCAGTGCTTAAACAATGGAAAAAACACAAACTTTGTCCAAAAACCTCTCATGTTTAACTGTTTTCCACTTTTTCTTTGGTCATTTTAGCCTTTTTGGCCAGGGTGAAGGGAGCATCTGCCATCAAACAAGAAGACAGCTGCATGTAGCTATGATGATGTTTGCTAGTTCACCTTACATGCATTAATGTAATCACGTGGTTAGCCTACTCAACGTGAATTACACATGAACAACATTAAGCTCCTCATCATTTCTGCTACACTGGCAGGGCTAGGGGCCAGGACTCTGCTCTTCATCAAAGGAGCTTGCAAAGAAAAGCGTCTGGACTTCTTTAAGTTACTTGAAGACGTTTCACCTCTCATCCACGGGACCCACACCCAGTTTCACACCTTGGCTCAGGCGATTAGAGGATCATCAGGGGGTCCTTTTGTCCCTCTGTGGGGGGAAACTCCCACTAGGTTTATATCTGGGACTCTCCACCATTTGACCTTAGAACTGAAGAAGCTTCTCGGATGAGAGGTGAAACGTCTTCAAGTAACTTAAAGAAGTCCAGACGCTTTTCTTTGCAAGCTCCTTTGACTACGATGACCTGGATGACTGAGAACCTTCACAGACGACTCTCCTCTTCGTGTTTTTGGGGGATGTTGCTAACTCCGGGTCCGATAACAGGCACCACACCCGCAGTAGATGTGCACGGTGTGAGGTCTCGCAGCAAGCTATCAAATACGGCGCATTTCTCGGCTCTTAAAAAAATGCTATGCGTCGCCAGGTGTTTCATCAGATTCGAGGTGTTACCTCCTTTGACAGTATCACAGTATCAGCTTAAAGCACTTGTTGCAGGCTGCTGAGTTTGCATCTTTTGCTGTGAAGTACAGCCAGACTTTTGACCGCTTCGCCTTGGGCATTTTTAATCTGTAGCTCTGCTCTAAAAGAACGTACGTACCTGGGCCCGCCTACTATCCTTGGAAAGGTAAAATGATTGGCTAGAATCTAAAGTGTATGACATCTCAGGAAAAAAAGCACCGAAATGTGCGCTGCTTTTCGGTCTGGTTACTACCGTTTATGTCAGAACCGGTACCCATCCCTACTTGGGAGGGTTCCTCTGGGGTTTTCACACAGCTGAATAAACGTCAAACAGAAAATAATTAAACAGAAGAGTTTACGTCAGCGCCCGGTTATATTTTAGATAGCAAGGAGCAGACGGCAGTTTTATTCCACCGAGGGAGCTCGTGACGTACTACCCGGCTTTCTTTAGACCGTGAAGGCCGGGTCCTCAGGTGGAAGCATCCTCTGAATTTGGACACCCCCGCTGTTTCTGGGCCGGCCAATAATAACGGTGACATTTAACGTAGTTTATCCGATAAATAAACTCTGTAAAATGTTTTTACCCCCCCCATCCCCCCCAACAGCCCTTATGAATGTCTCCCTAGTATGGCCACAACACCTCACTCTTGGAGCACTTTTTTGCCACATGTATCGCAAACCACGTCTCAGCTGTTTGTGGAGGTAAAATAAGTCCGCACGTGACTACAATTACGCTCAGCCATTGTTGTGAGTGCGCACGCCAAGGGGCTGCGAGGCATTTATACAGCCCTATTTTGCACATGACTGTGAAAGGCGGAAGAGGAAGTAGTTCCTTTGAATGTAGACAATCCGAATGTTATAGTTTCTTTTCCACTGTGTTCCTGTTAATGATAAACTACAAATTTACTCTAAATTACTAAAATATCGATATTTTATGATGAATGAGCCATTACAAGTCATTAAATTGCTTGTCTTATTACTTGGCCCGGAAATTTGAGCATCTAATGTTGCTCTGCTGAGATTTTTGTAATCAAGACATAATAAGAAAGAAATGAAAATCCCAACATTAAACACACAAACTCACAAACAACACTCTGAAGGTATGCTGTGTTAGCAAAACTGAACACACTAACACCAGAACAGGAAGTAAATACAATAGGAAACAAGAGATAAAAAGAGAGACGCAGAGCTGACGCTGGAACGAGGATGTAACTCGATGAGACGTGACACATGAAACGCAGAAGAAATCACAAAATACAAAAGAACTGCAAGAGACTAAACCATGGAAACATTCATCAAAGAATATTAATCATCAAAAACATAAACACTGGGTCGACAGAGCAGGACCAGGACAACTCTTACATGCTCTTTACATGCCTTTCCAGCATTTTTGGTTCAATTTTGACCAAGTACGTACGTGCCTACACACTTCTATTGAGAATGTATAAATGGATGATTAATACCTAATTAATGTTTCAGAGACCTGGAAGAATGTATTGTTTAGCTTTAACAACACTGATTTTTGGATACAAACATCTATTATCAGACAATATTATGTTCTCAATTTATATTGTTTTCAAAGGGTAAGTTGCATAAACATTCTAGAACCATGTATAGCAGCTACAATCATTAAACACTGTCCTCTCTTATGTCCAGAGGCTCAGAGACACGGTGACCAACTGGCTGCAGCCGGAGAGAGAAATGTGACTGTGAGTGTGTGAGAGCAGTTTGTGGACGGGCTGCCTGTGAAGAAGCAGGATTCATTGCTTCTCCTGGACCATCATCATCATCATGGGCCACCACAACCTAGCACATGCAGTAACACCTTCGTGTCTGCTCTCTCTCTTCAGGTCCCAGAGCAGCTATGGACACTGGTTTCCACTCATAGGCAGGAGTGCTGGAAGTGCTGGAACCTCCTAAAAAATGGAAGGACGAAGAATCCACAGTTTGGTGGACAGAAATGAGCCGGGGCCTGAGGCACCAAACTCATCATTCCTGCCTCACCCTGTTGTGAAAAACCTTCCCACACCAGCCTCGACAGTAGATTTTTCAACAGATGACCCCCTGCCCAGCCCTACAGATTACCTGGACATGAAAGATAAATACTTCAGAAGGACTTAGCTGCCATGCTGGAGATGAGAATGATGGAAGAGTCACACAGTGCATAGTGAAGATGGGTCTATATGCTTCTTTAGAAGAAGAAGGTGTACTTTATTGGTCCCCGTGGGGAAAATCCCTCTCTGCATTTAACCCATTCACTCAGTGAAGCAGTGGGCAGCCACTGGGCGCCCGGGGAGCAGTGTGTGGGGACGGTACCTTGCTCAGGGGTACCTCAGGGTAGCTGTTCAGGGGAATCGAACCCCCGACCTTCCGATCATGGGGCCACCACTCTACCTACTGAGCTATCCCTGCCCCCGTGTGCACTACTGCGAGGTGAATGAGGTTGTTGAGCCCTGCTAGTTTTACACCGGTCTGCACAGAGTGCATTCAAACAAGCTGTGATTAGTGTTTGCTGATAAAAAATAAAAAGACTAATCAGAGCTGTGAAAGCGTCCATCTTCCTTTGATGATGCCTATTAAATATAACATGCTGGGTGAATGAATAAAGGAAGCACGATGGATGCAGGAGTCATCCATGTTTGACAGTGAACCACCTCCACACACTGAGCTCATCCCTACGTTCCTCCCGACTCCCATTTTCTCGTCTGTTTTTTCCCGGCCGCTGCCAGCTTCCCTCAGCTTGTGAATATGACAAATATAGGTCAGTGACTCACGTTGCTAACACTGCAGACGAAGCTGCTCCAGGAGAAATACTGTACCCTTCATTCTTCAAAGCCGATTTTAGCGGAATAATTTATGTCACATGGTCTCATTTTGAGAGTGCAGTATGATTTGCACAGGTCAATAGCAGCTAACTGCATTTGAAACATTTCATAGTGTCATGATTCCTTTCAGCTGTGAGGTAACACACATCAATGCTTTTTTTTGGCTCACCTCCATTATTTAAAAGTCTCACAAAGGCGGAATGAATCGTAGAGTTTATTGTAACCAACCCCTGAAATAAGTAAAGTTCACTGTCCTCTATGTAATTAACAAACATTTAATTGAATTTCTCTGTTAATTGCCTAACAAAGTAATTACATGTTTTTCAGATGCTGTGAAACATCGTGAGTTAGATGTATGCCACAAAGGAGAATGCCCTGGTTAGAAGGGATGGTGCTGTTGTTCTGGGTTCTTGCTAAAGCCACGTTGAATTTATTTCATTGTACAGAAATGATCCTCAGTGAATATCAGTAAATGAAGCTGAAAAGGTAAACCAATAGATCACTGAAGAGATTTTCAAACTGAGATAAAAACACTTGGATTAACTGAAGGCTTTTCATGGAGTTTTTAGGACATCCTGATAATAATGAATTACAGTCGTCCAGCCCGGAAGTAATGAGTGCATGTTTTTCCAACATCACTCTGAGACAGGATGTTTCTTATTTTAGAAATATTTCACAAATGGAAGAAAGCAGTACTATGTAGTAAGTAAGTAAGTAAAGTTTATTTATTAAGCGCTTTTCATAGACAGGCCGTCACAGGGCTGTACACAAAGATGAAAACAAACAGAAAGTTAAGTAACAAATTAGACAATATACACAATAAAAAATGTTAAATGTAAATGAAAAATTTAAAATTTAAAAAGCGTTGATCAACAAAAGGCTGATTTAAACAGAAAAGTTTTTAACTGCTTTTTAAAGGATTCCACAGAGTCAACCAAACGTAGTTGTGGTGGTTGACTGTTCCACGGCCTTGGTGCCACAGACTGAAAGACTGAAGGCTATATGTGTTTAATATGTGCGTTGAAGGACATGTCCTGGTCAAAAATGACTCCAAGGTTCCTCACAGTGTTACTGGAGGCCGAGGTAATGCCATCCAGAGTAAGAATCTGCTTAGATACCATATTTCTAAGATTTTCAGGGCCGAATACAATAACCTCAGTTTTATTTGAATTAAGAAGCAGAAAGTTAGCAGCCATCCAGGTCTTTATGTCTTTAAGACATTCCTGCAGTTTAACTCATTGGTGTGTGTTATCTGGCTTCATGGACAGATAGAGCTGGGTGTCATCTGCATAGCAGTGTAAATGTATGCTATGTCTTCTGATGCATGAGACGGCTGTCAAATTCATTTTACACTGTGGGCCACATACAGTCCACTCTGACCTTAAGTGGGCTGCACCAGTGACATTCTCCTTTCTGTCAGAGGAAAGAACTTACATATTGTTTTTCTACATGATTACAAAAAAGATGCTGTGACAGAGAGAGAAATTTGTCAGTGCGACTCTCTGGAGTTAGATTGGAAGAAATGTGTAAACAGTTCATTGCCCAGACTGTCCAGTTTTGTTTTGTTTTTTAACTGTAGCTATAAAGAAACTGAAATTTCTATAGTAGAGAACCTCTGGTACCGAGGGCATTGGAGTTAAACAGGTTAATTTGTAATTGCTTAATTGCTTTGTGTAGTATGAGTGGCCATAAGGGAAGTTTTTATCTGTAGGAAAAGCAGTAAAACTGAAGAAAATACAGTTAAAAGTCCAAAATTTCAGCTTCTGTTTGTGTTTGGTGAGCAGTTAATAATTAAAAATGGCTTCAAGCGCACATTCAGGCCTGTGAGACTCAATTAGATAGACACTGAGCCATGGCTCTGTGGTACATGCAGACATCTCTGCATCTCTGCTAATCAAAGACACCTTGTATCTACTTTATTTTATGTAACACTCAATACTGAACTGTAGATTTTAGACTTTTTCAAGGAAATTTTTTGTTCAGTGTTTTCATAAAAACCTTGTTTCTATGCATTTACGAGGGTAAACAAACATGAAGTTTAAGGCCTGGACAGGTTTGGAATTTTCTGTCTTCCACAATGGAAAATGGGTAAAAATAAAAATGGGTGTCAGCTCCTAATTTTATAAATTCTGCCCTCAGCTTTGCCGTCTCCAATATCATTGAAATGCACCCAGATGCTGCTCACTTTATGCTTTCCCTTATTTCTTCACTTTTCCCCAGCATGCTTGCACTTAAATCCGGCTCCTCCATCTCTCAGTATACCTGGAACGTACCACTACACTTGCTGTCTTCGGGATGGGAATTGACAAGAATTTAGCTATTCCGATTCCATTATTGTTATTACTTATTGATTCTCATTGGGTTCTCACTAGCTCCACTTTAAGAGTCAACACCATTAGTAAGCAGCATATCAAAGACATTACATTTGTGGAAATTAATTGCATGTTGTGTGGTCAAATGTTTGTCACTTGGGGTCCTTGGCTAGTTTAGCGTTAGCATGCTATCTGTGCAGATGCTTGCAAAGAGCGAGAGTGTTAGAAGCAGTATGCAGATGTTCCTGTCCTGCATGCAGTTTGCACTTTACTTTTATTTTTATTGCACTAAAGGACAAATGCAAGAACCTATGAGCAGAATCAATAGGCAAGCAGACTAATGATTCCAAGGACTCTCCATGGATTTTCAGCAGGGATTCAGCTCCCACATACAAACATACCATATCCCGGATATAGTTGTGTCATGGGCCACATGTATGTTTGACACCCCTGGCCTAAGGGAAACCTATATAATGTAATGTAACCGTCTCTAAAGCTGTTCAAATAAACCATTCCTCAGATGATCAGTTAGCTGTTTGACAACTACTGTAGGAAGGTTAATGGAGATTGGCCTATAATTAGCTAAGACTGCTGGGTCTAGAGATGCTTTTTGAGTAAAGGTTTAACTACAGCCAGCTTGAAGGCCTGTGGTACATAGCTGATCATTAGAGATAGGTTGATCATATTTAAGATTGAAGAATTAATTAATGGCAGGACTTCTTTGAGCAGTTTTGTAGGAATGGGGTCTAAAAGACAAGTTGATGGTTTGGAGGAAGTAATTATTGAAGTTAACTCAGAAAGATCAATTGGAGAAAAAGAGTCTAACTTAACATCAATGGTACTAAGAGTAGCTGTAGATAATATTACATCTGTGGGATGTTTATGAATAATTTTTTCTCCAATGGTTAAAGTTTTTCTTTAATGCCTCGGCACCCATATCAGTGAGAATCTCACCTGGACCCATAACACATGGCAGATCATCATGAAGGCTCAACAATAAAATTGTGAATTAACCTCCAAACTTCTCAGCAACTTCTACAGATGCACAGTGGAGCGTATCCTGACAAACTCCATCACAGTGTGGTAAATGGCCTGCATTTGTATAGCGCTTTTCTAGTTCATAGGACCCCAAAGCGCTTTGCACTACATTCAGTCATTCACCCATTCACACACTGGCGATAGCAAGCCACCAGGCCCTCTGACCACCACCAGTAGGCAAACATGGGGTTAGTATCTTGCCCAAGGATATTTGGCATGCAGCCAGGATGCAGCCTGGGATCGAACCACCGACCTTCTGATTAGTGGCTGACCTGCTCTGCCATCTGAGCTACAGCCACCCCAGGGAACAGCACCACTCAGGACATTTACAGCACTCGGGTCAGGAAAAGGGCACACAATATCATCAAGGACCGCACCCACCCACAGCACACACTGTTCACACTCCTGCCGGAGTGTAAAAGCAGGGACAGGCATTGGCATGAACACACAGTACTTACAGAGTTTGAACAGTAATTTACTCACATTTGAAAATAAATATTATAATCATTTAAGGTACAGGATTCCATGAGCTGTAACCCATAATGATCAGAATTTTGGACTTGAAGCATATAAAATCCCTTAAAGTTCTTCTGACACAATCCTTCTACTGGCTCGTATGTGTTCCTGGCAGCTCCTTAGTGATTACAGAGATGAGAGCACAGTGTAGAGACAGTGCATTTTGAATAATAGATGTGTAAAAATGGAAAGCAGGCTCCAGTGGGCTTTTCCTGGCAGTTATTTTTGGTGGGTCCTGGGCCAATGGCACCAACAGTCATAGAGCTTTTTGAGTGACTCACTGGTAGTAATTCCAGTATATCAGCAGAAAGTTAAAAATGTCATAAAGTGAATTCTGTCACACAAAAGTAGAATGGACACAAAGCCCTTTGGAACCAGCCTCCAGGTTAGAGGGTTAGTGCTGCAGCTGTGATTACATCCTGCTGGGGGCAGATACCCTCTGTAGCACCACCGTCCACATGTGTCAGTGTAGTTACATAAAGGAGGAGGCACTGATTTAGCCTGAAGCTGCTGAGTGATGCATTTACAGTTTGAAGGAATACCAAACTCGCTATAAGAGGATTCAGCATCAAATGTATAACCAAGCTACAGCGCTATGACAAAGTCTTTACCTCCTTCCTGATTTCTCAGCTTTTTGTCAAACTTAAATGTTTAAGAATGTTTAAAGAAAGGTTGAGCCATTTCTTTCCAAGCGTGACTTGGAAAGTGTTATTCACGCCTTTATTACTTCACGTTTGGATTATCGGAATTCTGTTAATAGGGGTTGGGCAGGGCACTTTGTCACGCTTGCAACTAGTGCAAAATGCTGCGGTACGATCTTTAACTGGCAAAAGGAAATTCGTCTGATTTGTTGAAGCCCCACGTCCCCATTCTTTCACTTCGGTCAGCTGAGCAGCTGTTGCTTTCGGTCCCAAAGTCACGGCTAAAACTTAGAGGAGACCGAGCATTTCCTGTTGCAGCGCCAATGCTTTGGAATAGCCTTCCTCTCCATATTAGACAGACTACATCAGTGCCAGTTGTAAAGTTCAGATTAAAAACCTATTTTTATTCCCTGGCTTTTAACTCTGTGGGTAACTGACACTTTTATTAATTTTATTGCTATGTCTGCTTTTTGCTATTTTATTACTATATTTATATTTGTATTGTACAGCACTTTGGTCTCCCAGGTGTGTTTTTACAGTGCTATATAAATAAACGCTGATGATGAGGATGACGATGATGTTTCAGATCATCAAACTAATTTTAATGTTAGACAAAAATAATTCCACAATTGCTCCTGAATTCCTCCTACATGACCGGTTTAATCTAGATGAAACTTCCTAGAGAACCAAAATTCATAACATCTATAAGGTGACTGATTCAAAATTAAAATGTTTACTATAAAATTTTCTTTTTCCATGTATTGGTATATAAAAACTATACTCTCTTGTTAGGCTGTGGCCTATCGATCCTGCCAGGGAAGTCAAACGTACATGTGACCCATGATACAATTATATCCGGCCCGCAGGATAATTTCATATCTCAGTGATTAATGGCCTGCTGGCATGTGAGAGCTGAATCTTCAACCCTGCTGAGAATCTGGACCTGATTTGGGAACAGCACCAAGCAGGACAGACGAGATCTGCAAAGAGTGGTGCGCTCAGCCGAACGCATCATTCAATCAGAGCTCCCTGACCTGCTGTCCATCTACACCAAGCAGTGCAAGTCCAAAGCTAGGAAGATTATGATGGATCTCTCCCATCCCAACAATGGACTCTTCTCACTGTTGAGGTCTGGGAAGCGCTTCCGCTCCCTTAAGGCCAAAACAGAGAGAATGAGGAGGAGCTTCTTCCCCCAGGCTATTCGGGGCCTGAACCAGGTGTAGGACTGGACTCTCCCAAACATGTCACTATAAGACTGGACTCTCACACACGTCACCACACGCACCACCACACATTTCCTATAATCCTATAATTCCTATAATTTATAATCCTTATCTTTATAATCTCTTCTGCTATTTGCACATTCTTTACTGTAAATTCCTAAGTTAATTTGTAAATTTTTGTAGTAAACTGTAAATTGTAAATATTGTAAAACTTTTCTTCTGTCATTTAATGGTCGGGCATTGTACAGCTACAAGCATTTCACCCCCATGTCATACTGTGTATGGTTGTGTGTGTGTGACAAATAAAATTTGAATTTGAATTTGAATTTGAATCCAGGGAGAATCTTTGGAATAGTTGGGCACTTATAGGGCGGATTTGGACATTACTTGTATTTTTAAGGACGAGAGCTAATGGTAAAGTGCAAACTGCATCCAGGACAGAAACAACTGTATTATGCTGCTAACACAACTTAGGCTCTTTGCAAGCACCTGCACAGACAGCATGCTAACGCTAAGCTAGCTAAAAACCAAGAGTTACGCTATGAGCAATATAATGAATTATTGTCTCCTTGGAGTGATTAACTAACGTACTTTGAATAAAAGCATTCTGTGTGATGTGTGTAATACATTTCTTTTTTGAGTAACAACCCAACACTGATCACAACAAAGAGGGGAAATACATCCAACATGCACAAACATTTGACAATACAACATGCAGATATTTGCAGAAATGTCTTTGAGAGTTACCACCATCACTAAGCGGCACTAGTGAGAACCCAGTGACAATCGATAAGTAATATCGATAATGAATCAGACTCACCAAATTCTTATCAATTCCCATCCCTAGTCAATACATCCTTCAGACGAGGAAGAAACCTGTGTGTTCCTTCCCCAGACTTGTACTTATCTTCATTCTCTGGTGTAAAAGTAAACTCTGTAAATCTTAGTCTTTGTCGCTCTGCTTTTGGGTGCATTTTTCCATAATGGCCTCACCACCCTGACAGAAACTACGTGATCAAGACGAATTCAATTCAATTCAATTTTATTTATATAGCGCCAAATCACAACAAAAGTCGCCTCAAGGCGCTTCATAGATACAGAGAAAAACCCAACAATCAGCATGTACATGAGTACATGCTGATTTTATTCACATAAATTGAATATCACATTTTTATGTTGATATGCACGTTCCACGTATATTTTAACCCATCATTACAGGGTCTAAGTTTTAAGAATTGGCAATGTTTAATTTCCTATAATTCTACACCATTGAAAGACGCCACAACAGATGGCAGAGACAGGGGAGTAATCTTTCTGTAAGTTTGCTTATTATATCCCCTATGAGCAACTGCTTTGGCAACAGTGGGAAGCAAAAACTGCCTTTGAACAGGAAGATACCTCCGGCAGAACCAGGCTCAGGGGCGGCCATCTGCCGTAACTGGGTGGGGTGAGGGGAGGAAGACGAGACGAAGACACGCTGTGGAAGAGAGCCAGAGATTAATAATAACTAATGATCACATGCAGAGTTGTATATAAACACATAGTAACTAAAAAAGAAACACTTCAGGCGGACTTCCGGTGATGCCGGTGAAGCAGCAAAACAACAAAGCGCCGCCACACAACACACGAAATAAGGGATGACTGAAGTCAACAGGCTGTTAAACAGCCAGGTGAACAGAAAACCTATATGAAATGACTATGAACAAAAAACAAAGCCGGATCTAATGCTACTGGAAGAACTGCAAAAGCTACGTAAAGAGAACCAAGATGGACACAACCACACAAAGATGTCACTCGAAAGACTGGAACAAGAGGTCACAGATATTAGAGACCAACTCGAAGAGCGAATTGGACCAATAGATGAAAGAACTAGCAGAAGACACAGTTATGCGACACCAGACGGCGCTGTGATTCCTGCTACAAAACAGACTGACACGCAACAACGTGGATTTTTCAGATTCCAGAGGGAAGTGAAGGAAATGATATGATCAAAATTAACCGGAAGCTGGATCACTGAAACTCCCAATGGAGATGGGTATCATCATTGAGAGGGTGCATCCTTCATGTGGTCCTCGACCTAAAGACCCCACGACGCCTCCTAGATCTATCATAGTGAGATGACCATACAGACAGCATGGAGCCAGAGACAAGTCTTTTTCAAAGATACACAAATCTTTTGTGACCACGACTACTCGTCCGACCTACAGAAGAAGAGAACCAGAACATATGAGGTTATCAAGCAACAAGGTGCAGGCGAAATGTCTATACCCAGCAAACCTGAGAATAAAACTGGATGCAGGAGAGAAGACCGCTGCTGAAAGAGCTCAGAGTCAGAACATGGTGCGACATCGAAGACGAGCGGAAGGAAGGTTGGACATGCAACAGGAAGACCCAAAGAGACACAGCGTTGTCAACATCAGACCTAAGAGCCCTCATGCAGGAAGAACTTTAAATGAGTTAAATGCTAGAGTGACTTAAAGGTACGCTGATTGACATGTAGAAAAGGAAAAAAGAAAGAAGACAGAGTATATCTGGATATTTGTTCCTGCCAAAATATAAATGGTAAATGGCCTGTATTTATAATACTAGTCTTTACTTTACTAGTCCCTAAGGACCCCAAAGCGCTTTACATATCCAGTCATCCACCCATTCACACACACATTGGTGATGGCAGCTACATTGTAGCCACAGTCACCCTGGGGCGCACTGACAGACGCGAGGCTGTCGGACACTGGCGCCACCAGGCCCTCTGACCACCACCAGTAGGCAACGGGTGAAGTGTCTCGCCCAAGGACACAACGACCGAGACTGTCCAAGCCGGGGCTTGAACTGGCAACCTTCCAATTCCAAGGCGAACTCCCAACTCTTGAGCCACAATCGCCCCAAAATATAGATGTAAACTGTCACATATTTACAAACATTATGCTTCATAAAGTCCAGGCGGTGGATGTGTAGGATTAATATGAGTGGACCACACTCATTTTTACACAACAGTGGGATATTGGTTATTTGTGCATTAAGCATTTTTTCCCACAGAGAAGGAGGGTCACACTTCTCTGCCCCAGTATAAATGGGGTTGTCCACAATGTGGACAACTGGAAGCGTGGAAGCCCTGTTCTTTTTCCTTCTCTCTGACATGTTACAGACATAGTTTACATTTTCACTTACAGACTAAGCATGTATACATTATACACATGTTAGAACACAAAGGGGAATATGCCATCATGTGGCGAATATGACAGATATGAACTTCGTTAGTTATAACGTAAAAAGAATTAATAACCTAATTAAGGGAAAAAAATCCTCGGACAATTAAAGAGACTGCGGTGCTCTGTAGCTCTCATTCAATAAACTCGCGCATCTGAGACAGAACATCAACCAAGAATATGATGCATCCTGCAGGAGCAGGACGAACAGAGGGGTTGCTGTCCTGTTTAACAAATGTGCTTATTACAGTAATGGAAAGGTTTTTCAGGATGATGAAGGCCGTTATATGATGGTAACTGGAACAACTGGAGGCTTATATGCTCCAAATGAAGATGAAAAAGGTGAAGGACTCTTACTTATGGCGGGGACTCAAACACTTTACCTTTCATTAATGCAAAATCTGACAAAAACCTAAAAATAGAAAAGGATTGGACAAAACATACTCTGGAGGTGTGGACAACAATAAGTAAAAAATTGGGGGGCTCTTTATCTGTCTCAAGTGCCATGCCAGTGAGAGGCAATGTAGAACTGTCCCTGTGTGGACAGTGGATTTAGTAGGTAGCCAATGCAGGCCTTAATACAATAAATCAACTCATTAATGGAACAAGTCATTTAACCAGCTTCAGGAACAATTCCAACTCCCCTCTAAACACGCATATAGATATCTTCAAATAAGACACTACATCCTGAACCACAAAGAAAGAGCTTTGATTGATCCTTACAGCATAGAAGAAAAACATCTCCCAACTAAGGAACATGTTTCTCATAAATACAAAAGCCTTATATGAGTCCTGCCAAAATACAGGACATATTTAGGAGAAATGGGAACTATTGAGTGTTATTATCACTGATAATGTATCGGAAGATCATTATCTGTGCGACTGTTCCTCTGCGTTTAAAACACATCGTAAAGGTTTCCCTCTTTGCTTTCCTCATATTTAACGTCACATCAGCAGCGACATCAGAGGCAACTTTATGTATCTGAAAGCTGTTCCTAAATAGTGCCAAAACTGGCATTTCCAACGTACGTCCCCCAAAATCAAATTAAGCCCGATATCGGCTACGGATGTTAAATTCACGTTATATTTTGGTACCATTGACGGATATTTTCCGTTTATGTTAACATTTAGAGGGACTTCTTTTTACTGTAACTCATTAAATGTACGTCTTTATATCCTTAAACACATATTTCCACACAATTACAACCTAATGCACCATTTGCTCACAAATTCTTAAATGTAAACTTCTTAAAATAATCTGTGCTTTGTAAACAGCAACATTTGTACAATTAATGTTAAATATCCTTATATAGTTCTTGTGCAACCCCTGTCACAAGGGAATAAATGGTAAATGGCCTGTATTTGTATAGCGCTTTACTAGTCCCTAAGGACCCCAAAGCGCGTTACACAACCAGTCATCCACCCATCCACACACACATTCACACACTGGTGATGGCAGCTACATTGTAGCCACAGCCACCCTGGGGCGCACTGACAGAGGCGAATAAGCAGTCAACTAGTCAACTGTGGAGAGAATCTGATTGGAAATTTAAAATCTGATTTTTAATACACCTCTTGTTATCTCCCCATGTTATAAAAAAACCTAAAATATAGAAATATGTCCGAATCCAAGGATTCTGGATAAGAATCAAAGAAGAAACAGAGAAAATCCTTCTAGTTAATTCTCCACTAAATGAGCTATACCTCGAGAGACATACAGTCCAGTCAAAAACTGTATTCTACAGATACTAATGGAAAGAAACAAGCCCACCGTCCATAACAATGGAAACATACTGAAAAGAGTTCACACAAAGGAGTGAATGACAACTGAAAATGACCAGATACCTGGGTGAATGAACAAGAATCCTGGAATGCTGTATTATAAAGTTGTAAATTCCCTTTATGATATCTTATTTTATTGATCTTGGTCTGGGATATGTTTGTTTTTTATGCTCCTTTGTCAGAGAATGTTAACGTTGTGTTTCTGTTGGATTATCACAAAAATGAATGAATAAAAACAAAACAAAGTAACACTTCCAGTGACATCACAGAAGCTAATTTAGCAAAACAGTGGTGCTCCACCAAACAGTGAGAAAAATAAGTGACATTATACATAATAGCAGCAAAAAATAAATACACTCCTACAAAATGACTACAACCATGAGACAATAACTCTGTGTACAGATACTTGGAAAGAAAAGGAAGATAAACAGAGAGCACCAAGCCAGCCTGACCTAATGCTACTCAAAGAGTTGAAAACGCTGCATAAAGTATATCAAGATGGGCATAATTACACAAAAATGTCTTGAGCGGTTACAGATATTAAAGACCAAATTGCTAAACACAAAGGAAGAACTGGACAAATAGAGGAAAGAGCTTGCACAGTCAAAGACAGCGATTTTGCACCATACCAGATTCACCATGATATGGACCTCTCCACAAGCTGCAAGGATCTCCAAATCAGACTGAGATGCAACAACATTAGCATCTTTCAGAGTGAAGATCCTAATGTTTGATGTGAAGACTTTTCCAAGCTCCTTATTCCAGAGTGAAGATATGATCGGATTTGTGAAGCTGCTTCGGTAGAAAGTGACACAACTACCAGAAAAGGACATCAAAATCCAAGGTTTACAAAATGATCAGACAACTCAAAAGAAAAGATGTACAAGTAAAATGTCTGTATCCAGCAAAAGTGCAAATGAAACTGGACACCATCTTTGCAGCACTAACAGAGGCCTCACTGCAGCTGAAGCAGCTCTGAGCTGAGACGCACTGAGCAGAAAGAGCTGAAGGAAGGCTGGAGGAGCAACGTTAGGACTAGAGGGACACAGTATTAAGGCCCGTTCCAAGAAGAAATATAGAGGTATGCTGAGTGAACTGAAAAAAAAAAAAAAAAAGTATAGGTTGAAAGACACAACAGCAATTGAACCAATCACTATTTCTGACTATACCCAGCTGTCATCAACATTAATACAGGACTACGGGACCATTTTAGGCTAAATGTTTCATTACTAACAGATACTTGGATTAAACAAGAACTACAAGCTGCTTTACTCGAATACTTTGTTCGATGAAGGTAATGTTTTCTCTTGATGTGGGATGCAAGTAAGGCCACAGTAAGGGGGAAGCTTCTCTCAAAAAAGGCTCAAAAACCAGCAACAACTGGAAAATGAAATTAAAAAGAGAGAGGGAGCATAAGCAATATGGAAAGAAGCTACATTGGGGCGACCGTGGCTCAGGGGGTTGGGAAGCGCATCTGTAACCAGAAGGTCCCGGTTCGATTCCCGGGCTCTCTGTCGTTGTGTCCTTGGGCAAGACACTTTACCCTACTGGTGTTGGCCAGAGGGGCCGATGGCGCGATATGGCAGCCTTGCTTCTGTCAGTCTGCCCCAGGGCAGCTGTGGCTACAACTGTAGCTGCCTCCACCAGTGTGTGAATGAATAGTGGCATTGTAAAGCACTTTGGGTGCCTTGAAAAGTGCTATATGAATGCAATTGATTGTTATTATTTAAATAGTTATAAGAAACTACACAATAATTAGATGAGTCCCTAACATATAAGGCAGACGGGGTATTGTAACTGAATAGTAAGGAAGGGTTCCTTTCTGAAATTTACTGTTTTGTGGAAAAAAACCAAACAAACTGACAGGGGATTTCTTTAAATCACCCTGTAATTCTTCAGCTAAGACACCTGAGTTAGAAAACACAGAGACTGCAGTCGTTTTTACACATGTGGGCAGCAGCAAACGCACCCTACAACTGCGCCCTGCTGCCTGCGTACTTTTATTTTTATACATGTCTGTGTGTGTGTAAAAGTAACAACGTCACTCTGACTCTGCACAAACCCAAAGCAACGGGTTATTTCCCCTTTCTACATTTGTTCTCAGAAAAAACAGGAAGTGGATTTAGTAGCTGAATAAGTTCATCAGAAAGTTATTAGGTGAAAGATCACATAGACATTTAGATTGCTTAAACAACAGAAAAACACATTTCATAAAGCTGATCAAATTATATAAAAACAAAAATCTCTTGACACAAACACAATAAGTGGCTTAAAAAATACACTTAGTGCATCACGGGCTGCTCCACGGTGTGGGACGGAGAGATTTCGCAGGTCTTTCCTCCCCACTGCTGTCAGACTCCATAATAAAGACTTTAACTGATCAAGCACACACATCCATACATATGCAATAATGCTAAGTGCAATAATCCTTTCTGTCATCGTTGTATTTTTACTCAGTTGTATATAGTATTTGTATTTGTATTCTATTTTTATCTTATTGTATATTTATTTTATTTTATTCTACTGTATATAGTATTTTATTTTATTCTATTCTGTACAGCTGTGTACTGTATTTATTCTTATTGTATTCTAATTTTTTGCCTCATAACTTTTGCACTGTCCACTTCCTGCTGTGACAAAACAAATTTCCCACGTGTGGGACTAATAAAGGTTATCTTATCTTATCTTATCTTATCTTAAATAGTTGCTTCAAACAGCGTATGTATCCATTCAGTTGTTTGAGGTAAAGTATTGCCAGTCATCTCTGTCAGGTTTCTGTATATACGATTAAAAACCCCTGTTATTCATTGTAATGTGTGGGTTAAGTGTCTGACTTGTAGCAAAATGTTGAAAGTCATGTCTGTGACCTTCAGGATTATCTGATAGAGAGCAGAATTCATGGTTCCATCAGTAGAGGCGAAGCATTCAAGCACTGAAGCAGCAAAGCAGCCCCAAACCATCATGCTACCACCGCCATGTTTGATGCTTCCAGCAAATGTGTTAGTTTTAAGACACTAATGTAATGGGATGTAAGTTCCAAAGTTGAACTTTTTGGAAGTTGTACATTCAAAAAGTTCCACTTTTGTCAATCCACAGAATATTGGCCCAAAAGAGACGAATCTTTGTGTTCTTTTTGTCAGCAGTGGTTTTCTCCTTTGAACACTGCCATCAATGCCACTTGTCCAGTCTCTTTCTTGTTGTTGAACAAAGAACTTTGACCTTAACTGAGACAAATAGCCTGCAGGTTAATGATGTTTGGATGGTTTTCTTGCCTTCGGATTAGTTGCACTCTTGCAGTAATTTTGGTAGGCTGGCTATATTTTCTCCTTTTATGGATTCTGACTGCCGCTGTGGTTCACGCCTTAGAGATGGCTTTGTAACCCTTTCCAGACGGATAGATGTCAATTACTTATTTTAACAACACATTTGTACATAGATGGAGAGTTCTACCACTGGGCAAACTGGTACTATGGATATTTCTGTCATATTAATTCCCCGTTTCTCAGAGAATAAATAGAAAAGAAAAAACAACATTTTCTAAAGCATCTGAAGCATCTGAAGCACCCAACTTGACACATATTTCAAAAACAGGCTTGGCTGTTGTACAGCATCCAGAGGCAAAGGCTTTTCACACTCAGCTAGAAGACAAACAGAATGAGGGTTACTGGACCATTTTAGTGATAGGCTAGTTTACCCAAGTAATGACTATTTGACTGAATACCTAATGAACACAATTATTTTACAGACAGTGATTAGTGAGTCAACTGAAGGCTCGCAAAGCGACCAGTGCTGTCAGAATGGAAGATTAGCAGAGTGATCGGAGCCAAGACTGTCTTGCATTGCTTATGCTGCCTTTCTCTGAAAAGCCTCGTCTCCTGTGGGATAGCTCAGCCCAGCAGAGATCCTCCATTGGCCTACATATGCAAACACTCGCTGCCAGCCTACTTTGTGTCTCATTGCCCTTTTCTTTTTGTCATATCATAAGTTTTATTTCAAAACTGCAAATAAAATTGATTGTGCCTTGCATTTTTACTCAAAGTCTTATTTAGGAGCCCAGCAAACTCATGACTGAACTACTGCAGAAGCAGTGGTTTCTGGCACAACTTCACCTACTTCCAAGATGCATTAAAAAAAGCCTGTCACCATGACCCTGGTGAAGGGCACGAGATGAAATGTGTCAGTCGAACAACAGAGTTGTTCTTTATCCTACAAGTGTTGCTGAAGCTTTGCTGTGGCTGTCAGCTGTGTTTGTTCTGGCTTAGCTGCAGAAGGAAGAAGTGTGGCTGTGATTTAGCTGAGAATCTCCTCTCCTTAGATAACACATGTAGGCCCACGACATGCACATGGAGGCGGAGCAGTGCACACAGTTCAGTTCAATTCATTTTTAATTACGCAGTGCCAAATCACGGTGCTCTTTATATTGTAAGGTTAGGACCCTACAATAATACAGAGAAAAGCCCAACAATCAAATGATCCCCTCTGAGAAAGCACTTCATGACAGTGAGAAGGAAAAACCGTCTTTAATAAGAAGAAACCTCTGACAGAGGCTCAGGGGCCAGTTTGGGGTAACAGGAGGAGGAGAACATGCTGTCGAAGAGAGAGATTAGCTCTGTAGCTAGAGATGAATAATAACTAATGAGTAGGTAGCTGTGAGAATCTCTAAAGAAAGACTGCTCCTTGGCTGGGTCATAGTATGCACCCAGCAGTATTAGGTATGCATGCAAAAAGTAACTGAACTGTACAAAACAGTGAAGTGCTCTCACTCTTATTGAGGACGACCCACAGTAGCTGGATAGTTGCTACAGTATCCAATCACCAAACTGTGCAGGCAGCATGATTACATTAGTTGCAGCTTCCTTAAACTTTGAGACTCATAGACTAAAAATACCTTCATATATACTTACTTATACTTATATATATACTTTTTCATTTTTGTCTGTGTTCCCGTAAATATTGCTTGGCAATCGCAGTATTACAGGAATCAAACATTAATCTTTTAAAATCCACGAGGCTTAGTGAAACTTCCTGCTAATAATGACTCACGTCACCAGGAGAACATTCAAAACAGGTTGAATCTATTTAGGTTCACAACCCACTTTCAGTTTACTGTCAAATAACATTTGGAATAGAAGTCCACCTGCTGTCAGCTGATGCTAAATAATATCTGAAGCAGAAGAGGAAAAGCAAATCAGATGTGACTGCCAACAACAGTAAACAAAGGAGGTGGAGCTGTTCTTATCGTGACAAGAAAAAGAATATTGCAGCAACTTCAATCAACGAAACTTTGTTCCTCGTCTCCAAGTCTTTTGTCTGTTTTTTGTCTTAACAATAATATTAAGTTCATATGTAGCTTGTACTGATGTCTGTGTCATCTTTGCTTGCACAAACTTCCAGGCCTGTGCTGTTCTCTAACTTTGAGGCTAACAAATGTTAGCTTGAAAAATACCCATAAAAAGGCAACAGTGCTCATAAACTAAAGGCTTGGAAGCTTGAACTGTCCCACTACAGTGTAACATGTTGAGTTATGGACTGTGCAGTCACACCAGTGAGCTGAACCAAACCTCAGCGATATTTACATCTATATAAACGTGTTAATATTCAGTAATCCTCACTGAAATTCTGTAGGAAATATTTAATAAGCACTGTGTCTGTTTGAGCTCAGTGACCTGCCCAGGCTGTTCTCTGCGTCTAGTCCCCACACTGGCCCAAGCTGGATAAGCAGTTAAGATGAATGGATGAAGGGCTAAATAGACTGTTTCCACCTCATTCTGCTCTGTGTGTTCCTATTATTAGACCAACAGATGAAGCAAGCTGTTTGAAAGCACGGGGGTGTCAGGTGTGACTGGGTGGCAATGCCAACTGTTTCCATGGCTGATGTACAAGAGCCTCTTGGCAGAATTTGAGGCTGCAGTAAGTCAGGACTAGCTGTGTGAAGTGCACACTTTTAATGGCACATAAAATAAATGTTGGCAGCTTTGCTTCACACATACGCTCAGGACATCTGTCTCAAACAACAAGTTCTGTTTTTAGCCACCGAACCACAGAACCTTGAAAAACATTGTCAGTTTTTAGCATTCTGAAAAACCTTTGGGGCAAACTTAAAAGACCGTGTTAAGCACATGTTAGACTAAAGCTGTGATAAAGCTGACTATGTATTATTATTATCATATATCATTTTTATTGAATGAATATTGAGGGAAATACTTGATAGCATCAAAGCTTAATGAATCCAGATAGTTTGCTGTTTGACATGCAGCCACATAATAGCTTGCTTTGCAGTTTGCAGGCTGAGAAAACAGCGGACGAGGCGCACAGAGTCAGGCTCAGTTTGTCACACAGTGGAAGACAACAGATTCTCTGTTCCTCACATTAAACAAGCTGTAAGACGAATACATGCATGAAGAGCTTCTCCAGCGTTACACAACCAGAATAAACACCACACTGTTCCTCCAAAGCAGGCAACCTCTCCTCTCAGGTGTCCTGGCACACACATCAGGTTCCTGGGGAGCCTGACGAGTGTAATCCATGCTCTAGTTGGAAATAGAGCTGCAACGATTCATCGAGTATTTCGAATAATTTGATAATAAAAAATTCTCGACACAAATTCTTTTCTTCGATGCTTCACTGAAGGCACGGCTCTGTGACGCGCCAGTTTTAAACAGAAACACTGATAACACAACAGCAGCAGACGTGATGACACTTTCACAGTTTAACATGGAGTCGGCGTTTGTTTACGCACCGTGAAGAACGAAGAGGCGGAGCCATTACTGAGACCGTGATCTCAAGCAGAGTGAAGAAAACATGTTTCTAGCCTCCAAAGCAGTCGCGTTGTTACTGTGCTCACCATTAAAACCTTGACTAACGCTAACAGGACTCCTTCATCAGAGCACCTGATCCACCACCGTTTGTTTTACACAGAGAAAATCTGCAGCAAAGCCTCCAGAGCTGCAGATGAACTGTGAGTCTCTTATAATTGCACAAAACTGACTCACTCGATTAGCAGTAATGCCCTGCTTACTGTCTGCCCCTCAAATGTTTTTTCCTGGGGTAGAATGATTGTACAATATTCATGTTCAAAAAGAAAGTGGGTGAACAAGGTTCACTTTATTTTAGATTTATTCTAATCCAGCGGTCCCCAACCCCCGGGCCACGGACCGGTCCTGGTCCGTGAGCCATTTAGTACCGGGCCGCGAGAGCTGAGGCTTCGGTGTGAAATATGGTTTTCAGGGCTTTTATCATTAACTCGGTGTCCCTGGGTCTTTTCCCGTCTGTTATGAATAAATCTTCTTCTTTTTTTTGGTTTTATTTTGTTGTACTTATCTGCGACACCTTAAAGGGCGGTGCGTGAAAATATTGTCAGACATAAACCGGTCTGTGGTGCAAAAAAGGTTGGGGACTACTGATCTAATCCACACAGGGTCAGAAGTATACATACAAATATATACATGCATTCAAGCCTTTCAGTAAGTGGTGCTAAAGGATCTACGGTGTCTTCTAACTTGACCAAAGTCTATTAACTGCTCATTATTTACCACAACTACTCGTTTCTCTTTGCAGCGTAGCAAGGATTTAACAACAGTCATTGGACTGACTGGTATTCACAACAAAAGTCAAGTCAAAGAAGCAGAATTACAAATTTACACTAGTTGGTAGGTCTCTTGAAACTCTTCCTAAACAACTGCAGATTCCAACATAATGAGTTCAGACAAATGTACATAAGCACACCTTTTCCAGGGTCAAACTGCAAACTGCTCCAAAATCCACTCCTCCAAAGCTCAACTGAACATTTGCAGTTCTAACGATGAGACGAGAATTGAGCTACGTGGCCACAACGGCGAGAGGAGTAAAAGCGAGGCTTTGAAACCTAAGAAAACTGTTCCAGCTGCCGAGCATGCTCTGGCTGTCTCAGAAATTTGAGTGTTATATTTGACAGTTCAATGTCGCTTGACAAACACTCCAAACAACTGTTTTTTTCATCCAAGAAACATTTCTAAACTCAGACTGCTGGTGTCAAAGGCAGAACCTGCTTTTATTTCTTCTCGTTTGGATTATTGTAGTGGTCTTTTTACTTGTTTCAAATCAGCTTTGGATCGCCTTCAGACTGTACAGAACGCTCCAGAATCCAGTTTTGGCTTCTCTTCATTGGTTGTCAGTAAATTTTAGGTTTCATTTTAAAATTGTAGTTTTATCTTTTAGAGCTCTGCACGGTGAGGCTCCCCAGTTTATCTCTGACCTGCTGAAACTTCATCCTGAGCACTTAGGTCGTCAGGTCAGAGGTCACTGTTGGTCCCGGGCACCAAGGCTGTGGAGCTCTGTTGTCTTTACGCTGTACAGACTCCATCGACTCTTTAAAAAGCAGCTGAAGACATTTCTATACAAACAAGCTTTTAATTAATGTTTTATATTATTATTTATATTTCTGGTTGTATTGTAACTTTAATGACATATAAATACGTTTAACTCACTTACTGTTTTGCTCCCAGTAGGATCATGCTCTGGGGCTGTTTTGCTCCCAGTGGTACTGGTACATTGCACAAAGTAAACAGGAGGAGGAGGACTGCCTCCAAATTCTTCAACTTCACCTCACATCAACAGCTAGATGTTTTAAGCTTTTGAGCATATGTGAATTAGAGAAACTCCAACATTAACTAAAACGTGTGCTTTCAATTGTTGTTGTTTTAAGTATTAAAGGTGAATGCTGTACAATCAGTCTACCCTGCAAAGACAAGACTTCAAAGAAATCATGTGAAGCTCACATTAACATGACATGCATGCCCATGATCGGTGTACACATCATTCTCACCACAACAATAAGTACGAGGGACTTTGTTCTTTGGGCACAGTAAACTTTCAGCACTGACCTACTTTAAGCCTCCTGCTGTTTGCAAAAATAGAAAAGCAAAAATCCTTCAGTGAGCTGCTTCAGTGATTCTAAAAAGCTCGAGGCTGACTTTCACTGTTCTGCCACATTAACTGCAGTGAGGTCGCACTGCTGTGTGAATGAAAGATTCCCAAAACAAAATCCAGGGAATCCCCTGACAATGTCACTGCTGAGAGAGACGTTCATGGAAATGTTGCAGTCATTCCAGAAATACCTATCACACAGTATTAAATGGAGTCATATATTATACATAATGCTGTATAACTGTAGAGCCAAAGGCCAGCAGTGAATTAGGGCATGCATAAAGATAGCAGTGGGGGAATGAGCAACGGCCAACAGAAGCTGCATGCAGCGCTTCAGTGTTTGAAATCATCAGTTCATTTTCATTATCTTGTAACCGACCTTTTAACCTGATTTTCCTGATATAAATGTGTGTGAAAATAAAAATGCACCGCTACACTGTTGGCCTTCATCTGCTTCTGTCATGGCTGCACTAAATGCACTAATTTGTCACCTAAAAATGGTAAAAAAGAAAGTGCACCCCCTTTGAGTTCTAAGGTTTTACTATCAGGACATAACAAGAAATTACAAAATTTGATAGATTAGGTAAATACAACCTGAGAACAACAACACAAGTGAAATTACACTGTGTCATTTTAACAAAAACTAAGACACAATGCAGGGGACTGTGTGAACAACTCAATACACCATAATCCAGCAGCTTGCAGAACTCTTCCTTTCAAGTAGTTGTTTTCTATTCAGTTCATTTTAATTTTATATATACAGTGCCAAATTATAACAACAGTCGCCTTATATTGTAAGGCAAAGACCCTCCAATAATACAAAGAGAACAGAGAAAGCCCAACAATCATATGACCCCCTATGAGCAGCACTTTGGCAACAGTGGGAAGGAAAAACTCCCTTTTAACAGGAAGAAACCTCCAGCAGAACCAGGCTCAGGGAGGGGCGGGGCCATCTGCTGTGATTGGTTGGGGTGAGAGAAGGAAGACAGGATAAAGACCTGCTGTGGAAGAGAGACAGAGGTTAATAGTAACTAATAATTAATTAAACTAATAATTAAATGCAGAGAGGAGTATAAACACATAGTGAGCAACACTCATTTTGATCCACTGTTCTTTAAAACATTGCTTCGGTTCATTGAGGTCTCTAGTTTATCCACAGCTTTCTTGACTCCTCACCACAGCGTTTGAGGCCTGAACTAACCTCGTAATATTTTGATTCTTTCCATTATCTGATGCCAGTGTGCTTCAGATCGTGGTATTATTCCTGAGAAGTAAAGACTTACAATTGGCAGGTGTACTTTCTTTTTACTGACTAAACTTTACAGCTTCCTAACATGCACTTATATACTTTTTCCATAATATTCTGCTTAAAGCATTTTTGTGTAGACCCTGCAACTTGAAATTTTGACTCTGATCTCCTTTTGTTACAGTAGGCAGGAGACTAATTCCAGGTCCTTAGACAAAGGTCTTTTTGGTTTAGGGTATATTATACGTCTAATGATTCCCTTAGATGTATACTCACAGCCTAAAAACTATCCAGCAACTAAAATGTTTTCAATTGAGAAGGAGTTAAAACCAGCGTGTTTTCATTTTGTATTTTGGGGGTTGGCTGGAAAAACGAATAGCAGATGGACGATTCTAAGTTGGGCTAAAAACAGCAGCTGAATGTGAGACTGTGCAATGATTTCTGCAAAATCTGATGATTATGATATGTGATTTTTGCTTTTTGAATGATACATATTTCAGAAATGTTGAGGTCTCATAACTGATGCTCATGAACCCAAACACTTAAAATGTAGGGGAGACCGGGGATAGTTGTAACATTTTTGACATTTCTGTCTGTAAATTGGAGCTCGTTTAAGCTAGTGGATTCAAAATGTAATGCAAAGTATTTACATGTCTCTGCTATTAAATAGTGCAGCTATTTTCTCTGCAGCACAATTACCCATTGCATGGTATGGTCTCAAACACAAAGAGTGAAATGTTACAATTAACCCCATAGTCTGGGTTAGTTGTAACATATCCTGGGGTGAAATGTAACACAATGAAATAAGGGTACTAACAAAACATTAACATGTAATCTTTGTTTATTCAACACATGAATGCACTTAGAGCCCTTTATGTAGCTGTGTGTGTGTGTGTGTGTGTGTGTGTGTGTGTGTGTGTGTGTGTGTGTGTGTGTGTGTGTGTGTGTGTGTGTGTGTGTGTGTGACAGAATGCAGAAATCTAGCTTTTGAACATATTCCAACCCCCCAAAAAAGAGAAATTATGGAATTTTCTGCAACTGAATATTTCATTAATTTTGTTTGGTCTTCCTTGAGTTTGGCCTCATTGGCTCAGTGGGCATTATAACCTACAACTCTTGCACCAATTTTGAACATAACAATGAAGCTGAAAAAATGTAGTTGTTCACCAGCATCGCAATTCCATTACTTTTTATCATGGCTTACCTTGGTGAGGTTTGCAAAGTGCTTCAGAAAGATGAGGAAATCTGTTTCTTGCACCCATCCTGATTTATTTCCACTACCAGTACTTCCTACTGGTCCATCTCTGACACAGTGGTCTGCACAATGTATGTGTGGGGAACACAAACAGTGGAGGAATTGTGTTGCCAATGGCATTAACCGCATATACAAAAGCGACCAGTGAACCTCTCTCTGCTGATGTCGTTGCCCCAACTTGTTTAATATAAGTTAAAGTAATAGTGTGGTAAGTTGTAACATCTGCATTATTGTTACAACTGACCCAGACTCCTATAGCCATGAACTAGCTAACATTACAGCCAACGGCTAAAACATTAGCACTAAAGAAGACCTACACAGAATATATCCCCATAGACATACAAATAACACAATTTAAGTTTGATGAGTTTAACTGCAAAGCAGATAATGCTATTAGAAATTGAAATAAAGTAGAAAAACGTACTTTTTGGCATACAAATTACTTTTTTTCATGTTAAATTGTCTGTGTTTGACAAAATGTGCTGATTTTTCACATGTAATAGCAGAACTGAGTTAGGCATGCACAGGATGAGTCACATCATTTGAAACTTAGCCCTGATTGGAGAAATTGGAAGTGTTACAACTATCCCCGGTCTCCCCTAATTTAAAAACATTTGTTTTCGTGGTTTGCATTTTGCTTTCTATTGGATCCAACAGAAAGCAGAAAAAATTAAAAATAAATTAAGAAATGATGCTACGTTGTGATATTGTGTGTATTACCACGGATGATTGTTGAGATGTCAGCGTTTTACTGTGTGAGCAGCTAATATCATACATATTAGAAATATAAAATTCAATAGCTGCAGCTGCACAGCTACTTAAAAAATAGAAAAAAGCAGCAGCCCATTGGCTTTTACTTGACCTATTTTGATAATGAGAACAGGTGGCTGTGCTGAGCACAAGCAGAGGGGGTAAAGGGGGGATGCTGTGCTTTATCACATACTTTAAGTGGATGAAAATCTCGATGAAAACGTGCGCGCCATTTGCTCATCACAGGCTATTGCATTTTAATGCTGACCAATTAGAATTACCTATTTTTATATAGCTTCATATAACGCACCTACTAACAGAGGCTCGTGTGTAATAATGCAGCTCTGATATAAATACGATCAAATCAAATGACATCCTCGCTGTAGCAGGCGTTTGATGGAGGTACAAAGCAAAGCCTGACTCACCTCTACGAAATAGAAGCAGGGCAGCAGGCTAACACTGTCTTTAGTCTGGATCCTCTTCTCTCGTACAGACATGGTCGGCCTCTGAACGTCCAAACAGATCCGAGATGTAACGAGGAAAGAATGGCTGCGCTCCTCCAGGCGTCCTGCTGGAATCAGGAGCGCTCCATACCGCTGTGTATAGCAGTATGCAACAACCGCTCAGTGTTCAGCACGGGGACCCGATGCTCCCTCCAGCGCGACCCTTTATACCTGCTGGTGAGCTGCTGGTGAGCTGCTGGGAGCGCGGTTCTGTGTTTTTCTCTCCGCTTGCTGTCAGGTAGAGAACAGCGCCTGAGCAACAGAGCGAGAGGAGGAAAGAATGGGGGGGAGAGCGCAGACGCACTGAGGAGGGCTGACGGTGGACCACCAAAGTGGATGTGCATGCAAAAACGTCTGTTTCACATATTCTTAAACGTAATATGAATGCTGCTTTGCCACACGCTGCTCACGCTTAGGTGTTATGGCATCATTTGTGGTGATTATGGCGCATAAGCAGCCCTTATCTGTGCGACTGTTCCTCTGCGTTTAAAACACATCGTAAAGGTTTCCCTCTTTGCTTTCCTCATATTTAACGTCACATCAGCAGCGACATCAGAGGCAACTTTATGTATCTGAAAGCTGTTCCTAAATAGTGCCAAAACTGGCATTTCCAACGTACGTCCCCCAAAATCAAATTAAGCCCGATATCGGCTACGGATGTTAAATTCACGTTATATTTTGGTACCATTGACGGATATTTTCCGTTTATGTTAACATTTAGAGGGACTTCTTTTTACTGTAACTCATTAAATGTACGTCTTTATATCCTTAAACACATATTTCCACACAATTACAACCTAATGCACCATTTGCTCACAAATTCTTAAATGTAAACTTCTTAAAATAATCTGTGCTTTATAAACAGCAACATTTGTACAATTAATGTTAAATATCCTTATATAGTTCTTGAGTTGCAGATATCAGATTTCAGTGTTGATTCAACAGAATTGCCTGATACTGATTTAACTTTGTTTCAATCAGTATTTGATATCTGGGATACTAACGACAACATCCACCTCGTCATAAAACGAGTAAACAGCTAACACGTGAACAAAATAAGTCATCTTTAAAATTTGAGCATTTTTATGTTCCTTGAAATAAATGTTTCTTTATGTGAATACGTTGATATACATTCATTTAAGTGGCTGCGACGTGTTTTCTTCAAACAGGATACCCGACAATCCCAACATTTACCAATATAATAAAAATAATATACTATAGACATAATAACATCCAGAGTGGCTTTAAGGTAGGATCGCTGCCTTGTGGTTGCTGAGCTGATGATACAGTATATGTAGTCAGTTATGGTCAAAGTTTTTTTTTTAAACTCACCTTTTATTCCCAAATGAAATCAGACTGAGCATGTGTGCTAGATTAACACTGTAGGGTCTTTACCTTCAGACAACATTTGTTGACTGCTAAGTGGTGCTAAACTGAACAGCTCCAAAGGTGTTCCTGAAATTTGGGTTTATTAGAACAGAACAGATCTCAGCAGAAGGCTGACAGGACTTTTACCCATAAAATAAACATAAAGTACAGAGAAAAAAACATTTAAATAAAAAGAGATGAGGACAGATTACTACACCAAACCATAAAAACACGTTTACTGGATTTGTTGTGTCAGGGGTGGAACACTTCAAAGAGACCCTGAATCAGTGTCCCCCTAGATTCTCTTCCCTTATTTAAGTCACAGCTCAAAACATACTTGTATGGCTTACTCACTTTAATACAGATGTTGTCAAATCTTGTTTATTGTTTATTGTTTTGCTATTTTAATTTATTTTAATCTATTTTTAATCTGCTGCTATATTGATACATTTTTCTCTTTGTAAGGTGAACTTGGGTTTCAGAAAGGCACCCTCAAATATAATGTATTATTATTATTATTATTATTATTATTATTATTATCATGCGGACTGTCATGTATGGAACGCCAGGACTGCCATAATGAATTAATTAAATACACCATTAAATAATTAATTAAATGTGGCAATAATTAATTAAAATTGGAATTAATTAATTAAATAAATAGTTATGACACATGTAATTAATTAATTATTGACACATTTAATTAATTAATTATTGACACATTTAATTAATTATTTAATGGTGTATTTAATTATTTCATTTTGGCAGTCCTGACGCCTGGCTCTCATCATGAAATAATTTTATCTGTCAGCCTCACCCATCAAACTCAGGAGGCGGGGTTAACGCTGCCCATGCAGCTTCTCTAACATTTGATTGGTTGCCGTGCAAAGTAAGTCAAAACAGGTCGATCCTAGATAATCGATTGCTTGTGTAGACTTGGGGCAGCCAGGTATCCCAGAATGCAGATCAAATCACAAGCAGCAATGGTGGTGGTGTAGTTTTAAAATACCCCGTTTTTCTGTCACCAGCTACACTTTTAACAGTGTTTTAGCCGCGAATGTCGAGCCGTATGTCTGGTCAGGTTGTCAACATAGAATATGTTTGCAAAAGTGCTCAGATGTTTTCAGAGATTTCACTAGCTCTGCTAACAGTTAGCATGCAGAGCGCACCGAGGGGGTACATTAACCGGTTTGTTTACATATTCCACTCTCCGTGTTCCACATGTTGCATTCGCAGATTCTCATTTTCACCGAACGATCGTCTCTTTCCGCCTGGTCTTGTGTCTCTGTGCTTCTGTAACATAAAGAACGAGCTGACATTTTTCTCACGAAACCAGCGATCAGCTCAACAGACCCTCAGTTTACCTGCATGCATCCTCCTCCTCATCTGTCAGCTGTTTAACACCTGCTGCTAATTCAAGAAACACGCATAGTTACCTGGTGATAGTCACAGTTTAACTGCACAAGATAATTAAATATAGTATTTTCCCCGAGCGCAGAGCTGCTGGAGCTTGTTTCCTTACAGAGCACTTTATAGGCGAACAGCTTTATCAGCGGCTGATGTCCAATCACCAGCACACAGCTTTGAAACCTCAGCTGAGTTTTAGCTCTCAGTGGTTAAACGCTGGACTTCATTCACTCAGGTTCTGTCTGTCGGGTCACGTTTACTTCGCTGTTTTATTTACAACTGAGCAAATCGGTTTGGCTGAGGTTAAAGTTATGTTTCATAACTGCATAGTTTCACAGACGTTTAATGGTTCACATGTGTTAGACTGAACTATCATCTAAATATCATCTGTTTTTTAATAGTTATTCAACTGTATTCTAAGCACCAGCTGTCTGTTAGAATGTGATTTTTTTTCTCTCTGTTGGCAGAGGTATAAAAATGCGCAGGAAAATCTGACGTGCATGGCAAACTTCACCGACGATATTTAGGGAGGAATAAACACACATCAAACATAAATGAACCATTTGTCTGTCTCCATAATTGAGAGCATTTTCTCTTCTTATGTCAACACTCTCTCTCTCTTTTTTTTTTTTTTTTGCTTTTTCGGTCATGTTATGTTTACCTGTCAAAGGCTTGTTACAAACTATGAAACACATTGTGCAGACTTCTGGATGTTAGAAGAAAACGAATACTGCTCATGAATGAGACTAAAGGCAGGAAGGTGTCCTTTAAAACTAAACATGTTAATAGGACCTCCCTGTTTATATCATAGTTTATGATATAGCACGTGTATTTCAGTAATAGCCTGCTGAGGCCACTATACGTGCTGGCCTCATATCAAATGTGAAGGCAGACTGAGTCTATGTTTGACGTTTTTTATATCTAATCTTCCTTTTCAAACATTTAAACAGCAGCGAGTCTGCAGCTGAGGGAATACAAATTCAAATTGTCGGAACAGGTTTGCTCGTTTCTTGGATTCATTTGGTGATTTATTAAATGTATAACTGTTATTCTAATCTGCTGCTGAGTCTCTTACACTTTTCTTTATGCTGTATATTTTCACGTCTCTGGAATAGTTGGCAGTTAGATAGTCAGCTGGGAAACTCTGTGTTAACTCATGGAGCTGAGGATATCGTGGATATGCTGACCTCGCTCCGTGGTGTACAGGGCCGTTTACCCTCATGATTAATATTCACAATAAAAATATTAGCCGAACATCATGAAGTCTGTATGTGTTTCATAGTGTCGAACAACCTTTGTACAGTTAAAGCCAGCAGTTACTACATGACGGAAACACCAACGTTATCTCTTTTATGTGTTTATACACAGGTCACGCTGATTACTGAACAAAAACCCAAAGATCAGATGTTAAACAGATTTATTTGCTCTCTCTCCTCCTTAAACATTTTTTTAATGTTAGTTATAATTCAGAATTGGCGACTGAAACACGTAGGACACATAAGAACATCAGGAAATAAAACATCGATAAATATAACCTCAGTAAAAGAAGTCAGCGGGGGTTACTACAGCTGTGTACCGGGGCCTGCGCTTTGTCGGTGGGATTGCTTGCGAGGCGAGCGGGTCTATCCCACGCTTTGCCGTGAGACTGGGCAGACATCTCCGAAATCATCGAAGCACTTTTGCAAAGAATCAGAATCAGAATCAGAATCAGAAAGGGTTTTATTGCCAAATGTTGAGCAGGTTTACAACATTAGGAAATTGCTGCGGTGCTTCAGTGCAAACATACTGTCATAAAAATATAAAAATAAGAATAAGAATTAAAAGTGCTAAGTGGATAGATATATACATGATATATACATGAGTGCAGGTGGTGATCAGTGCCAAACATGGAATGATGCAGTGAACACAGCGTAGGGTCATGTGTTAGTGGTGGGAACAGTCATACGGTTATTGTTCATGTGTCCGACAGCAGAGGGGAAGAAACTGTTCTTATGGCGAGAGGTTCTGGCTGTATCTTGACAAACCGACCAGACACATGAAGATTAAACCACTACATTCTCGGCTAAAAAAATATTAAAACGGTATTTGGTGACACACAAACAGGGTTTTTCAAAGCTCAGTTCTGTTAGCTTCCACATGCCGGTTGTTGTGTGCTAGAAACAATGGCCACCAGGCCAAAACAATGGTTTTGACTCGATCAGAGTTAACCCCGCCCCCTGAGTTTGATGGGTGAGGCTGACAGATAAAATTATTTCATGATGAGAGCCAGGCGCCAGGACTGCCAAAATGAAATAAATAAATATATCATTAAATAATTAATTAAATGTGTCAATAATTAATTAATGTGCTGCTGAACTTGGGGAGCCGCTACAACGAGTCTTCAACCTCAGTCTGTGACTGGGGAGAGTGCCCGCCCTATGGAAGACATCCTGCATCGTCCCGGTCACCAAAAAGAACCGGCCCAATGAGCTGAATGACTTCCGACCGGTGGCACTGACGTCACATCTTATGAAGACTCTAGAGCGGCTCTTCCTCAACCTCCTCCGACCACAGGTACAACATGCCCAGGACCCACTACAGTTTGCATACAAGGCGGGTGTCGGAGTGGAGGATGCCATCCTGTACCTCCTACACAGAGCCCACTCACACCTGGATGGGGGAAAAGGCACGGTCAGGATCCTGTTTCTTGACTTTTCCAGTGCCTTTAATACCATCCGGCCCTGTATGCTTCAAGAAAAACTGAACAGGATGGAGGTGGACCCCTGCCTGGTGGCTTGGATCTCCGACTACCTCACCGACAGACCACAGTACGTCAGGCTGAAGGACATCACGTCTGACACTGTGGTCAGCAGCACAGGAGCACCACAGGGAACTGTGCTGTCCCCTCTTCTCTTCACCCTGTACACCTCTGACTTCTGCTACAACTCTGAATTATGCCATATTCAGAAGTTTGCAGACGACACAGCCATCATGGGGTGTATCTGGGATGATCAGGAAGAGGAGTACAGAAGTCTGGTGAGGAACTTTGTCGCATGGAGTCACACAAACCACCTGCAACTCAACACCTCAAAGACTAAGGAACTGGTTGTGGACTTCGGGAGGTCCAGAGAAGGTCCACTACCGGTTCAGATAGAGGGGGAGGAGGTGGAGGTGGTCAACAAGTACAAGTACCTCGGGCTGTGGGTGGACAATAAACTGGACTGGTCATGCAACACAGAGCACCTGTATAAAAAAGCCCAAAGCCGACTGTACTTCCTCAGGAGGCTGAGGTCTTTTAACATCTGCAGGAAGCTCCTGAGGATGTTTTACCAGTCGGTGGTTGCTGGAGTACTTTTCTATGCTGTGGTGTGCTGGGGGAGCAGCACAGCAAAGAAGGACTCATCCAGGCTGGAGAAACTGATCAGGAAGGCTAGCTCTGTGGTCGGCATGAAGCTGGACACTCTGGTGACAGTGGCAGAGAAAAGGACATTAAAGAAACTGATGGACATTATGGACAATGCCAGGCATCCTCTGCACACGGCCATTAACAACCAGAAGAGTCTGTTCAGTGACAGGTTGCTTCTCCCAAAGACAAGAACTAACAGACTTAAAAACTCCTTTGTCCCACACGCCATCAGACTGTTTAACTCCTCCCTGGAGGGGAGAGGGAGGGGAAACAGGAGGACAAAGGAGGGGGGAACAACTAAGCTGTAGTGCCTCTTCACCTCACTGTGCAATACCTTGTGCAATACTTTTGTAAATAGTCAACAGTGCAATAGACTCAATACTTGAAATGTGCAATTCACTTGTATTTTTATTTTTATTCCTATTTATTCTATTTATCCCCTTCGTATATTTTATTTATATTGTCTCTGTATTTATATGTATGTGTGTGTGTGTGTGTGTATATATATATATATATATATATATATATGAGGGTGGTGGAGAATGACCGAGCTAAGATCCTGTGGGACTTCCAGATACAGACGGACAAAATGGTGGTGGCTAACCAACCGGACATAGTGGTGGTAGACAAACAGAAGAAGACGGCCGTAGTGATCGATGTAGCGGTTCCAAATGACAGCAATATCAGGAAGAAGGAACACGAGAAGCTGGAGAAATACCAAGGGCTCAGAGAAGAGCTCGAGAGGATGTGGAGGGTGAAGGTAACGGTGGTCCCCGTGGTAATCGGAGCACTAGGTGCGGTGACTCCCAAGATAGGCGAGTGGCTCCAGCAGATCCCGGGAACAACATCGGAGATCTCTGTCCAGAAGAGCGCAGTCCTGGGAACAGCTAAGATACTGCGCAGGACCCTCAAGCTCCCAGGCCTCTGGTAGAGGACCCGAGCTTGAAGGATAAACCGCCCGCAGGGGCGTGCTGGGTGTTTTTTTTTTTTTTTATATATAATATTCTGTAACTCTGTAACTTCTGTCGGTGCTGTGCTTTTTTGGAAATCGAATTTCCCAGAGGAACCCACCCGAGGGATTAATAAAGTTCTATCTAATCTAATCTAATCTAATCTTAATTACATGTGTCATAACTATTTATTTAATTAATTAATTCCAATTTTTAATTAATTATTGCCACATTTAATTAATTATTTAATGGTGTATTTAATTAATTCATTATGGCAGTCCTGGCGTTCCATATTCATGGACCAAGATGACTTTGGGATACCTTGGCATCCACCAACATGCCTGACGGACCTCAGCTTTGCGGATGACATCGCTTTGTTTGCTGATATCTGGAAGAATATGAAGACCGTGACATGAAAACTTGGAGCAAGAGGCAGCCAAAGTGGGCTTGTGGATTAGCGGGAACCAGATCAAGGTTATGAGAATTGGTTACATGACGGCACAGGATCCCATCTCTGGAGGAGGTTAACCAATTCCCCAACCTGGGCAGCATCCTTGCATGCGACGGAGATACTGATCATTATGTTGTATGTCGGATTGTGAACGTGGGTGCGGTCTTCCAGCAGTTGATCTGCTTCACTCCAAAGACCGACCTGATGACGAAGATTCGTCTGCTCAACTCCATCATTATACCTGCCGCGATCTGCACTTGTGAGACGTGGAAAACATTACTCTGCTTTTTTCAGAAGCCCGGGGTCTTTTGGATTGTAATTTGTTTCATAGTTGGATGCCTGACTGACAACTGCATAAAACAAAACCTACACACAATATTCGAAGCACATAGCGCACAGTCGTAAATTCCCCCTAATTTTGGTATGATCCGAGCTCAGGCACTAGGCGACTGAGCACAGCCAGTAGCGGTTTTTGATACGGGCGACACGGGCGGTTGCCCGGGGCGGCATCGTGGTGGGGGGCGGCATCACGGGCATCGGCAAAAAAAAAAATTGCTCGTACTCATGCTGCCCCGACGTCAGCCAGCGCATATTGGGAATGGCACAGGCACCGATCGGTTTTCTATCACCCGTTTGCTGGGAGTAAGGGCGCCCTCCGTTTGCGAGGTGTGCCTGCTGCTGGCGGTACAGGGAGGAGGGGGGGGGGGGGGGATTCACTGGTGGCTGGAGCGGCGTCTAATAACCAACCAAAGTAAAACAAAAATAAAAACAAACCAACAAACACGAAAACACCAGACATCATGATACAGACTTATAATTTGCACCGATGTTTTTTAGAAATTCTGTACGCGAAAAGTGAGCGCGAGAGCCCTCGGTGCGCCTGCTCGCTGCTGAAGTCAAAGTAAACTTTATTGTCATCTCCGCTACAGACAGTCCAGCATATAGAGAGACGAGACGACGAGGCTGCAGTTACAGCGGTGCAAGTAAACAAACAATAAATATAAGAAGAGTAAGAAAATAAATATACGCTTTAGGACTCGGGGTAAAGGATCAATAACAATTTAAAATTTACAGTTTGATGATTTAAAGTCTCACACAAGCCGTCGAAAGGGGCGGGGCTGGCTGCTTCCAAATAGAGCACATTTCATTCATAATGATGTAAATCCAAGCCCATCATGTATTCATGATTTGAATCCTGGGTCGTGTGAAATCCCAGAAATAAACCATAGACAAAGTGAATCTGTGAACTAAGGTGTAGGTTGTAGGGGATGGGTGTTCATACTGGAGTGCAAAATTAAAACCAGTGGAAGATGGACAAGAAAAGTTCAAAGCCATCAGGTCCTCAGTTTAGAAAAAAGAGAAAAGAAGAGGAGGAGAAACGAGCAAAAGATGCACTCAAAAAAATGAAATTGGATGGTTGTTACATGCATAAGATCCAAACTTGTAATTTGAACTAAATAATTCCATGTTTCTATGGTGAACGTAATTAAATTATGTAGCATCTGCATGAAATTCAGCAACTTAATTTGTCCTTGTTGAGATGACATCATACAATCTAGTAAGAGTGGCTGGATCCAGGCAACTAACCACTCTTACTAGATTGTATGATGTCATCTCAACTGTCCCCTCCCTCCTTTTCCTCCCCATCCCCGGCTACCTCCCTCTTCCCGCTCCACCACACTCACCCACACAGGTAGGGCCTTGGGGTGCGGGTGTGTCACAAGGGTGCAGGGGAGACCCTTCCCCCCCTGTCCCCTTCTGGCCACCTGTGCCTCAATTTTATCTCACAACTTAGACATTCACAATACTCACACTCTCATAACACACACATATATATAGGGCCTTGAGGGTGGGCACGTTAATGGCGTCCAGTGGACGGTCTGTGTACTCAAACCTACCTCTGGCGCTGGTGCCCACCTCTCAATTTTAAATCCATGTAGACACTGAGGGTTCTCGGGAGGGGCCGTGCTAACACCTGCTGCTCTCTGGCAGCAGCACCATGCTCTCCCTTGTTTTAAATGCACTTTAGAACAACACGCAGCAACACTACACATGAGCGGGAGGAGGGAGGTATGGGGTCTTCACACACCCCTGTTCTCTGCTAGCCATTGGGGCGGGGGGGGCTGTGAGGAGATGTTGGCTGTCCGATTGGCCTCCCTGCTGCTGCGGAGCCTGGGACGGTCTGCTTGCCTCCACCCGGGGAGGAAGGGTAACATCTCTTGGGTCTGGGTTCTGTTTCCCCCTCTGGGGGCGAGGGTACCTGGACCCGGGGTAAAGAGTATGTTTGGGGAGTGTGATTGTGTGTACATGTCCATTTATGTCAATCCTTACGTTGGGTGAGTGCTGAGTGTTTGTATATGTGTGCATGAGGGTGGGAACGCATGTTTGTGTCTGTGTCTATATGTCAGGTCTCTCCCCTATCTCCCCTCACCACACTCCCTGCCGGTGACTGATGCCCTCAGGGGTCGGTGCATTGGTGGTTCTTGGTGTCCGGGGCTGGGCACTCAGGTATGTACCGGCTCACTCCCGGTGACTACTTGGCGGGGCCTGGCGCCTGTTGCTCGGTCAGGCCTCCTCCGGGGTGCGGGGGGCCCTCGGGCCTCCGGCCTCTGGGCCTGCGGCTCGGTTCACTCTGGCACAGCTGGCTGCCGGCAGAGCCAGCGGGCACGCCGGTGCAGCCCCCTCTAGCTTCTGCTCGGTGGCTACTGGGTGACGCCTCGTCTGGGGATCCTCAGCCCTTCCCATGAGGGTGGCACGATGCCCCTCCAGTGGTCCTCCTTGGGCTCTTATACTCTGGGGCCTCTGGATGTCTGGGGCCTGGATCTCCTCCATGCCTGCTTCATGCCCTGGGGGACGGGGCTATGGCACATTATACACAGTTCAGATTTCCCCTCCTGACCTCTGTCATTGAAAACAAATGGTATATAACCAAGTTTTGTGATTAACTTTTCTTACTGATCAAATACTTATTTTCCACCATAATTAGCAAAAAATTCTTTAGTAATTGGTGTGGCACGGACTCCACACACACAGACACACACACACACACACACACACACACACACACACAGGATTTCTGTGCTCACAACTCTTTGTGACTTTCAGCTGTTTCACTTTTCAACGTGACAGCACAGGTAACTCCAGGATAGGGATGGGTATCGTTTAGGTTTTATCCGATACCGGTGCCAAATCGGTACTTCTGAAACAGTGCCGGTGCTTAAACGGTGCTCAAACCGGTGCTTAAAGAATGGAGAACACCAACTTTGTCCAAAAACCTCTCACGTTCAGCTGTTTTTTTGTAAAAAGATAACAATGTTAGCCTTTTCTGCAGCTATGGGGCATATATGGTATCACTCTTGGCTGGAAGCAGTGCTTAAACAATGGAAAAAAACACAAACTTTGTCCAAAACCTCTCATGTTCAGCTGTTTCCCTCTTTTTCTTTGGTCATTTTAGCCTTTTTGGCCAGGGTGAAGGGAGTATCTGCCATCAAACAAGAAGACAGCCGCATGTAGCTATGATGATGTTTGCTAGTTCACCTTACATGCATTAATGTAATAATGTGGTTAGCCTACTCAACGTAAATTACACACGAACATTAAGCTACTCACGCAGAGAAGAACGGCTGCTGCTGCATCATCATCCTCATCATTTCTGCTACACTGGCAGGGCTAGGGGCCAGGACTCTCCTCTTCGGGTTCTTGGGGGATGCTATGCGTCGCCAGGTGATTCATCGGATTCGAGGTGTTACCTCCTTTGACAGTATCACAGTATCAGCTTAAAGCACTTGTTGCTGCTGAGTTTGCATCTTTTGCTGTGAAGTACAGCCAGACTTTTGACCGCTTCGCCTTGGGCATTTTTAATCTGTAGCTCTGCTCTAAAAGAACGTACGTACCTGGACCCGCCTACTATCCTCGGAAACGTAAAATGATTGGCTAGAATCTAAAGTGTATCACAGCTCAGGAAAAAAAAGCACCGAAATAAAGCACCGAAATGTGCGCTGCTTTTCGGTCTGGTTACTACTGTTTATGTCAGAACCAGTGCCATCATGGCACCAGATACCGGTACCCATCCCTACTCCAGGAGCATCCCCTGCTCTCACGACTCCTCACACTCTTCTCCTCACCTCCTTCATCACTGTACATAAATAGAGCAGAAAGAGCATGATTAATTTTAGTCCACACCTAATTCCTCTGCCACCTCAACGCTGCCCTGAGAGCTCACCATACTGCAGCAGGCCAGAGACCACACCCCCACCTCAATCAGACAATGTGATTTTTTTTGGATTTTCTTTTCTCATTTTGTCTCTCATAGTTGAGGTATACCCAAGATGAAAATTACAGGCCTCTCTCATCTTTTTAAGTGGGAGAACTTGCACATCTGGTGGCTGACTAAATGCTTTTTTGCCCGACTGTATGTGGCTTAATTTTTTACCTCCCAATAAGAAGTTTTCATTCTTCCTCATGTTGGAAAATGCCACTAAGAGTGTACGGAGAGCATCAAAATATGATACGAAGGGGTTTTTGATCAAACCTCTGCGTAGGCTGATGTTGGGTGAACCGGTGCATCTAACAGGTTAACATTTTCACTTTGGAGTTTGTTTCTTTTCATGTCATGTTTTGTTTGTTTCTCATCAGGTTCATCATTTACAAAGCACCTGGAGAGATTATCCCTAGATCTAACCCTAGAAGATATAACAACAAGATGAACTACTTGTACATTGATTCAGCAAACAGCAAGTCCTACATGCACAATAGACCCGACTACAAGAACCTCAAAGATCCATCTGGTGCCTTGGCCCACACCCTGAGACCAATCTTGAAGAAAATTAGAAACATGGTGAGACCATTAGTTTGGTCCAGTAATGGTCCTCTACCAAAACACATCATTTAATGCATATGCTGGAAACACTCAATACAGGTACACGTGCAGATTTAAAGTGTGAATGCTGTTTTATCATGATTTTTCATTTTAGCTCCATGAAATGGAGAGAAATAATGATTTGCTTAAATTGTAGGTGCTTAACAGTAGTTCTGACATATCCAGTTGAAACTATTACAAGCGCATGCAAGGGATTGAAGAAAAACAATGGCTGGGTAGTGCTGTCAGTGGACAAGTGAAAAAAACAACATGCCCACTTTAGTCGAAGAGGCAAAAGCGCATCACATGAGACAGCTTCAGGCAACTGAGGAATTTTTATTACCAGGAGAAAAAAATCCACATCCAGAAGCAGGAATTAGATTAGATTCAGTGTTTTCACCATTTCACAAACGTCTATGAGACTGTGCTGTCATGTAGGCCGAGGATGTCTCTTGAAAGTGTTAATGCAGATTTTTTCTTTTTTTTTTTGTATGATTTACAGCTGCCAAACTTTGGATTCATCAGCTACAGTGATCAACCTCCAGGATGTTCCTCACATACCACATTTGGCCACAGTAAAGGTAAAGAAAGCTTCTTTTTACAGACAACACATTGTCAAACATATAAAACAAACACTGGAAAAAGTTTGTTAGACTATTGATCTTATAAAATGACTGAATCATTATTATGAAGGCAGTGAAAGGATTAAAGTGCTTTGAATAAAATGCATCCTATTCCTTATTTTATGACCAGCACTGTAACTGTTTACTGTCCACAGGGGTGATCATGGTGGAAAGAGACAGACCTGGGGTCTGGCTCTTGCACAGCACACCTCAATTCCCCTTCAGAAGAGACCAAAACAATTTCTGGCCTGAATCTGGATTACAACTTGCTCAGACGTTCATCTGTGTAACTTTCAACTATAACCAGTTCATACAGATCGGTAAAAAGCTCAGTTCGAACTCTGGACATTTCACAATTTAAAGCCCAGAGGCTGATCTAAACCTCACAGTAAAGATCTTGTTTAACTTTTTCCAGGTAAACATCTGCAGTACATCAGAGCTTTTCCATTTGAACATGATATTCCAGATGATTTCCATCAAGAGCTCATAGATGCAACAAAATGGGTTGAAGTTCCCCCATCGAGTGATTACCAAACACTCACATCAAGAGGAGGTCTGAGGTTTTATAGCATTGCTAAACAACAGTTGCAAGAGCCAGGTGAGATGTCTGCATGTTTAAAGGTTAAAGTAATAATCATCCTTTAAATTACACTGTGGAGGTATGGCACAGACGACACAGGAACTCCAGCTTTTCACTCCGACTTTATCCGTCTCCACATAACTTTGCGCCACACACTTGACAACAAACCTCCCAGCAACCTGGGTGTGAGTGGAGCCCCCTAGTTGGCTGCCATAACACCCGTTTTTGTTGGTTAAGCTTTTAATGGTTACAGTGATATTTGTCTGGTCTTAAACCAGACAAATATCATTGGGGATGAGAATGGATGACTTGGAATCTTTAAAGAGAGGACAGGTTTTAGGATCAGCCTAGCTCAATGCCAGTTGACATATATGTATTTACATCCAAATAGAAATTTAGGCGATGATATTTATGCTGCCTATAGCTGCCGACAGCTGCTGCATATCTGAAATCCACGTACTGTTATTCACTTTGTTACTGACGTTATGTCTTCATCAATGGCTGAAATGCAGTGTCTGAGAAGAGAGTGTGAGTGTAAACGGGTTTTAAAAGGTTCAATGTTTCAAAAAGACAGGAAATGCTTTAAATGCTCCTTGATCCTTTTGCAGATGGAGACCTGTACCACACTATTGCCCAGGCAGTTCAGAGTCATGTGTATGCAGACGTGGGGCTGCCAGAAAGATCGGGCCGATTCTGACTGCTCAGGCCCCAATCATGTGTACAACATTAAAACTATAAAAAAGGTTCTGGGTCCTGCTAGTACATGGAGTCCTACAAAGGACCATTCAAAGTGGTGTGTGACCAACAGTGAATCCAACAGTGAATGGACCTGTATAGCTGATGTCAACAGGGCTCAAACCCAGTATCAGAGACGAGGCGGGGCGCTGTGCATTGAGAACAGAGACGTAAGAGACAAGTTCTGGGAGTTTGCTAGAGAGTTTGATGAATGTAGTACGACCCCAACCACCATGGACACCAGTGACTGTGAGCCTGACTCAAAAATAATCCACTTGGATCCGTCAGTGACAGGCTGAAAACAGCTCAACTTTACTTCACTGTGGACTTTACCAATCCTGCCGTTAAATATTAAAAACATAAGGAAAAGGAAAGATTCGTAAGTGTTAGTTTAATTATCATTCTGAAAAGATGTGTGACAATATGACAAACAATAAAATAATAAATCTGGATAAAATACATCTGGTTTATGTTATGTTTGTTATGCTTTCACTCATTGTCATTTATTCTGCAGTTGTTGACCCTTTCTGCAGTGCCTCCTGGTGTTTGAATTTCTGCTTCTTTAATTTTCTTTCATACCTAAGAAGATGAATTAATTGCTTAATTAAAAGGATACAAATACAGCTTCAATTAAGTTTATAAGAATAACTTGTGTTTTTGAACAATAACACAGTACTCACTTTGAAACATGCAAAGTCAAAATAAATTAAACACTACATGCACACAAAATAGTGTAATTTATATTTCCCTTTTGTTTTTTTCATTTAAAAATTAAGGTTTTCCTAGAAGAAGTTCGTTAACATTTTGCTGATAAGTGAAGATTCTCAGGAGAAACAGAAAAACAGGAGACCACACAGGACTGTGTGAACTTTGTGTGTACATTTGTTTGAAATATTAACGAAATACTGTGTCAACACAAATTTGATTTTCCCAGAAAAAACAGGATAAAAAGGAAAAACTGAAGATCTCTCAGATATTGTATCCCTTACTATTTGCTCCCCATTTTATTGCTTAATAAGCTCAAGGTTTAGTGTACTTGAACTGTAAGAAATAGAATCAATTTCAATTACAATTCCATACAATTGTATTTTATCTTCAATAGAACACAGAAAAACATCAAATGTTTGAACTGAGTAATCATGCCATTTTACATTCGCCTGCTATGAAGCCATGCTGCTGGGATAAATGCAGTATGTGGTTTAGCATCATCATGCTGACACATGAAGGCCTTCCCTAAAAAGGATGTCTGGATCAGAGCATTTCCTGCTCTATAACCTGTACATACTGTTTAACATGTACGCCTTTTCAGATGTGAAAGCTGCTATGGCATTAGGCACTAATGCAGCACCATACCATCAGAGATGCTGTTTTTAGACTGAATCATCTTACTAACCTGTTATCAACTAATCATGTGTAAAATGTTCCAACAGTTCTTTCTTTCTTAGTATTACTTTCTGTTCCAGGGTTCTGTTGCCCCCATCGCAACATTTTTGAGATGTTACGGCAAAAAAGAAAAGAAAAGAAGAAGTTCCAGACATAGTAATTATGCAAAATATAATGTGATTCTCAGACATGTTTTAAAAATACATGAGAATCCTACAAACTGTGGGCCGGTATGCTACTGGAGCACCTGCAGGAAATCCATTTAACATCTGAAAAGTCAGATGTCCTGAGATATGCATAACAACAAATTACCTCTGAGGCAATAACAGAGTGACCAAATTACTGAGAAGAGAGAAAACAGCTGTTTAGGTCAGTTCTGTTTATGTCATGTATTTTTAAGGGACAAAGTCCACGCAAATATTGACTGGTCTGAAAGTTTGAGGATGATAAGCTGTAAACAGAGACCTGTTCCTGTAAATGTCTAATCAAATAAAGAACACGCCAGGTGAACGCTGTTTTCTATTTTTCATGCTATGAGGAGTGTTAAAAAGATGAATCAGACAGAAATGCATTTGCAAGTAGAAGTTTGAGAACACATCGTCTAAATAAAAATTATGTAAACAGAATGTGACTGAAAAAAAAAATCAAAGCAAAAGAGTTCTACTGTCTAATGTTTTCATTAGAACCATACATCACTTTCTCTTAACCACCACAGAAGAGAAGAGCTCCTTTCTACACTCAAGCTAAAGCTTTAATAACAACGAGCACCACAATTCGGATAATTTTCTTCGACTTCTCTGGCCCCGATAACATGATCCAGTCCAGGATGCTGAGGGAGAAGCTGGAAGACATGCAGGTGGAGGATACACAGGTCCAGTGGATCAGTGACTTCCTGACAGGCAGACCACTGTTTGTGAGACTGCAGCAACTGAGCACCCTGTTCTGTCCCCTTTCCTCTTCACCATCTGTGACTGTCTCCTCCAGAAATTCTCTGATGACATGGCCAACTCGAGACCGCTTCCTCTCATCTCATGGTACACAGAGTGTACACAGTCCTTATCAGACCTAATAAGGTTAAGATATTTTATCAACATATAAATGATTATATATCTCCAAGCATAAATAATTATATGTTTCTAAGCACAAATGACAACCTAAAAAATATCAATTCTAACAATTACAAGTGCTTTTCTGATGAAGACTTTTTTAAACTGTGTCCAAAAGTCCTCAGCAGTGGAAACACCACAGTTCAAAATCCCAAGTGCAAACCTTTTTCTCTGCAGTCCTCAAGATGCTCTCAGCTGTTTAACTTTAGGTAGAGTAGAAAAGCTTTACATATTTCAATACCACTGAGTGTTACATAAGACCCTGAAAACAAGGTGACAGTTGCTTCCCAAGCAAAAACCTCTGCATGTGCTCAGAAATCACAACAAATAAGACAATAATAAGACCAAACATATAAGTGACATAAGAGGCTAGGGAAAGAGCAAGCATGAAGTGAGATGCTGTTTGTGTGTGTACGTGTGTGCACACTTGTTCAAGGTCCCTCTCGTTATGTACCAGTGTGATAAAGTCCTGAATGCAGCCTTCAGTTCTGAGCCTTAAAGAACATACACTCAGCAGCAGAATAGAATCACGTATAACTACATTTATACATTTTCTAAATTACCAATTATTACATGCACATTCCTGCAACAATGTGATACAAAATGTGAACTACAGTTGGTGGTTTTAGCATGGAATGGCATAACAAGCAGGCTAGTTTCCAGATTAGGGCATAAGTTAAGTCCTGATTTAACTCAGTAAAAAGTGAATCACATTTGAAGCAGAAAACCCGGGGTTAACCCTGAAGTTACCTGGATATGACAAAATCTCCTCTTATACTAGAGGCCTCTGTTGTCAGGGGTGGAACACTTCAAAAAGACTCTGAATGACTTGGACATTAGGACAGACGCCATAACCACTGAAGAAACTGCAGCCGTGATCAAACTCCTTGAGAATGGCAATGCATTGGGCATGTACATGGTGTCTGCAGAAATGCTGAAGCACATCAGTGCCCCGTCAGCTTATGTTGGTCATCGGCACAAGTGCAAGAAGATTGGCTAAGAGGAGTTACAGTAAAGCTCCCCAAGAAAGGCAACCTGGCGGACTGCAACAACTGAGGAATCACACTATAGCCGAAGACTTCATAAGGCCCTGGACCAGAAATTCCGGGAAGAACAAGCCGGATTCTGCAGTGGCTGGTTGTGCACAGAGCAGAATTTAATCCTGTTCACAATCACCGAACAGACTTTGGAATACCAGCAGCATCTCTCAATTAATTTTGTCGATTTCACATAGGCATTTGATAGCGTCATATGGCATCCCTGAACAGTTCATCAAAATATTCTGAACCCTCTACCTTCGATCCAGTTGCTGCGTCCTCACAGAGGATCGCTACATCACCACTGAGACCGATATGAGGAAAGGGTGCATTCTATAAAATAAAATAAAAATATTACTGCATTGTGGTTTAGGCAAAAAAAAAAGAGAAATTAATTCACTTAAATGCACATTCATGTGAAAATAAATACACTTCCAGACCAAAGCCAAAATTTCCTTTCATGTACAATAGTAAATGGAACAATGCTGCCATCTACTGGGCAAAACTTAATAAGCAGTACTTCTTAAACAGAATTAGCCTGCAGCACAAAATACACATACCTGCAATAACATGGGACATGAGTAACCATGGGTTTCCAGCAACAGGATCCCGCCCAACTATCAAGAGAAATTTCAAATTATTAGACACGACAGTCTCCTCTAGCTGTTAGCTGCTAGCTCAGCGTGTCCATTTTTCCTACCGTCTAACCCATTAATTGCGAAACAAGATCATAAAACTGAAATCTACTCAGATGCTACTGTATGGGCAGTTCATGCTGTTAATGCTGTCATGTTAACCTCAATGGGGATCTTCAAATATGTTTTAAACTCATGTTCAGTCAGGGCGGACTGAGGAAGAACTTACCACAGCAAAAGCTTCATTGCTACTAAAGGGATAAGCTTAGGGAAAGCCCGTTTACCAGTAGCAGACTTCCACTGCGGATTTTCAAAATAAAAGTTTTAAAATCAAATCTTTCAAAATAAACCCATGGTTGTGATCCCAAGTTTAACAGGAATTTAACCACAACAAAACCATGTTCATTATTTTACATCGTTACACATACTTTCACTTACCTAACATTAACCGACTTCGTCCCTTCCTTACTCCTCGTGCTGCTGCCATCCTTGTCTATAGTCTTATTACTTCCCAGATCAATTATTGCAACTCCCTCTTATTTGGTCTCCCCAATAAGTCCCTCCATAAACTTCAACTTCTTCTTTCTGCAGCTCAGGTCATAACTCATACTCCATTAAGAGACCATATTACCCCAATTCTTCAACAGCTTCACTGGTTGCCCATAGAAGCTCAGATAAACTTTAAATATTTAATTCTCACGTTTAAGTGCATCCATAACCTTGCCCCTCCTTATCTGTGTGATCTGCTTCAAATAACCTCTGTTTCCTGCTCTCTCAGATCTTCATCTGCCACTCATCTTGTTGTTCCTTCTGCTCATCTTGTCTTTCAGTTGCTCTGCTCCTCGGCTCAGGAACTCACTTCCTCAGTTATAAGAAATATAGATTCCATTCCCTTATTTAAGTCACAGCTCAAAATTATTATTACTATTTATTATTACTCATTATTATTACTATTACTATCATCATTATTATTATTATTATTATTATTATTATTATTATTATTATTATTATGCAGACTTCTATGGACCAAGATGGCTTTGGGATACCTTGGCGTCCATCAACACGCCAGACGGACCTCAACTTCGCAGATGGCATTGTTTTGTTGGCTGACGTCTGGAAAAACATGAAGACCATGACATGAAAACTTGGAGCAAGAGGCAGCCAAAGTGGGCTTCCGGATTAGCGGGAACCAGGCCAAGGTCATGAGAATTGGTTACGTGACGGCACAGTATCCCACAGGTAGGACAGCAATGTCTGGTGGAGGTGAACCAATTCACCACCCTGGGCAGCATCCTTGCAGGCGACAGAGATGCTGATCATTAGTCGTGTGTCAGATTGTGAAAGCGGGTGCGGTTTTCCAGTGACTCTGGCTGATCTGGTTGATCCCGAAGATCGACCGGGCTACAAAGATCCATCTGCTCAACTCCATCATTATACCTACCGCGATCTGCACTTGTGATACATGGAAAACATCAGCCAAAATCGCCAAAGACTCAATGTGGCTCAACACTCATGTCTAAGACGGATCCTCCCTGTTTCTTACTCGGACCATGTCACCAATGAAGAAGTCCACCGCCGGACTGCCACATGTCCCCTCAATGACATTGTGACTGACCGGCCTTTTGGGGGACAAACACTGTGCCAACTCCCGCACCAACTGCCCAAGATCACCATCCCATGGAACCCACCCCTTGGAAGACACAATCCAGGCCGCCCCCGTACAACATGGCGGAGGACTTTCATCGGTGAGTTACACACCTTAGACAGCCGAAGCTGATCGATTGTGCTGGCGGAGATCTGCCGCCCAATGCAAACAGCAGGACCTAAGTCTAAGTAAGTCTCTGTTGTTAGACTAACAGAACACAAACCATGTGAAACCTCTGGGGACACTAAACAGCTGCAAATTTACTGGGTTTCTTTTTACTGCTGATGTGGTATTATAAATGAGTTTGAGTAAATTAACATTTAGTATTGTCAGAGAAAATCACATTTTCTCAGATTCTAATTTCTAGGATTCTTCTAATCTGAACAGAACAATAGGACACCATATGCTAGTTAGACTCTTTAACAGTGTGTGTATGCTGTTGTTGTAATGAGAGCAGGTTGCATTACAGAGTTACATAATGAGACTCTCAGCAGTGATACTTCAGCTTCTTCCCAGCGTAACATAACTGCTGGCTTGGTAAGCTGACACCACATGCACACTGTGTGAGACTGTGTCACCAGAACTCCTGTTACTGTTGTTGGAACAGATACAAGTTACAGCAAAGGTAATGCTGCCTTCATGTCCAAAGAAAACACCAAACTTTCGACTTTTTTCAGTGAAAACTTTTTGAGTTTGTAATAAACAACATGTTTTGGAGAGGAAAATGAATTTAATACAGGACAGAGTTTGAAAGCCAATAAACATAGATTGCATGTAAATATAGTTTTTTTATGCAGAGTCTTTGAAAGCAATGGTTACAATAAAACATTACTTATCATAAAAGCTATGAATGAGTATGTTTTCATGAAAAAATAAATATAATTGACGTTATCAGTGCACCTTTTATGATTATGGCTCCTCAGCATTCAGCATTATAATTGTTTTATGACATTAGATGCGAAAAAAAACTTCTATTGATTAAAAAAGTAGAATATAGTTAAGTGGTAACCACCAGAACCACCTCCGTATTATTTTTGATTTAAATGGTAGAAACGCAAAAGGACGACTTTTGCATTAAAACAACATGTTTTTTTGTTTATTTTTCCTTTTTTGTTTGTTTTTGCTATAATATAATGAGCTCATTTATTTTCTTTTTCTACGCATCTCTCTCTTTTAGCTTTTCTGACACGTTAATGCAACATTGATCTCCCCCACGAGCGCTTAAGTAAACCGCGCATGCGTCTCATCACCAGAATCTGCGATCGTGCAGCACTGTGGGTCCCGTTACTAAAAGGAAAATCCCAGGAAGTGTGACGGGATAAGGTGGCTGACGGACCCGGTGGGCCTGGGCGTTGTGTCAGCTGCAGACACCGGACAGCGCTGCGCTCAGACGGTTACCCACAGAGACTCCAGAGAGACTGCGCGAACTCTTGGAGCTGGCCAAGGTACGAGTCTCCGCGTCTGCTGCCGCTGGTCTCCACCGAGGTGACAGAAAGCTGTCGGTATCTGCGACAGCCTTGATAACATCATACTTAACAGATCACACCTGTGTGTTCAAACCAGTAATATTATGTCATCACCGAGACCTGTGGCAGGGATCGATGGGACCTCTTTTATCCACTTTGGATGTCAGTGTCTTCCACTGATGTTTGAGGATGGTGGCTCAGCGCGTTCAGCACTTTTACACAATGCTGAACAAACAAACAAAGTCTCAACTTGGCACATAAAACTTTAACAGTGAACTTTACAAGAAAATGTTATTCAACGCCGTTTCACAAGTTTTTGATGATGGTCGGAAATAATTAGGCATCCATTAGATTATTTATTTAGGTTGTAAAAGCATGTTGAAAGGATGGATATCATACTCAGATATAATTAGGAAACTGTGGCTGATTCATCATTGTATATATTAGTAAATATAAAAATGTAACTTTTGATAATTAAATTCTGTATGACTCATTTTGAAAATTGTACTGTACACTCACCTCTAAAAAGTTTTCTACAGCTCTGTTCAGAGCTTTGACATCATTGCAGAGACTGCAAAAAGAACCGCTGCTGTTTCTTTTTAAGCCATAAACCAGTGAGCTTCCCAGACAGAACTAAGCATGCATTCTGCCAGTGATGGGTCGGTCGAAATGGCTCTCAGAGCCGGATCTTTGAAGTGAACAAGGTTTTTTTTTCTTTCTCCTGCCCTCTCTTTCACTTTTTTTCGCTTCACGTTGCAAATCACCCTTGTGTTTGCGCTGAGCAGAGACGGCAAACAGAGCCTTGCGTTTGCGCCCCTCCCCCCTCTGCTCAGCGCTGAGCTGAGGGGGCGGGGCGGTAGTTACACTCGCAACAGCAGTAGCACACAACAAGAGCAGGAGGGAGAGGGAAAGAAAGAGAGCCGGGATCAACAAGAGACAACACCGTCACATTGGAAAGGTACAGTAAAGAAAATGAGTGACACCAAGAAAAGAAGCAAAGTCTGGAGCCATTTCAATCTTATTGACAAAACAAAGGCAGAGTGTACAAGAAAAGGATATCATATAGAGCCGGCTCCACAAACAACATGCACAGGCACCTGAGAACTGTCCACCCATCAGTGCAATGGGAAGATAAAACGCAGTCAGTTGAGTGTGATATTAATATTTCTAAATGCCAACCTTTGCCTTAATTAAAGATCTGGGCGTTCTTTTCTTTTTGTCGCTTTTTTTCCATATTTTAATTTATATTTGATTGTGTTGTGGTTTGCAGTGTTTTGTGTTGTTTCACTTTAAATTTGTTTAACAGGAAAAAGCTGAAAATTTAAGTAGTTAAAAGTTAAAATGTATGAAATGTAAATAGTTGGTTTGTGTATTTTATAATTTATTTATTACATTTTATGTGGAGTATATTTACAGTGGCCCCTAGAGACAAAGCACGTACAAACTCCAAAACGTACAAACTCCAAAACACAACGGAAGTGCTCCAGGATGCTAGGGGCCGTGTTGAGCTTTTACCTAGTGGCTACACAAGCCAGGAAGTACCAACAATTGGATTGGGTGTGTGGTAGTAACAGGTAAATGAGGGTTTTTTTTTTAAAATTATTTTAATATATATATATGAGTGTTTGTGTATTAATACAAAAACAATAGACATATGAATTCGATTGTGTAATTTAAGTGATCTAGTAGCTCTGTTTTGGAAGTTTAGTTAATGCTAGAAATGTGTTTTGGAGTTTGTACATGTTTCGTCTCTAGGGGCCCCCATAAAAATTTATGTATAAACATGCATAAAGAAAACCACGTTTTTTTACATTACTAATTCCTTTTGTGCATAATTTTATGTTGTTGTTGATAATTAATTAATTAAAGCAACAAAACAACCTGAAGAGCCGGTTGGGAGCCGAAAGAGCCGGCTGTTTTTAGTGAGCCGAGCTGAAAGAGCCGGTTCTCTAAAAAGAGCCGGAAATCCCATCACTACATTCTACTGGTGGTGGTCAGAGGGCCCGGTGGCGCCAGTGTCCGGCAGCCTCGCCTCTGTCACTGCGCCCCAGGGCAGCTGTGGCTACAATGTAGCTGCCATCACCAGTGTGTGAATGTGTGTGTGAATGGGTGGATGACTGAATGTAGTGTAAAGCGCTTTGGGGTCCTTAGGGACTAGTAAAGCGCTATACAAATGCAGGCCATTCTTGATCTCCATCACACATGATACAAAAAATATAATTTGAGCAATTAACCATTCAATATTTCCTTTTTTCCTGTTTCCTTTAAATATGGATTTTTAAATATGTAACTTAGATATATTTCATGTTTATGTGTGATTGAAATTGAAATACAGCATGCAGGTGCATTGGATTGTGTGGTTTTTATTTAAATTCAGATGCGTTAGGGTTAGGGACCTGAAGGGATGGACATGATCAGCAACAACACTCAGGTTGGCTGTGATGTTTATGCTCAGTTGGTCAGTGTGCCAGTCTACTTCAACATTTGATAGGTTTTGCTTTCATAGATCAGGGCTCTAGACTACCTTTGTGCCATTGGTGCGCCTAACTTTTTTTCTTAGGTGCACCAGCACAAAAGTTAGGTGCACCCAAATTTTTCAACCACATCGCTTAACACCGCAGTTTTACATGTGCACTTTTTGGGGTGGAAATTTGCTGTCCATACAGCCAATATTGATTTGTAAATGATTAACTAACAATCTTGTCAACACAAAGTTCTTCATTGGGGCGCGACCGTGGCTCAGGGGGTTGGGAAGCTCATCTTGTAACTGGAAGGTTGCTGGTTTGATCCCCAGCTCTGTCTGTCTTGGTCTTTGTGTCCTTGGGCAAGACACTTCACTTACTGCCTACTGGTGATGGCCAGATGGGCCGATGGCGCAATATGGCAGCCTCGCTTCTGTCAGTCTGCCCCAGAGCAGCTGTGGCTACAACTGTAGCTGCCTCCACCAGTGTGTGAATGTGAGAGTGAATGAATAGTGGCATTGTAAAGCGCTTTGAGGGTCTCAAAAAGCGCCATAAAAATACAGTCTATTATTATTTATTTGGAGCACAGTTCTACAAGAAAGATAAGTTACTGAAAAAGTGCTTAAAGTGCGTTGGCACTCTTTGGTAATATTGTAAGCAATGTTAAACTTAATCATCACATCGGCTCCTCTGACGACCTGTTTGCTGCTGCCTGCTGCTGAAAGGCCGTGGGCAGAGGGGACACTTGGGCAGTGCATTTATCACAGCATGTAATGTGTTTTCTGGACACGCTGTGCTTTTTCAGCGTTTCAGTTTAAAACGTATTAGCACCAGTCACAAATGCAGTATTGCCGGCCGCGGTCTGTCCACACCCACAGCAGTAAATGCAGTGCATCATGTTGTCAGCTTTACTGTATCTTAGCCAGGGAAACTGGTCAAGCCGCTCTCTTCCAAATGTATACACTTTCCTTCTTTTACTTTCAGTGGGCTCTGGCTCGGAGTCGATCGTATGTGGCTCATTATGTGATGCTGTCTCCGAACCAGTGTTAGACATAACCTGAGAGGTTGATGGCTGTGTGTCAGAGCCATGAATCAGGCCTTAACAAAAAAGTTATCAATCGTTCTTTTCACCTTTTCTCGTTACCCACAGCTACATCTTCTTCTGTCAGCCACTAGGGCTGGGTATCATCGCTGATTTCTATAATCCATTCACTTCAATTCAATTTTGACTCAGACAGTCAGAAATATCATCATTCTGATCATTTATCAGTACTGACGCTGTGAGACTTCATCAGAGGTGTGAGCATCACAGCAGAGGTCTTTGTGTCAAAGTAACTGTGAATAAAACAGAAAAACAAGAAGCAGATTTTCCTGTTCTGGCTTTTTATAGCAGATGACCTTAAAAATATTCTGCAGTAGAACAAAAACAAAGAAAACCATGAATCAACGTATGAACATTACCTGATGCTGCTGAAGTGAAGCAAAGTTACAGAGGTTTGATTACAGACACAGCTGAGTGTTTTGCAAATTGTCATCATTTTAAAAAGTTTACGTTTCTTCAGTATTGAACAGCAGACTGGTGCGCAATAAGCAAACAAATAATGCAGAAAACAGATTCGAGAAACTGTTCTTGAAGTACATTTTGGTGTGAGCCGTTGACCTTCAGCCCCGACGGCGTGTCTGTGTACGAGAAAGCTGACATCTCACTGACGCGTCAGGTCCACGCTGTGTGTTCACGTCTTTGTCTGGAATCCGTGTACCTGCTCTCATTTACTGTTTTAGCTGTTTGGTGGCTGTTGAAATCGTTTTGTGAGCTTCTGGCGTTTCTGGCAAAATACATTTATATTTAAAAATCGATTCAGGATTTAATGAATCAATATCACATCATTCAAGCTAAAATCCATTTTAATCGTCGGAAAATCGATTGTTGAACCCCCCCCCCCCCCGTGCTCACCTCTTTCTATCCGCCTGCACTTTCAAACATACATCGACATCGACAGGAATGTCTGGACCACAGCCAATCAGAGAGGTCCCACCCCTGACTGTCTCTGATTGGTTTAGATCACGATAGGGGCATAATGTGTGTCAGTTGTTGACCACATGGAGGCTTTCCGAGTTGCGGACACTTTTTGTTATCTCTAACGGCTGGTCACACCAGTGCCACCTAGGATTTTTTTTAGTCGCACCACTGAGAAATTAGGTCGTATTTTCAACGCAATTTTGGTCGCACTCTAGAGCCCTGATAGATGCTCTTTTGTACACTTGGGTCGTATGAAGTGGTTCTTTGACTTCATGGTCCTTCCTGTTAGCTTGAAGCAGTCTAGTCTTTCTGCTTTGACATTTTGAATTTTTGCCCAGAGAACTACCACTGTTGGTTTTTTATGAGAGAAGACACATATGCTCAATTTTATCATCAATTGATTCATAGATTTATTATCAAACTGTTAGAAATTAGTTTTACATGGCACCTCGGACCTCTGTGGCTCAGAGACAAAGACTGCTGCACCCAGGCAACCGAACGTTAACATGATTGATTGAAAGGGTGGCCTTAGGTCTGAGCTCACGTGTCTTCCTCTGCACCTCAGTTGACATCTCCTTATATAGAGATCAACCTTTTGAAGGCAACACTCCCATTTCTATTAAAGTTTTAAGTCAGCCTTGAAGTTTTGTAACTTGGTGCCATCTCTAGAGCAGGCAGACCTCAGAGACTTCTCTCTGTTTGTGTCTGGAAGTATCTGTGTGTAGCAGTCTAAATCATGTTATCAATCTCCGGCTCTCTTCCAAAATTTGCCCCTCTGAAAAACTAGTTCATGCATTTATTACTTCCAGGCTGGACGACTGTAATTCATTATTATCAGGATGTCCAAAAAACTCACTGAAAAGCCTTCAGCTAATCCAAAATGCTGCAGCAAGAGTCCTGACAGGGACTAGAAAGAGAGAGCAGATTTCTCCTGTTTTGGCTTCCCTTCACTGGCTTCCTGTTAAATCCAGAATTCAAAATCCTGCTCCTCACATACAAGGTCCTAAATAATCAGGCCCCATCTTATCTTAATGACCTTGTAGTACCATATCACCCTATTAGAGCACTTCGCTCTCGCTCTGCAGGCCTACTTGTTGTTCCTAGAGTATTTAAAAGTAGAATGGGAGGCAGAGCCTTCAGTTTTCAGGCCCCTCTTCTGTGGAACCAGCTTCCAGTTTGGATTCAGGAGACAGACACTATCTCTACTTTCAAGATTAGGCTTCAAACTTTCCTTTTTGCTAAAGCATATAGTTAGGGCTGGACCAGGTGACCCTGAATCCTCCCTTAGCTATGCTGCAATAGACGTAGGCTGCCGGGGGATTCCCATGATGCATTGAGTTTTTCCTTTCCAGTCACCTTTCTCACTCACTATGTATTAACAGACCTCTCTGCATTGAATCATATCTGTTATTAACCTCTGTCTCTCTTCCACAGCATGTCTTTATCCTGTCTTCCTTCTCTCACCCCAACCAATCGCAGCAGATGGCCCCGCCCCTCCCTGAGCCTGGTTCTGCTGGAAGTTTCTTCCTGTTAAAAGGGAGTTTTTCCTTCCCACTGTTGCCAAAGTGCTGCTCATAGGGGGTCATATGATTGTTGGGTTTTTCTCTGTATATATCATTGTAGGATCTACTGTACAATATAAAGCACCTTGAGGCGACTGTTGCTGTGATTTGGGGCTGTATAAATAACATTGAATTGAATTAAATCCAAAACCAGACTACAGTGCACATCTGTGTACAACACAGGACAAAACACAGACACACAAATTATTGTTAGGATGCCTGGGTCGTTGACCCAGGGTATTTGAGTTTATTATATTATTTACACTTTTTAGTCTTTGGTTTCTTTGAGTTCTGTCTTATAGTTTATGTCTCTGTCTTCTTTAGTTCTTTTGTCTCCCCTATCACCTGTATCCCCTTGTCTAGTTCGCGTCTCTGTGTATCCTTAGTTCCTATATCCCCGTGTTCAGTCAGTGTTTGTGTCTGCCCTGGTCCCACGTCTCTGTTCCCTCTGTAGTGCCTGCATGTGAGTCTGTGTTATGTGTTTCCTGTTTTACTTTGAAGGTCTCTGTCTTATCTCAGTGTGTTCAGTTTACGCTTCCTTTTGTCTCGTCAGTTCTGATTTGCCCCAGCTGTGTTTCCCTCCTGTTACCCATTCCCTGATTGCTCCCTCTGTGTACTTAAGCCCTGTGTTTCTCTATGTCGGTGTCGCGATCTACCGTTTATTTTGCTGTCTGTTTTACCCATCCACCGGTGTTAGTTTATTTTGAGTTTTGTTCCAGTTATGTTATGTTTGCGTTCAGCATTAAAGCTGTTTTGGTTTAAGTTCTGTCTCCGGAGTCTGCACCTTGGGTCCTATCCCTGTCCGCACACAGCTAGTGATGGGCAGATGAAGCCCCATGAAGCACTGAAGCTTTTCATCCAATTGGTTCACCCCAACGCGAAGCTTCATGAAGCTTCATTTGCTCTAGTAGGACACCTACTGGACGTAAAAAATAATAGCTGGCATGAATTTGAAGAGTGTGGCATTTTGCACACAGCCTGTAAATGTCAACAACAAAAGGAGTGTGTAAAACATGTATATTGTAGTGATGGCAGTATACTGTGTATATTTATACTGGCAGTATGGAAAATGATTATTTGGAAATGCTTGAAATGGAAATGATCATTTACAGATCATTTACTGTGTGGTTGGGGTGTGGACAGTAGTTGTGCTTTTGTAACGTTGAGGTATGGACAGCTACACACTGAGGCTTTGAGCCTCAGTCCTGCCTGTTCACATTTTATTCTGTAAAAACTAAATTTTCACTGCTTTTATGGCCTTTTTAGTGGGGAGAACATAGCTGGGATTTAATGATTTAACAAATCTTTTAAATCCTTTGTCCTCCACAATGCTAAATAGCTGTGAGTCCTCAATCACCATGCTGACCAGGTCTTCATCTATTTGAGATTGTTCTCCTGAGGAAAGACAATAAAGATAAAGCACAAATATAAATATCACACACGTAACTTATAACAGTTGTATAATATTGTTATATCATTTAGTAACATTACTGCATGCTATATTATCATTGCATTTGATGGCTCACCTGGTCTTGCTCCACAATCGGTGTTCCCCTTATTCTCATGCAAAGCTCTGTAGTGCCTAAGCATGGATGAGGTGTTGTTGTTATATCCCAGCTCCCTGGCACATAGCAAACACTTCACCTTGTACAAAAGTACAGACAGCTTAACATAAATTGTATTGCACCATCAGTATTATGAAAATACATCTTCTGTAGAAATTTACATACCTTGTTGGGAGGAATAAGATCAAAATGTTCCCACACAGGGGAGGACATCCTCCTCTTCTTAGCTGGCTCCATTCTCTCCTGACTTTCTCTCCTCACTCTCATAAACCTCCATACGGTCTCCAAACTCTCACTAACCGCAACTCTCCATCAAACACCCACATTTTTGAATGAAGTCTGAGGGGTTTATATCTGTCATAGCTCGCAGCAAAGTTCGAACCACTTCATGAACCAGTCACGTGGTACAGCCGGGCAGCGAGGCTTCGGACGTCATCATTTTCAGCTCCTCCCATAAATGAAGCAAGCCTCGATACGCGCTTCGCGGAAACGCCCCCTCCATTACTCGACACACGCTCCGAAGCCTCGATACAGAACGTCCCATCACTACACACAGCCATCACCTAACAATTATGAGGTATATAGCCTTTACAATAAAAATAAATTCTAACATCAGTCAGTTAATATTCTCTCTGCCCAAATGCAAAAATACAAATAAGTTGCTGCCTTGTGATTGGCTGATTAATTTGTGCTAATGAGATGTTCACAGGTATACCTAATGAACTGGACAGTGAATGTGTTACATGAAATGTTTCATTTAGAGATGCTGAGCTCTGTCACTGAGGAGGTCCCTGCATGAGGGGTGCTGATACCCGGGAGGTCAGTTTGCTCACCAGCTGCTGAGCTTAAGTGAACAATCAGCATTTGGACGTAACTCTTCCAGATGTGCCAAGCTCAGGTGAAGAGCACAGGAAATGGTGTCCTCTGTGGAGAGGTTTGGCCAGTAAGCAAACTTGAATGCGATGAATACATGATGCAGCAAAAGGGATGCTGTGGTCCTTTGCCAGCCTCTCGAAGCACTTCTGCAGGGTGGTAGTCATTACCAAATGTAATGGTGGATTTTTGGGGCAGCTTGAATCAGTGGCAGACTTGAAACACGATGAAACAACATCCTACTCCAGCATGGTGTCCAAAAGGACATGTGCTGTTGGTGCCTGCGGAACAGTCAGTCTCCTCTGGCTTTTACAGACATCAGCCCGGGTGAAGATCGCCTCTTATTGCAGGGGTGTTCTCATTTATTGCAAATCTGGTGAAGTCAAGTCTAATTTTTTTTAAAGTATATTTAAAAACAACAAGAGTTGACCAAAGTCCTGTGCAACTAAAAAGAATAACACATAGCAGGGGAGCGTAAATAAAAAAGGCAAAGTCAGCAAACTTCAGAAAGGTAATCAGGTGTTTAATTTTAATGACTCAAAAGAGTTTAGAGAAGCTAGAACGGGGTATAAATGGTCTTTTTATGTGCGCCTGTCACATTTCAGACAGGTCAAGAATGCGGAGCCTGTCCAATTCCAAAAGAAAGGCTATTGCAATAATCAAGCTTGGGTGAAATGAAGGCATGAATTACTTTCTCGACGTCAGCAGATGAGAGAGCGTTCTTAGTCTTTGCGAGGACCCTCATAGAAAGACAATGTCTGCCTGTCATTTTAAGCCTTTTTTCCTTTGGAACCAGCTCCACATACGTGGAGCTTCACTGAAGCTGTCTGCATGTGTGCCTGTGGGTCTTGTAACCTTTGAAACAGTAATATTTCAAAAAAAGTTAGCACAGGTTTATCTCACTTTACTGCATTTAATGGAACTGAAACTAATTGCTGTAGTTTTGGAAACATTCTTGTTGTCTTGATGGCAAAGTTTTGGGCTTTCAACAATCATATTGCAAATTTCACTCTGAAATGCTTTTATCTAGTTCCCAGATACTTTCTCACAGTGGTCAGGTTTCTCCATGGAGTACAGCTGCTCCAGGCTTTAGAACTGTAGATGCAATATGTTGAAATGTTTCTGAAGCTTTGTAATGAAAAAAATTTGAATCATTTCTTCTCTGATCTCGTTTGTCTCTCTTTAGCTGCCCTGGTAAGAAGAGAAGTCAACATGCCTTCAAAACCACCAAGTAGAAAAGAGCGAAAGAAGTGGTTCACCTCTCTGACGGGGGAGGTAAGACGTGTTTCATGAGGTACGAGTAGATGGGATTGATGGATACTTTCAGTTGCATCAGAAAACTTTGTTTTAAGTGTTGTCCTATTAAAACAATGAGACTACTCTAACTAGTTTGAGTGCGTGTTGTTCACAATCTCACCAGTGTATGTATGTATGTATGTTTCTATCTATCTATCTATCTATCTATCTATCTATCTATCTATCTATCTATCTATCTATCTATCTATCTATCTATCTATCTATCTATCTATCTATCTATCTATCTATCTTTCTTTCTTTCTTTCTTTCTTTCTTTCTTTCTTTCTTTCTTTCTTTCTTTCTTTCTTTCTTTCTTTCTTTCTTTCAACGATACCTGAGTCAAATTACTGGAGAGTTGTGAATCAGTATGTCTGGCTTGGTTGCTTTATTATGGCTATTCAGTACTGAGACTTTGTACCTTTCTAACACAATCCAAAGATGATCTTTGCATTTCACTCAGATTGGAAGTAACAACTTTCATGATCTGCAGCTTTTGTTGATACTGTTGTAGCTACAGTGCTCCTTTTGTGCCAGGTGTGGGTCTTTGGTGTTACAGAATAGTGTTCTGTCACCCTCTGGTGGCAACAGAATCAGATCACACATCTCAGCAATTCGGCAACTGATAGTCTTTGTGAATTTGTATAGAGCTTACTCGTTTGCTTTTATCGGTGTGTTGGGACTCCTTTCAGTAAAACAGAACCCTGTGATTAACTTTGAACAGATTTAGCAGCTTTGATCAGACATTTCTATTTCTTTTTATTTTATTTTATTTTTTTGCTGTGGAAGAAGTAGTATAGTGAGTTACTTGTACTGGTCATGGACTTATTTAATTATTATAGTTATAATTATAATCTAATAATAATTACAATTATATAATTATAGTATAATTATAATTATATTTATTATAATATAATATAAGGCAGCACGGTGGCGCGGTGGTTAGCACTGTTGCCGCACAGCAAGAAGGTCCTGAGTTCAATTCCACCATCAGGCCGGGGTCTTTCTGTGTGGAGTTTGCATGTTCTCCCCGTGTTTGCGTGGGTTCCCTCCGGGTACTCCGGCTTCCTCCCACCGTCCAAAGACGTGCATCTTGTGGGGATAGGTTAATTGGATAATCCAAATTGTCACTGGGTGTGAATGTGCGAATGAATGTGAGTGCGAATGGTTGTCTGTCTCTGTGTGTTAGCCCTGCGACAGACTGGCGACCTGTCCAGGGTGTACCCGCCTCTCGCCCTATGACAGCTGGGATAGGCTCCAGCGCCCCTGAAAAGGATAAGCAGAAGTGAAGCGAATGGATAATATATATATAATATTATTTTTAAGTTTCTGCTTTTGAAGGCAGATAGTAATTAACACAGGTGCGTAAGCCGTGAAACATCTGCTGTCTGAACAGAGAGAACTGTACAGAATAAAGAAAGTGAATACTGCTAACATTTGTATACACAGCAGTCCCTCGCTATAACGCGGTTCACTTTTCGCAGCCTCACTGTTTCGCGGATTTGTTTTCTCTGCAATTTTGCATGATTTTTTTCTTACAGTGCATTGTGTTCTGCATCCTGATTGGCTGTAGACCGTTGTCAGTTAATCTTGTGTCTCCTGTAACAGTCAGATAAGTCAAACTTTACTCAACTCATTCTTCTTGCTTCCTCTACTCCCGTACCATTGATTCATTAATGCTGAATTCTCTGGCAGCTGCTCTATTCCCATGTTCTGGACCTGAAAACAGGGTTTGATCTTTGGTTTCTATAATACTGGACTTATTTTTCTACAGAGGTTTGAACTTTGAAAGTTTAAACAAGAGAGAAAAGTGTGAAAATGTTCATGCCTGTCTGAGAAAAGTGTATAGAGTGTGTAGTGAGGGGTTTCACAGCCGTAAAACATCTATAATAATTGTAAAAAATAAAGTTGGCTACTTCGTGGATTTCACCTATTTTTAGAATGTAACCCCCGCGATAAACGAGGGACTGCTGTACTTATAAATGTTAGAAGTATACTTAACATTTATATACTTATACTTACTAGGAAAGCTTACTGACCATTAAAGCATCAAATAAAAAGTATAGACCCAGAAAGAACTATGCCCATATCTCTTCTGCTTCCTGAACTCCACAAAGGATGTCATCACTACTCATTGTCCATAACTGGGTGTAAAACAGCAACAATCGAACGTATTGGCCTTTCACTGTGTGGTCTTGTTTAGCTGCTCTCTCTGATGTGAAGTGTTGAAAGGAAGGTGGACAATGATGTCATCATTGAATTTTACAGCATTGGAAAGTGGAAGTGATGTAAAAGAATAGTCTGACAGCCAAACACATGGGAAAGCAGACAGATGAGTGAAGAAAGTGAACATGATTTGCTGATATACAAAATTCAATTATGCTTTTTGCCAACTGGACTCTGATGGCCCCTCACAGCAGAATGAAATCCAAGCAGTGATAGAAATTACAGCAGAAGAAAAGAAACAGCAGTCTTGCTGTTGTAGGAAGTTCCTTCCTGTTAAAGAACAGATGTATGTTAGCAGCAGCATCGCAGAGGCACACGGTCAGACATAACATGAATAAACATGCATCATGATGAGTTAGAAAACTTAGGGAGGGCTCTGGATAGCAAAGGCATAAAGCAAAGCAGAGCCTGAGCCTGCAGTACAGCTCAGGGGCCACTTCAGGGCAGGAGAGAGCAGAGTCTAAGATAAGGCAGATACAGAGCCTGTGATAAGGCAAGGTGTAGGCGAAGGACAGGACATGAGAAAGCCTGCATTACAGCTCAAGGATGCTGATGGATTCCTGACTGAACATAATCTTTACACTAGATTAGCATAGTGCAGATTAGCAATTGGAGTTTAAAAAGAAGTCAAGGAATCAATTTATAGACCAAAATGTATTCAGACTTTTCACTCATCAAAGTAGCCACGGGATATAACAGCTGGACACACCTGTAGTCGTGGCTCATCATCAAAACACTCCACAAATCCTGCCAGTGATTCACTTCCTTATAAACCATTGAATCAGGTACTTTCCATAGTGATTCCCAGTATATTACACAGAAATAAGTTTTCTATTTTTTCATTTGGCTTTTGCTTTGCTCCTGATAAATTGTTTTCAAATATTGTGTATCCAAACTGTGGACATTCCCTTTTTAAACTTTTGTGAAACAATAAAGGTAAAAACCTGCGTATTATTATTATTACATTATTATGAGGCCACACATAAAAAACAACACATGCAGAAGAAAAACATTGACAATCAATACAATATATATGCACATTAAGAGACACAACACTCAAAACACAGACAGACAGCACAGCAGATACAGACTGCATGGCTACAGTTTGATTTTATGTACACTGCCAAACGTTTTAGGACGCCCCATTTTTTCCAGTTTTTTATTGAAAATTATGCAGTTTAGTGTCTCATTAAGTTTTGTTTCCTTGTGCTTATTAGTTTTTTCTAAACACTGTATAATTTCCTGTTTTAGGATTTGTGTCTAGTTATAGAGGATCATATTAGTTCTCTTTAGTGTTGTAGTGTTCCTGAGACTTGAACCTCCTGAACCTCCTGAGACCTGAACTCTTTCATGGCATGCTTTTCTAATTTCTCTTCACTACTTGGGCTGACTGGGGCCTGATGAATGTAAAAACAAAACATTACCTGATTTTTGTTTCTGAGAAAAATGAGATCCACATATGAGGACATTTGCTGTAAATTTTGATAGAGCAGTGGCAGCATAACGTCCTCGTAAGTGGATATCAGGCCCTTGTAGAGCACAATGTAGTACTTTGGTCCTTCCCAATGAATCATTCAACTCAGCAAAATGAGCAGAAAAAGCCAAGAACTCCAAAACTTGGGCGGAGTTTGATCCTTCTTCATGTCTCTGCTGGAATTTCCAATGGTGGACGTCTTGTGAACTGCTCGTTCCCAGAAGACGAAGCGAACGACACAGAACGTCTCCAGAAATTCCCAGTTTATGCTCTGATCTTAAAAGACGCTGATATCTACCCAGACCACATTATCCTCTCCATCACCGAACGTTCAGCTAATTTACGGTATTTAAGTTCAGCTTTTAATTTTATGCTATTTTACTTCAGTTGGATTTGTCTTTAGCAAATTCTCACAAGAGCACTCATCTTAGCACAATCCCTTTTAAAGCAGTTAAAGCAATACGTTTTCTTTAAAACTCTGTGTTAGTTAATCACAGTTTACTCAATGCAGTCGTCGTTTTACTAAAGTCAGAGGTCAGAGTGTCCTGTGCATCGCCTCGCAGCATCACAACTCTCAAGTTTCAGTTAGGCCTGTCTTTAGAATCGTTATTACATTTTTGCATTGCTCAACTTAAACACAATTATATCTACCTGAGTATATTCTGATTGGCACTAAGTATAGTAAACTGTCAGCAAAACCACATGTGAATCATAATCGTGTTTAACCATTACAACATTTAAAACTACTGACAGGTTGGTTGCACAGTTCTGATCTTCTTACTCCCAGAGATGAATATAAAGGTCAGTGATCGATCATGTCCACACCTCAAAATCCAAACATTTTTACTACTCAAATTACATTTGATTATATCCTTGATTAACAATAAAGAATAAAGTTACTATTAGCAAAAGCACACACAGACAAGAGTGCTTTAACACTTTATAAATCACATATAACACTCGATGGTGAGTCTTATATGATCCACGAGTGTTTGTTGCCTCCATCATGATGGTGTTTTTCTCCTGCTCTGCATCAGGTTTTTAAAGATGACAGATATTTAGTTTGGCTCGTTCAAAGTGGAGATGAGCTCTTTTGTCCAGGAGCGTCTGAGAAAAATAACAATCTTGGCTGATTACAGTTATTTTTTAAAGCCACTACATAATCATAACAATTACACGACTCCCCCCTTACTGAACGGTGTTGCTGATAAGTCTCCGTTTTCTCCTTTTGTTAGCTGTTGAATTTTAAAGTTTAGCTGAACAGTTCTGTAAAACAAAAATGCATTCATGTGTTATATGTCATTTTTTATTCATCATATAATTATAAACAGATAAAACACTGACACACCTGTGCTGTTACATGTTGCTACAGCAGACTCCTGTGAAGAAGGCGCCTCCTGTGACTCATAAAGCCAGTGATTTGCACTCTTTCACTAAAGTTCTGAATCTTTCTTTCAGCAGCGCCAACAGGAAGTGACCTGCCATATGTGCCACAGAGAGCATCTGCATCCCTCCAGATGGAGACTCTGCATCATGCACCTTCTTCTCATTCACTTCTATTCATCTCCTCATTTCCCTGAGCACTCATATGACGTCCATGGCCCCTCCCTGCGCATAATCCCGTCTCTCCGTTCTCTCCAGCTGATCCTTTCTCTGCTGCTAAACACACGTCCGGGTTTACGCACACATATGGTTTACACACACACACACCCACACACACACGCACACACATACGCACACCCACACACACACACACACACACACGTGGATCACGTCAAGCTTTTAGCCAAGCCTTCTCAGCTCTTACGCGCAGACACACCCTCACACACGTCGCTCGCCCCCACACCTCCCCTTCTGTCTCAGTCAGTGTGCAGCGGCAGCAGCGGAGGGTGGAGGACGTGCTGAACGCAGTCACGGAGGCTTCTGGCGCACAGCCGAGCCGTCATGAGCCGCTCAGCGGAAGTGGATGCCGCTGCGGAGGAGGAGGGGGCTGAATAGAAGAGAGAGAGAGACTGTGTTCTAATTAAATGTCTCACGCTCTCCGTGTGCATCATGCTGTATTTCCAGCTGGTGATCATGGCCGGGACCGTCATGTTGGCCTACTACTTCGAATACACCGACACCTTCACCGTGCACGTGCAGGGCTTCTTCTGCTACGACACCACGTACACCAAACCGTACCTGGGGCCGGAGGACAGCAGCGCCGTCCCACCCGTGCTGCTGTACGCCGCGGTGGCCGGGCTGCCCACGCTGCTGGTGAGTGCACACCTGACCTGGCCGCATCAAGCCTCACTGACACTGATTGTGCTGTCACACTGTCGACGGCTGGCTGCTGCTGTGCTGCTGTAGCTGTACGCTGGAGTCATGCAGTGCAGGATGAAATGCATCAGTGCCGTTTGTTTCTCTGTGGCTGGAGCAGAATAAGAGCCTTTAGAAAGTCACTCTAGCTTATGGGACTTTCAAGATAATCAAGGATTATTAGAATATACACTAATGAGATCTGCCCACTAACGCACACTGATCAGTCTGATTCAGTATTCGTAGTATTCACAGAACGAGATGTAACAAGTTTTTGGTGTTTTCAGCTTCCATGTAGCATGCACCGTCTACAGCTTCATCTTTAGTGCAAATTATAACACAAAATGTGAAAGAAGCGGTTCCCCAAATCATAAAATGCAGCATTTGAGTCATTGTTTTCCATCACTCCAGACTGAAGATTCTTTCATGTTTATTACAGCTCATCATAGAATGAATGACCATCGGGCCACCTTTTCTCAGCGTGGGTATTTTATTTATTTACAAATTTAAATGGTGTTATTAATTAGAAGAAAGAAAGCAAACAAAACATTGAACATCATGAAGGTTAGAAATGTTATAACACTCACACCAAGGACAAACGCTCAGTGTTGTGTGTGGACCCGACTTTGATGTTTATGGTGCCGATTTTTTTATCTTATCGTTGCTACTTTTGACTGTTTCAGCCACGTCTGCTGGGATGTCTGAAATAAGCAAAAGCTAAAGCGTAATAAAGAAGCTGAAGTGAGAAATCCCTGTGGAGTCAACAGACTCAAATATAGCAGTTGCTGCAGTTCCTCTCTACCCGCATCACAACCATCAGTGTGATGAACTCTTATCAGCTTATAGCGTTATGTTAGCGTACCTCTTTGGCTGCTGCATGCTCAGCTAGATTGACACTGTAACTCTGTAGTGTACTGACCGCTGATGCTGGAACTGAGGTTGGTAAAAAAAAAGACAAACAAGCTCACCCTGTGAATAACATAGTAAATATAAATAGTTATTTGTTATCTTATGTGCAGAACTTTGTGATTCTGTGTAGGAAGGTGCTATATAAATGAAATTGCATTTATTATTATTTATTTATAGTTTACACAGTCATTTTATCTGTCTTTGAATTACAGACTGGTGTAGCTTTAAGACTAATCTGCTTGATGTTCACTGAGATACAGTATATAACAACATCATAGATGATTATCCCTGTCAGAACTCAGTCAGAAAGTTAAAAGGTGACAATTTTGCGGGTTTATTAAACCTGGGAATCATCTGGGAGAGAAGGAGATGATACATACTTCACTCTTTGATGCTCTCACGTCTCAGATGCAGCTCCTGCAGCTTCCTGCTTGATCTTAACCTTTCCTTAGTATCTGACTCACAGTACACTCTACCGTGCTTCCTGGCTAATGTCCAACGGCTCTCTCATCAGCTTTTCCAATTACAAGCCGACTGTGCACTGAAGTTCAAATGCAAGCCTGAGCAGTGCAGTGCAGCTTGAATGTTAAGTGCAGTTATTACTGCTGCAGTCGCTGACAGTGCAGGCTGAGCTTACATAGCTCGATACACGCAGGACTGTCTGCAAGCCCCGAACTCTGCTTCAGCTGCTAGCCTACACACACACACACACACACGCACGCACACACACACACACACACACACACACACACACACACACACACACACACACACGCACACACAGACACACACACACACACGCACACACACACACACACACACAGACACACACACGCACACACGCACACACAGACACACACACACACACACACGCACACACACACGCACACACACAGACACACACAGACACACACACACACACGCACACACGCACACACACGCACACACGCACACACAGACGCACACACGCACACACAGACGCACACACGCACACACGCACACACGCACACAAAATGTTTAAAAGGAGTCTGTGATTTTCTGCTATAAAATGTGTGTGTATACAGTGGGGCAAAAAAGTATTTAGTCAGCCACCGATTGTGCAAGTTCCCCCACCTAAAATGATGACAGAGGTCAGTAATTTGCACCAGAGGTACACTTCAACTGTGAGAGACAGAATGTGAAAAAAAAATCCATGAATCCACATAGTAGGATTTGTAAAGAATTTATTGGTAAATCAGGGTGGAAAATAAGTATTTGGTCAATAACAAAAATACAACTCAATACTTTGTAACATAACCTTTGTTGGCAATAACAGAGGTCAAACGTTTACTATAGGTCTTTACCAGGTTTGCACACACAGTAGCTGGTATTTTGGCCCATTCCTCCATGCAGATCTTCTCGAGAGCAGTGATGTTTTGGGGCTGTCGCCGAGCAACACGGACTTTCAACTCCCGCCACAGATTTTCTATGGGGTTGAGGTCTGGAGACTGGCTAGGCCACTCTAGGACTTTCAAATGCTTCTTACGGAGCCACTCCTTTGTTGCCCGGGCGGTGTGTTTTGGATCATTGTCATGTTGGAAGACCCAGCCTCGTTTCATCTTCAAAGTTCTCACTGATGGAAGGAGGTTTTGGCTCAAAATCTCACGATACATGGCCCCATTCATTCTGTCCTTAACACGGATCAGTCGTCCTGTCCCCTTGGCAGAAAAACAGCCCCATAGCATGATGTTTCCACCCCCATGCTTTACAGTAGGTATGGTGTTCTTGGGATGCAACTCAGTATTCTTCTTCCTCCAAACACGACGAGTTGAGTTTATACCAAAAAGTTCTACTTTGGTTTCATCTGACCACATGACATTCTCCCAATCCTCTGCTGTATCATCCATGTGCTCTCTGGCAAACTTCAGACGGGCCTGGACATGCACTGGCTTCAGCAGCGGAACACGTCTGGCACTGCGGGATTTGATTCCCTGCCGTTGTAGTGTGTTACTGATGGTGACCTTTGTTACTTTGGTCCCAGCTCTCTGCAGGTCATTCACCAGGTCCCCCCGTGTGGTTCTGGGATCTTTGCTCACCGTTCTCATGATCATTTTGACCCCACGGGATGAGATCTTGCGTGGAGCCCCAGATCGAGGGAGATTATCAGTGGTCTTGTATGTCTTCCATTTTCTGATGATTGCTCCCACAGTTGATTTTTTCACACCAAGCTGCTTGCCTATTGTAGATTCACTCTTCCCAGTCTGGTGCAGGTCTACAATACTTTTCCTGGTGTCCTTCGAAAGCTCTTTGGTCTTGGCCATGGCGGAGTTTGGAGTCTGACTGTTTGAGGCTGTGGACAGGTGTCTTTTATACAGATGATGAGTTCAAACAGGTGCCATTCATACAGGTAACGAGTGGGGGACAGAAAAGCTTCTTACAGAAGACGTTACAGGTCTGTGAGAGCCAGAGATTTTCCTTGTTTGAGGTGACCAAATACTTATTTTCCACCCTAATTTACGAATAAATTCTTTACAAATCCTACCATGTGGATTCATGGATTTTTTTTTCACATTCTGTCTCTCACAGTTGAAGTGTACCTCTGGTGCAAATTACTGACCTCTGTCATCATTTTAGGTGGGGGAACTTGCACAATCGGTGGCTGACTAAATACTTTTTTGCCCCACTGTATGGATAGGGATTTGTCCTGGTGTGTGGGACTCTAGCATCAGGTTTAAAAAAACACCCAGCACGCCCCTGTGGGCGGTTTATCCTTCAAGCTCGGGTCCTCTACCAGAGGCCTGGGAGCTTGAGGGTCCTGCGCAGTATCTTAGCTGTTCCCAGGACTGCGCTCTTCTGGACAGAGATCTCCGATGTTATTCCCGGGATCTGCTGGAGCCACTCGCCTAGCTTGGGAGTCACCGCACCTAGTGCTCCGATTACCACGGGGACCACCGTTACCTTCACCCTCCACATCCTCTCGAGCTCTTCTCTGAGCCCTTGGTATTTCTCCAGCTTCTCGTGTTCCTTCTTCCTGATATTGCTGTCATTCGGAACCGCTACATCGATCACTACGGCCGTCTTCTTCTGTTTGTCTACCACCACTATGTCCGGTTGGTTAGCCACCACCATTTTGTCCGTCTGTATCTGGAAGTCCCACAGGATCTTAGCTCGGTCATTCTCCACCACCCTTGGGGGCATCTCCCATTTTGACCTCGGGACTTCCAGGTTATACTCGGCACAGATGTTCCTGTACACTATGCCGGCCACTTGGTTATGGCGTTCCATGTATGCCTTGCCTGCTAGCATCTTGCACCCTGCTGTTATGTGCTGGATTGTCTCTGGGGCATCTTTACACAGCCTGCACCTGGGGTCTTGCCTGGTGTGATAGACCCCAGCCTCTATGGATCTTGTGCTCAGAACTTGTTCTTGTGCTGCCATGATTAGTGCCTCCATGCTGTCTTTCAGTCCAGCTTTGTCCAGCCACTGGTAGGATTTCTGGATATCAGCCACCTCCTCTATCTGCCGGTGGTACATACCGTGCAGGGGCCTGTCCTTCCATGATGGTTCCTCGTCTCCCTCCTCTTTCTTGGGTTTCTGCTGCCTGAGGTATTCACTGAGCACTCGGTCAGTTGGGGCCATCTTCCCAATGTATTCTTGGATGTTCGTTGTCTCATCCTGGACTGTGGTGCTGACACTCACCAGTCCCCGGCCCCCTTCCTTCCGCTTAGCGTACAGCCTCAGGGTGCTGGACTTGGGGTGAAACCCTCCATGCATGGTAAGGAGCTTTCTTGTCTTTATGTCAGTGGCTTCTACCTTCTCCTTTGGCCAGCCTATTACCCCAGCAGGGTACCTGATCACGGGCAGGGCGTACGTGTTGATGGCCCGGATCTTGTTCTTACCATTCAGCTGACTCCTCAGGACTTGCCTGACCCTCTGCAGGTACTTGGTGGTTGCAGCTTTTCTAGCGGCCTCTTCATGGTTCCCATTCGCCTGTGGGATCCCCAGGTACTTGTAACTGTCCTCTATGTCTGCAATGTTGCCTTCTGGTAGTTCAATCCCCTCAGTTCTGACTACCTTCCCTCTCTTTGTTACCATCCGGCTACACTTCTCCAGTCCGAACGACATTCCAATGTCATTGCTGTATAGCCTGGTAGTGTGGATCAGTGAATCGATGTCTCGTTCACTCTTGGCATACAGCTTGATGTCGTTAAGTGTTAAGTGCGCATGCGCCAACCAGCGTGCAGCCTGTTACAGTCGCTCCTGCTTTTCTCTTAGTTTAGCTCTTTTTTCTTACGTATTCTTTTTTTTCTGACTTGTATTTTCCTCCGTTTTGTGGATTGAGAGAGTTTTTGTTCTTCTGGTGGCCGTGGAACTGTTACTTTTATCATGGAACGGGACCGCGGCACATCTCCTACACGCACGGACTGTTTACTCCAGAGATCAGCTGATCGCCCTGATGCCGGCCGGCTCGCTGGCCAGGCCCGCAGAAGTGCCCGCAGAAGTACCAGCTGAAATTTGGAGGAAAACACATCGGGGATGCAGAGGTCAAGGACAGAAGAGAAGAAAAAAGGTGACGGTGAGACAGCGGAGGCTCGAAGCGAGGAGGAGGTTTAAACCGTGTCTGCCGTCTATCGTGATGGGAAATGTGCGATCGTTGGCAAGTAAAATCGACGAGCTCTCAGCACTGGTACGGAGTCAGAGGGAATACCGAGAGTGTAGCCTGATGTGTTTCACCGAATCATGGCTGCACCAGGTCATTCCCGATGAGAATGCTTCCGTGGAAGGCTTCCACACTGTTCGGGCGGACAGGGACAGCATTGCTAGCGGTAAGCGTAAAGGAGGTGGGCTTGCTGTTTTAGTTAACAACCGGTGGTGTAACCCTGCCAACATAACAATCAAAGAAAGGATTTGTTGCCCGGACACTGAACTGTGTGCTGTTGGACTCAGGCCGTATTATTTACCCAGGGAATTCTCTCACGTCATCTTGGTGGCTGTTTATGTTCCCCCCTCTGCTAACCCCACAGCTGCATGTGACACTATCCACTCTGCCATAGCTCGGCTACAGACTCAGCACCCGAGTGCCTTTATTGTGATCTCGGGTGACTTCAACCATGTATCACTGGACAATACACTACCAACATTCAAACAATATGTGGACTGTCCCACCAGGGGAGAGAAAACTTTAGACTTACTGTATGCTAACGTCAAGGATGCATACAGCTCCTCCTCCCTCCCCCCACTTGGTAGGTCAGATCATAACCTGATTCACCTCACCCCCCGCTATGTGCCAATTGTGAGGAGGGAACCTGTGACCACCAGGACTGTTAGGAGGTGGTCAGAGGAGGCAATAGCGGAACTACAGGGCTGTTTCGAGGTGACCGACTGGGAAACACTCTGTGAGCCTCACGCCGAGGACATCAATGGGCTTACTGAGTGTATCACAGATTACATAACTTTCTGCACCGACTCCATTGTTCCAGCTCAGACTGTTCATTGTTACCCAAATAACAAGCCGTGGGTGACTAAGGACATCAAAGCCCTCCTCAACAACAAGAAGAGGGCTTTCAGAGGGGGCAACAAAGAGGAGGTGAGGAAGGTCCAGGTGTTACTAAAGGACAAGATCAGAGAGGCTAAGGACAATTACAGGAGGAAGCTGGAGTGGAAACTCCAGCAGAACAGCATGAGAGAGGTGTGGAGGGGCATGAAGACCATCACTGGATTCAGGCCAACCAACAGCAGGGGAGCTGAGGAAGGTGAGAATAGAGCCGACGAGTTGAATCTGTTTTTCAATAGATTCGACACCACAGTGTCTGCTCCCACCCCCACAACCTCACCTGCAGTCAGCCTGGAATCCAGAGCCACACCACTGTGCCAGCCTCTCTCTTCACATGTTGCCTCCTGTGAGATTCCTGACACCCCTCCCCCACCCATCACCTTCACTCAATACCAGGTTGAGATGCAAATGAGGAGACTTCACTCAGGCAAGTCTGCTGGACCAGACGGAGTGAGTCCCCTTGTCCTCAAGACCTGTGCCCCCCAGCTGTGTGGAGTCTTTCATAAACTGTTTATGCTGAGTCTGAGTCTGCAGAGGGTCCCGGTGATGTGGAAGACATCATGCCTCGTCCCTGTACCAAAGACGCCTCGTCCCAGTGGCCCCCAGGATTACAGGCCCGTGGCACTGACCTCCCACATCATGAAGACCCTGGAAAGGCTCATCCTGGACCAGCTGCGACCCATAGTAAGACCACATCTGGATCCCCTTCAGTTCGCTTATCAGCCTCGTCTCGGAACAGAGGACGCCATCATCTACCTGCTCAATCGTGTCTACACCCATCTGGACCAGCCGGCGAGCACTGTGAGGGTCATGTTTTTTTACTTTTCCAGTGCTTTCAACACCATCAGGCCGACCCTCCTGGGTGATAAGTTAGCAGCGATGCAGGTGGATGCTTCTCTGGTGTCCTGGATTGTTGATTACCTGACAGGAAGACCACAATATGTACGTCTCCCACAGTGTGTGTCTGACAAGGTGATTAGCAACACAGGGGCACCACAGGGGACTGTCCTCTCCCCCTTCCTCTTCACCCTCTACACCACAGACTTCAGCCACTGCACAGAGACCTGCCATCTTCAGAAGTTTTCTGATGACTCTGCGGTGGTTGGATGCATCAGCAGGGATGATGAGACAGAGTACCGGGCTGTGGTCGACTCCTTTGTCACGTGGTGTGAGCAGAATCATCTGCAGCTCAACGTGGCAAAGACCAAGGAACTGATCGTGGACTTCAGGAAGACCAGGAAACACTTGACCCCTGTTTCAATCCAGGGGGTCAGTGTTGACATTGTGGAGGACTATAAATACCTTGGAGTACACATTGACAATAAACTGGACTGGGCTAAAAACACCACAGCACTTTACAGGAAGGGCCAGAGTCGTCTCTATTTTTTGAGGCGACTGAGGTCCTTCAACATCTGCCAGAAAATGCTGAGGATTTTCTATGAGTCTGTGGTGGCCAGTGCGATCCTCTATGCTGTTGCATGCTGGGGGAGCAGGCTGAGGGTCGCAGATGCCAACAGAATTAATAAACTGATCCGTAAGGCCAGCAATGTTGTGGGGATGGAGCTGGACTCCCTCAAGGTGGTGTCGGAGAGGCGGATGCTGTCCAAGATAAAGACAATGTTGGATAACACCTCCCACCCACTCCATGACATGTTGGTCAGTCACAGGAGCTCGTTCAGTGAGAGACTGAGATTACCGAAAAGCACCACTGAACGACACAGGAAATCATTCCTGCCTGTGGCCATCTCCCTGTACAACGCATCCACTTAACACACTGTTTGCTGCTACAACTACACATGTTTCTTTTCCAACTATTTATTTATAAGTGACTTATGTATGTATGTATGTATATATATGTATATATTGTACTATTCTTAGTTAGCGTATTGTCTGTCTTGTCTTAATGTTGGTTTAAAATGGAGCACTGTAACAAAAAATAATTTCCCCCAGGGATCAATAAAGTATTCTGATTCTGATTCTGATTCTGATTCTGATGTCATCCATGTACAGGAGGTGGCTGACAACTGCTCCGTTCCGTAGTCGGTATCCGTAGCCAGTCTTGTTAATGATCTCACTGAGGGGGTTCAGGCCTATGCAGAACAGCAGTGGGGACAGAGCATCTCCTTGGTAGATCCCGCACTTGATGGTGACTTGTGCTATGGGCTTGGAGTTGGCCTATAGTGTTGTACGCCACATCCCCATTGAGTTCCTGATGAAGGCTCTTAGGGTCCCATTGATCTTGTACAATTCTAGGCATTCCAGTATCCAGCTGTGGGGCATTGAGTCATAGGCCTTCTTGTAATCAATCCAGGCAGTGCACAGGTTGGTCAGTCTGGTCTTGCAGTCTCGGCTGATTGTTCTGTCTACCAGTAGCTGGTGTTTTGCGCCTCTGGTATTCTTGCCAATTCCTTTCTGTGTCCCGCTCATGTATTGACCCATGTGCCTGTTCATCTTAGCCGATATGATGCCTGACAGGAGCTTCCATGTAGTACTGAGGCAGGTTATTGGTCGGTAGTTGGAGGGGACCGGTCCCTTCTTGGGGTCCTTGGGGATCAGGACCGTCCGGCCTTCGGTTAGCCATTCCGGGTGTCTCTCGTTAACTAGCAGCTGGTTCATTTGTGCTGCCAGATGCTCGTGGAGTGCAGTCAGCTTCTTCAGCCAGTAGGCGTGAACCATGTCGGGCCCTGGTGCTGTCCAACTCTTCATACTGGAGACCCTTTCTTGGATATCTGCCACTGTGATGGTTACTGGACCCTGTTCAGGGAGGTCGCTGTGGTCTGCCCTCAGATCCTCTAGCCACTGAGCATTGCCGTTATGGGTTGCATCCTTCTCCCATATGCTCTTCCAGTATTGCTCCGTCTCCAGCCTTGGTGGTGCTGTTCTCTTATTGTTCCCTTGCCACTGAGAGTACACCTTTGCTGGTTCTGTGGAGAACAGCTGGTTTATTCTCCTGCCTTCTATCTCTCTGGTGTACCTCCTCAAGCGGCTGGCCAAGGCTGTGAGTCTTTGCTTGGCAGTTTCCAAGGCCTCAGGTATGGACAGCTTGCTGTATTTCTTAGGCACCTTATTTGTCGCACCTTTCTGCAACTCCGTTAGTTGGCTAACCTCCCTCCGTGCTACTTTGATCTTGCCCTCTAGCCTCCTTCTCCATGGAGGGTACTGCCCCTTGTCGCTGTTCATCTTGTAGCCAAGATGGAACAAGAAGGCATCGGTGGGCAAGAGACGAAAACAGGGCGTTGTTGGAATGCTACTACGCAAGTAACCCCGGCGGAAGGGGCTACATGAATAGGATGAGGGACCTATGGATTCTTCGATACCCAACATCCACAATGACGGCGAAACAACTAGTAGCTCAGTGTTCCAACATTCGAAAGAAGGGACTGCTCTCACAGCTAGAGATTGACGAGGTACAACACAAATATATATATATATGTGTATATATATATATATATATATATATATATATATATATATATATATATATATAGCTGGTGTTTTACTTCTCTGGTATTCCTACCAATCCCTTTCTGTGCCCCACTCATGTATTGACTCATGTGCCTGTTCATCTTAGCTGCTATGATGCCTGACAGGAGCTTCCAAGTGGTGCTGAGGCAGGTTATTGGTCGGTAGTAGGTAATTGGAGGGGACGGGTCCCTTCTACGGGTCCTTGAGGATCAGGACTGTCCGGCCTTCAGTTAGCCATTCTGGGTGTCTCTCGTCAAGTAGCAGCTGGTTCATTTGTGCTGCCAGTTGCCCTTGGAGGTGGCCAAAGCTGTGAGTTTTTGTTTGACAGTTTCCAAGGCTTCAGGTATGGACAGGTTCCTGTACTTCTTAGGCACCGTCTTTGTTGCACCTTTCTGCAGCTCCGATGGTTGTCTAGACTCCTTCCTGCTGCCTTGATCTTAGCCTCTAGTCTCCTTTTCCATGGAGGATACTCCTCTTCGTGGCTGTTTGTTCATCTTGTAGCCAAGCATCTCACTGACCACGGCTGCCGTAGGGTAGATCAGTTGATTAGTCTCTGTAATGGTCGCAGTAGGTATTGTCTGTAGTGTTTCATTCACATCCTCTACTAGATCTTCAGAGGGTACTTCATGTAATCTTGGTAATGGAGGGTGCAGGTTTCAAGCTTCATCATGATTCTGTTTTTCAGGTCAATTTTTCTCATACTCAACGACCCTTCTTCCATCGCACTTGGGGCTTGGTACCCAATCTCAGGTGGGGGTGATGATATCTCCCCCTAACCTGTCGTCCTGGCTCCCCCTTGCTGTAGCATTTGTGTTGCAACTCGTCAGTCTCTAGCTGTGAGAGCAGTTCCTTCTTCTGAATGTCTGGATGGAGGTATCAAAGACTCCATAGGTCCCACATCCTATTCATGTAACCCCTTCCCCTGGGGTTACTTGTGAGTAGCATTCCAACAACGCCCTGTTTTCATCTCTTGCCCACTTATGCATCTCCATCTTGTTCCAGTAGCCCACTTCTCATTCTTCTTAGCACTGGGACCAGGCATGTGTTCTCTCTCTGGAGGTGCAGGCTCAGGTTGTATAGGCGTAGGAGTGCTCCACACAGCTGGCTAGCACAGGCCGTCGTCGGGTCCTGCTGCTTTCCCCTCTCTGAGCCTGTCTAGCTCTCTTCTCATTTACGTGGATGTAATGTGCAGGCCAGTCTGGGTGATGGAGATGAAAAAGAAAAGGAAAAAAAAGCAACAGAAACATCAAAGACACTAAAGAACGTTACAAAGACAGAGAACTGCTACAGCAGGCTGCCACTAGAAGGAGCCATCTGTAAACCATCTTTATTTATTTATGAATTTCATTCTGTTTGGTGTCTCTAACAAGAAAAAATCTTTTCAGAAACGTATTGCATAAGTGTAGTTTTCACTCAGAGGAAGGAAACCGGTAATGTTTTTCTATATGAAGGCATTCAACTAATTGATTTTCCTCTACTTGATGCAGATAAATACTATTAATGGGTTCACAGTACATAAGGACAAGCAGATTTGTGTAATGTTAAACTTGTGTGGATGAAGATACTTCCTCTCAAAATGCACCAGAGGAAAAACAGTCAAACAGACTGGAACCTGTTGATTGTGTCAGGCATCAGAAGAAAAAAAGAAAAGCCTCTTTGACAGATCACATGGTATTTGCAACAGCTCAGGTTGTTTATTATGACATTTCCTTTTGTGTTACTTCTCCAGAAGAGAGTAACACAAAAGGAATTTCTGGCCAGGGGAACAGAAAGAAGACACGGCAAGGCAAGTTTATTTGTATAGCACAATTCAACAACAAGGTGATTCAAAGTGCTTTACAGAGACATTAGAAATAAAAACAAATAAAAAGCATGATTTAAAATTGATTAAAACAAGCAAACAAACAAACTAATTAACAAACAAACAAACAAACAAAACAGTATATAAAATCAAAACAGATAAAATCAGAACAGTAGATAAAATCAGTAGTTAAATGTAAGTTTTGAAATTTAAGCTTAAAAGTGTGGCTTTGGTGCTTTATTCAAATGCAGCTGAGAATAGGTGAGTCTTCAACCTGGGTTTAAATAAACTTAGTGTTTCAGCTGATCTGAGGCTTTCTGGGAGTTTGTTCCAGATATAAGGAGCATAAAAGCTGAATGCAGCTTCTCCGTGTCTGGTTCTGACTCTGGGAACTGATAAAAGACCGGATCCAGATGACCTGAGGGATCTGGAAGGTTCATACTGGGTCAGGAGGTCACTGATGTATTTTGGTCCTAAACCATTCAGAGCTTTATAGACCAGCATCAGAACTTTAAAGTCTATCCTCTGACGGACAGGCAGCCAGTGTAAAGACCTCAGAGCTGGACTGATGTGGTCCACTTTTTTGGTCTTAGTGAGGACTCGAGCAGCAGAGTTCTGAATGAGCTGTAGTTGTCTGACTGATTTTTTAGGTAGACCTGTAAAGATGCTGTTACAGTAATCAAGCCTACTAAAGATGAATGCATGGACTAGTTTTTCCAGGTCCTGTTGAGACATCAGATCTTTTATCCTTGAAATATTCTTGAGGTGATAGTAAGCTGACTTTGTTATTGTCTTAATGTGTTTTTCTAAGTTTAGGTCTGCATCCATCACTACACCCAAATTTCTCGCCTGGTTTGTGGTTTTTAGGTGTATAGATTGAAGTTCTCTGGTGACCTGTAATCGTTTTTTCTTTGGCGCCAAAGACTATTACCTCAGTTTGTTTTTGTTTAGCTGGAGAAAATTGTGGCACAGCCAGTCATTAATTTTCTTCAATGCATTTACCAAGAGCCTGTACAGGGCCTCGGTCTCCTGGTGACACTGTGATATATATTTGTGTGTCATCTGCATAGCTATGATAGTTTATTTTGTTGTTCTTTATAATCTGTGCCAGTGGGAGCATGTAGATGTTAAACAGAGGGGGTCCCAAGATGGAACCTTGGGGAACTCCACATGTGATACTTGTCTGCTCAGATGTGAAGTTACCTATTGATACAAAGTATTTCCTGTTTTCTAAGTATGTTTTGAACCAGTTTAGTACAGTTCCTGAAAGACCTGCCCAGTTCTCCAGTCGTTTGAGTAATATGTTGTGGTCAACTGTATCAAATGCTGCACTGAGATCCAGTAAAACTAAGACTGACATTTTTCCACTGTCTGTATTCAGACATATGTCATTAAACACTTTGGTCAGAGCAGTTTCAGTGCTGTGGTTCTGACTGGAAGACATCATAGCAGTTATTCTGTGTTAAGAAGTAACTGAGCTGTTGAGAAACTGCTTTTTCAATGATCTTACTTAAAAATGGGAGATTTGAGATCGGCCTGTAGTTGTTCATTTGTGTCTTGTCAAGATTGTCCTTTTTCAGTATAGGTTTTATTACAGCAGTTTTTAGTGGTTCTGGAAACACACCTGACATTAAAGAAAAGTTGACGATCTGTAACAGGTCTGACTCTAAAGTCTTTGAGACCTTTTTGAAAAAACTTGTTGGCAGGACATCTAAACAGCAGGAGGAGGAGTTCAGTTGACCTATGATGTCCTCCAGGTCTTTGCTGTTAATAGGATGAAACTGTTTCATGGTGTTTGAACAGTTTTTTGGTGGACACAGTACATATTCTGAATCTGCTGTTGATGTACCAATTGCTTGTCTAATTTTTTGGATTGGACAAGGACAGCAGATGATGTTACAATAAATGTTACATTTTGCAAAGCTACCAGTTTGGAAATAACATGGTTATTTGTATAATTCTGGTTCAAATCAGATGAGATTTAGTGGTTTGCAGTAGACTGGTGAGTATATACACGTGATGCTTTTCTGTACTCCCTGATCCATCATGCACACACTTGGATATGCACCCCTCTTTAAAAACACAGCATAAAAAAGATGGGCGTCACTACCATTACTTCATGAAGTGATTTCAGGATTTTGAAGCCTCTGCAGCTTCAGCTGGCACCATCCAGATTCCAGAAACATTATCCTTCCCGCAGCCCCTAGATTGCAGCAATGCAAAGAATGGATGCAAACAGGCCAAACACAGTAATTAAGTAATGTACTGTATTACTTTTAATAAAAGTGTTCTGTGTAATATGTGTAATAGATTACTTTTTTTGAATAATGACCCAACACTGATCACAACGAAGAGAGGAAATCCCTCCAACGTGTATAAACATGCAGTTAATTTGCACAAATGTAATGTCTTAGTGATGCTGGTAGCTCTCAGACTGGAGCTAGTTAGAACACAATGAGAATCAATAAGAGAATTGATAAGGAATCGAATAATGGAATCGGAATCACTAAATTCTCAGCTACTATGTAAAGTGAAACGATAACCTGACAGCTGATCTATTGATCTGTCTTTGCTAAGAAGAGTAGGAAATAATAAACAAAACAAGATGTTTGAGCTTGTCAAAAAGAGGAGAGACAGAGAAGCAAGAAACGTGAGAGATCAGAAATGACAGCATGAAAAGCACAGACAGCGGCTGCAGTCGTTGTTTTTAACACTTGGTTTCACTTCAGTTCTCTTCACTTGTACTAAAGCAGAATGGCCATCCCTGGACTGGAGCACACAATGAACGCACCAGCAGTGCTGGACCATACACCCCACCTAACACGATATCCAGTGTTGTCTTTAATCTTTGTGATTCAATAAACTGAAAGGGTGACTTTGACCCATCTAAGGCAGCAAGAGGTGGCGATCTCCTCCAGGTGGGGCAGGGGGCAGCTAATTGTTTTGTTTTTTTTGGCTAGCTGAACTTCCTGCAAGGCTATGATGCAGTATGTGAGTACACTCTCAATGGTTATTCTGTAGAATGCCACCAGTAGCCTCTGCTTCAGGACCCTCAGAAAGTGTGAGGGGGGAGTGAGTTGGGGGGGCAAGTTTTTTTTTTGTTTTTTTTTTTTTTTTTCTTTTTGGCCTGTCCCGTTTGGCTCTTTTGCCATCAGAATTGTTGTCTAAAGGCAAAGAAAGATGCCCAACGGATTTACTTTACCAAACTGACCATCCCAGCCTTGCCGTAATGGTCCATTTGATTCACCTTTTATTGTTTATTTTATTTTCACTTACTGAATACGGGACAGACTTGACTGGGGGAAAGAAGGGGAGAAAGAAAGAGGGAAAGAGAAACAGCTGAGAAGAGGGACGGGGGAGAAGGGCAAAAGACAAAAACCAACAGAACGGGCAGAGAAAAAAAAATGCATATATCAATCACCTGGATCACCTGCTGAGAAAGAAAAAAGAAAACAAGCAGAAGAGAACAAGAGTAATAGAATAAACAACATCACAATGATATATGGGAATATGACAGTAAATACTAAATATTAAACATTATTGTGCAGCACATAAGATCAACAGAACACAGTGTGCTTTGAGGTAGGAGCCAAAAAGGGTGTAGTTTGTGGGTGTGATCACCCGTGTGTACACCTGTGAGCATGGACGCGCTTGTTTTTTGTTTTTTAAAAGGTTCCTTCATGTAATAATCTGCTAGAGGGTGTGGGGGGGCCACAGCCCCGTCCTCCAGGGCGTGAAGCAGGTGTGGAGGAGATCAAAACTCCAGACATCCAGAGGCCCCCAGAACACAAGAGACCAAGGAAGACCAACAGAGGGGCAGCTGCGCCACTGTCCCGGAAAGAGCTGAGGAGAGTCCCAGATGAGGGCTCACTCAGCAGCCGCGGAGCAGAAGCCAGGGGGAGTTGCAGTGACGCGCCCGTGAGCTCCGCCGGCAGCCAGCTGCGCCTGAGTGACCGAGCCCCAGGCCGAGAGGCCGGGGGCACCCCACCTCCGAAGTGGCCCGAGCGAGCCCCAGGCTCCAGGCCCCGATAAGCGGCCGCCAAGGAGTGAGCCGGTGTGTACCTGGACGCCCATCCCCGGACACAAAGAACCACCAACGCACCGATGTCTGAGGGGGTCCGCCACTGGCAGGGGAAGTGGTGGTAGGGGGAGATAGGCCTCCAAACCTTGGAGGGCCTGAGATGTCCCCAGAGAGGTGGCGCCTGACACCCAACCTGACATATAGACACAGACATACAGGCACACACAGATACAAACATCCATTCCCACCCTCATGCTCTCATATGCACTTACTCCACACTCAACCAACGTGGAGACAGACATAAAGAGACGTTGTACACACGATCACACTCCCCAAGCGTACTCTACAAACCGGGTCTAGGTGCCCCCGCCCCTGGAGGGGGGAACTGCACCCAGACCCAGGTGGTGTTTCCCTTTTCCCTGCGGTGGGGGGAGGCAGACCGCCCTGACTCCGCAGCAGCAGGAAGGCTCCACACTCCAGACCACAGTCGGACGGCCAACTCCTCCTCCTAGTCCCCCTGCTCCAGCAGGTCGCAGAGAATGGGGGTGAGAGAAGACTCCAAACCTCCCTCCACCCGCTCATTGTAGTGTTGATGCATGTGTGTTCTAAGGTGCATTTAAAACCCAGGAGGGCATGGAGCTACCTGCCAGAGAGCAGCAGGTAAGTGCATGGTCCCTCCTGCTGGCCCTCAATGTCTACGTGTATTTAAAATTGAGAGGTGGGCAACGATGCCAGGGGTGGGGTGTACACCCTGATGGTACTTTGGACTCCTTGTATCGTGCCCACCCCCAAGATCCTATATGTATGTGTAATGAGAGTGTGAGTAATGTGAATGTCTAAGTTGTGGGATAAAATTGAGGCAGAGGCAGCCAGAAGGTGACAGAGGGGGGGGGGGGTAGCCTCCTCTGCACCCTGGTGACATACCCCTACTCCAAGGCCCTGCATGTGTGGGTGGTTGTGGTGGAGCGGGAAGAGGGAGGCAGCTGGAGATGGGGAGGGAAGGAAGGGAGGGGCAAGTGACCCCTCCCTGGGGCCAGCTCCCCCGCTGACCCCAGTAGGCACCCCCATACTCCGCGACCCGCCAGGGAAAGGGGGCCCAGGCCCATCCAGACCGGGCCCAGTGCAGCAGCGCCGCCCGGCCCCACAGAGCCCGGGACAGTCCACCCAACCCCACCACAGAGAAAACTGCACCCACCCCACCATCCACTCATCTTCCAGACTACATAAGACAATAAACACCCAGGCTGAGATCTTTTCTCCAGTCTCTTTGAGAGAGCTTTGCAGATTATTTTAAGGTCTACATTTATAAGGGATATTGGACGATAGCTTGAGGGATATACAGGGTCTTTGCCTGGTTTTAGCAGGAGATTAATGTTTGCAGAATTCATATTTGATGGAAGTCTGCCCTTTTCTTTAATTTCCAACAACGTTCTGTAGAAAACTGGTGCTAGAATCGACCAGAATTCTTTGTAGAATTCTGCAGGAAAGCCATCTGGACCTGGAGCCTTATTATTGTGCATACTTATCAGGGCTTCCTGGAGTTCACCTGGTGTCAGTGGTGAATCCAGTGCCATTGCTTGAGTGTCCAATAATTTTGGAAGAGTTATGTTGTCCAAAAACTGATCAATTTCTTTTTTAGATGGGCTTATTTGTGGTGAATACAACGTTTTATAGAAATCCCTGAAAATGTTGTTTATTTGTATCGGATCATATGTTGTGTTCCCCGATAAATCTTTAGCAGCACATATAGTTGTTTTTTCTTTATTTATTTTTAGCTGGTTTGCTAGAAATTGACCGGATTTATTACCATGTTCATAATTTTGTAGGCGTAGTCTTTGTACTAAGAATTTTGTTTTTTTATCAATTATCTCATTTAATTCTAGTTTTGTTTTGCGTATTTTGTTCAATGTTTCCTGATCTTGGTGGGACGCGTAGGCTTCTTCTAGTGATTTGATGTTTTTTTCTAATTCCATAATATTTTTGTTTTCTTTTTTCTTTTTATGTGATGAGAAAGAAATTATTTTACCTCTCATCACAGCTTTCCCTGCTTCCCATAGAACAGAAGCTGATGTTTCGGGAGTGTCATTATAGTTCAAATATGAAGTCCACTCTTTTTTAAAATATTTAATAAAGTCTTCATCTTTAAGTAGTGATATATTAAATCTCCAGTTTTTTCTTGGCGTAGTATTATTCTTGTGCATTAGTGTTAAAGATACAGGACCATGATCGCTGACAGCTATAGGGTGAATCTCAGTGTCTGAAATGTCGTTCAGCAGTGAGCTGCCGACCAAAAAATTATCCAGACGAGAGTAGGAGTGATGGACATGTGAGAAAAAAGTATATTCCTTACTGGTGGGGTGAAGGGAGCGCCATGCATCGCAAAGACCAAAGTCACTCATATACTGTTTGATTATATTTGTGGACTGCCAATTACGCTGAGTTCCCGCTGTATTGAGCCTATCCATCTCTTCATTTAGTCCAAGGTTGAGGTCACCTCCAAGAACAAGTGTGCCATCTAAGTGTTCAGAGAGTGCACTGAAAAAACCGTGAAAGAATGAGGGATCATCAACATTTGGACCATATACACTTGCAATACATAGCTTTTTATCACGTATAGATAGTTTAATGATTAAGAATCTGCCCTCTGGATCTATAACTGTATCGAGTACTGTGAAATTAATATTTTTATGTATTAAAATTGCTGCTCCCCTTTGTCTAGAATTATAACAAGCTGAGAACACATTGGGAAACTCAGGTGTTTTAAGTTCATTCGAACCTCTAAGAGGTCTGTGGGTCTCTTGTAAAAGGACAACATCCGCCTGTAGTTTTTTGAGTTGGTTAAATATTTTTAACCTCTTTACTCTGGAGCCAGCTCCATTTATATTCCATGTAATGAACCTCAGTGTACCCATAGATGTTTGTGTATAACTAGGGATGTATGCTGTGTGCGTTGCTTAGACAGGTGGAGAGAATACGTCACTTGTTCATAAATAAAGAGAAGGAGAGAGAGAAAAAATGTGTGGCGAGATGCTCCCTGAGTCTGACTTTGTGTATGCATAATTACTAATATGAGTAGGCTTGGCATTAAGTGTGTGTGTATCTTATATGACTGTGTGCGCTGTCTGACTGATGTAAATGTGCTGCCGTTGAGCGCATGGTGCGTATGTGTCGAAATAAAGGATGTTTGTGGATGAGTGTCAAAGCAGGTGATCGAGGCAGTGAAAGGAATAAAGAAAGAAACCAAGGACAGGGGTGAGCAGCATAAAACCAAGAGGGGGAAAAGAGAGGAAAAAAAACGAGAAGAAAAAAAACCAAAACGTAAACATTCCAATTAAATCACTGACGGAGAGTGACGGTGTTAATTCTGCTATGAAATCACACTTTAAGATGCGATTTGATACTGGTAAGTTAAACAGATGTTAATGCAAGTTAGTGTGAGTGGATAGGGAAATGGTGTAGCTGATTCTTATCTGGTGTGAGGTTAATACAGCCACGGAGTGATGTTGGGGTCGCGGTGGAGCTGTCCGTCCACGTACAGATGGTCCACAGCGATGACAGCGCGGGAGCCCTTCTGGATGAAGCTGCGTCGGATTGGGAAGAGGACCCTGCGTCGTTCCAAGATCTCTTTGGGGAACTGGTCGTTCACGCTGAAGTCCGTTCCTTTTAATTCCCTGCCGCGGCTTTTCACATGTTGCTTTTGTTTGAAGTGGCCGAATTTGGCCACGATAGGACGTGGTCTCCCGGCCGTAGCCCGAATGGGGCCGAGGCGATGTACCCGATCGAAGACGATGTTCTTCACAGTGTCCTCCGGCAGCTTCAGGTGGGTTTTGATGAAGCTTTTTACCGTGGTCTCCGCGTCCTCTCCAGCGGCTTCTGGAATACCAGAAAATACCAGATTATCACGCATGCTACGAGCTTGTAGATCGATAACTGGGGGCAAGTTTTACACGCTGTGGTCTGTTTAAAAGAATTTCACTCGCTGGGCCCACGTCCTCATTTGAGGTTTGACAGCGTTTTAGTAGGTAAAGGTGATGCTTGGACATGAACTGAGCTGTGGTTTGGGGAAGGCCTCGAAGGGGACTGGCGGCGGCTCCCGGGCCTGGCAGATCATCTCCGAGGCAAGCTTTCCCAGATGAATGTGCCTGATCCCATCTGCCGGTGGATCACTGACTTCCTGACGGACAGGAAGCAGCATGTGAGGCTGGGAAAGAATGTCTCGGACTCCCGGACCATCAGCACCGGCTCCCCTCAGGGCTGTGTTCTTTCTCCTCTGCTCTTCTCCCTGTACACCAACTGCTGCACCTCCACCCACCAGTCTGTCAAGCTAATCAAGTTTGCAGATGACACCACCGTTATTGGGCTCATCTCGGACGGGGATGAGTCTGCCTACAGGAGGGAGGTTGAACGTCTGGTGTCCTGGTGCAGCCACAACAACCTGGTGCTGAATGCCCAGAAGACAGTGGAGATTATTGTGGACTTCAGGAAGCACACAGCCCCACTCCCCCCCCCCATCATCCTGACTGACACCCCCATCACCTCTGTGGACTCATTCCGCTTCCTGGGTACCACCATCACCCAGGACCTGAAGTGGAAGCCCACCATCACCTCCGTCATCAAGAAAGCCCAGCAGAGGATGTACTTCCTGAGGCAGCTGAAGAAATTCAACCTGCCAACACGGACGATGATGCAATTCTACACCGCAATCATCGAGTCCATCCTCACCTCCTCCATCACCGTGTGGTACGCTGGAGCCACTATCAGGGACAAACAGAGACTGCAGCGTGTTGTGCGCTCTGCTGAGAAGGTGATTGGCTGCAGACTCCCATCTCTGCAGGACCTGTACACCTCCAGGACACTGGGGCGTGCAGCTCGGATCTCAGCTGACCCTTCTCACCCTGGACACAGTCTGTTTGACCTGCTCCCCTCAGGCAGGAGGCTCCGGTCCATCCGCACCAGAACCTCTCGCCATAAGAACAGTTTCTTCCCCTCTGCTGTTGGACACATGAACAATAACCATATGACTGTCCCCGCCACTAACACATGACCCTACGCTGTGTTCACTGCATCATTCCATGTTTGGCACTGATCACCACCTGCACTCATGTATATATCTTTCTACGTAGCACTTTTAATTCTTATTCTCATGTATATATCTCATGTATATCCCATGCACATATCTTTCTACGTAGCACTTTTAATTCTTATTCTCATGTATATATCTCATGTATATCTCATTTATATATCTTTCTACGTAGCACTTTTAATTCTTATTCTTACTTTTATTTTTTCATGTCTATTTAAGCGCAATTTATGACAGTATGTTTGCACTGAAGCACCGCAGCAATTTCCTAATGTTGTAAACCTGCTCAACATTTGGCAATAAAACCCTTTCTGATTCTGATTCTGATTCTGATTCTGATCCCCATGTACTAAACAGAAATGAGGAAGTTAAAGAATTGAGAACAAGGAGGGAGGGAGGGTGGGGAATGTAAATGAGAATGTACAGCTTGCAGAACTGGGGGAACCTCTGTAGATGACAACCGGAAGGAGCGTGTTTGGAGGTGTGGTCCTGCTCCTGAAATTCCAATACATAATCTCCAAGTCTTTAATCCAGGTACAGGCTGAATGTGGGAGCTTCAGGTCCAGCACTCACTGCACTACGATGGCCGGCATACTGAATGCTTACCTGTAACCTATTTACCTGAGTGTTCCAGGAGGGTCAGCGTGGTATGAAGAGTGATGGCAATAGCATCCGCAGTGGAAGGGTCGATCCTGTAGGGGGTTGAATTGTGCTGGGAGGCAGGCCTCTGTGTGCTTCTTACACCTTTTAATCCAGAAACGTAAGTGGACTATCTATTGAAGCAAGGATATTTCCAATATCTGTGACATATCCAGTGTTCTCAGTGTTAAAGGCAGATCTGTAGAGACTGTGACTTGGAAAGTAAAGTGATTTGTTAGTTGTTATTTTCAGTTGTCCCAGCACAGAGTGCTGGCATTCATCTCCATGAAGCCATCCCAGTGAGTTTGCATAGAGGTGTAAGGAACAAACAAGATGTTTTTCCAACACTGATGCTTGTCACAGATCTGGGTAACACTGCTATGTTTGGTGTTGTACAGTCTGGCTTTTAGACAGATTTGCTCTGATGCTCACTGGGCTTAGCCAGAAAGCCCCATGCTCTGCATATCAGCCCAGAGGTGGTGCAGCTGGTTTCATGCTGCACACAGACCCTCAGCCTCCTGTTAATATTACATATTAGACAGGTCGGAATAGTTATTAATAGTTTTTTTGTTTATGTTATTTTTTCTGGTAGTGCTGGTGGGCGGGGGTGTACCATGCCACACAACATGCCATTTACAGCCTACGGTAGTTTGCAACAGCCATTTCTTTTGCATCCATTCCCTTCTTATCCCTGTTGGCGGGAGGGGGATGAAGCAGACCCCCTGGACAGGTCGCCAGTCTGTCGCAGGACTAATGTAACAGAGTCATAAATCACATTGTTATAATTACACAAAATGTATTCTAAACCCCCAAACTGCTCCTATCATACCTGACTTTTAGGACCTCCAAGCCTGTAGTTATGTTCATTATCAGTTAGAGCCCCTCCTTATTGTTTTCTTCTTCTTCTTTGGTGCAATACTATAAATACAGTGTACCCCTTTTGCCTCTCCCCTTTTTCTACAATTCCCCTGTGGGAGAGGTGGGTGTCATTTCTTTCCAACACCTTAAAAACACACATAATTCATATTTAGCCACCCTGATGTTTCTGATTGCGATGTTAGTTCAGTTATTGTCATTATTAAGCCTGTTTTTGTAAGATGTGATAAGTGTGTAGTATGTGTGTATCATAAATGTGTTTTAGGCTCCATAAATGCTAGCATGAATATATACTCCTTGCTAGCTTGGGAGCTGTGGTGGGTTGAGCTGGAGTGGGCAAATTATTTACTTGGAGGTCTTTCTTTCTTTTACCTTTTTTATCAGGTATGTCGGATTTCATGTTGATGTTTTTGTTTTATCTTATGTCAAATATGTTACGTGTAAATGCATATTTTATGTTTAATGTAAAAATAAATGCCCTTTTTCTACAATTCCCCTGTGGGAGAGGAGCTGGAGTGGGCAAATTATTTACTTGGAGGTCTTTCTTTCTTTTACCTTTTTTATCAGACACAACGCAGAATCACACCGGTTACACTAACATATAGAGACAGACAACCGTTCGGACTCACATTCACACCTATGGGCACTGACGCTCTGACGCTCTGTTCTCTGAAAAAGACCTGTTGTATAATTCTGAAATGTACATTATTTTTCAGTTTTGGGTAACCCTACCCTTTTGTAACCTCTGGCAGTTAAACCAGTTAAGTCACCACTTACCTTTGTACCATCAAGCTATTCATTGGACTTGAACCACTTGAATAGCAAAAAAAACAGAAAAATGAGGGTGTTATAAAACGTTTGACAGGTGGTGTACCTGTCGGACTGAAAACACCTGAATTTTAAGATTTTGACATATCAAACACGGTTGTTTGATATGTTGCAGGCACTTCCAGTTTCATAATGGGGAAAGGCTCTCCTTCTGTTTCTGCACTGGTCCCATGTCCTGCTGTTTGGGTTGAAAATGCAAACTCATCATAGTTTAAAGATTCAATATTAAATCTTAAAGGTTGATTTTAATTTTAATTTCATTCATATAAGTTTTATGCTACTCTTCATGCTGTGCTTGTCCCCACAGAAATATAAATGACTGAATAAGTGAGTGTGTAACCACGCTGTGGTTGGGGTGTGTTTTAGTCTATTCAAAAGGTTCACAGACCCCTGAGCAGCCATAACAATCTCTTTCATAATTCATCTTACAAAGGAACAAAAAGGAAAACACTGTTGCTTATGTTGGAGAGAAAACAAATGTGCTTAAAACTGAGAGAACAGTTGTGTCATTGTTAGGAGACTTGGTTTGGTTGAAGCGACATCTGCTTTGGATAGATTTGGAACTTTTTTCTTCAATATATGAATCTGAGCACATAACTTAGTTTGATGCCAATGTTTAGACCTCACTCACCTTTTTTCACTCATTATGTATTTATACACCACTCTGCATTTAATCATTAGTTATTATTTATCTCTAGCCATCTTACTCTGTGTGTCTGTTTTCTGTTAAAAGGAAACGTTTTGAATGCACAACCTTACACATGAAAACACTCCCTGCCCCTGATCAGCACAGCCATCATCATTCTGAACCACACAGGCGTTTCTAAATTCCTGCATGCTTCTATGCTTAAAATATGTCTTAAGAGAGGGTTCTGCAACCTTTTCTATCTCTGTTTTATTATTGGAAAGCACTTTGGTCAACTTTGTTGTTTTTAAAAGTGCTATATACAGTAAATAAAGTTGGATTGGATTGGATTTTCTAGCAAGATGAGCATCAACAGCTCTTCATGCCATGAGTACTTTATCATGCACCGTGGTGGCCAGTCATTGATGGGGCTGCTTGTTTTGGGCCACTGTTCAGAGCCTCCTTTTAAATGACTGCTGTGTACAGATGCATACCACACAGACGAGAGGCTTCAGTGTCTAAAAATGTCCTGGGAATCTCTTGGTGTCAGCATGCTCAAATCTTCTTCAATTTACTAGCTAGGTCTCACTGTTCTGGTAAAATGGATTGCCACTGCAAACCCAATTATTGGCTTGAGAATTGAGACGTATTGAGACGCTGGTTCAGTGTAAGTGGATTCTGTCTTACTGATGAACAGAGCTCAGTGCTTTGATATAGACTGGTGTGAAATTAAATAAGCAAGATTCAAAGAGAAGAGACTGAAAGAAGTGAGCAAGTTCATCCCTGACTGAGGAGCTGCTGAGATCACCCTGGCCTTGTCAGCATGACTTAACCAATGGCGTATAGCTCTACAGTGAGGACGATAAGGACAGAGAGAGGGCAGAGAGGTGGTTAAGGGACTAAACAAGTAGCACATTGTCACTGTGGACCTGTCAGCTTGTGTTACAGCCAGTGAGAAAGTGGGACAAAGTGCTGCTCAGGCTTTTTGGAAATCAGGCAGCCCCTTAGCCATTTCTTGCCATTCTCAATGATGATCACAGGCAATACACTGGGGTTGCTAAAGGGTCTGGCTAACCCTAGCATGCAAGACTTTTAATAATAACCCCTGAAGTGGTAACTTACGGTAATAACATGTCCATGATCAACAATCTGAAGCTAGAGAGTAAATAGTTCTAACATTAAAAAAAAATAAATCATCTGATCCTTACCAGGTAAATGTAGTCAAATAAAACCAGAAGAACACATGAAATAATACACAGTGCCATTATTTATTTAACTAAATGTAAGGAATTCTGGCCCACTGTTTTTCCACAAATGCTTCAGTTGTGTGGCGTTTGTGGTCATTCCTTTATGCACAGCTCTCTTGAGGTCCTACCACAGCATTTCAAGGTCTGGACATTGACTGGGCCTCACCTCTGACTCTAGAATAGTTTGGCATATATAAGAGTTTGTGGTTGACTCAGTGAATGTGGAGTACCAGGTGGCCAGCATCTCCACTCATGTCTCATCTGTTCAGAGAACTTTGCTCCAAAAGTCTTGTTTGTTCAGCTTCCCATGGGAACACCTCCAATCATATTTCTTCAGAGTCTTTCTAACTGTACTGTCATGAACTTTAATATTTAATGTGCTAATTACAGCCCACAGGGTCTGAGATGGAGTTCTTGGGATTTCGCAGTTTCTCTTAGCATTGCATGGTGAGCTGAGCTCAGGTGAATTTCTGGGACTTGAACCATCTTTAATTTTCCAACTTGTGAATGGTATTTCTTACTGTAGATTATTCTAAGATAATACTTTAAACTATTTCATAACCTAGATAATTATGCATGGGCTACAAAAATGATGTAGTGGAGATATGATATTGTAGCAGCCTTACTCCGTGTGTAGCACAGCGAGAAGCTTGTTTGTGTTCTTTGCTGATATTCTAATGATGTTTGATTCCTTGGAAAGTGATTCTGTCACTACTTAAAGTGTGCTTGTAGCCGTAAAGCAAAGTGATCCACCCGCGATGCAGTAGTGTGGCCATGTATGCAGAATACATTTAACATTAAACATGAAATCAGATGTAAACTCTAAGGTCTGTCGCAGTCGTGTAAGAACCGTGTTGTAGTCCTGACAGCACACATGTATGTGGGGGACATGTAAGAACAGAGCTGTGCTGAGCATGTGGAGCCTACTCCTCCATGTCTTTTGTTGTTCCTCATAATAAAATGAGTGAAACCATGGCAACAGCACAAGTTTCTCCCATAATAAAAACAGCAGAAGATTTATCCTTTGTCCCTTTTTTACTTGTCACACTGCTTTACTGTGACATTTGCAGCCTAGCAACGGCACCTGATGATATCTGAGATGGCAGTAAAAATGCAAAAATAAATGGACGGATGGAACGTCACCACATTTCTCCCCGGGTACTCCCGCTTCCTCCAACAGTCCAATGACATGCAGTTTGTGGGGATAGGTTAACTGATCAATCTAAATTGCCCAATGGTTGTTTGTGTCTGTGTGTTGGCCCTGCGACAGACTGGCGACCTGTCCAGGGTCTACCCCGCCTCTCACCCTATGACAGCTGGCGTAGGCTCCAGCACCCTCCCGACCCTGAAAAGGATAAGCAGAAGCGAATGGATGGATATATGTATATATATATGTATATATATATATATATATATATATATATATATATATACATATATTCGTGCTGTTAGCGTTAATCTCCTTAAAATGACGTTAATGCCATAACCGCATTAACGCGGCAAATCTCGGTTAGCGAGTTAGCGCAGATCGCCCTGTGCTGGGGCTACACACGTTAACGAGCTAACCGTGCTAACGAGTTTATATAGCAGCCACACGCTGCTATATATATATATATATTTATATTTGTTAATTTGAGTTTATTACAGTTTAGGTTTTAGTTTAGTTTCCCCAGCTTGCCTTGTTTCCCCACCATCTTTAGTACAGCGGCTGAAATGAACATTGCTTTCCCTTCTATTCACTTTTTATGTGTTTATGTATGCAAGAGACCGTATAAGTAACTTTTGATTTTAGGATCACAAATAGTTCTTTCAGATTATATTTGACTATTTAGCATTTGTACATGATCGCTTTCCTTATTGTGTCTTTCTTCATGCCTTCTCCTCCACTACTCTTTCTCCTCTCTCATTTCCACCTCATTGTCTTCCTCTTCAAGCTTCATCTTCTGCACCGAAGTCAGGAGATGAGGCTCTAAAAATAGTATCATTACTACAATGTACTGGCTTGTACATCTTGAGGTTTTAATTACTAACTATACTGGTGTGGTTAAAGGTTTCCATACAGTCACAATGGGCATGAATGTCATGGTAATTTGAGTCTTTTAATGATTTCTTTGAGCTCTTCTCTTTCCAGGTAATCACTTTTTATTGTAAGTTATAAAAACAGGATTGATTGGTCAAAAACTTGGGGGAGAACTTTCGGTCTAGCAGAATCAACATCAAAGTTTTGTACCTTCCGGTGCCAACAACAGTCCAGGCAGATCATCCCCCTCAAATTCCTCAGAGAGGGGGAATTCTCCCTGCTGTTAGTGTCTGAGTGCAACGGTCTATTCTACAATGGTAAATGGTAAATGGCCTGTATTTATATAGCGCTTTTACTAGTCCCTAAGGACCCCAAAGCGCTTTACATATGCAGTCATCCATCCACCCATTCACGCACACATTCACACATATACAATACATATATGTGTACAATAAAGGATAAAACAGTGACTTTTAGCCAGCATAGTTTGATCCTCATCATCGTCAGATAGGCTCATGTGGCTCTGTTTGAAAAACAGGCTTTAAAGTGGTCAGTGCAGTGTTACTGAGCACAGTGCAGGCCCTGCATTCTTTTACTGATGTTACGACTATCACGGTGTGCAGTGTATTTCATCCCAGTACATCCCTACCAGTGTCACCATGGAAATACAGCTCCTCATATCAATGATGAGTAGCTGACGTGGTAGGGTCATCACTTCCACTCCACCTGGTGCCAGTCGCGTTGGTGTTGAGTTTTATTTGGTTATATTTTATCAGTTGTCTAATGTAAGAGATCTATCGTGTGGACTCTTTCAGTGGCTCCAGAGTGCGATGCTTTACATTCACCTAATGAGTGAAAGCAGCCTGGTTTGATCCCTGGAGGAACCAAATACACTGCTTAGTTAACTGTCCCAACAGACTGGGAAATAAAGTATTTGCAGGGAAAAACTTGGACATATGAGAGAAAGTGAGTTATGGCGCTATGATTTATGACAGGGGAAGTAAGAAAAAAATTGGCTTGGTTTGTCCCCAGTATACCTTTTTTGCTTTCTTCTGACCAGTGCTTGTGCTAGGTCCTCATCGGGGTCAGAGTTTTCTCCAGCACCAGGTCCCACTGACTACTTTGTCCTTTCACATATGTATCTATTACTATTACGCTGCATCGGCTCACTCACAGCATGGCTGTTATGTAATTTCTTCTTCATCTTCTTCTGTTTTACTGACAGCTGGCAACCCATTTAATTAGAGCAGGTAGTTGTACTGCCCTCTAGTGGAAGAGAATGTAATTGTTCTGCCCGATACCCACACCGATCGCTTAGATTACTAATCAGGTGGAACCAGATAATCTTCCACGGCACACCTGATCATTTCTCACGGCACACCTATGTGCCGCAGTGCAGTGGCTGGGAAACACTGCCTTAGCTGAAGAGGAGTGACTGCGTCAACCACCGTACCTGTTTTTACTGGTCACCTCGGGTTTCTATCACTTTTCACTGGTTCCCTAAGCCACCGTAGTTTTTGTGTCTAAAAGCTATTATGTTCTCTAGTGGCATGATCTTTCATATTTTTCTCCTCATGAAGAGAAATCCCACATCCAGACCCAAACATGAGTGTGTCTGCTAACAGGAACTGTGTGTTTAATAAAGTGTGATATTACTCGGTGCCACACACATGTCAGTGATTCACTGACTGTTACACTGTTACACTGTTCTTTCATTCCACAAACACACACTGGCTTCTTTTGCATCAGTTACACATTCACCATTCTGCTGCTCACTGGCATCAGTGTCTGAAAACAATAATAAATACAGTTTATTTATAATTAATTTTAATGTTGCATTGAAGCTGCCTGACGTAAACAGCTGTTTAGAAAATTACTTGTTTGAAAGGTTTCCATCCGTCCCTGATTTAGACGTTTGCTCCAGCTCTTCAGACCTCACCCTGGGGACTGGAAGACTTCTATAGTGTAAGGATCAGTGGCCTGCCATGTTTGTCTGTAGCAGCTTTCTTTGGCTAATAGTCAACTTTAGAGAGTTGTATAGAAAGTGGGCTCGGTCCTGTTTTCAAAAGCATACATATTTGCACATAGACAGGCTTGAGTCCTTTTGTGTATTCAGCAGCTGTGTCACTAGTGATGGAGCCCACTGAGAGAGCACTGGTACGAATGACTGACAAAATAACACCACCCACACTAGCAGCACCCACTCACAGGTAAAGTGCTGCTCCTTTCAGTAATCTGTTTTCTTTGTGTATGTGGCCCCTATTTCTCCTAGATCACAGTGACAGAGACTGTGCTGTTTCTGGTTCAGTACACGTCCAAGGAGTTTGACCGTTTAGAGAAGACAGTGGCCACCGGAGACTGCTGTTACCTCAACCCACTGGTACGCAGAACATTCCGCTTCCTCGGTAAGTTTTAGGCGTGTGTATGCTTGTTTCTGTTACTTCACCTGTCAAAGCTGAATGTTTTTCTATAAGTCTGTGAGAAAACTGGCCACATGTGACATTCACATAATAAACTAGTTAGTTGAGTTTGTTGATCAGGTCCTTTGATCAACAAACACACTTTTTCCCACTAAACTGAAAAACTAAGATCGACTACAGGAACAGCACTGATGTTTTGGACGCTAGAAACAACTTTTCTTTCACTCAACCTGAACTAATCGTCTCAGTAAAGCTCCACCTGTTTGCTCTTTGCATTGTGTAACTGTGCCAGTGTCATCATTGCTGCTGCTGTTGGGTTATCAGTGTTTCTGATTAAAACTGGGGGCTCCTGAATACGTTTGTGTTGCAGGTCTGTTTTTAGTGGCAAATGTGGGTGCGTTTGCATTTCCACAGTGACAGTGGTGCTCTACAGAGCCATGCCTTAAACGAAGAGAAAGACCTCTTGGATAAGTATTATTTAAACCATGAAAGGACATTCATTACCTTTAAGTCCAACTACTTGTTCTAGCCTTGCCAGGAGAATATTGTGATCAACCGTAGGGCTGTGCGATATGACCAAAATCTCATATCCCGATATAAGACATCTATCATCCCGATAACGATATAAATCACAAGAATTTAACATTTTCTGTAAATTCTGTGAATCTCAGGCAGATTGACTTGCATTGAAGTGTTTCCAGCTGGGCGTCATGTACCTGGAGTTGAGACTTTTAACCGATGCATGAAACGATACATTTTTAGACATAAGTTGTAATGGCCGTTGTTTTCTTTGTGAGTATTTATTACACGGCGTGCTGCCGGGAAAAGCCTGCTCTAACGTTTGAGTCTAAGGTTTATTTTTTAGCACCCGATGGCTCTTTTTTGCTTCTCATCCATAAATGCTCTCCATACTCTTTCATGGGATTTAGTTTATTTTGAAAAGTCTCAACAGGATTTTGAGCTTTATTGTAAAAGGTATGCAAAACAAACAAGCAGACGGCGGAGCCACGCCATTTTTTTACCGTCTTGGTTGCTAACGACAACGTGTAAAAACAGGCACTTGTCCGTCCGTAGTGTGGTTATATTAAATATAAGACAAAGAGAGAACAGGTCAGCCCGGCAAGGAAAATCAGTGAGGCCACTGATGATATGGCAGAAATGGGCAAAAAATATTGCAAAAAAAATTCAATATCTCAAAAAGTATAGAAGTTATGAACACCAAAAGTTATAGCCGGCATTAGCAGAAAGAGCAGAATTTTTTAAAGTTTGAACGGTGAAAATCTGATGAAAACTGTGGGAGTAGTTAAGTGCCAAAAAGTGTACAGAAGCAACTGGAATATAGTGGAATAAAGAATAAAGAGAAACAGGATCTCAATAGTGTGGATGCCCTTGAGGGCATCCACACAAATATTGACGTAAACAGTTTCTTTTGCGACACCACGAAACAAACGATAGCATAAAATGAAACGATGGACGTTTTTATATCGTCAGCTGATATATATCGTTATATCGAACAGCCCTAATCAACCGTATCGTTAAGTCAAATAAAACTAGGACCACTGAGCGCCCTGAATCAGCAGTTAAAAGGAGGTCATTAAAAACTCTTAATAGCGCTGTCTCGGTACTGTGGCGTGGTTTAAACCCAGATTGGAATTTCTCGCTGATTCCATTAGTCTCTAACAAGGTCAGCAATTTATGAAGGACTATTTTTTCCGAGATTTTCCAATAATGGCGGTTGAGGCTGTGATGCTATGTTCTTTGACCAGGAGAGATCTTCTGAGATGTGCACACACAGGAACTTGGTGCTGCTTACCCTCTCCACAGCAGCACTGTTGATGGTTAGTGGGGTGTGCAGGGTGTGAGTTCTCCTGAGGTCTGTGGTGATCTCCGTAGTCTTCTCCACATTCAGGGAAAGGTTGTTGTTGCTGCACCACTCAGCCAGATGGTTAACTTCACTCCTCTATGTCTCATCGTTGTTGCTGATGTGACACAGCTGTGTCTGAGGCCAACTTGATGTAGCTGTGTGATGGTGTGCAGTTGAGAAGGGGGCTCAACATACATCGTTGGGAGCCCACGTATTCAGTGTTCTTGAGCTAAAGGTGTTGTTGCCGACCCGTACTATCTGCTGTCTTCCTGTCAGGAAATCCAGCAGCCAGTTACACAGCGAGGTGCTGAGCCCCACCAGATCCAGTTTGTTAATGAGTTGCTGGGGAATGATTGTGTTGAATGCTGAAGTCAATGAACAGCACTCTAACATATGAGTCAGATGTGTGAGGGCTGATTGAAGGCAGTTAAAATTACATCATTGATTTGGCGGTTTGACCCGTATGGACCGGCAGGAATGATTTCCTGTGCCGTTCAGTGGTGCATTTGGGTAAGTTCAGTCTCTCACTGAACACCCTCCTGTGACAGGCCAGGATGTCATAGTGTGGGCGGGAGGTATTGTCCACCATTGTGCTCGCCTTGGACATCATAAGGGAGTCCAGCTCCATCCCCACAACATTGCTGGCTTTCCAGATCAGTTTATCGCGTTTGTTGTGACCATTGGCACCCTCGTCTCCTGGACTGGGGCAGGATGTCTCAGGATGGGCGACGCGGAACACCCACTTCACCTCCAATAACGGGCAGTCCTGGCGGATGTGCACTAGTCGCCCACATCTCCAGCACTCTTGCTCTGATGCTTGTGCTGCTCCGATGAGCTGAGCACAACTTCCATAGCCCTCATGACCTGCAGAGAAACAACAGAGGAGAAGGGGTTAGAGAAGGGGTTAGTATCCATTTCCAGTGGGAGGAAATGGCTAGAGCTCCATAACCACTGGCCGGGCTGGTGATGCCACCGGGTGCCTCTTCCTTTGGGCCAGGACTGGTCAGTTGGTCGCTGCTTGCCCCAGCTGCTCCCATGGTGGTTCCACCCAAGCTGCTTGAGGCTCGCCAGCCAGTGACAGTGAACTCACTCCACTGTTCTGACCGAGACAAACTGCTCCTGGACGACAGTGTCGAGCAGCTGAGGTTTACTTAGGGCTGCAGCTTCCTGGCCGTGGCTTCATGCAGTCACCTCACTTAAGCGAAGGGCTGTCTGCAACCCTATCAAACTGTTCCGGAACCAGCACCAATGGTCTATCCAGTCTAGGATGGTCCATCTAATGTAGGAAGGGTGCCCTTGCTGTTGCGTGGAGGCTCATAACTGCCACCTGGGCCTCCTCCAGTCAGCAAGGAGCCAGAACAAGTGATGAGGTTTTCCAATACTTCTGTCTGCTGCTTGCTCCAGGCATGTACCTCCTCCAACTGCTTCAGATGCACAGCTGCCAGCTCAGACACCATCTGGGCCAGTGCCCCCATCAGCTACACAGGTTGGGGCTCTGTCATGCCAGCCTGGGTTTCAACACCACTGTAAAAAGAACCTGGCACGACCCATACATGGCTTCTTCCAAAACCTTTTTGCAATTTTCAGTGTCTCTCTGGCAGCTTGATTCCCATTGCACTCCTGTTAGCTGCCTCGATCAGCTGCTTTCTTAGACAGACACCAAGATCCCAACATGAGCTGAAGATGTTCATTTGGACTGAGCAGCACGGGCAGGATAAGCAAAGAGGACATCAGAGGGACAGCTCAAAGTTAAAGAGGTTGAGATGGTTTGGAGATGTGCAGAGGAAGGATACTGAATGGTGGACAAAGGATGATGAAGATGGACCTGAAGGGCAGGAGGGGAAGACCTCAGAGGAGGTTCATGGATGTAGTGAAGGAGGACATACAGAGGGATGGCCACTAAAGGATGCAGCGAAAGAGAAGAAGAAGAAGAAGAAGAGCCCATGCGATAATATCCAACTTCAATGCAATATTTTTCTCACACGTCACACAAAAGGGCTAAGGAGAAGATCAGAGTAACAGAGTCAGTGTGTAAGAATCATTCACCGCAGGTTGGCCTCTTCTCTCTGATGGGTAATTGAGAGATGGAGATAAGACTGAGGAGTATTACATAGTTCCTTAGGGATGAATCCACTTGGGGGCCTGGCTTTATCCTTGCATTTACACATTCAGCACACTATTCATGCTGCTCCTTAACATTAACAGTCCTCTCATTGCAGACTAAAGCTCCTTTTATCCCTTTATCTTATATTGGAATTGGTTGTCTTGCATTAAACAGTGCCAGAGTGTATCAGAATAAAGCTCATGTCTTAGTGTTAATTGATGTCAGTTATGAAAGTGCTCCACAGTGACTTTATGATAAAGTTGTCTTTTCCCAGCAACATGGAGAAGAAGGATGAAGAGCTTTAGCTGCAGAGGGGTTTTGTAAAGTAATCAAAGTGTGCCACATTAAGAATCAACACCATCCCCGCTAGAAGAATGACTTTAATGCAGATTCAGAATTGCTTTACCCTAAAACCGAGGCTCTGGCTCGAAGAGGAGAACTGCCACAAAAACAATATTTTATCCAACAAAGGAAAAGCTATTCTAAAAGCAAGAAGGAAGAACTTCATCATTATGAAGCACACGTCATTAGCACAATGTAGAGGCTATAGAACGGAGATAGATAGCTTAACTAAAAGCCTCACTTTAACTCTGTAATTCTCTCTGCTACAAGGTACAAAAGTGTCTTAAGCAAATGGCAGCTCAATTATACAAATAAAACAAGACGAGGATAGTGCTTTGCCCTCTGAAAAACTACTAATCACTGAGCCTGGCAAAAGAAAAAGACAGGCTTGTCAGAGGAAGCAGCAAGGAACTCAACCAAAAGTAAAATAAGATCAAATGAAATATAAATCCATGGAGGGCTGAGAGGGTGAAAATATGACATGCTGTTATTTTGAATTAAGCCTATTTGGTTCCTTTCTCAGCTCAATCTCATAGTAAAATTTAGAACAGCTACACTTGTGAACAGTGAAAATTATAGCACAATCCTATTTCCAAAACAGTTGGAAAATGTAAATAAAAGATTTCCCAATCTCATAAACCCACATCTTAATCAGAGGGCTTGATAGAACTAGAATCCCTAGAATAACTAGCACAATTTTTGAGTGGGTTGGAGGTGGGAGAATATGTCTGTGAAGGTTCTCAGTCAGGTGGGAGAAGCACTCAAACTACTTTGGTGTTTCAGCCCTTATGTGACAATATGATTCTTCATTTAGACTGACATGAACTACCACTTGCCACCAATACGAGACATCATCACTTGTGTAACCCCGATTCATTGGGTGTTTCGGCCGCAAACAACCATCTGCTATCTATGAAGGGAAAATGTACCATAGCAACATCCCAAAAAAGAAAAACAGGAACGAGGAAATGACAACAGGCAGTATGGTGGTTCATGCAGTGAGGACACCCCCCACTCTCGTCACAGGCACCTGACTCACCAGAGCCCAAACACCAACACCTATGGTGGTGAGAGAATGACCCATGAACTCAGAGACCCTAAGCAGCCGCAACAATGAAGGTCAAGATCAAGCCACAGTGCACCAGCATGTAGAATCACAAAATGTACAGGAAGGTCTCTACCAGAGCCCACAGCTCATCAACCAAGGTCTAACAGAAAATAGATGGCTCATCCCAGACCCACCATAACAACATAAAGACTGGAAGGAGCCTGCAGGAGCCGATGTACTGCAAAAAGACCCACAGAGGACACCTGCCAGCACAACCAGGGCGCTGAAGCACAACCCCAGTTGCATGGGCCCACCCAGCCACCCAGCCACCCACCCCCACCACTCCTGCCATCCCCCGATAGAGCAGAAGGTGCCCACCCCAGACAGCCGGATGCAGGGACCAGGCATTGGGCCTGCCAGGAGGACCCCAGCACAAGGCAGAGATAAAGGGAAGAGAAAGGACAGGAGGGGGGGAGTAGGCGGGATCCGCCAATCTCCTGCCTCATCACCTCCAAATGCCAGATTGAATTGAAATTGAAACATCTTTTACATGTGTTAGTGGTTGTAAAGGGCTGTGGGTTGGACATTTTTGTCTTAACTGTGTTCTTTAGTTGTTGTTGTTAAACAGATGACTGGCTGATAGAACCTTAAAGAGGTTTTATTTTGAGTTTGTGATTTCAAGGGTTTTCACCAGGCCGTTAAGGTGCAGAAGCTCAAAGGGTTTTTGAGGCAGTTATGGCGTATAACTGAAGCGGTAATAAAGGGGAAGTCTGAAAGTTTCATTCCATCGATTGTGTGCTTCATTCTGGTGAATCCATCTTATGATGTATTTTATTCGGTTAGCTAAATAGTCTAAGGACTGAAAACATTTTGATGCAATCATTAAGGAAAAATTATTAATTTGGAATAAGTGAGTGATAATTTGGGGGAGGTAATTATACCTAGCTTTTGATAGCTCAAAAGTTCAAATCTTGGTCTGCAGGAATCATTGAGTTCTTCCTTATTGGAAGTATTATTAGTAATTCATTTTGACCAATCTGATGTTCGTGAAAAATTTGTAATGAGATGAAATATGTCCTTTACTGAATTTGTTGGTTCTTGTAAATACAGTAATATATCATCAGCATATAAATGAATTTTGTGTTCTAATATAGAGGTTTGATTACCTTTGATATTTTTGTGGAATGGCAAGTGGTTCTAAGAAAACTGCGAATTATTAGGGTGAGAGTGGGGATCCTTGTCTTGTCCCTCTCTCCACGCTTAAACATTGAGAGATGATCCCATTAGTGGTGACCTTGGCCTGTGATGGGGTATAGAGAGTGGTTATCTAATAATTAATAATGCTGGGCACCCTTTAATATAGGTGACAGAGATCCTCTGGATTGTTCTGGGAATATGATTCACTTGGGTATGAAACTTGCAGACTGTTGTTTTAGTTGAAGGAATTAGGTTTATTATAGGTCGTGTTCAAATTTACCTGCTCTGCCTCGGGGTGTCTAGAGGCAAGAATCAAGCGCACCATGTGCTGAGCATGCAGAGTGGATATACCTAAAGGAGCTGCTGCAGCTGTAACTGAGTTAGTGTGATTGAGTTGTGCCGTAATGAATCAGTAAGTGTTATTCCCTTGGCAAGTTAATTGGCATGATGCTGGTTGTAACTGTTCGTGCATGTTAAAATTATGTGTCTCAGTACATTGATACTATGTTGGTAAGATTATTTAGCACTGAGATAACAGCAGTGGCCATAATCTATTCAATAATTACATCCAGTTGTATCAGGAATTAAGTTAAAGGACTTTTTTGCTGTTTAGTTTAACTGTTGCTAGCTTTGCCATATTCGTGCCTTACTATTAGCAACTTGTATGACGTGCTATGAAGCAAATTTATGGTCTACAGTGACCCCTTATGGACACTGGGAGACATCGCTGGTGTCAGATAAATGACGTTATTGTGATTGTGATTACACTTTGATGTAAACAATTCTTCCGTGGGACTTTATTAAAGACAATCAACCCAACATGTTTCTGACTTGTATATCTAGTGTTCCAATATGTCCTCTGCAGGTCGTTTGTGTCACGGTCCTGGGTCGGTGAGCCAGTGCTTTGAGTTTCTTGTGTCTCTGAGTTTTTGTATTATGCTCTTAGTTCTTTGTTGTTATTCTATAGTCTATTGTCTTAGTTTGGCCTTCTTGTATCCTGTTTAGTTCTCTGAGTAGTTAGTAGCTGCCCTCTGTGTCTCTTTGTTGTTGTTCTCTGTGTTTCTTAGTTCCTGTCTCCCCTAGTCTAGTTTGCATCTGTGCTACTTCCTGTTATACTTTGAAGGTCTGTGTCTCATGTGAGTGTATCCTACTTTGCTCACTTGTCTCGTCAGTTCTGATTTCTCCAGCTGTGCTCCCCTTCTGTGTCTCATTCCCCTCGTTACTTCCCAGTGTATTTGAGCCCTGTGTTTCTCTGTGTCAGTGTTGTGATCTCCGTCATGCTGTGTGTTTCTCCCTGTGTGTGTGTTTTATTAGATTCTTCTCAGTTTAGGATTTGTAGACGTTCTTTGTTTAGCAATTAAAGCTGCCATTTGGAGTTCAATCCCGTTTCTAGTGAGTTTGCGTTTGGGTCCAATTCCTGCCTGCACACAGCCGAAACATGACAGTTTGGTTACCATCTGTCCTTAGCTGACTTGAGCTGGTAGTACTTTCTACAATCTAGGTTGTGGATTGACTCAGGAGCTACATTTCCTCCTTTGCCAGAAAAATCCTGTGGCTGGCACCCTAAAAATCTATTTATTTTTTTAAAGGGTAGAAATAAGGTTTTTGCTACTATCATCTAATGGGTCTCAGGGCTGTCAGTTTCTCTTTACAGTAACATTAGTAGCAGCTGTTATTCCAAATTATAAAGTACTCTTTAAAATACACAATCTGGAAATCCCATTTTATGCAGCATGCCTGCCTGTGTCGATTATGGTGCATTTATGCATGACTATGGATAAGTACTTTGGGCAGGCTTGTTGGCACAGTGAGTGAGCACAGATGAATGAATCCCAGAAAGACTGTGCTGTGCTGTGTGGAGTAATGAAGGCTCCACGTCGCCTGTTTGCTTGGGCCTGCCTGAATCTCTGAGCCTCAACGCCAAAAGATTCCTGAGTTGATTTGACTTTTAAGCTGAGGAGTTGCTTTGGGGTGTTAAAAGGTATCAGCACAAAGTGTTAAAAAGTGAAGCAAGATAGAGACCTGTTAGCTCCGCTGTTGTAGTTTTCCACTTTTTTATTTTGGTTATGATACATAAATAGTGTCAAGATATATGACATGTGTCTTCACATTACTGAAAGAGCCACATTTCTGATTAGTCAGTGTCAGCATGAAAGGCTTCCATCTCGGACTGCAGCGAATGCTGAAGCATCTTTCAGCTTGAATTATTCTATAACAACCAACACTTGTTTCCAAAACAAGACGATGCATAATATAGCAAGTTTGGTGATAAAAGTCTGAGTGAACCTCACATTCACACAGATGGGATGGCAGATGGGCAAATGAACAGCTGTGTGTTGTATGGGACATCACCTCCCATCTCTAGCAGTTTGCCTCCTTGAAACATTCATTCACAGCACCTGCTGTAAAACTGATCTAGGCACATGTTACTGACTATAAATCACTGGATCTCTAACTTCACTTTAAACCACACGTGTATCTTCCTTAGCTGTAAAAAGTCCGTATTTGCAACGTTTTTTTGAGATTTTAAAGTGCGATATCAGGGACGAGTCAAATAAAGAAAGAAATTAGGTAAATATGAATCTTAAATACATAAGGAAACAGTAACACTATATTATCTAAGTTGAATGAAGAATAATAAGTACACTCTGACTGGTTGTCCTATGCTTACTACACCTTACACCTACAAAAGGACTGTTGGACTATGGAGACCCATTTGGTCTCAATGGTTTTTGGTCTTTGAGGCTTTGGTGACTTTTTGGCATTTTCCACCTCAGCAGTTGGTGAAACCGCTCGGTGATTTTCCATGGTCTCCATGCTGTGGTTCCTAAATGCTTCCAGGGGGGTTAGGACTCATTATTTACATGCTTGGCTGGATGCTTGACTCAAAACACCTGGATTTAAAGTTTAAGAGATCTATTCCAATATAGCATAGCACAACTAATCTCCTGCGACGATCTCTGTATAAATTTTACATGATTTAAGGAAAGCCTCATATCATGATGATATTTCTGTAGCAACACCATGTGTTAATGTGAACACACGAGACAAACCCAGAGATGTCTGACATTGACAACTGTGTGTCCACCTCTGATAAAGGTTCAGTAAAAAGGGAGCTACTTCAACAAAGCAGTGATCTGTACAATATGTGAGAAAAGTCTTTCTGGTAAATCTGGAAACAGCAAACTTTCATCAATGGAGTGCAGGGAGAGAGAGGACCCAAAAGTAGACACCCTCAGCAGACTGGGCTGGACCCTGAGTGAGCCTTTACTAGCTGATGAATGCCTTAAAAGGAAACCGAAAGCAACTGGAATAACAGCCAGGAAGCATAGGAACTTAGAAAAATGAAGGGAGGATAAGCTGAAGTTTGAGCAAGAGACAAAGAGAGTCTGGGACAATAAATATGACTGAAGTGGAACGGTAACACACACAAGATTAGACTAAATACAGCGATGGAAGAAAAAACTGGGACAGGAGCTAAACTAAGCAGGGACAAAACTAACACACATTTTTCAGTTTTATTGTGCAGCTCCTGATGAGTTGCAAGGTTACTTTAGAAGTTGTTAAACTGAAGTGTTACACAGTTACGTTTGTACTTCTCCATCCATCCATCCATTTTCTTCCACTTAACCCCCGGATAAGCTAAAGAAATGGATGGAAAGATTCCCAGACCAACCGAGACATACAACCCCTCCAGTGTTTCCTTGGTCTGCCCCGGGGCCTCCTTCCAAACAGTGTCCAGGGAAATCATTACTTTCTGCTCACATTTGGCTTGTGCTGTGGCACTATATTGCTGCAAATTAGGCAGAGTGCCATCAGTGACAATAGCTTATTTGAAAAGGACACAATAACATTTTCCTTGAAATATTGGGATATTATTTTGAGGCTCTGTCCTCTTGTCAAAGGGGACCATGATGGCACCTTTATTGTGCACCACTGACAGGCAAGATTAGGACCCATAATGCAGAATTCAGCAAGCCAGACACAAGTTTAAAACTTAGCTCTTACTGATGGTGATTCACAGGTAAACAATCCAATCACGGGTCAGGGCAGGAACAAACAAACTGAAAACACAGACTCAAGGAGAGCTTGTGGATGAGAGAGCACACACACACACAACACTAAGTCAAATCCATTTTGGCTGTAACAAGACCAAATGTGGAACAAATGAAGCGCTTTGATGCACTGTACACCTGCGTTTGTAGTGTGATGAAGAAAAACGATGAAGTAGCATCAGTTTCCTCTGTGTTTGTCACAGACCAGCTCACTTTGGTCACCACAGTGGCTCCTGCACGTTTTCTTTGGTATTCTTGCGTCTTTACAAATATTAGAGCGTGCTAGTATTCACACCTGACACATTCCATGTGTTTGCATTTCTGCATGTGTGCCTGAGTGTATCTGTTCATGTGCATAAGTATGCATGCTCGCACATGTTTGTAGCCAACATTTGCATGATGTGAACCAAGCCGTCTTGCAGCTCCATAGCCTTCCCTTAACACTCAGGCCAGGCGTAGCTTTGCATAATGACTCACAGGCTGTGCTGCTCAGGGAAGATTATATTTAGAACACAGCCGAGGGTCGTGGGGCACTTGTGCACTCATCTTCAGGAGTCTGTTTTACCTCTGTTGCTTTGCTTGTTGAACTTTACATTTATAAAGTTCGTGCTCAGCCTACTCTGTAAGTGACATTATGTAAAACAGTCCAGATAACATCAATATTTAAAAGTTTTGAGCCCGTTGGGAGCACACTGCACTGCAGCTTTAACCTTTTTTTTTAAGTGCACCACTGCTGCTTACAAAGGTATTTTCTTTTCAGCTAAAGTCTCTTGAAGTCTTCCCTAAGCTTCTGGAATTTGATGGAGCAATGTGTAACCTGAAAAAAGCACTGATGTCAGCATCATCTGTAGCTGTTGGGCGGACTGCAGTATTGTTCATGTTTGTGTGCTGCTCACACTCACACGATGAATTAGTATCGGCTAAAACATTGCTCAGACATGGTACTGTTGATTCTGTTCATCTAGACGTTGTCAGTGGCTCATCCGAGTGTCACGCGATCATACTCTAAAGACCTCACAGTACCTAATTTTCCTAATAGAGCAATTTGCTCTCAGGCTTACTCATGGTTCCTAGATGGTAAGTGGTTAATGGTTGCTATATAATATTTTTTCTTCTTTACTTCAGCACTTTGAGCGCTCATTGAGATAATTAAATGGAAGAGCTTTCAGTTTTCTGTGGAACCAGCTTCCAGTTTGGATTTAGGAGACAGACACTATCTCTACTTTCAAGATTAGGCTTTGATTTTTGCTAAAACGTATAGTTAGGGCTGGATCAGGTGACCCCTGCTAGTTACACTGCAATAGGCCTAGGCTGTTAGGGGCTTCCCATGATGCACTGAGTGTTTCTTCTTCACTCTAGACATGGGGTGTCCAACTCAAGGCCTCGAGGGCTGGTGTCCTGCAGGTTTTCGATCTCGCCCTGGGTCAACACACCTGAATTCAATTCAATTCAATTTTATTTATACAGTGCCAAATCACAACAACAGTTGTCTCAAGGCACTTGAAAGTAGAGATAGAAAAAAAGCTGGTTCCACAGAAGAGGGGCCTGAAAACCAGCGGCCATCCAGGTCTTTGTCTTTAAGACATTCCTGCAGTTTAACTCATTGGTGTGTGTTATCTGGCTTCATGGACAGATAGAGCTGGGTGTCATCAGCATAGCAGTGTAAATGTATGCTATGTCTTCTAATGATGCTGCCTAAGGGAAGCATGTATAATGTAAACAGAATTGGTCCTAGCACTGAACCCTGTGGAACTCATAATTAACCTCAGTGTGTGAAGAGGACTCTCCATTTACATGAACAAATTGGAGTCTATTAGATATATATGATACAAACCACTGCAGTGCAGTACCTGTAATACCTACAGCATGTTCTAATCGCTCTAATAGAATATTATGGTCGACAGTATCGAACGCTGCACTGAGGTCTAGCAGGACAAGGAGGCCTGGAGTTGGACACCTCTACTCTAGACTTTTGATTCCCACTATTGCATGTAATTAACTTTTGTCTAAACTCTCCTGCATTGTGTGTTGTTTGCTGTTTATGGTCTTTCCTTTCTTCGTTTTTTTTTCTTCTAACTGGTTGAAGAAGATGCTGCTGCTGTCTGAGCTCCTTGTTTCTGTAGTGTGTGTTATTTGACACACACTGAGATTATTTTCAAACCTTGGGCCTCTTCCCTATTATGTATGTAGTGTTATTCATTCATACAAATAATCATTGTTTTCTATTCAGCTTTTGATGTTTTCTGATCCTTTAGCAGCTTTCCTGCATGTCTTCAGTGAACATTGTTGCTTTTCTTTCCCTTGCCAGTGCAAAGGATTTGTGTACTAATTCTTTCATATCAGACCAGAAGGGCTGATTGTCTTAATAATGCCTGCTGGTGAAGCTTATCAGCAGTTTGAATTGTAAGGGGCTGTTCTCAAAAGCAGCTATAGAAACACAAATAGGAGAGTAAAAGAGCCCTCAGAGAGATTTGTGATATTGTTGCTGCTGTGGAAAAACTCATTTTCAAAGATTAAACGCTGTTTAGAATGTGATATCACCTGAAGCGGGTCGGAAACACAATAAGAAAAACATTATGCTTATGCTATTTATTAGAACTTTATTCAAATTAGAGGACTGTCTCCTTACTGTGCGTTGTAAAGAGTAATTGTGTAGTGAGCAGCCCCTAGTTTGATTTGTCAGAATCAGAATCAGAATCAGAAAGGGGTTTATTGCCAAATGTTGAGCAGGTTTACAACATTAGGAAATTGCTGCGGTGCTTCAGTGCAAACATAGTGTCATAAATAGCACTTAAATAGACATGAAAAAATAAAAGTAGGGATAAGAATTAAAAGTGCTACGTAGAAAGATATGTGCATGAGCTATACATGAGATATATACATGAGAATAAGAATTAAGAGTGCTACGTTGAAAGATATATACATGAGTGCAGGTGGTGATCAGTGCCAAACATGGAATGATGCAGTGAACACAGCGTAGGGTCATGTGTTAGTGGTGGGAACAGTCATATGGTTATTGTTCATGTGTCCAACAGCAGAGGGGAAGAAACTGTTCTTATGGCGAGAGGTTCTGGTGCGAATGGACCGGAGCCTCCTGCCTGAGGGGAGCAGGTCAAACAGACTGTATCCAGGGTGAGAGGGGTCAGCTGAGATCCGAGCTGCATGCCCCAGTGTCCTGGAGGTGTACAGGTCCTGCAGAGATGGGAGTCTGCAGCCAATCACCTTCTCAGCAGAGCGCACAACACGCTGCAGTCTCTGTTTGTCCCTGATAGTGGCTCCAGCGTACCACACGGTGATGGAGGAGGTGAGGATGGACTTGATGATTGCGGTGTAGAATTGCATCATCGTCCGTGTTGGCAGGTTGAATTTCTTCAGCTGCCTCAGGAAGTACATCCTCTGCTGGGCTTTCTTGATGACGGAGGTGATGGTGGGCTCCCACTTCAGGTCCTGGGTGATGGTGGTACCCAGGAAGCGGAATGAGTCCACAGAGGTGATGGGGGTGTCAGTCAGGATGATTGGGGGGAGTGGGGCTGTGTGCTTCCTGAAGTCCACAATAATCTCCACTGTCTTCTGGGCATTCAGCACCAGGTTGTTGTGGCTGCACCAGGACACCAGACGTTCAACCTCCCTCCTGTAGGCAGACTCATCCCCGTCAGAGATGAGCCCAATAACGGTGGTGTCATCTGCAAACTTGATTAGCTTGACAGACTGGTGGGTGGAGGTACAGCAGTTGGTGTACAGGGAGAAGAGCAGAGGAGAAAGAACACAGCCCTGAGGGGAGCCGGTGCTGATGGTCCGGGAGTCCGAGACATTCTTTCCCAGCCTCACATGCTGCTTCCTGTCCGTCAGGAAGTCAGTGATCCACCGGCAGATGGGATCAGGCACATTCATCTGGGAAAGCTTGTGTCGGAGATGGTCTGGAAGGATGGTGTTGAAGGCAGAGCTGAAGTCCACAAACAGGATCCTGGCGTAGGTTCCTGGGGAGTCCAGATGCTGCAGGATGAAGTGTAGGGCCATGTTGATGGCGTCGTCTACAGACCTGTTGGCTCTATATGCAAACTGCAGGGGGTCCAGGAGGGGGGCCGTGAGGGTCCTGAGATGGGAGAGAACTAGGCGCTCAAAAGACTTCATGACCACAGATGTCAGAGCCACGGGTCTGTAGTCATTTAGTCCAGTGATCCTAGGTTTCTTGGGGACAGGGATTATGGTGGAGGACTTGAAGCAGGCAGGCACATGACATGCCTGCAGTGAGGAGTTGAAAATGCCAGAAAACACTGGGGCCAGCTCGTTTGCACAGTGTCTGAGGGTGGCAGGAGACACGCCGTCTGGGCCGGGAGCTTTCCGAGCATTCAGGTTCTTAAACTGCTTCCTCATTTGTGTTTAATTTAGTGTAGGAACATGAAAGTAGATGTTGGTCTGACTGGACCAGACCTGGCAGATACTGTTTACTTTGCCCTTACTCCTGCATTCTTAGATTCTTTGCTAACTCTAACCCTTTGTTTAGCTTGAACAATGTTTTCCACAAGCCCTCTAACTCAGTTAAAGTCAATGCCTTGAAGGTGTCGTATCTGCTGGTTAGTTGAATTGCCTAGACAAAAAAAAAAGCTGTTCAACATTGGGGAGAAAAACAGGACATATAAGTAGAAGTTGCTAACGTAAATGTTAACGAGCTTCCGTGCTTATGTGTTCTTCAGTACTGACGAATTCTTCGCAATTACTCAACGAGCTCCACGGGGGAAAATGAAACTGAAGTTCAGTCTCTGTCCAATAAATACATTTCACAGTTAAATCAACACTTTCACACTGTGTCACACTGCGTATTGCTGTTGCATCTTTGTATTTAACACTGTGTCCAGTATTAGGACTTACTTACAGCTTACTACAGCTGAGCACTCCAAAGTGTTGCTTATGAACTTGGGGGGGATCTGGGAAACTGTGATAACAGTGACTCTGCTGCACATCACACTGCAGCACTTTGGAGATCAAATAAGAGGTGCACTGCCTCACCCGTCCTCACCCTCCGACACACAGATATGCACCAAGAGAGGAGCGACTACACAGAACAAACAAACTATACAGCGGCTCTGCGGCAGATCATGGCATTGTTTGAAGCAGGCATTAGATTTATGCCCTAATAAGCAATTTTGATCATCTCTCTCTGTGTTCCCTACAACAAAGAGGAAGAGGGGGATGGGTTCGCTGTAAGCGCCTCCACATTTTCCACACTCGCTTCAGAAAGTGGGACAGAGTCAAAACGATGCGTTGTGCGGCGAGCACTTGGTAACTGAGTCACATGATGCCTGACAAAACCTATTTGATGCTTATTAAGAAAATGACCTGTCGGCAGTAAGCCTCAGTGGCTCTTGGGGGATGACAAAGGAACAGCAATGAGTCACGCAGTGACATTTAAAACTAGAATCCGTGAAAGAAGAAGAAAGATATGCCACACTAAACTGTTGCAGTGCCGCCTGTCTGTTAATGTCTCGCAGCACACTTCATAGCCTTGGCTGAATTAGTTTTGCAGCAGCACAGACGCTTGACAGTGATTGGAAAAGCTTCTGTGGTTGACCCAGCAACACATCATGGAACCTCATATACATATGTGTGTGTTTTTGTGTGGTAAACACCTCTTTCAGTGTGTGTGTAAGAAGCGATTGTCCGACTCGGTGTCAGTAGGTAATTTAGCGCGTCAGCGGGCTGGGCTCCTGTACGAGGGAAGCTGTTATTTCCGTTAAAGCCCTCCATGCTTGGTTGGTTTGGTTAGGAGCAGCGTGAATGGACAGTGGCACCTGGGTGATGGTCACAGTGGGTGTGTGATGGTGAGCAGCAGGGGATTTTGTTCAAGGCCGGCTGTGTGCAGACTCACATAGGAGTGAGGAACAGAGGAGATGAACAGGCTGCTTACAGAGGGAATTATTCACACTGAAAGTACAAGTAAGCTGAATGATTTATGTCCTGTCCTTGTTATTTTATGGAGCACTTTGCCAGTGTCGCAACACCATCATTCTGTTGGAAGATAAAGCACAGACAGAAGAGGCAGCACAACGAGGTTACTTGTGCGAATCACACATTTTTCTTATTGCAAATGCCATTTATTATGTTTTGCTGTATAAAAATAGTTTCTATCTCTCATTGTTAAAGTAGTGCTGAGAAACAAAATCATTGTCATTGGGAGCTATAGCATTAGCCAGGATAAATGCCTATCCCACAGAGGCATGTTACAGTGTATATATATGTATGTGTGTATATGTAGGGATGGGTATTGATAAGATTTTCACGATTCCGATTCCATTTTCGATTCTTTATCGATTCTTTTAAAAAGGAGAACACTAAGGTCGATTAGCTTAGAACTTTGTTTTATATCTTCTCTTTGAACAAGAGAAATTTAGGAGTAACATGGCCTTACAAACCCAACAGTGAGATCTTAAGAGATCCAGCCTACGGCTCTTCAATGGGGTGTCACAGGGTCCCCAGGAAAAATTTTTTAAATGTAAAATAATAAAATAAATTTAAATTTAAAGTTCATGCATTTATTACTTCTTATGGACTACTGTAATTCATTATTATTGGGATGTCCTAAAAACCAACCTTTAGTTAATCCAAAATGCTGCAGCTAGTGTACTGACAGGGACTAGAAAGAGAGAGCAGATTTCTCTTGTATTGGCTTCCCTTCATTGGCTTCCTGTTAAATCCAGAATTGAATTTAAAATTCTTCTCATCATATATAAGGTCTTGAATAATCAGGTCCCAACATATCTTCATGACCTTCAGTTTTCAGGCCCCTCTTCTGTGGAACCAGCTTCCAGTTTGGATTCAGGAGACAGACACTATCTCTACTTTCAAGATTAGGCTTCAAACTTTCCTTTTTGCTAAAGAATATAGTTAGGGCTGGACCAGGTGATGTTGTAATAAACGTACAGTGGGGCAAAAAAGTATTTAGTCAGCCACCGATTGTGCAAGTTCCCCCACCTAAAATGATGACAGAGGTCAGTAATTTGCACCAGAGGTACACTTCAACTGTGAGAGACAGAATGTGAAAGAAAAATCCATGAATTCACATGGTAGGATTTGTAAAGAATTTATTCGTAAATCAGGGTGGAAAATAAGTATTTGGTCAATAACAAAAATACAACTCAATACTTTGTAACATAACCTTTGTTGGCAATAACAGAGGTCAAACGTTTACTATAGGTCTTTACCAGGTTTGCACACACAGTAGCTGGTATTTTGGCCCATTCCTCCATGCAGATCTTCTCGAGAGCAGTGGTGTTTTGGGGCTGTTGCCGAGCAACACGGACTTTCAACTCCCGCCACAGATTTTCTATGGGGTTGAGGTCTGGAGACTGGCTAGGCCACTCCAGGACTTTCAAATGCTTATTACGGAGCCACTCCTTTATTGCCCGGGCAGTGTGTTTTGGATCATTGTCATGTTGGAAGACCCAGCCTCGTTTCATCTTCAAAGTTCTCACTGATGGAAGGAGGTTTTGGCTCAAAATCTCACGATACATGGCCCCATTCATTCTGTCCTTAACACGGATCAGTCGTCCTGTCCCCTTGGCAGAAAAACAGCCCCATAGCATGATGTTTCCACCCCCATGCTTCACAGTAGGTATGGTGTTCTTGGGATGCAACTCAGTATTCTTCTTCCTCCAAACACGACGAGTTGAGTTTATACCAAAAAGTTCTACTTTGGTTTCATCTGACCACATGACATTCTCCCAATCCTCTGCTGTATCATCCATGTGCTCTCTGGCAAACTTCAGACGGGCCTGGACATGCACTGGCTTCAGCAGCGGAACACGTCTGGCACTGCGGGATTTGATTCCCTGCCGTTGTAGTGTGTTACTGATGGTGACCTTTGTTACTTTGGTCCCAGCTCTCTGCAGGTCATTCACCAGGTCCCCCCGTGTGGTTCTGGGATATTTGCTCACCGTTCTCATGATCATTTTGACCCCACGGGATGAGATCTTGCGTGGAGCCCCAGATCGAGGGAGATTGTCAGTGGTCTTGTATGTCTTCCATTTTCTGATGATTGCTCCCACAGTTGATTTTTTCACACCAAGCTGCTTGCCTATTGTAGATTCACTCTTCCCAGTCTGGTGCAGGTCTACAATACCTTTCCTGGTGTCCTTCGAAAGCTCTTTGGTCTTGGCCATGGCGGAGTTTGGAGTCTGACTGTTTGAGGCTGTGGACAGGTGTCTTTTATACAGATGATGAGTTCAAACAGGTGCCATTCATACAGGTAACGAGTGGGGGACAGAAAAGCTTCTTACAGAAGACGTTACAGGTCTGTGAGAGCTAGAGATTTTCCTTGTTTGAGGTGACCAAATACTTATTTTCCACCCTAATTTACGAATAAATTCTTTACAAATCCTACCATGTGAATTCATGGATTTTTTTTTTCACATTCTGTCTCTCACAGTTGAAGTGTACCTCTGGTGCAAATTACTGACCTCTGTCATCATTTTAAGTGGGGGAACTTGCACAATCGGTGGCTGACTAAATACTTTTTTGCCCCACTGTAGGATGCTGGGGGACTCCCATGATGCACTGAGTGTTTCATTCACTATGTGTTTATACACCTCTCTGCATTTAATTATTAGTTATTATTAATCTCTGGCTCTCTTCCACAGCATGTCTTTGTCCTGTCTTCCTCCCTGAACCCTACCCGGTCGCGGCAAATGTCCGTCCCTCCCTCAGCCTGGTTCTGCTGAAGGTGTCTTTCTGTGAAAAGGGAGTTTTCTCATTCCCATATGCTCAAAGGGTTCATTTGATTGTTGGGGTTTTCTCTTTTTTTTTTTGTAATGTTGTAGGGTCACCTTACAATATAAAGCGCCTTGAAAAGCTCTTGTTGTGATTTGATGCTATATAAATAAAATTATATTGAGTTGTGTTGAACTGAGGAATATCAAGTTTCACAAAATCTGACTGTATCTCATTAATATTAATTAGCACCTCACTTTTCAGTCTCAGTACTATGTTGCTGCTAACAGCAGCATTTCTCTCGTCAGTCTTAACATTTTTTTGTTTGTTTCCAGGAGTCTACACCTTTGGCCTCTTCACTGTTGACATCTTTGTCAACGCAGGGCAGGTAGTGACAGGAAACCTGGCACCGTACTTCCTGACTGTCTGTAAGCCAAACTACACAGCACTGGGTTGCCAGCAGGCCCTGCGCTACATCAGCCACCAGGAGGCCTGCACAGGAAACCAGGACGACATCCTACGTGCCCGCAAGACTTTCCCATCCAAAGAGGCTGCGCTTAGCGTCTATGCTGCACTCTACCTAGCTGTGAGTTTTTCTTACATCCAGCCATATGTGTTTAGTATAATCCTTTTGTTGTCTCTGATTGTATCACCTCCGTTTTGTTTGCGAGGGAGCTGGCGTTGGTGAGAAAGATGGATGGAAATAGGGTTTGTTTTGTTGTTTTTGCTGCTGGACGTGATAGCCCCGCTCTGCATCCCTGCTTTTGTTTCCGTGTCACCTATCTCTGCACAGTCTGTGTCGCTTGCTGTTCCCAACAGTAACCCACAGGGCGCCTGGTAGTCTCACAATCTCAGGTGGGTTACTGCTATGCAGCAGAATTCATGGTTCCATTTACCACAGCAAGTCTTCTAGGTCCTGAGCCAGCAAAACAGCCCCAGATCATCACAATACCACCACCATATGTTACTGTTGGTATGATGGTCCTTTTGTGAAGAGGTGACTTCCAAAAAGTTCAGCTTTGTCTCGTCAGTCCACAGAATATTTTCCCCAAAAGTCTTGGAGATAATCAAGATGTTTTTTGGCACATGTAACACTGTTGTGTTCTTTTTGGTTAGCAGTGGTTTTCTCTTTGAGCTCTCCCATGGATCCCATTTTGCCCAGTCTCTTTCTTATTGTTGAATCATGACCTCTGACCTTAACTTAGACATGTGAAGCCTGCGGTTCCTTAATTATGTTCTGGGTTCTTTTGTGACCTCCTGGATGATTGGTTGACGTGCTCTTGGAGTAATTTTGGTAGATCAGTCACATTTTATTTATATAGCGCTAAATCACAACGGTTGCCTCAAGGTGCTTGTGTAGTGAGATAGCCACAGGCAGGAATGATTTCCTGTGTTGTTGAGTGGTGCATTTGGGCAATCTTAGTCTTTAAGTAGGGCTGGGCGATATGAACCAAAATTCATATCTCGATATTTTTTAGCAGGATGGCGATATAAGATATATATATCTCGATATTTTTTTAAAGCCATAAGGTACGAACAAAAAGAGAGTTCTTAGTCAAAGCTGTGTCCCAGATGTCACACAGGCACTTTTATTAACATACATAGATGTACATGAAAAAAACTACTCAAAAATAAATTATGAGCATTTATTATATAATAAAAGTGCTCCATAAATAAAACAAAACTGTTGTTTTTGTGCATAACAAAGAGCTCACAATTGTGCAGTCAAAATGTAAACTAAAAGACGCTGAGCATAATAACAGAGACAGATTTCACAGTTCGTGACTGACAGCCTGGAGTTTGAAATCTGCTTCATAACCGTGTCTCTTACAGGTGCCATTTATGGTCCTTATACACACACACAATACGGTAATATTACGCTGAAGCACAGTACGTATCACTTCGCGAGGCTCCTCGGTAGCCGTAATGCTCCGACTATCCATCAAGCCGGTGCAGCTCCGTAGCTTAGCAAAGTCGTACTAAAACATTTTTGACCCTGAACAACTAGAATTCATACATAAGGCGCACTGTCGATTTTTGAGAAAATGAAAGGATTTCAGGCCGTGCATGGCGTTAGCGTGGTTAGCTCGTTAGCGTGGTTAGCTCATTAACACATTGACGCCATCCAGCCCCACGCACGGGGCGATGCGCAGTAACTCGTTAACGGAGATTTGCCGTGCCCATCTTGTCGCTGCCTGCAGGTGAAGCGATGTGGGAGGAGGGGGAGTTGTGTTCAGTGAAGGAGAGGTGAGGTCGAGTAACGTTGCGTAAAGACAAAAGTGGACGAAAGAGAGGCAAACTTGTGGCTCCACAACTATAATTATAACGTAACATAGACTATATCGATATAAAAGATATTGTCACATCTTACATCTCGTATAAAAATATATCGATATTTTTAAAAAACTCGATATATCGCCCAGCCCTATCTTTAAGTGAACATGCCCCTGTGACTGGCTAGCACCTCATGGAGTGGGTGGGAGGCATTTTGCAGCATTGTCCTTATCTTGGAAACCATGAAACAGCATAGAGGATGGCATTGATCACACAGACTCAAAGAATATCCTGAGCATGGTCCGATGTTAAAAGACCTCAGCTACCTTGGCTCTGGCCTGTCCTGCACTGTGCAGTGATGCTTTTTTACCAGTCCAGTTTATTGTTTATCAAACTTACCTCATACAAACACTTTTTTCCATGCTTTTTTGCTCAAGTGCTTTCAGTCTGACATTCACACACATACATACACTGATAGATGCATCGGAGAGCAACTTGGGGTTAGTATGTGACCAAAGAATAGTTGGTCCTGGAGACTGAAGCAGCAACAACAACCTTCCAATTACTAGATGACCTGCTCTACCTCCTACAGCCATCCTGTGTGACTGTTGATTTATCCTTTAAGCAAAGCACAACAATGAAACCTTTTCAAAAAAGCTTCCAATGCTTTCTGATGATCTGATTTGTTTGATTTTCTGTGTCAGAACCAATGTGTACCCAAGTGCCCATAAGTGATCGATGCATGGCTTTGGACGATCACTGCCTGCCTGCATGGTGAGGAGAACAGATTGTCTCTGTTATATAGGTCATTTAGCACAGGCCAATGTGTGTGTCCAGGACATACATGCAGTTTGCACACACTGACACACACAATACTGCAACTCCAAGAAGATGATGAAAATTATCCCTCTTGTTGTCTTAGTCATTACAGCAATGCCAGGGTCAAACACAGCAATCCAGAGTCTGTTGGATCAGCTGTAATTGCTCCTAGAGCAGGGCGATATGACCAAAAATATTTATCACCATACATTATAACTGACGATATAATTGACACTAGACAAAATACTTTACAACTCCACAACTTTATTAGTGCAAAAAAAACCAACCCATCAATGTATTTTCACTTAAACAAGCAGCTGTTTTTTAAGTGCATTAAAGTTATATAAAAATGTAACACTGCAAATGCAAATTCCTCGCTGACAGTTTAACCAAAAGGCATTTCCAGTGGAAACTGGCCGACATATCCTCAGCATAACCATGTATAATATCCACAAAACTTAAAAAGAGGTTATACACACACAATATGGTAATATTATGTTGAAGCACAGTACGTATCACTCCACGAGGCTCCACCTACGATAGCCGTAATGCTCCGACAATCCATCAAGCGGTGCGGCTTCGTAGCTTAGCAAAGTCGTACTAAAGCATTTGACAGATTTTCGAGCGCCGTGCACATAAAATCGTTTCGAGGTCAGTAAACACAACCAGAATTCATACATAAGGCACACGGGATTATAAGGGGCACTGACGATTTTCAGAAAAGTCAAAGGATTGATTTCAAGTGTGCCGTATTTTCCAAAAAACACGGTAATAACGACGGCCTGCTAGCATGCTCTACCAAAAATAGTGCTTTGTTGTAGAGCAGGGTGATATGGCCAAAAATATTTATCACGATACATATTTGAAAATTTGTGATAACGATATAACTGATGATATAATTGATGCGGAAAAAAATACAACTCCACAACTTTATTAGCGCAAAAAACAAACAAACATCCATTTATTTTCACTTAAACAAGAAGCTGTTTATGTGCATTAAAGTTATATAAATATTTAACAGTGCAAATGCAAATTCCTTGCTGAAAGTTTAACCAAAAGGCATTTCCAGTAGAAATGGGCTGACATATCCTGAGCATAACCATGTATAATATCCACTGAAGTTAAAAAGAGGTGCTTTGCAACATTAAACCGCCTCACGGTGCGGAATGACGAGGATTTATTGGAGCGGGTGAATGAACAAAGCAGGAACGGCAAGACTGACTAACTGACTGAATAACTGAATACAAACGGGAACGACAATACTGGCAACATCAACATCAATGACACGACAAAGAACTGGTGAAACCAAGGAACTTAAATACACAGGTCGAATGATGACAATGATTGGAAACAGATGAGTACAGGGCTGAACATAATCTGACTAAGGGATTACTATTGCAAAAATGGTAATTAGATTACCGTTACTTTCCCGTAGGAACGCTGCGTTACTGCGTTACTAAAACCGTGATTTTTTGCCGTGAGTCCCAGATGAGGGCTCACCCAGCAGCCGCGGAGCAGAAGCCAGGGGGAGTTGCAGTGACGCGCCCGTGAGCTCCGCCGGCAGCCAGCTGTGCCTGAGTGACCGAGCCCCAGGCCGAGAGGCCGGGGGCACCCCACCCCCCCACAGGGGCCAGAGCGAGCCCCAGGCTCCAGGCCCCGACAAGCAGCCATCAAGGAGTGAGCCGCTGTATACCTGGACGCCCATCCAGACACAAAGAACCACCAACGCACCGATACCTGAGGGAGTCCGCCACTGGCAGGGGAAGTGGTGGGGGGAGATAGGCCTGCATATCTTGGAGGGCCTGAGATGTCCCCAGAGAGGTGGCGTCTGACACCCAACCTGACATATAGACACAGACATACAGGCACACACAGATACAAACATCCATTCCCACCCTCATGCTCTCATATGCACTTACTCCACACTCAACCAACGTGGAGACAGACATAAAGAGACGCTGCACACACGATCACACTCCCCAAGCGTACTCTATACCCCAGGTCTAGGTACCCTTGCCCCTGGAGGGGGAACTGCACCCAGACCCAGGTGGTGTTACCCTTTTCCCTGCAGTGGGGGGAGGCATGAATGTCTAAGTTGTGAGATAAAATTAAGGCACAGGCAGCCAGTAGGGGACGGGGGTGCCTACCCTGCACCCTGGTGACATACCTTTACCCCAAGGCCCTGCATGTGTGGGTGATTGTGGTGGAGCGGGAAGGATTTCTCTCCAGCTGTGACAGACTGTTTGTCTTTTAAAATCTCACTTTTTTACCCAGGAGTGATACTGTACTGTGCTCTGGCATCTTTCTAGGGTTTGTTTTAATATACAAGCGACGGCCAAATTTAAAGATGAGTGCTGTCTGCTTCTTTAGTACTTGATACTCAAGAAGTAGCTACTCAGTTTGTTCCATGTTCTTTATTTGTGAAGTATTTATAATTTCCATAGAGTAACTTCACACACTTACTTTAGTTTCTGTGTCATAGCTTAGCTTAAACGAATTAACATTTACACAAAATCGCGATTTTCTATAAAATATTTATTTTACACATAATATTTCACAAAACTTCTCTAGCATTTCAGAATCAGAATCAGAATCAGAATCAGAATACTTTATTGATCCCTGGGGGAAATTATTTTTTGTTACAGTGCTCCATTTTAAACCAACATTAAGACAAGACAGACAATACGCTAACTAAGAATAGTACAATATATACATATATATACATACATACATACATAAGTCACTTATAAATAAATATTTGGAAAAGAAACGTGTAGTTGTAGCAGCAAACAGTGTGTTAAGTGGATGCGTTGTACAGGGAGATGGCCACAGGCAGGAATGATTTCCTGTGTCGTTCAGTGGTGCTTTTCGGTAATCTCAGTCTCTCACTGAACGAGCTCCTGTGACTGACCAGCATGTCATGGAGTGGGTGGGAGGTGTTATCCAACATTGTCTTTATCTTGGACAGCATCCGCCTCTCCGACACCACCTTGAGGGAGTCCAGCTCCATCTCCACAACATTGCTGGCCTTACGGATCAGTTTATTGTTGGCATCTTTGACCCTCAGCCTGCTCCCCCAGCATGCAACAGCATAGAGGATCGCACTGGCCACCACAGACTCATAGAAAATCCTCAGCATTTTCTGGCAGATGTTGAAGGACCTCAGTCGCCTCAAGAAATAGAGACGACTCTGGCCCTTCCTGTAAAGTGCTGTGGTGTTTTTAGCCCAGTCCAGTTTATTGTCAATGTGTACTCCAAGGTATTTATAGTCCTCCACAATGTCAACACTGACCCCCTGGATTGAAACAGGGGTCAAGTGTTTCCTGGTCTTCCTGAAGTCCACGATCAGTTCCTTGGTCTTTGCCACGTTGAGCTGCAGATGATTCTGCTCACACCACGTGACAAAGGAGTCGACCACAGCCCGGTACTCTGTCTCATCATCCCTGCTGATGCATCCAACCACCGCAGAGTCATCAGAAAACTTCTGAAGATGGCAGGTCTCTGTGCAGTGGCTGAAGTCTGTGGTGTAGAGGGTGAAGAGGAAGGGGGAGAGGACAGTCCCCTGTGGTGCCCCTGTGTTGCTAATCACCTTGTCAGACACACACTGTGGGAGACGTACATATTGTGGTCTTCCTGTCAGGTAATCAACAATCCAGGACACCAGAGAAGCATCCACCTGCATCGCTGCTAACTTATCACCCAGGAGGGTCGGCCTGATGGTGTTGAAAGCACTGGAAAAGTAAAAAAACATGACCCTCACAGTGCTCGCCGGCTGGTCCAGATGGGTGTAGACACGATTGAGCAGGTAGATGATGGCGTCCTCTGTTCCGAGACGAGGCTGATAAGCGAACTGAAGGGGATCCAGATGTGGTCTTACTATGGGTCGCAGCTGGTCCAGGATGAGCCTTTCCAGGGTCTTCATGATGTGGGAGGTCAGTGCCACGGGCCTGTAATCCTGGGGGCCACTGGGACGAGGCGTCTTTGGTACAGGGACGAGGCATGATGTCTTCCACATCACCGGGACCCTCTGCAGACTCAGACTCAGCATAAACAGTTTATGAAAGACTCCACACAGCTGGGGGGCACAGGTCTTGAGGACAAGGGGACTCACTCCGTCTGGTCCAGCAGACTTGCCTGAGTGAAGTCTCCTCATTTGCATCTCAACCTGGTATTGAGTGAAGGTGATGGGTGGGGGAGGGGTGTCAGGAATCTCACAGGAGGCAACATGTGAAGAGAGAGGCTGGCACAGTGGTGTGGCTCTGGATTCCAGGCTGACTACAGGTGAGGTTGTGGGGGTGGGAGCAGACACTGTGGTGTCGAATCTATTGAAAAACAGATTCAACTCATTGGCTCTATTCTCACCTCCCTCAGTTCCCCTGCTGTTGGTTGGCCTGAATCCAGTGATGGTCTTCATGCCCCTCCACACCTCTCTCATGCTGTTCTGCTGGAGTTTCCACTCCAGCTTCCTCCTGTAATTGTCCTTAGCCTCTCTGATCTTGTCCTTTAGTAACACCTGGACCTTCCTCACCTCCTCTTTGTTGCCCCCTCTGAAAGCCCTCTTCTTGTTGTTGAGGAGGGCTTTGATGTCCTTAGTCACCCACTGCTTGTTATTTGGGTAACAATGAACAGTCTGAGCTGGAACAATGGAGTCGGTGCAGAAAGTTATGTAGTCTGTGATACACTCAGTAAGCCCATTGATGTCCTCGGCGTGAGGCTCACAGAGTGTTTCCCAGTCGGTCACCTCGAAACAGCCCTGTAGTTCCGCTATTGCCTCCTCTGACCACCTCCTAACAGTCCTGGTGGTCACAGGTTCCCTCCTCACAATTGGCACATAGCGGGGGGTGAGGTGAATCAGGTTATGATCTGACCTACCAAGTGGGGGGAGGGAGGAGGAGCTGTATGCATCCTTGACGTTAGCATACAGTAAGTCTAAAGTTTTCTCTCCCCTGGTGGGACAGTCCACATATTGTTTGAATGTTGGTAGTGTATTGTCCAGTGATACATGGTTGAAGTCACCCGAGATCACAATAAAGGCACTCGGGTGCTGAGTCTGTAGCCGAGCTATGGCAGAGTGGATAGTGTCACATGCAGCTGTGGGGTTAGCAGAGGGGGGAACATAAACAGCCACCAAGATGACGTGAGAGAATTCCCTGGGTAAATAATACGGCCTGAGTCCAACAGCACACAGTTCAGTGTCCGGGCAACAAATCCTTTCTTTGATTGTTATGTTGGCAGGGTTACACCACCGGTTGTTAACTAAAACAGCAAGCCCACCTCCTTTACGCTTACCGCTAGCGATGCTGTCCCTGTCCGCCCGAACAGTGTGGAAGCCTTCCACGGAAGCATTCTCATCGGGAATGACCTGGTGCAGCCATGATTCGGTGAAACACATCAGGCTACACTCTCGGTATTCCCTCTGACTCCGTACCAGTGCTGAGAGCTCGTCGATTTTACTTGCCAACGATCGCACATTTCCCATCACGATAGACGGCAGACACGGTTTAAACCTCCTCCTCGCTTCGAGCCTCCGCTGTCTCACCGTCACCTTTTTTCTTCTCTTCTGTCCTTGACCTCTGCATCCCCGATGTGTTTTCCACAGACACAATAACAGCAGAACACTTTTGCTTGCATAGTCACTGTGTTTATTTAGGATGATTCCCATTGAACACTATAGTACAGTACAATCTGTATATTGTGTGGTCTGCAGTGCCGCTGCAGGGGAGGCAGATGCACCTAAGCGCCATATGCAATCACGCCTCGCAAGCATAAAGAGGCTGGCGGCTGGAAAGCTGAGGTGGAGGCGTCCGGGGGACCGGCTTGGCCTGAGCCGGAGGTTGAAGCACCAGAGGGACATGATCAGCCTGACCCGGTGGAGGTCGAAGCACGCCAGAAACCTACTTGGCTGGAGCTGGCGGTCAGAGCAAGGGAGAGCCCTCCGCAGATAAAGCCTGGGGTCACCGTGCCAGAGTCCAGCATGCTTTCGGGACCTGCCCCATCTCCACCAGAGGCCAGCATGCAGTGGGGTCCTGCACACCGCCTGCCTTTCATGGCACCTGTGAGCCCCAGCTCACGTCCACACCTGCTGTGTGGGTCTGCCGGAGGTTTCTTCCTGTTAAAAGGGAGTTTTTCCTTCCCACTGTCACCAAAGTGCTGCTCATAAGGGGTCATATGATTGTTGGGTTTTTCTCTGTATGTATTATCCTAGGGTCACCTTACAATATAAAGCACCTTGGGGCGACTGTTGCTGTGATTTGGCGCTGTGTAAGTAAAATTGAATTGAATTGAAACATTGAGCAAAGGCTGTGAATACTTTTGTGCATGTTATATTTTTATTTTTTTTATTTTTAATAAATTTGCAATAATTTTAAGCAAACCTTTTTCACCTTGTCATGCCCTTGGCCTTCAATTTGAAGATGGTACTAGCCTTCCCTCTAAATAATGCTGCAACTTCATTTTGAAGAACTCTAGCTTGAAGTTGCCTTATGGCACAGGCCCTGTCAAATGTGGCATGCTTAGAGCAGACGCTGTCTGATCGCTGTAGCAGGGTCCATGCTCACAGGTGCTACTAAATAGGCACCAATCAGGCACCTGATTGTCAGGGTGTCAGAACAGGGTGCATTCAACTCTGCTGTTTAACCCATCCATCCATCCATCCATTCGCTTCTGCATCTCCTTTTCAGTGTTGCGGGGGGCGCTGGAGCCTATCCCAGCTGTCACAGGGCGCGAGGCGGGGCATACCCTGGACAGGTCGCCAGTCTGTCGCAGGCTGTTTAACCCACAGATGAATTATCTTTACAAATGCAGCACCATTTCAGGGGAAAGAAACAGGCTTTCCAATGGTTTAAGATTTGTTGCCAAGAAGAATTGTTACAACAAATAAATAACTGAGTGAACACAAATTTTCTTACTTTTGGTGGTAAGTTTATATATGTCTGTCCTTCTGTATTGGACACTTTTTAATAGTGTACTTGTCTACCCTCAGAAGAATGCTTTCTGTCTAACATTCACACTCACACCCGAAGAACACATCGTAGAGCAACCTGGGGTTATGCCCAAGTTATTCCTGGGCATGCAGACTGGAGCAGCCAGGTATCAAAACACTAACCTTCTGATTAGTAGGTGGGGTGCGCTGCCTACTGAGCTGCAGTCACCCCTGTACTGTTAACATGATAACATTCCAACCATGGAAGCTACTGAAGCCATACTGGTGTGTAGCTGACACCAGAATGGAAGCAAAGTCAGATTAAGTGGTATCATCCCATTGCAGTGTTGTGTCTAATTTTTCATGCACAAAAAAAGGTCTATTTTTAATAGAGTTCACAGTTAATACTCTCACTCAGATTTCTGGCAGTCTGTTTGATGAATGCTTCAGTAATAACATTAGATATGAAATGCCAAACACAAATGAACAGATCCCCCTAAGTAATAACACAGGAAGCCATTTAAACTTGGCAAGGCAGAGAGATTGATGTCATGTCACACTCTCCATTTTGCTGACAGGCCTCTGCAGACAGCTGCCAATGTCTGTGATTAAAAAGGAAATATAGGGCTTGACAATGAAACACTCACCAAGACACTTCAGAGTAATCAAATAAAGAAGGAAACCTGCACCCAGACACCTAAGTTATATTATACAGGGTGTATGTATTTTACAGTAGAGATAGCAGGTTGGAACGGAGGAACGCTTAGGCTGCTGCCGCCGCGACCCGGCCTCGGATAAAGCGGATGAAGGTGGATGGATGGATAGCAGGTTGTTCTGTTGATATAATTATAAAGTTGATAGTATTTTGTGTGATGGAAAATCACCCTAACTCAGTGAAGGACAGGCATACACATTCAGCAGGTAAAATAAGTATTGAAAAAGCTGAAATTTATTTAATACTGCGTACAAAAACAGCTTCAAGACCCCTCCTGTATGAAGAAACTAGTCGCATGCACTGCTCAGGTGTGAATTCGGCCCATTCTTCCACACAAACAGTCAGTAGGCCTCTTCTATGAGATCTGACTGTTAGTTCTTTCCATAGATTTTCAGTTGGATTCAGGTCAAGAAATTTTCTTTCTTGGAAACCAATTCATAGTTTTCTTGCCTGTGTTTTCGGGATCATTGTCTTGCCGAACCATCCCGATTTCAACTTCATAATCCTGGAAGATGGCATCAGATTTTGATCAAGACCGTCTCTGTACATGTCAGTGCCGTTTCTTAAAAAAACAGCCCCTTACCATGTTGTTCCCACCTCCAGACTTCACTGTTCATATGATGTTTTTGGAGTGATATGCAGCACCTTTTGTTCTCCAAACATGGTGTGTATTATGCCATCCAAAGAGTTCAAGTTTGGCCCGTCTGACCAGACTATGTTAAACAGGCCATTGTGGTTGAGTCCATTACTATTGTTCTCTTTGAAACAATGGTACCTGCTGATTTCAGGAGAACTGTGAAGAGCTACCTTTCTGTAGCTCCCTACAAGTGGTCCTTGGATCTCACACAACTCTTCTGATAATTCTTGTCACCCTGTCTGAAATCTCCTGGAGAGCACCTGGTTGTGGCCAGGTTATGGTGACATTTATTTAATTTGAAATAATCCAAATTCAATTTATCATTCTGCAGTGGATGAGTTAGAAGTAAAATTTGTTGTTAATATCCCAAAACGTTGATTCTGTTCATCTGGAAGTAGGTTTTTCAGTCGAGAAACGTTTCAAGAAAGCTCCAGCCGATCCAGGACAGAAGAACAACTGCCGACTAAGCGAAAACCCACAGTGATCCCTTATGTGTCAGGAATATTGGAATAGTTAAGACACGTTTTCTCTAAAAAAAAAAAAAGCCCAAAACACGCCGCACCAAAAACTGGTCCACCCCAAGGATCGGGTCCCCGACACAAACAGAGTAACATAGTGTACGCTGTTAAGTGCAGGAGGATTACCAGGATTTATACATCGAGGAAACCAAACAACCTCTGGTGAAGCGGATGGCACAACACAAAAGAGCTACCTCGTCAGGCCAGGACTCTGCAGTCTATTTACACCTACAGGCCAGTGGACACTCTTTCAATGATGAGGATGTAACATCCTGGACAGGGAGGAATGCTGGTTTTTTACATGAAACGGGAAAGACCATCTCTGAATCGAGGAGGGGGGCCTAAGGGTACATCTGTCACCATCTTACAATGCTGTGATTGCAGCCATTCCCCAACTCTCTGTGAAAGGTACTCATGGACATTGATCAGTGGTTGTTGATCAAAAATGTCTTCATTTATCCAGTCATAGAAAAGAACTGCACAACATAGCCTAGCAAAACACCACTCTACTATGCAAATATTTTATACTCAAAGTTGGAAAGCATGAGATTTTTAAAGTCCTGATTAATAAAAAAAAAAAAAAGGTGAAGAATAATGAAAGAGAGAGAAATAGAACTGTTTGGTCCATCGTGTGTGTGCGTGGTTAATAGAAAGTACAGTTAGACCCTTGGAGGCTAACAGATGTGTGTCAGGGGTTGCTGAGTGGATGTGGAGAGAAGGACTCAAACGCAGGACTCACGGTGACGATGCAGGGTGTCCCCTGCTCAGACACCAGCCTTACTAGCCCAAGCTGCAGCTTTATCCCCCTCACTAGCTCAGTCTTTAGCTCAGCATTTAGCCGTACCAACCTCAGCTCAGCCATTAGCCTCACCGACCCCTGTTTATCCATTAGCCTCCTCAGTCCAATCAGTTCACCCTCCTGCTCCCGTCCAGCCTGTAGTCCAGCCCGCTCCCGTCCAGCCTGTTCCTGCCCAGTCCCCTGTAGTCCAGTCTCCTCCTGCCCACCGGACCCGTCTCGTCTCGACTGCCGCCGCCTTCCTCGCGGCCGCCCACCTGAAATGTCTCGTCTCGGCCACGGGCCACGTGGCCGCCCACCTGAACTGTTTTTGTTTCGGACTCCGTCCCTCCGTCCTGGGCCCCCTCCGCCCACCCTGTTCTGGTTTTTCTTTCTTTTGGCCGTCGGGTGCCGGCCTTTGAAGGGGGGGGTACTGTCAGGGTTTCTGGGTCGTTGACCCAGCATTTTCAGTTCATGTCCACTGTTTATCCTCTGTACGTTCCACTTCCTGTTTTGTGTTACGTTATTGTGAGGGAGGAATGACGAAAACAGGAGATGGCTGGCTGGCTGGCTGGCTGACTGAATGAACGGCTGACTGATCTGGACTTGGAAGGCAAACATGGGGCATAGACAGCAGTGACAACATCAATGACGCGACGCCGACCAGGAGAGAACTGAGGACTTAAATATACTGGCTGAACAATGACTGATAGGTGACAGGTGAGTGAGCAGCTGAACACAATTGAACTAACGATGCATGGAATAAGAACTAGAACATAATGCACACAGAGTAACGTAACACAAAACAGGAAGTGGAACGTACAGAGGATAAACAGTGGACATGAACTGAAAATGCTGGGTCAACGACCCAGAAACCCTGACATGCGAGAGTGAAGCTAAACACAGACACGCCTCCTCTCATCTATACGAATTTGTTTCTCTCTTTCTCTCTACCCATCATTTTCCTGTCTGATCCAAGGGTGATGGTGGCACCAAAACAAGGCCATAATTAGATATTAACATACATATGTTACACGGTTGTTGTCCAGGAAACAGCTCCAGTGTGTATGGGTGCTCAAATATCTTTAGGCTGTCCTCATTTAAGTAACTGGATTCGAAAAAAACAGACTTCTACATTTATTAAAACAAAATACAGTTTAACAGTTTAAAAGAGGTGTGTGAGGGCAGGGTTGGCAACATTTCTGGCTGAAGCCATTCAGATTTGGATCTGTAAGACATGCTACCCAGTCTAGTTCTGCTTAGTATATAGGAAGTCATCCCAGTCAGGAGTACAGCTATTTGACAAAATACATTTTGCAAATGCTTAAGTGACTAAACAGTAAAGTAATGTGTGTCCGTTTTCTGTGGTGGAGTTGTTCCACCTACAGAGCTGCAGGCTGTTGGTGGCATTTCTGCAGACAGAGCATCAGCTCTGGCTAACGGTGCCAGAGGCTCCTCACCTTTGTCCTCCTAAAATGTCAAGTGATTTCTCACACACTTCGAGACTGCACATTTCAAATCAGTTCCCTATAGTATGGTGGTGCACTGCTTAGTATTGTGTGTCGGGGCGCGGTCAGCGACGCAGCTGCGGTGGAGGAGGACGCACTTGAGCGGCATCCACTCGCCAGCTTAAACGTCTGTACTGGGTCTTGAGCTTTGTTGTTGTTGGTGTGTGTTTGGCTGGTGCCTGAAAAGCTGCAGCCGCGTGTGAACAAGCAACCGTAATGAAGAAAGTATGCCGAAGAGCGGTGAGATGTGGTCGGGTCGTGGATTTGTTACACACTGTCACCTCAGAGAAAGAGGGGTCATGATTCAAGCTCTAGCTGGGGCTGGTTGTGAGGAGTTTGTATATTCTACTTGTACCTCTGAGGTACCCTAGCTTCTTCAACAGTCCAATTATAATCCTATACACTATACATTTATTTAGTATTGACTGAACTGAACTGTAACCAAAGAGCACAAAGTCTGCCAAGGAAATATCTCTTCTTACATCACTACACCACCAGCAGCCTGAACCGTTGACACAAGGCAGGATAGGTCCATACTTTCATAGTGATTATGCCCATTTCTGACCCTACCATTCCACTGTTGTACCAGAAATGGTAGCCTCAGTTTCTTGTTGTTGACTGACACGAGTTGTACACTGTTTGGTCTTCTGTTGCTGTCGCTCATCTGTTTAAGATGCTGTTCCGCATGCATTAGTTTTAACACGTGGTTATTTGAGTTCAGGTCTGGCTATTCCCCTCTGACTTCTGGGATCAGTCCGGCATCTTTGCACACAGAACTGCTGCTCGCTGGATCTTTTCTCTTTTTCAGACCGTTCTTTGTAAACTCTGAAGTTGGTATGTAGGAAAATCTGAGTAGCTAAGCCGTTTCTGGAATACTCAGACCAGCATGTCGAACAGCAAAAACTATGTTCGATTATTTAAATCACGTTTATTTAAATAACCTTTTCTCAGTTTTGAACTTCAGGAGACATTTTGACCAGGTCAGCCATTCCTAAATACATTGGATTAAAGGAATGTTCTGACCTACCTCTGGTTCTCACCCCTAGTATGTTGAAGCATTTTAAGACCACATTGTTTTCACACCCTTCTGCAATTAACCCGTTCCAGTTTGTATACTAGTCAAATTGACTGGAAATATGGTGTCTTAGAAAGATGATGTCTAACCAAATACTTACTTTAGACTGCATACTTCGTCCTCCAGTAACACTATAAAGAATCTTGGAATATGTTTTAACCAGGCTGCTTCCTACAGTGTGCAACTGTAAGCACTGCCTTTATTCATTTGAGCAGCTCCCAGTTTGGATTTGGGAGGCAGGCTTAATGTTTACTTCTTCACTCAACTTATTACACACTCTGTGTGTTTTATACACCACCACTGTGTTTAATTATTAGTCATAATTTAACTCTTAGCCTGTCTTCCACCCCTCACCCACAACCCTGCTTAAGCCTGGTTCTGGAGGCGTTGCCATTGGGGGTCATGTGATTGTTAGGTTTAAAATCTCCAGGTTCTTTACCTTACAGTAGAAAGTCCCTTTAGATAATTGCTGTTGTGAACTGCTGCTGTATGAATCACAGATTGTAAAGGTTTCTGAATATTTGTAACAGAAATACAGTGAATTCCTCAGATGGTTTCAATATCATCAGCTGTGTTAAATGTTCAGATTGCTGACCTAGCACTGGTGTAATGATTAAAAATAATGTGGCTTTACAGTCTGTTGTAACTCAGTCAGCAGGCCATATGATATATTATTTACAGCAATTCCTCTGAAGCCCAGATGGTTAGGAGGAAGGGAAGGACAGAAGCTCCAGGCTGTGTCACTCCACTTGATTCTTTCTCTTCAGTTGTGATTAGAGACGGTAAAGCTCGATGTTCACTTCTTTTGTCTGGTTTATGGTTAAATAAGAACAATTGTTGGCCCACCAGAGCAATGTTTCTGAGCTTGTTTCTCTTTGCCCTGCAAATTAGTAGCTGCAGTGGGCTTCACAGGTTCAGATAAGAACCCTGTGCTCAACAATTCATTTTTGAAACATTACATTCTTGACAAGTTTGATCTGTTTTAACCATTGTAACCAGTCCACTGTCTTACATAAAAAGTACTGGCTAAGTAGCAGCTGATGACACTGAAATGTACTGAATCTGTCATGATCCTGGGCCATGTTGGCCCAGCATTCTTAGTTTTCATGTATTTTTGTATTTTGTTCTTTATTTAGGCCATGGTTCCTGGGTTGCTCTGTTAAGTTGTTCCTTATTTGATTTCCTCCTTGTGACTTTTACCCCCTGTGTGCCCCTCTGTATCTGTGAGCCCTCCCCTCCCCTCCTTGTGTTTTATTCCATGTTTCCCCAGCCCGCTATGCCTGTGCTCTCCTGTCTCTCTCCTCCTGTCTGCACCTCTGTGTACTTCCTGTTTTACTTTGACAGTGTCCCGTCAGTGTTGTGTTACTCCTGCCCTGTCTCGTTATGATTATCTGTGTCAGCTGTGTTCCCCGTGTGCTCCCACTTCCCTCGTTAACCCTCTGTGTATTTATGTGCATGTCTCCCTCAGTTCGGTGTCGCGTTGTCAATGTCTCCTCCCCGAACCTGTGTGTTTTTATGTGTTCCCTCGGTCCTCAGTTAGCATTCCCAGTTTAGTTCTGTTTCTTTGTGAAGCCTGCAATAAAGCAGTAATTTTGAGTTCAGCTTTTTGTCTTGCGTTTGGGTCCTCATCTGCCTCCACACAGCCAGTTCATGACAGAATCTGTTATGTAGGAAGAAATGAAAGAGAATTTTGAAGAAAAAAACAAAATTTTCTGTTCCCTACATTGTAGAGGGTGACTTTGCATCCACTAAGCAGTGAAATGAGAGCAGTAAGGGGTTAAACTGAGATTCAGCGGTTGGGTGAACCCTGAGATCAGTTGTAGTGGCTAAACATGGAGAGAAGAACCACAACTTACAATCACTCTAATGTGAGCTCCACGTTAGAGCTGACCTGCTGCTCTCTGTGGATTTACAACACTGAATACAACACGATGTAACAAGATGCTTTTACAAGGCAATTATTATGTCTTTATACTACTTCAGCACACAGAGGAACTGCAGCTGCTGCTGGGCCTTCTGGGGTTGTGGGTCCATGGGGGATGGGAATGATAGCGGAGGCCTTCAGACGGGGGGGAAACGTGACATGACTCAGGGAGAGGTTGAACTGCCAGCTGGTCGTCAAATAATGACGTCCATAGGACCTCTGTGTAAGGGCTATTTATAGTCCAAATTTTATGTATAGGCTCTGTATGGGTAGAGGCCATGTTTTCTGCAGATGATTAGCGAACATCTCCATGATGGCGGTTGCAGCTGCACGGTGGATGTCCCCAGCTTCTCACCGACAGTTTGTAAAATGCATGCACTGACAAAGCGTGTCGAGCACATAGTCTAGGTCATACGTACACACTTGCACAACTTCTCATACTTTCTGTTGCAACGTCTTTCATAGCAGTCTAGCAGTGACAACATTTCCTTTCTCTTACAAAGCTTTTCACAATAAAACAGGATGCCAGCCTCACTAAAACAAGTGCAAATGCGCTTTTAAACGTAACACATTGTGACCCAGAATGTTATATTTTATATTTTAACATGGATTTACACGTTTTGAATATTTCAACACATTTTAATAAATTTCAGTTTTAACCTGGTTACAAACAAATACGTTGATTAATTAAAATAAATAAACCAATTAAAGAAAAGCAGGAAAATGTAAAATAACAGAACACATTTTCATCTCTCCTCACTCTTCTCTGTTTTCTTCTTCTGTCTTCAGCTCTCCTCTCACTCGTTTCCCGACACCCTTTGCTTGTTACCTCACTTATTTGTTTTATTTGGCCATTACTGTCTGTCTCTACTTCCTCTCCTGTATATCTGTTGTGTTTGGCTGTTTCCTCTTTTTTTCTTTTTCTTTTTTTTTCTTTTTTTCAGTAGTACTGTTGTTCTGCCAGCACATCTCTAAATACAGGGAAACAAATAGAAAGACAGATTTAACCTATCAGCTCATATTTACATGCAGTCATAGCTGTCTGCTCGGGTTTCACCACACAGGTTAATAAAATGTTGACAGCATAGGAAGAAAACCTCTGAACACTAACAGAAAATCCAAAATAAAGACATCAAGAAGTAGGAAAGCAGACATCTGCACAGTATGACACAACAAAGCACACCACCAACCTGAGGATGCATTCAGTGCATTCTGATTTGAAGGGTTCCTAAGTGAGAGGCGTGCCGCAGAAGTATCTGCGTGGTGGCCAGAATAAGATCTGTTCGAATTCTCGAAATTCTAAAGAAAGTTTCAAAGTTTTCATCCTATAGAGGATACTCTGGACCATCCTGAAAGGAGAGGAGAAAACGCCATCCCATAATTCATTGCAACGGAATAAGCAAAGTGGTGCAGAACGTGTAAATGTTCATTGTAACTGCATTTTCTGTTCATGACATAACCTGCTGATATTATTTTTAACAGCAGCCTGTTAAACTCACAGCTGAACATCACACAGCTGGAATCAAAACTACTTCCTGTTGAGTTGTTACTGCACGAAGAACACAGAAGGCTTTATCAGCCTAAGATCATGATCTATATTAACTGTTAAAGGTATGCTAAGGTTAATCAGTGTTCATTTGTAATGTCCTTAGGATGAGTTTTTACTTCAGTGCAGTTCAACTCGGATAAATGATGAATGGAGGGAATTTTGTGCAGTCACAGAGTCACACAGCAGCTAAATTTAAGAAAATAAGGTTAATTTTATATTCCATGGGAAAGATTTAATATGATAGGCAAATTACTGTGATGTCACAATTGCAGGATGTGATTTACGTGGCTCAAAATCCTGAGCATGATGGAGAACGCTGCTAACCAAAGTAATCCAGAGTGAGCTCAGGTTACGCACGTCTTTCTCTCTGCAAACAGCGAGGCAACTCAGATAAATGAGATGAGGCTGAAGGAAAATCAATATGCTTTTAATATAAGTAACAACTTCTGATAGAAACGACTGAGTAAAGGGTTATTAGGACATCGGGCACAGAGCAAGATTCATCAGGTAGCGTTTCTTTACAAGCTCTTGCACCCTGTAAACATGAAATGTGTGTGGAACAGCTGAATAATGTTTTTACATTATTGTCAGATTACAAGCCATCTCAGTTACTATGTTACTGTGCTGTGCGCAACATTCAGGCTTGGACCTGACACAGTAACAGATGTATTTGTTACACATGCAGCAGAGGGAATACACTGGCTGTGTGCTGAGAAAATGACTTTTCTGCTTTGTTTCATGAAAGCAGCATTACTGAGGAACAGTAAGTGGACTCACCTCGAAACACTCAGAGTGCCAAAGTTTTGGTTTTTGAGCCATCCACGCAAAGTGTGATTATGCACTTGTTCCAATAACATCTTCCCTTCTTGCTAATAGGACAGTTTATTTTCAACTATCAAAAACAGAAGAGGCATAAAACTTGGATTTCATGCGATTTGCAGTAAATTGTGTCTTACAGACTTTGTCATTTACATGTGTGTGACTCATTTAAATGATAGTGAAACTTACAAATACATATGTCACATATGTTCACAACTGTCAGTCGCCAAACTAATACTGTGCCTCTTTAATAAATCCGGCATTTTTTTTTACATCTAAAGCAGGTTTTGTGCTGCTGTCGACTTTAGCAAATAAGGCCCTAAGTGTTCCTTCTTCTTTCAAATTCCAGCGATATTTTTCACAGACAATGGAGACACAACATGTGGTGAAGTAAGAAGTGGATTTTGTAGTCCAACTACAGCTTCAATCATGATCATGACTGAAGCATTAATTAATGGCAGGACTTCTTTGAGCAGTTTTGTAGGAATGGGGTCTAAAAGACACGTTGATGGTTTGGAGGAAGTAATTATTGAAGTTAACTCAGAAAGATCAATTGGAGAAAAAGAGTCTAACTTAACATCAATGGTACTAAGAGTAGCTGTAGATAATATTACATCTGTGGGATGATTACTGGTAATTTTTTCTCTAATGATAAAAATTTTATTTGTGAAGAAGTTCATGAAGTCATTACTAGTTAACGTTAAAGGGATGGTTGGCTCAACAGAGCTCTGACTGTTTGTCAGCCTGGCTACAGAGCTGAAGAGAAACCTGGGGTTGTTCTTATTTTCTTCAATCAGTGATGAATAGTAAGATGTTCTGGCTTTGCGGAGGGCTTTCTTATAAAGCAGCAAACTATTTCTCCAGGCTAAATGATGATCCTCTAAATTTGTGACACGCCATTTCCTCTCGAGCCGATGAGTTATCTCAGTGGGCATTTTGACAGTTATACCAGGGAGTCAAGTACTTCTGATTTGAGGCCTCATTTTTCACAGGAACTAAAGTATCCAGAGTCGTACATAGTGAGGAGGTAAAATTATTAAGATGACTGACTACTGTGGGAGTAGGCTGTGATGCATCAGTGAATGACATTTCACCACTTGTAATTTTTTATGAAATATATTTCATATATTATCTTCAGTGTAGGCCTTGCCATCATGTTTATATTCTTAATGTGAAATAAGCATGAACCACACTGGCTAACTGCTCTGTTCTTGCAGCCAGTTTCCATCTTCAAAGTCAGACAATTCACACTTGTCCAATAAAAACAAGGTGTAACTTTTCTTGACTTTCTTGACGCTTCTCATAACTAATTGTTGCAAAGATCCGTATTAACATTAACAGTCTCCAATTGATCTAAAGCCAAAATACTTTGAAAATACAGTCATTGTACCCCAAATATCAGTTATTTAGGCTTCAATTAAATTTTAACAAACTAAAAATGTTAGTTTAATAACATTTAAAATACTAGGTATACCAAAGAATACTCTCAGACAGATTGTTTACAAGGCAACAATGTAAAATACTAATTCACAGAGGAACAAGCTAGTCACACAATGTTGTCTTCCATACCACTGACTACAACTGATTGCACATTCTTAACACCAGAAGGTGGCACTGTGGTTTACAACACCTCTCAAACATTTTCATCCTCTCACACGGAGAGCAGAACACAAACTGTCTTTCAGCTAAAGGTACACAGCCTAACAATCTTGTTTTTATAGGGTCATGGTCTCGTAGCAGTAGATACATCACATACCCATGAAACATAGCAGTTTACCCCAGTAAAAGTAAAGCGAATTAGAAGATAGAAGATTTTTCACCTCATCTCTGTAAAATGATGCTGTTAAAAATGTCTCTAGCTGATAGTTTAGCAGTTGCTAGGCAACTGGAGCATTGAATTGAAGGCTGGACAATCCCATTTAACAGCCCCTTAGTTTGGGCCTTTGCAGTCTTCAGATCCTTTGAAGGATGCAGCAGGAATTGGGAAGCCACTACAGTAACTTAGTAACACAGAGACAAGACCTCAATACCCTCAAACTCGATAAAAAAAAACGAACTAACTAAAAAAACACCACAACCACACACAAACTGTGTTAAGGTTCAAAAGCTGAACTAGCTCAACAGCATTATGAGAGAAAGCAAAACTCAGTGTCGCCCACAATCTCTACCATGTCAATCATAGCCACAAGCTTCAGCCTCATTCCCAGCAACCCTCTGTCCAGCCTTGCCCTCAGTTATCTCCATGATAACACCACTACACAAGCAAAATAAATATAGAAATAAATGTGAAAATAACCCCTAACCAGAAAATTAATTTAAAATAAACAGGGATTGAAACTAAACACTAAAACTCTGTATGCATTTCACCATTGTGGTGAAGGTTATAGTTTGTCACTTTCAGGCTCAGGTTGCTTAGGTAACGGTCTATGTATTTATCACCAGGTCATATGTAAATCACCTATAGTCCTCACTTTCATTGACAGTACCCCACCCACTTCCCGTCACCCATGTTTTTTTCCACACAGTCTTCGGAAGTCATGGAACATCATTCTCTTTCTATGGTCTTTCATCACTACATCACTGTCTATCACTTCCAGTACGTATGTAGATTAAGACTCAAAATTACCAATGGGAATTAATTCAATTTATTTAAACAGCACCAAATCACAAAAACAGTCACCCAAAGGCACATTATATTGTAAGGTAGACCCTATAATAATACATACAGAGAAAACCCAACAATCATATGACCCCCTATGAGCAGCACTTTGGCGACAGTGGGAAGGAAAAACTCGCTTTTAACAGGAAGAAACCTCCGGCAGAACCAGGCTCAGGGAGGGGCGGGGCCATCTGCTGTGATTGGTTGGGGTGAGAGAAGGAAGACAGGATAAAAGATATGTTGTGGAAGAGAGACAGAGATTAATAACAGGTATGATTCAATGCAGAGAGGTCTGTTAATACATAGTGAGTGAATAAGAAACATTCAATGCATCATGGGAATCCCCCAATTCAATTCAATTCAATTTTATTTATATAGCGCCAAATCACAACATAAGTCGCCTCAAGGCGCTTCATAGATACAGAGAAAAAAACCCAACAATCATATGACCCCCTATGAGCAAGCACTTTGGCAACAGTGGGAAGGAAAAACTCCCTTTTAACAGGAAGAAACCTCCGGCAGAACCAGGCTCAGGGAGGGGCGGCCATCTGCTGCAACCGGTTGGGGTGAGAGAAGGAAGACAGGATAAAAGACATGCTGTGGAAGAGAGACAGAGGTTAATAACAGATATGATTCAATGCAGAGAGGTCTGTTAATACATAGTGAGTGAGAAAGGTGACTGGAAAGGAAAAACTCAATGCATCATGGGAATCCCCCGGCAGCCTATGTCTATTGCAGCATAGCTAAGGGAGGATCCAGGGTCACCTGGTCCAGCCCTAACTATATGCTTTAGCAAACAGGAAAATTTGAAGCCTAATCTTGAAAGTAGAGATAGTGTCTGTCTCCTGAATCCAAACTGGAAGCTGGTTCGACAGAAGAGGGGCCTGAAAACTGAAGGCTCTGCCTCCCATTCTACTTTTAAATACTCTAGGAACAACAAGTAGGCGTGCAGAGCGAGAGCGAAGTGCTCTAATAGGGTGATATGGTACTACAAGGTCATTGAGATAAGATGGGGCCTGATTATTTAAGACCTTGTATGTGAGGAGCAGGATTTTGAATTCAATTCTGGATTTAACAGGAAGCCAATGAAGGGAAGCCAAAACAGGAGAAATATGCTCTCTCTTTCTAGTCCCTGTCAGGACTCTTGCTGCAGCATTTTGGATTAGCTGAAGGCTTTTCAGTGAGTTTTTTGGACATCCTGATAATAATGAATTACAGTAGTGCAGCCTGGAAGTAATAAATGCATGAACTACTTTTTCAGCGTCACTCTGAGACAGGATATTTCTAATTTTAGAGATGTTGCGCAAATGGAAGAAAGCAGTCTTACATATTTGTTTGATATGTGCATTGAAGGACATGTCCTGGTCAAAAATGACTCCAAGGTTCCTCACAGTGTTACTGGAGGCCAAGGTAATGCCATCCAGAGTAAGGATCTGGTTAGATACCATATTTCTAAGCTTTTCAGGGCCGAGTACAATAACCTCAGTTTTATCTGAATTAAGAAGCATGAAGTCAGCAGCCATCCAGGTCTTTATGTCTTTAAGACATTCCTGCAGTTTAACTCATTGGTGTGTGTTATCTGGCTTCATGGACAGATAGAGCTGGGTGTCATCTGCATAGCAGTGTAAATGTATGCTATGTCTTCTAATGATGCTGCCTAAGGGAAGCATGTATAATGTAAACAGAATTGGTCCTAGCACTGAACCCTGTGGAACTCCATAATTAACCTCAGTGTGTGAAGAGGACTCTCCATTTACATGAACAAACTGGAGTCTATTAGATAGATATGATACAAACCACTGCAGCACAGTACCTGTAATACCTACAGCATGTTCTAACCGCTCTAATAGGATATTATGGTCGACAGTATCGAACGCTGCACTGAGGTCTAGCAGGACAAGCACAGAGATGAGTCCACTGTCAGAGGCCATAAGAAGATCATTTGTAACCTTCACTAAAGCTGTTTCTGTGCTGTGATGAGCTCTGAAACCTGACTGAAACTCTTCAAATAAACCATTCCTCTGCAGATGATCTGTTAGCTGTTTGACAACTACTCTTTCAAGGATTTTTGATATGAAAGGAAGGTTGGAGATTGGCCTATAATTAGCTAAGACTGCTGGGTCTAGAGATGCTTTTTGAGTAAAGGTTTAACTACAGCCAGCTTGAAGGCCTGTGGTACATAGCTGATCATTAGAGATAGGTTGATCATATTTAAGATCGAAGAATTAATTAATGGCAGGACTTCTTTGAGCAGTTTTGTAGGAATGGGGTCTAAAAGACACGTTGATGGCTTGGAGGAAGTAATTATTGAAGTTAACTCAGAAAGATCAATTGGAGAAAAAGAGTCTAACTTAACATCAATGGTACTAAGAGTAGCTGTAGATAATATTACATCTGTGGGATGATTACTGGTAATTTTTTCTCTAATGATAAAAATTTTATTTGTGAAGAAGTTCATGAAGTCATTACTAGTTAACGTTAAAGGGATGGTTGGCTCAAAAGAGCTCTGACTGTTTGTCAGCCTGGCTACAGTGCTGAAGAGAAACCTGGGGTTGTTCTTATTTTCTTCAATCAGTGATGAATAGTAAGATGTTCTGGCTTTGCGGAGGGCTTTCTTATAAAGCAGCAAACTATTTCTCCAGGCTAAATGATGATCCTCTAAATTTGTGACACGCCATTTCCTCTCCAGATTACGAGTCATCTGCTTTAGGGTACGTGTTTGAGAATTATACCACGGAGTCAAATACTTCTGATTAGAGACCTTAGTTTTCACAGGAGCTACAGTATCCAGAGTCGTACGTAGTGAGGAGGTGAAATTATTAACAAGATAATCGACCTCTGTTGGGGTAGCGTTCAGATAGCTGCTCTGCTCTATGTTGGTACAGGGCATTGAAGATGATAACAGTGGGTGGATTATATTCTTAAACTTAGTTACAGCGCTTTCAGAAAGACATCTACTTTGATAAAGTCTACTCTCCACTGCTGTGTAATCAATTATTGTAAATGTAAATGTTATCAGGAAATGATCAGACAGGAGAGGGTTTTCAGGAAACACTGTTAAATGTTCAGTTTCTATGCCATATGTTAAAACAAGATCTAGAGTGTGATTAAAGTGGTGGGTGGGTTTTTTTTACATTTTGAGAGGAGTGGACAAGGCTAAGCATCAGGCTTTCAAATGAATTAAAAGTCTGTCTTGGTCTTTCATTAATTAATAGGCTGGTGTAAAACATTGCTGCCACACCGCCCCCTCGGCCTGTGCTTCGAGATTTCTGGTAGTTAGAATGACTCGGGGGTGTTGATTCATTTAAACTAACATAATCATCCTGCTGCAACCAGGTTTCTGTAAGGCAGAGTAAATCAATTTGTTGATCAATTATTAAGTCATGTACTAACAGAGACTTGGAGGAGAGAGACCTAATATTTAATAATAATCCACATCCACATGATAAGAATTCAGCGATTCCAATTCCATTATCTATTTCACTTTTTTATTCTCACTGGGTTCTCATAAGTTTTGAAGTCATTACTCAAAAAAAGTAATTATTACACATATTACACAAAACACTTTTCTTAAAAGTAATGCGTTACGTTACTTAAGTACTCCCGGGAGAAAGTAATGTTACACTAGTTGTAACATTACTTTCATAATACTCTGTCTCATAATAATAATCTCAATAACACGAATCCCTTAGTATTTAGGTATGAACACAAAGCGCTATACAAATACAGGCCATTTACCATTTAACACAAAGATCATTAAGAACAAAAAAGTGAACATTTAAAAAAAAAAAAGCCAACAACTAATAACAAAAGAGAACATCAAATAAACATGAGATCAAAGTCCCCAAAAGCCCCAAAACAAACAAAGAAAAAAACAAGTCTAAACCCCGGGTCCAAGACCCAGGACAGTGACACGTGCACTGCTTACGCAATTCTCCAACTAAAGTCTTAATGATTCTGCTGTTGAACTAGATCAAATGAACCCATTTCATTTCGTACCATGCAAACATGTTTCCTTTTTCTTCCACCTTCACCTTTCTGCATTCCACCATTTCAAGAAGAGTTTGGATTATTTATTTCTTAACTTGATATACATAGGGCTGGGTTTTGATTATCGATTTATCGATTAAAATCTATTCTAGCTTGGATAACGTGATATCCGTTCATTACAATCTTGAATAGATTTTTTAATATACATTTATTTTGCCTGAAACACCAGAATCTCAGGTTAAACCTCACAAAATTTCAACAACCAGCAAACAGCTAAAACAGTAAATGAGAGCAGGAACACGGATTCTGCACAAAGATGTAAACGCAAAGCGCGGACCCGCCGACGGATCAGAATCAGTGAGATGTGACTTTCTCAATGACGGCACGGACACGGTCGGGGCTGAAAGCCAATAGCTCACTGATTCTGATGCGTCGGCGGGTCCGCGCTTTGTGTTTACGCCCTTTTTTTGCTGCTTCTAAAGCTGTTAGTTTTATCTCTCTCCAAACAATATTGACTGAATCAGCAGCAAAAGAAGATCCAAACTAAGCTTCACATAAACATCGTCATGGACTCACTCTGACTTTTACTGTTTTGCTTCCACCACAATAAAATCACACTTCATGCACAGCTCTCTCTCTCTCTCTCCTTCTGTGTACTTCAAGAACAGTTTCCTGTCTAAAAATCTGTTTTCTGCATTATTCGCTTGCTTGTTACGCACAAGTCTACTGTTGATTTTCACTGAAACCTGGCTGGACAGCGCCATTCCCGATACGGCTATCGATCTAGCAGGCCGCACCGCCTATCGAGCCGACAGGTCTGTGGACTCGGGTAAGAAGACTGGCGGGGGGCTGTGCATCTATATTAACAACCTTTGGTGCACGAACGTCACGGTAACGGAAAAACTGTGCAGTACAGAGGTAGAACTGTTGGTGTTAAAGTGCCGTCCATTCTATCTCCCTCGGGAATTTTCTGCCGTTTACATCTGCGCTGTTTACATTCCACCAGATGCTAATGCTAAGCTAGCGTTAGCACAATTGAGCAGCAGCATCAATAACAGCCTGGTAGCACACCCGGACAGTGTCTTTATTGCGGCTGGGGATTTTAACCACGCGGACCTGAAATCTGTACTTCACAATTTCCACCGTAATGTGAAGTGTGCTACCAGAGGAGATAGAACGTTGGACCAGGTGTACACCAACATGGCGAATGCGTACAGAGCCCAGGCTTATCCCCACCTGGGTCTGTCAGACCATCTCTCCCTTCTGCTACACCCAATATACACACAAAAGATCAAGAGCACTGGGATTACAACCAAAACCGTGAGAACATGGCCGCAGGACGCTATTCCGATGCTTCAGGACTGTTTCCACTGCACAGACTGGGATGTATTCAAGGTGCAGGACACTGACAATCGTGTCGCATTGGACAGTTACACCTCCACTGTCTTGGACTACATCTGTTTCTGTGTGGACAATGTAACAACTTGGAAACGATTCCGTGTGTTCCCTAATAATCCACCCTGGATGACACACGGAGTTCAACAACTTATTCGAACAAGGAACAACGCTTTCAAATCCGGGGACCAGGAGGCATACAGTGCTGCCAGGGCCAACCTGAGAAGAGGCATCAAGACTGCCAAGCAGCAGCACAGGAGGCGTATCGAGGCCAGGTTTGAGAACAACACAAACCCAAGGCAGGTCTGGGAGGGCATCAGGGCTATCACGGACTACAAAAGAAGAACACCATCACCCTCAGCCGACAGTTCTACTCTGGCTGAGGATCTAAATCTCTTTTATGCCCGTTTTGACAGGGAGAACACCGACCCTGTCCTGTCCCCTCTCCCCTCAACCGACCCTGCTCCGGTCCTGAGCACTCATGAGCTGAGGCGTGTGTTCCGGAGCATTAACACCAGGAAGGCGGCCGGGCCGGATGGAGTGCTGGGCCGGGTGCTAAAAGACTGTGCTGCGGACCTGGCGGACGTCTTCACCTCTATATATAACACCTCGTTGTCCTGTTCACTGGTACCATCCTGTTTCAAAGCAGCAACCATCGTTCCCATCCCAAAACAGTCAAATGTCACATGTCTGAACGATTTCAGACCTGTGGCACTCACCCCCATTCCCGCCAAATGCCTGGAGAGACTGGTCATTAAACACATCAGAGCTGCTTTTCCACCATCCCTGGACTCGCACCAGTTTGCATACAGGGAGAACCGGTCAACCGAGGATGCGATCGCCACAGTGCTGCACACATTACTGAAGCACTTGGAACACAGGAACACCTATGCACGGCTCCTCTTTGTAGACTACAGCTCGGCTTTTAATACCATCCGGCCATACAAACTCCGTCCCAAACTCCACCAACTGGGACTTAACTCCTCTCTGTGCAACTGGATTGTGGACTTCCTCACTAATCGCAGACAGAGTGTCAGAGTGGGTAAGAACACCTCTTCCACCCTTGTGGTCAACACCGGTGCCCCTCAGGGGTGTGTTCTGAGCCCTCTGCTATACACTCTCTTCACCCATGACTGTATTTCCTCCTGCGCGTCCAATCTCATTGTTAAGTTTGCAGATGACACTACAGTGCTCGGACTTATAGCCAACAATGATGAGACAAACTATAGGACAGAGGTGCAACAACTAGAGTCATGGTGCCACGACAATAACTTGGTCTTAAACACCAAAAAGACCAAGGAGATCATTGTAGATTTCCGGAAGAGGGGCCATAACAACCATCTGCCTCTCTTCATTGGCAGTGAGGCGGTGGAGAGGGTGAGCAGTTTTAAATTCTTGGGGGTAACTGTGACCGAGGACCTGTCCTGGGGCAACCATATCACCTCAGTTGTACGGAAGGCCCAACAGCGCCTCTACTACCTGAGGAGACTGCGGAGCGCACACATTCCCAGATCTCTGATGTTGAACTTCTACAACTGTGCCATCAGCAGCGTTCTGACGTATGGATTTCTAGTGTGGTTCCCCAGCTGCACCAAGGCCGATCAGCAAGCACTCCAGCGGGTGGTGAAAGAAGCTGGCAGAATTATTGGAACAAGTCTGCCAGAGATCAGTAATATCTTCCCCACTCGCTGTCTGAGGAGGGTGCACAGTATCCTGCGGGACCAACATCACCCTGCGCGCCACCTTTTCCATCTGCTGCCCTCAGGGAGAAGGTACAGGTCTATACAGGCCAGAACATCTAGACTGGCCAACAGCCTGTATCCACAGGCTGTGAGGCTCCTGAACTCTCTGCCCCCCTCTCACGGACAATAACCATATCCAACTTCTTAATAGCAATGAACTGGTCTGCATTGGTGCATCATATCTTTATTCTCTTCCCCCTCCTGCCCCCCCCCCCCCCTCTTTCTTAAATAGATAACTATCATATCTGATATCATATCTCACAGTACAATAATATTGAATGGGTTGCATTGTTGTATTTTGTCATGTTTCTCAGGTCTTTGTCTGAATTTCTACGAACATTATTGCTAAGGATTGTCTTATTGCATTGGAGTCACACTGGGTTAAATATGTACACTTGGGTTTTAAGGGGTATTTATTATTTTCTTCTTTTTTTTGGGTTGTATGGAAGCCCCAAACGCAATTTCATTGTTCTTGACAATGACAATAAATAAATAAATACTAAATAAATACTAAATACTTGTTTACAGGCTGTCGGCCGCTGTTTTTTTTCCTTTTACTTACTTCCGAAAAGAAAACGTAATTTCTGCTGTTCAATAGGCTTCTAAACAAATTTAAACTTTTTAAAATTATGCAAAATTGCAAAACGCTCAGCTGTGTCTCTAATCAAACTTCTGTAACTTAGCGCTGCTTCACTTCAGCAGCATCAGGTTATGTTCATATGTTGATTAATGGTTTTCTTTTGTTTTTGATCTACTGCAGAAAATTTTTATAAATCCCAGGCCAGGAAAATCGGCTTCATGTTTTTCTGTGTTTTATCCTCAGTTACTTTGACACAAAGGCCTCTGCTGTGATGCTCACACTTTTGATAAAGTCTCACAAGTGTCAGCTTTCGTTTTTATAGATATAAAAATATGGAAATGTACTGATGCATGATCTGAATTATAATATTTCTGACTGTCTGAGGCAAAAAGAAGACATTGGTCCATACACCTGAAAGTCCTGAAAACACATTGTGAATTCTGTCTCGAGTCTACGGATGTATCCGTGTATTTCCACGGTGCTGCGCTGAGCGAACAGCTCCTGAAGCATTTGAAGTGTTGGAATGTGGAAATTTCAACATTGCTTGAAAAAACTGCCAGCTAGCAACGTCCCTCTCACTGGTAGGCTAAGTTATTTTTAGCCAATTGCAAGCTGAATCTGGTAGTCGGGGTTGTTAGCTAACATACCATCATTAAGAAGCAGTATAATTAATGTGTATGCGAGCTAATTTGCGATGTGCACCGCTGGCCCGGCCATTTATTTTTTAATGCACCTTCTCAGTGTCACGATCCTGGGTCTTATGACCCAGTGTTTTGAGTTTTAGTTCTTTTGATGTTTATAGTATGTTTAAGCTTATTAGGTTTCCTATGTTCATTTGCTTATTAGCTCCCCCTTGTGTTTTCAACCCCTGTGAAGTCTCCCTTGCCCTTCGTGTGTTTCATGTCTGTTGTCTTATGTTGTCATGTCTGCCTCTCATGTTTCCTGTTTTATTTTGAAGAGATCTCGTGTTTTTATATTATGGATTATGTTTTGAGTCCTTTGTTGTACTGTTTCTTGTTTCCCTAGATTTCAGTTATGGTTATCATAGGTTTAGTTCTTTGGCTTTGTAATATGGCTTCCCTGTGTTCAATGTTGTGTCTACTGTGACCTTTTGTACCATGTTTCTGGTCCCTATGTTCTGTCTTCTCAGTTGCTGTTAAGTTTGCATGTTTAGAGTTCAGTCTGTGTGTTTCCTGCTTTACTTTGAAGGTCCATGTCACATGTCAGTGTCTCTAGTTTTGCTTCCCTTGTCTCGTCCAGCCTGATTTCTCCCAGCTGTGCTCTCCTTCTGTGTCTCATTCCCTCGTTATCCCTCTGTGTATTTAAGCCCTGTGTTTCTCTTTGTCAGTGTCGTAGTCTCCCTCATGGCTGCGTTTCCCTGTGTGTCAGTTTATCCATGCCCCAGTTTAGTTTTGTTATATTTTTGTGCCATTCTGCAATAAAGCAGCTTTTTGAGTTTTATTCCTGCGTGGTAAGTTTTGTGTTTGGGTCCTTCTCCTGCCTGTACACAGCCGAAACATGACACTCAGAGTAATTCACTGCGTGTCGTGCCCAGGGCTAGACTGGGACAAAACATCGGCCCGGGCATTTTGACTAGAGACCGGCCCCCCAGGTATTAAAGCCATAAAGCCTTTGAATGAAAACAAACGCTGTGGTGACAGTGATGTACAGTCTTGTTGGTATATGTATGATTTCTATATATATTACATCAGATAAAAACTTTGGTTGTAAGATTCAGATAATTATTTATTAAAACCTAGACATTTTAAATGAGAATAAGAAAGTATGTCTTTGTGCCCCCCCCCTCCCTGTTAATGCCCTACCTGGCCCCCTGGCTAAACTTTGCTAGACCCGCCCCTGCACAGTTACCAGCTGTCAGCTACCTAAAAAAGGATCATGGTGTTATTTGTCTCTCAGAAACAGTTCATAACTTCCCTTCAACTCATTCATGTCACCTAAAAGGTAAACCTGTTTCTCCATCACCTGTTCAGCTCTGATGATTCAGTAAGGACATCTCCTGGTTTCATCTTCATGTTTCCCTCTCACCACATATCCAAACCAACATCATGACCAGCAGCTTTACAGCTGTGGCTCCAGCAAACATCAGCTGATACTAGAAATTAATATTAAATAAATTCTAACAACAGCTGATCAAGCTTAAACGTGCTGCTGTTGTTTAGCGCGACCTGCACTGTTTTCCTCTTTCTGGCGCAAAGTGGGCGATAAACAAACAAGAGAGACGATCAGCTGATCACTGATCAGTTTCATGATTGAAGAAGAAACTGGAGAGGGAGAGAGAGAGAATGAGAGGAGAAGCAGCTGACAGCGTAACGACAGAATAACTCCAGCTTTGTGTCTTTTTCCATTGTAGCTGAAGTCTGAGACAAACTATGTTCCTTTTCAGCTCAATACGAAATGCGTAATATTTTCTCTGAACGCGGGACGATTCCGCTTTTTACGGGACGGTTGGCAACTCTACGAACTACCCAATCAATCAACTACCCAATATTGAATCAATGTTGAACGCTGACATTGATTCGATGCCAAATTTTCAAACACTGTTAATGTTGAAACAGTGTCAGATTCTGATATTGAATCACTGCACCCTTGGTTACTATTGCAACAACAATAACGTCATGATTAAAAATCAGTACTTAACAGGTATTTGTATCAATACTAAACGGCTGCAAATTACAATCAATACTTAAACCTGCAAAAAAGACATGTGTATGATCCACAAATAGGAAACCATTATATGCTGATGTCCATAATAATATCCATATAATATGAAGCATCTGGCATTATGTAATAATAAAAAAAATGACAGACATCTCTGTATCAATAACAAAGTAATTTATTATATTTAAAAAAGCTTCTTTGTTACATGTATTGGTTACAGGACACTTTTTTTTTAAGCTTACTCTGGGATCGAGCTGGATATCAGGCATTCTGCACCCCCCCCCCAACCTGCTGAGTCAGGTCATCTAGGACACAAACAAACAAAAAGAAGAAGAACAATAGGCCAAGTTAGATCTTAAATATGAATAACCTCTTGTCAATTGTCTTCAGCAGGGAGAAAGCATCTAAACTACTAGGCTGATTTATATGAAAGTCACAAGGCAGAAATCAGCTGACTGCTGCCTCACTTTGATTCTCAAAGAGCCATTAGCTGAAAGGCTCAAAGCCTAATTTTCTAGAGATCAAATGAATAAACCAAACTATTTGCAGTGAAATGCATTTCTATTCCTATTTATTGGATCTTCCAACGATAGCCTGCTGTTGTATATTCAAGCAGAACATACAGGAGAAGGCCATTTTTATGCAGTTTAACCGAATTTGATAATCTCTAAAGTTCTGGGTTACAAATTTCCCAGAACCTTTAAGAACTTACCATTGCTTTATTCACCTCCGGTCATTGCAGTTCATCTCATCTATGTTAAAAGGCTAATCCAGAGGCAATACCCCAGCATCAACAGGTTCAGTGCTGCAGGATTAACCAAAGGCTCTGAACTCTTCACGGAGGGTCCCGACTTCTCTGATCAGCTCTGTTATCATGATTATACGTTTTTGGAAGGCTGAATCTGTTCAAAAGAACAATAACACAAAGAATACTGGCTTGTGATAAACTGGATAAGCATTGTGATGAGAAAAACAACTATATCCATAAGTGATGGCTTCACATTTTGCATTCAGGTTTAAGTAGTTCAATCTGTTAAAACTGTTTACAATTTAGCCTTTTAACATACAAATGAAATCCTATATAAAATCTCAAAGTAGAATATTTTAGAATTTGCCTCAGACTCTCCGGAATCTAAAAAAGCTAAATATGATATTTAATAGCATAAATTAGTGTTTTGAAGTTAAGATTACAATGAAATTGTAATGCAGCTCATTGTTTCAAAGCATACCGTCGTTAGAGAAGGCACTGAACGCAGACTACAGGGAGTGCAGGATTATTAGGCAAATGAGTGTTTTGTCCACATCATCCTCTTCATGCATGTTGTCTTACTCCAAGCTGTATAGGCTCGAAAGCCTACTACCAATTAAGCATATTAGGTGATGTGCATCTCTGTAATGAGAAGGGGTGTGGTCTAATGACATCAACACCATATATCAGGTGTGCATAATTATTAGGCAACGTCCTTTCCTTTGGCAAAATGGGTCAAAAGAAGGACTTGACAGGCTCAGAAAAGTCAAAAATAGTGAGATATCTTGCAGAGGGATGCAGCAGTCTCAAAATTGCAAAGCTTCTGAAGCGTGATCATCGAACAATCAAGCGTTTCATTCAAAATAGTCAACAGGGTTGCAAGAAGCGTGTGGAAAAACCAAGGCGCAAAATAACTGCCCATGAACTGAGAAAAGTCAAGCGTGCAGCTGCCAAGATGCCACTTGCCACCAGTTTGGCCATATTTCAGAGCTGCAACATCACTGGAGTGCCCAAAAGCACAAGGTGTGCAATACTCAGAGACATGGCCAAGGTAAGAAAGGCTGAAAGACGACCACCACTGAACAAGACACACAAGCTGAAACGTCAAGACTGGGCCAAGAAATATCTCAGGACTGGTTTTTCTAAGGTTTTATGGACTGATGAAATGAGAGTGAGTCTTGATGGGCCAGATGGATGGGCCCGTGGCTGGATTGGTAAAGGGCAGAGAGCTCCAGTCCAACTCAGACGCCAGCAAGGTGGAGGTGGAGTACTGGTTTGGGCTGGTATCATCAAAGATGAGCTTGTGGGGCCTTTTCGGGTTGAGGATGGAGTCAAGCTCAACTCCCAGTCCTACTGCCAGTTTCTGGAAGACACCTTCTTCAAGCAGTGGTACAGGAAGAAGTCTGCATCCTTCAAGAAAAACATGATTTTCATGCAGAACAATGCTCCATCACACGCGTCCAAGTACTCCACAGCGTGGCTGGCAAGAAAGGGTATAAAAGAAGAAAAACTAATGACATGGCCTCCTTGTTCACCTGATCTGAACCCCATTGAGAACCTGTGGTCCATCATCAAATGTGAGATTTACAAGGAGGGAAAACAGTACACCTCTCTGAACAGTGTCTGGGAGGCTGTGGTTGCTGCTGCACGCAATGTTGATGGTGAACAGATCAAAACACTGACAGAATCCATGGATGGCAGGCTTTTGAGTGTCCTTGCAAAGAAAGGTGGCTATATTGGTGGCTGATTTGTTTTTGTTTTGTTTTTGAATGTCAGAAATGTATATTTGTGAATGTGGAGATGTTATATTGGTTTCACTGGTAAAAATAAATAATTGAAATGGGTATATATTTGTTTTTTGTTAAGTTGCCTAATAATTATGCACAGTAATAGTCACCTGCACACAGATATCCCCCTAAAATAGCTAAAACTAAAAACAAACTAAAGACTACTTCCAAGAACATTCAGCTTTGATATTAATGAGTTTTTTGGGTTCATTGAGAACATGGTTGTTGTTCAATAATGAAATTATTCCTCAAAAATACAACTTGCCTGATAATTCTGTACTCCCTGTATTTGCTGGGGAGGTTGCATAGCTGTGTAGGTTGGCGAAAGGAGCCGGTAGCTGGCCAAGGCATCAGGATGTTTACTAGTAGTGGGTTGGGGGGCAGACTGCAGAGTGGTGGAGGCTGTTTAGAAAAAAAACATAAAATTAAAGATTACATACAACTCGTCTACAAAGGTTCCTGTTCTCACACACACATATATACACACACACACACTAAACATTACATTATTACGTGGTACTTTCACACATGGTGCCTGGGGAAACCTTTTATTGTGGAGGTTGCTCATCATCAGAGTCTGTAACTGACTCTGATGATGAGCAACCTCCAAAATAAAAGGTTTGAAAGGTCTGAAAGAAAACAAAACAAAACATTAGTATTGAACTGCATTGTGTTTTTTGCTTATTTTGCCTTAAGTTATAGTAAAATTTACAACATCACACAAAAATGGTTAAAAACTAACAATAATTTGAAGACACTGATCTGAATTGAGAAAATGAAAAAAAAAAAGCACAATGTCAATAAAAAGAGGAAAAACATGATATTCTAGATAAGTTCCAGGTAGGGTATGACATGAAAATGTTTTCTTTGTTCAGCGTTGGTATTTATGCTTTGAAATTTATGTGAAATTTATGCTTTTCTCCTTCTGTTTAAGTCAGCTTTAGTAATATCATACATACGTCAACCTTCAAATAACGAATAACTAAAAATAAACATCAGTTCAATGTCTCCTTGCTATCTGGGTAACCTTATGAATAAAATAAAGTTCACTATCAGTAACATCATAGCACCACCCAGCTGTATAGAAACTCCGTCATGCTAGCTAGTACGGAGTACGAGTTATTGTAACTGACTGTAAAAAGTCAGCACAACGAAAATAAACTCCACCTAAACTTGGTTTATATCTGACCCAGATAGACTGCAGGTCATAACTTCTTACCTGAAGTTCAGTTCACCTGACACTCGGACCTCGGGTGTCTCCTCCTCCTGCCTCCCCCTCCTGCCTCCCCTTCCCTCATCCACCTGCTGGCCTCTGTGGAAGCTCCGCCATAGCCACCACCAAACAACTGACTTATTTTTACACATCTGCCAACGTCTGGCCAATCCATCACCTTTCATTGTTTATACTGTTAGTAAAAAAAAAAAAAAAAAATCATCGGCCCATAAAAACGAAAAATCACCATCGGCCCACCAGGCAAATGCCCAGCTATGGTCTTGCCATCACTGCCATCAGTTAACCCTTCGTGTGCCAGCTGTGGCACGTGTGCCCAGGGTTGCTGACCCCTGAGTTACACTATGAAGCAAGGCAAGTCTGAGGGGGTCCAACCCTGTACTAATGAAGTGGTAGAGAGTACAGAGGGCCTGGTGGCGCCAGTGTCCGGCAGCCTCGCCTCTGTCAATGCGCCCCAGGGTGGCTGCCATCACCAGTGTGTGAATGTGTGTGTGAATGGGTGGATGACTGGTTGTGTTTGGGGTCCTTAGGGACTAGTAAAGCGCTATACAAATACAGGCCATTTACCATTTACATATCTGTACATAGCATTTTATGTTTGGGGGGCTATGTGGGGCTGCATGGCATCAACGCATTAGCGTGGTTAGCTCGTTAGCGCCGTGCAGCCCCTCGCACAGGGTGATCTGCGGTAATTGGCTAATGGAGATTTGCCGCGTTAATGCGATTATGGCGTGAACCTAATTTTAACGAGATTAACGCTGACAGCACTAACATAAGCATAAAAGTGTACTGAACAATCACACAAAAGCTGCCTTGGCTGGTTGTCGACCTAGCTTTCAAAGAAGATCCAGGATGGCAGTAAATAACAGGATGGATGCAAACAGCTCGTGATTCACTTTCAACTTCCATCCATCCATTCTTCATTTTGAGCAAATATTTACCTACAGACAACTTTAAAAGTAAAGAATCTGATTTAGTATTCTTTTTATTAAGTTTGTTTTCAAATACTGACAGAAATATAAACTTTTTTGTTCTGTAGTTTCTTTGTTGTAAATAAATCTCATGGAACGCCTGTTTATTTCCCCTTAATGGTACTACATCTGTCAGAAAAAATGCATTTGTAGGTTTTAAATAAATTATGTTGTTTGTGCCCATGAAAAACTTGCCAAATCTTCTGTGGCAATGCCAAACACCTGATACTGCTATTGACTCGTTTTGAGTTTCTCCTAGCCAACTTGCCATAAATCCTGATTGAAGAATAGGATGCCACGTGAGTGTTTCTTCCACATACTACTCAGGCTTTTGTTTGTTAAATGGATAGATTGTTAAATTGCCAGTATGACTTGTTTCTTCAGACTTCAATCAGCTAATCCAATAAACAACATCAAACAAGAGTCAGTAACAGAATAAGCTGTTTGGCATTGGCAGATTTGGCAAGTTTTTCATGGGTGCAGCACACATACTCAACCACCCACTAAGAGGAAATATACAGGCTTTCCCACAAGTATGCTTTACTGTGGAAAAAAAAGTTCTTACAAGAAAGAAATGATCAACCAAATACAAACTTCCATACTTTTTGTTCCATGTTTAGCTGCATTTTGGGATAATATAGAATGGAGTGAAGCCAGTGATGTTACAAGACATTTCTGATGATTTAATGCTTGCTTCTCTCTGTCCTTGTATGTCTCTTTCCCTGCAGATGTATGTGACGTATACCGTGCAGGCAAAAGGCACTCGTCTGGCTAAGCCAGTGTTGTCTCTCGGGCTAATGTGTCTGGCCTTCCTCACTGGTTTGAACCGTGTGGCTGAATACCGCAACCACTGGTCAGATGTCATCGCTGGCTTTATCATTGGCACTGCCATTGCCACTTTCCTGGTGAGACTCATACCCAAAGCTCATGTGTACTGTAAACTGATTGAAATAACTGATTTAAGAAAGTTTTTTATTACTCCTCAGCCATAAAAGGCTGATTGGAGTTTGTGAATGCAATAAAAATAAATAACTAGTCTGTCAAATGGAATAAAGTCTGTTCCTTCAAATATATTTAATTCCTTTACAACTCCAATCTGGAAAGTTAAACATATTAGTGTTTGTAGTATATCAGGGTTGTTTCAAATGGGTGTACATTTGTGTGGGATTAATGGAGACTCCGTCATTTTTAGAAACTTCCACCATGCTGTCAGAAAGGAGCTGATATATAACAAATTTCCCACATGTGGGACTTATAAAGGTTTATCTTACCTTAGGTTTCTCTTACATTGATGCTTTTAAAGCATACATGTTGTTTGATGCTTGAGCTAATGAATGGTAGGTCAGAAAGCCCACACACATGGACCAGTACCTCCTCTTTGACTCCCACCACCCTCTGGAACACTACCTTTCAGTAATCAGGACCCTACACCACCGGGCAGAACATGTTCCCTCTAAGCCTGAAGGGAAGAAGAAGAAGGAATGTAAAGGAAACTCTTAAAACATGCGGTTATCCTAACTGGGCTTTTATCAAGTCAGCAAAGAGGCACAGAAAAGAAGATCAGACACCAGTGAGGGAGGATAAGAAAGACAAACGCAACAACATTGTCATCCCCTATGTAGCCGGTGTATCAGAAAAAAGGAGAGTTTTCTCCAAGCACGAGGTACTCCGAGGTACATCAGACCCAGCAACACACTCAGACACAAACTGGTTCATCCCAAAGACAAAACTCCTAAACACAAACTTAACAACATAGTATATGCTGTGCAGTGCACTGAGGAATGCTCAGACCTCTACATTGGAGAGACCAAACAGCCACTTCACAAGCGCATGGCACAACATAGAAGAGCCATCTCCACGGGTAGACTCGGCAGTCCATCTGCATCTAAAGGTCAAAGGACACTCTTTCGAGGATGCCAATGTTCACATTTTGGACAGAGAGGACAGATGGTTTGAAAGAGGAGTGAAAGAAGCATCTATGTCCACTGTGAGCGACCATCTTTGAACAGAGACGGTGGTTTACGACACCAACTGTCTGCCATCATTGGCATCGTTGGGGAATAAGTGTGGAGAACAGCCAAACACAAGATCACCCTGGAGGAAAACTCCCCTCCAGCAATCCTGCCCCCTGGAAAATGGTTCAGGTCCTGGGGACACACCGCCACAGAACAGGGGTAATACCTGAGGCTCAGTGGAGACAGCAACCTGGGATGCAGGACTCTCTGAAGCAGGGAATGGAACTAGCATAGGCATGGTGGACCATTACTTTTCTTAAAAGATGCACAGAAAAGAAGACCAGACACCAACTGGGGAGGATCAGAAAGACGAACGCAACAACTATATATTTTGTTGGTACTGTGTGTATGTGCCACATTGGCCATAGAACCATACTAATTTAAAGATGTGTTATATTTGCGCTTGTAGGTGGTGTGTGTGGTCCATAACTTCAAAGGGAAGTTACTACTGAGCGAGGAGTCACTAGTGGAGCAGCGGCCCAATATAGCCATGTTAAACATTGGCCAAGGGGAGAGTCCGCTGGAGAAGTACATCACCTCACAGGTTGGTACTGCCCAACAGAGCACACTGCTAAAATACTTCATCACAATTTCACACTTTAAGAAATTGAAGCTAGTTGTTTAAAAAAAGAAATAAGTTTATAAATCAATGGACAGGAATAAATGTTGGTGTCTTAGTTAAAGACTTGTGTGATCAAGAAATATTACCTCCGAAGTCAAACATCAGCCTCAAATGGGGAAAGGAGAAGTTTAATATGCTAAGGTAACCTTAAGAGTTGTAAAAACTGTCAAGACACAATGTTGGATTATACAAACGCTATAAAAATCTAAAGAGTTAGGCTGTGTGACTTTTAAAGATACCACTTAGATAAAGTCAGGAACTTAAATACAATCATATATGACACCCTGGGTAAATGCTGAACATCAAATCAAGCATGTGTGTTAGATTTTAAATACAGTGATAATGGGACTAGTGTCTTCAACCATCATTGGTAGAACGTTGGAATGTGTGCAAAAGCTGATGCATTTAAATCCACTGTATCTGATGTATGTATTAGTGTAGAAAACATATTTGACTCAGTCTGCATACCAAGCAAAAATACAAGTCATGTGGAGCATGATTCCAATGTTAGGACACTTTGATCTAACTTCTACTACAGTGTTCTGGATCGTACAGTGCCGTGAAAAGTCCCGTAGCTGATCACACATGTTTCAGATCACCAAAGAAATGTATAATATTATACAAAGATAACACAGGTAAATGCAAAAAGCAGTTTGTACAACTGGCCTATATGAAAAAGCACCCCCCCCCCCCCCCCCCCCTAAAATTAATAACTGGTTGTGTCACTGATGCATATCAAGCAATTTTCACTTTTTCACGTAGAGTCTCATAGGCTTGCATACCTGAGCTTCTTTCCATGAATAAATCAATCATCATTTAAAAACATTTTGTATTTACAAAATGTATTTGCATTAAAATAATGCAAACAACATTCTGGCAGCAATGTTTCATCCTATATTGATCTGCCATTTCCATAAGAAATAAATTAATGAAGGAGACAGAATCTAAAAATCTCCACTGAAACTCAGACTGTTGATTTGGTACATCTGGTCTGCTTAATAAGAGTTAAATGTGACATGAGAGGAGTCATCTACAATCACTCTGCAGAGTAAATGCATCAAAGTATCAAATGAAAAACATGTTATGCTGCTAACAGTCAGTACACTGTAGTGCAACAGGTCACAGTCACCGATTGGGTGAATTCTGTGTGGGTTCGTGGTGCATCAGGCTGCACCAACTGACAGTAAATTTTAATCAGGATGACACAGCTCAAGTGGAAACTATTCCATGAAGTGTGTTACGGGAGCCATCAGAGGCTCTACAGGTTCCTCTTCCCTCTCCACAGTATGGACAACCTTGTGTCACCCCCACATGCAGCACATATACCATATTTCCCTGTCTGTCGTCCACACACCTCCATACATTGTCCCATCAACTTATTAAACCCTGGCCAATCTATTCCCAGAAACAGGGCAAGCGTTTGGGAGCTAGCAGCAGCCTCAATTCTGTGCTTTCTGCCCTTGTACTTCATTTCCACTGGTACTACAGGATATCAGTGAACATCCCCAATGTACACACTTAATATCCACCTACAAATGCCCCTACCAAAGACCCTCTGGGAACCAGGTTCTGTTGACTCAGGGATTGCCTTTACCACCTTGTATTCTTTCTTGAACGCTGGATATCTCTCCTGGATCAAGGGAAGATATCTGAGACCTGGAGACCTGCACCACCTGGCCATCCTGCATGAGCGGGCACTTATTTCCCTTCTACAGCCACACCACTAATCATACCTCACTGCCATGATGCCCATGTTGAAAATCCTGATTAACCATACATAAATGAGTAAAGTTGCGACATTACATAATACATAAAAGTTATTTCATGTAATGATTTTTGAAAACTATTTGCATCATCTCCGTTTATTGTTAACATGCGTACATCAGCAAATGCTAGCTGTATCAAGGGAACCACCAGGACTCCATCACATGACAGTTCAGAAAGTTTATTGAAGTGAGGATTGAAGCCCAACCCAAAGCATAAGAACTTAGTGATGTTTCCACGGGGCACATTTTTCCAAGGGTTCATTCTCTTAAGTATTGGCAGCCAAACCAAGATACCAGGAAAAGGTGAGTGATCACTAGCAGCTGTGTGGAGATAAAGGGCAGGAACGTGGGATGAGGCCCATCCCACCCAATGCAAACTAACAGACATCCATACATTCACACACACGCACTGAGGACTGAGGAACCATGGCATTTCCCCCTCCCAGTGAGAGCCTCCAGGCGACCCACCAATCCTATAATAAAAAAAATAACATTAAAGGGAAAACATGAAACATCATATAAAAAAAGTTCTCAGCAGTTAAATTGCTGCACCCTCCTCTGTGGTCAGGGGCTCCATGCTGGCTTCTGTCCACTTGCAGCTTATCCTCGACCGGCATTCTTTACTACATCATATCCTAATCCACAGCATGATCAGCACCTTTGGCTGGTGGTTATGCTTAGGTTGAATCTACTGGCAAAAGAGAATCAGCTGAGGTGTTTGGCAGAGTGGAGTTAGGCAAGGTTCATTTACTCAATCACAGCAATCAGTGAATGTTCTGCTCCTCTGTTCCCTAAAGGTTTGCAAACCCCAGGAATTGCTGAAGCTGTATCCTGTTTTGGGGGTACTTCTGAAATTCTGACTCCATGTTCAGACCATGGAAATCAAGAAAATCTGATTTATCCTCTTTTTTTTCTACAAAGAAGAAATCCAGCGGGCGGAGAATAGGGACGGATTATACGAGCAGCTAGTGAGTCTGTGGTACTTTCTCCAAAGCCTCTCGTTCATGTTTTATGAGACTGTACACACATCTTGAAAACAACAGAGCATCAGGAAGCAGATCAATAGAGCAGTCATATGGCCGGTATGGAGGGAGAGAGAGAAAGAGCTGTGTTTACTGAAAATGTCAGCTAGCCCATGATATACACCAGGGACAAAAGACAGATCAGGCAGGTAGACAGGCTAGGAACACAAACTAACTTTAAACAGTTTTGGTGACTACTGAGACTCCAGCCAGAGATACAATTATTGTTCCAATCTATATTTGGGCTATGAGTGCTAAGCCAAGAGCCTTCAAGAACCAGGGGAGTGCTAGGATCATTGAAAAGGAAGAGACTAATTTGGTAGAATGCTCTAGCTCTAACTTGGCACTTTTTTTACTCTACCTGAGCACTCGAAGCAACTTGCCCCATTCACTCATGCACTTCTTCATATGCTTTTTTGTTGTTGTTATAAATATGTGCTTTCTATCTAATATTTATGCTCCAATGGATGCAGCCAGGAAATGAACTACCAACCTTGTGATTACTAGATAACCTCTACTTCCTGAGCTACAGCCACTCCTTTTTTGAACATGATTGCCAGACAAAGCGAGACAGAGACTGATCAATAAAATTCTGTTCGGCGTCTCAGTCACCAAATTCTTGGACTAAATGGGTGCAATTGTTGACAACTAGTTTAGCAGGCACCAAAAGTCTTGGTAGGGAAGTGTCACTGTTTATTTTGCCCACCAGTATCCCAGCAGTTACTGACAGACAACACAGTGGACATCAAACAGGGCTATAGGGTTAAACCACTACCACACCTGGGGAAGTCTAACCACACATTACTGTTTTTGATCCTGGAATGTATCCCACTCATCAAAACTGCTACAAAAATAGCACAAAGACAGTCAAAACTTGGCCAGACGGAGCCTCTTAGCAGTTGTAGGAATGTTTCAGCAAGACATACTGGGATATTTTAGAACACCTGGACCTGGAAGTGTTTTGTGACAGTGTACTATGCTACATCAGCAACTGCATAGACATTGTCACAGAGGATAAACACATTTAAATCCATCCCAACCAGAAGCCCTGGATGATCTGGGAGGTCCAGAGCCTGTTGAAGGAGAGGAACACCGCCTTCAAGTCTGGTGACGCGGCTCTGTACATCAAAGCCTGTGCCAACCAGAAGAGAAGCATCCATGAGGCAAAGTCAGACTACAAGAAAAAGATTGAAGAACACATGGACAGCAATTAAAGCAAGCAGGTCTGGCAGAGGAACTGACCCTCTACTTTGTCCGGTTTGAGGTGGGATCATAAGAGGCAGCTGGATCCTATCCTGATACCATCAAAAGTCCCATTCTCACAGTGGAGGAGCACAATGTGAGGTGCACGCTGCATGCCGTCAAACCTCGGAAGGCAGCTGGATCTGACGGCATCTCACGTACTGAAGGACTGTACAGGCAAACTGGCTGGGGTCTTCGCGAGGATATTCAATCAGTCCCTCTGTTAGTCGGTTGTCCAACCCTGCTTGAAGTTGTCTGTCATCGTCCCTCTGGCCAAAAATCAAACCATCACCAGTTTCAATGACTACAGGCCAGTAGCTTTGACTCCTGTGGTGATGAAGTACTCATCAGGAACCACATTATGTTCTTCATTTCTACCACATTCAATCCATACCAATTTGCCTACAGAGATAATAGGTCTACTGATGTTACTGTGGCCACAGCTCTCCATGCTGTTCTGTCCCATTGGCCACACTCCACTTGCCTTTGGCCAATGAGACCACCTACAGGGATGAGGTGGAGCATCTGACAGTGTGGTGTAGAAAACACAACTTGTTCCTGTACACTGCAAAAACCAAGGGGCCTGTTGTGGACTTCCGCTTTTTGGGAGTCAACATCAGCGAGGATCTGATCTGGGAAATGCACACTGCTGAGGTAATGAAGAAGAGACTGCTTTCTGAGCATTCTCACAAAGAATAACATCCCTGAAAAATGGTGGGTGTCCTTCTATTGCTGCACAGTAGAAAGAATCCTGGCATTTTTTCCAGCTGCACAGTAGCACAGAAGAAAGAGCTCCACAGGGTTATCCAGATATTAGGGCTGCACGATTTTGCATAAAATGAGAATCACGATTTCTTGGCTTAGAATTGAGATCACGATTCTCTCACGATTTTCTTTTCCAGTATAAATATTTATTGCACTTATTAACTGCACATCAACTTCGTAACAGTTGAGACTGAACATAAAAACAATAAATAAACATAAAAACAACAAATGTCTCACGTTTTGTTGTTGCCGCAAAATGTTGTACTGCTTGAAATTCCGTCTCCACCGTTGCTCGACACTGCGTGTATAGAGCAGGTAGTGCAACAATAGAAAAATAGTTGCGGGACGGCACTGTGTAGCGTTTGTCTGGGGTGTTGATCGTTTTCCTAAATCCCTCGTTTTGCACAGTGTTGATGGGAGCCATATCTGTGGTCAGGTGATAAGTGATAGCCTCCGTGATGTCTTTGTGCCTGCGGGAGTTCGATGGGTATAGGGAAGCGCTGTATAAGGTTCCCGTTATTGATGTTTGGGTGGTTGACCGGGACGGATTTTCTCCTGTCACTTTCTCGTCATCCCTGACGTGCTCTCCGTTGTTTTTTCCCTGCTAATTTTAGCATCACACGGCACAGCTTCTGTATCACGTGGTATAAGGCTCCGCCCTTGTCATTTGTTGAGCAGGAAGAGTGAGCGCTTGTTTTCATGCAGATTACGTCCCGGATCAAAATGCGGTACAATCGTCGTCGTTTTTTTTTTTTTTTTTTTAATCGTTGTCATTTGGAAATGAGATCGCACATAAGTATGAATCGAGATCGTGATTTTCTAACGATTAATCGTGCAGCCCTACCAGATATAGTCAGCCATCTTCTGCTCTCACTTGAAGAACTGCAGAGGTCTCAAGAACATTAATAAAATCCTTTATTAAAGAGACCCAACTTACCCTGGTCATGTACTGTTTGAACATCTACCTTTAGGAGGATACCTATGTATTTAAAGAAAAATGCACCCTTAGAGAGCAAACGTTTCTTAGGAGGAAAGATGGCCAGAGGTTCTTGTAATCTTCAGGCAGCATTGCATTAAAAACAGGCATGATCCTGTTGTGGATATCACTGCATTTCCAGAAATCATTGTCTATGGTTCGCTGTGCCATTCAAAGGTTAAAGCTCTGTCACACAAAGAAGAAGCCTTGTTCAAAAATGATGCTAATATTTTTTTATGGTAAATCTTCTATGTTTAATTGTGAAAAGAAGATAGAATAATTTTAAAATCACATAAACCTATTATTTGTATTTATATTTTGCACTTTAAAAAAAAGAGTTATGTACAGTGGGGCAAAAAAGTATTTAGTCAGCCACCGATTGTGCAAGTTCCCCCACTTAAAATGATGACAGAGGTCAGTAATTTGCACCAGAGGTACACTTCAACTGTGAGAGACAGAATGTGAAAAAAAATCCATGAATCCACATGGTAGGATTTGTAAAGAATTTATTCGTAAATTAGGGTGGAAAATAAGTATTTGGTCACCTCAAACAAGGAAAATCTCTGGCTCTCACAGACCTGTAACGTCTTCTGTAAGAAGCTTTTCTGTCCCCCACTCGTTACCTGTATGAATGGCACCTGTTTGAACTCATCATCTGTATAAAAGACACCTGTCCACAGCCTCAAACAGTCAGACTCCAAACTCCGCCATGGCCAAGACCAAAGAGCTTTCGAAGGACACCAGGAAAAGTATTGTAGACCTGCACCAGACTGGGAAGAGTGAATCTACAATAGGCAAGCAGCTTGGTGTGAAAAAATCAACTGTGGGAGCAATCATCAGAAAATGGAAGACATAAAAGACCACTGATAATCTCCCTCGATCTGGGGCTCCACGCAAGATCTCATCCCGTGGGGTCAAAATGATCATGAGAACGGTGAGCAAAGATCCCAGAACCACACGGGGGGACCTGGTGAATGACCTGCAGAGAGCTGGGACCAAAGTAACAAAGGTCACCATCAGTAACACACTACAACGGCAGGGAATCAAATCCCGCAGTGCCAGACGTGTTCTGCTGCTGAAGCCAGTGCATGTCCAGGCCCGTCTGAAGTTTGCCAGAGAGCACATGGATGATACAGCAGAGGATTGGGAGAATGTCATGTGGTCAGATGAAACCAAAGTAGAACTTTTTGGTATAAACTCAACTCGTCGTGTTTGGAGGAAGAAGAATACTGAGTTGCATCCCAAGAACACCATACCTACTGTGAAGCATGGGGGTGGAAACATCATGCTATGGGGCTGTTTTTCTGCCAAGGGGACAGGACGACTGATCCGTGTTAAGGACAGAATGAATGGGGCCATGTATCGTGAGATTTTGAGCCAAAACCTCCTTCCATCAGTGAGAACTTTGAAGATGAAACGAGGCTGGGTCTTCCAACATAACAATGATCCAAAACACACCGCCCGGGCAACAAAGGAGTGGCTCCGTAAGAAGCATTTGAAAGTCCTGGAGTGGCCTAGCCAGTCTCCAGACCTCAACCCCATAGAAAATCTGTGGCGGGAGTTGAAAGTCCGTGTTGCTCGGCGACAGCCCCAAAACATCACTGCTCTCGAGAAGATCTGCATGGAGGAATGGGCCAAAATACCAGCTACTGTGTGTGCAAACCTGGTAAAGACCTATAGTAAACGTTTGACCTCTGTTATTGCCAACAAAGGTTATGTTACAAAGTATTGAGTTGTATTTTTGTTATTGACCAAATATTTATTTTCCACCCTGATTTACGAATAAATTCTTTACAAATCCTACCATGTGGATTCATGGATTTTTTTTTCACATTCTGTCTCTCACAGTTGAAGTGTACCTCTGGTGCAAATTACTGACCTCTGTCATCATTTTAAGTGGGGGAACTTGCACAATCGGTGGCTGACTAAATACTTTTTTGCCCCACTGTATTTGCACACTGATCCCCTTATAGTTGAAGCAAACCCTGCAGTCCCCCATTTTAAAGATAGGAACCACAATCCCAGTGTGTCAATCCAGAGATACTGCCCCATATCTCCACACAACATTGTGGAGGTGTGTCAACCACAACAGCCCTACAACATCCAATCCTCAATTGAAGTCAGAAGCGCTCCAACCACACTATGCACAATATGGATACAGCACCGCTTTACTCTCTGGAGTCACCTGACAGTTTGCCTGAATCACTTTGAGTCACTCCAAAAGTTTCTGTGGCCTCACAAAACTTCCCCCCACCCCGAGTTTCTGCATTAAGTCCTGCCCGAGCAAGGTGCGCTTGGCCTGCTGGTACACATAGGCTGCCTCCGAAGTCCCACAGATTAGCCTTTCTCCACCTGATGCTGCCCTTAATCTGGTTCAGGGGTTACCACCTCAACAGGCCCCAACCACCTTGCGGTCGCAGCTCAGTGCAGCAGTACATCAGTAAGGTGCTAAACATGGTCCATGGTCCATTCAGACTCAGTTCAGTCTACATCACAATACTGTTGAAGCTCTGCTGGAGGTGGGAGTTAAAGATGTCTCGGACCAGGGGCTCTGCTAGGCATTCGAAGTGTACCTTCACTGTATGTTTAGATGTGCCAGGTCTGTCCAGCATCCTGCCCCGCCACCTGATCCAACTCACCACCAGGTGGTGATCTGCTGACAGTTCAGTCCCTCTCTTCACCAAAGTATCCCGAACATTCGGCCACAGATCTGATAATAAGAATGCAAAATCAATCAACGACCTGCGGCATGGGGTATCCTGGTGATATGTGCATTCGTGGGAAAACTGTGGTTTGCACAGAAGTCCAATAACAGAACACCGCTTGGGTTCTCACCAAGGGCATCTTCAGACTAGGACAGAGTCAAGCCCCAGACTCACATCCTAACACACTAGCTCAGGCTCTTTCCCCAACAGAAAGGTGACATTCCATATCTCAATCGCAAGCCCTCATGCACCCCAGGGGCTTGGCCACCACAGGGGTTTTGCCCGCAAGGATTTGTGACCTGTAGTTGGGATTGGTCCGCCAGGGGCTCTGCGCTTTGCTGCCTGGCACACGTTGCACCTGATCCCTACAGCGCATTCTGCAGGGGGTGGGCCTATAGGAGGGTGGGCCTATGACCCTTCTGCACCTGACTGGGCCCCATGGGATGAGGCCCAGCCAACAGGCGCTCACCTCCCCAGGCCCATCTCCAAGGCCTGGCACTGGTAACACTATCCCAGGCAGGGCCAACTGTTGTCTTGATGTGACACATATAATCACTGTTTGTCTGGCCCCTCACCCTGGACCCTACCAGGGGGCAAAAGCCCCCCGAACTGGCATCCCAGGGAAACATAAACCCCCTGCACATCCTGTCGTGTTCGGGTCAAATCTGAAAAAACTCATAAACATTGTGTTTTACATCCGATTGCCTCGAGGCCTTATGACGTCCTCCAAACTATGCACTTGAACATATAAAAGTGATGAGCACCTCTTTCGTTGAATTTTGAGTGTTTTAATCAATTGTGTCACACCCGTGGTGTTCCTGGTCTAAGGTCACCGCCATAGAAAATGAATGGGAATCCCCCCCCCCCCCCCCCCTTTGGCCTCTGACCCCCTGAATGGGTCACTGAATGATAAAATGAAAGACCCACTTTTACGACCTACTAAACAACCCACTGAATGTCCCACTGAATGACCGCTGAACGACTCATTGAACGACCCATTGAACTGAGCTTGGTGGTGAAAAATGTCTCTTATGTTTTTTTAGAGCTGTTAAAACTGACCGGTGAATTGTGACCGGGAACATTAAAGTAAGGGGTGGGGGTGAACACAACCAGAGGGTTAATAGTAACTGATCTTTAATGTCCTCAAATCAAATGAGAGTAGTATATTTTTCGTTTCTTAAAGACACTTAATGAATAATTAAAGGAAAAGCTACCACTTCCAGCACTACTGTCACCAAAACCTGTTACAGTAGTTAACTACTAACTAATTAATTTTTAAACTAATGTTGGAAATTGAAAGCAAAGGGCAGATTTGCAGACAGGTGTGAACAAAAATGCAAAGCTTTAGGTAGGCTATTTTCAGATTCCAGAATTACAGAATCCATTGTAAGGAAACCAAAATACACAGCATTTCTTTAACAGGCAGGGACATGCGGGTTTGATAACAGAAACTGAGACAAAGACTGAGTTGAAGACAACATTATTTATACACAAAAGGATAATCAGAGAATTGGACAAGGGAGGGTAACAAGGTGCAGCTGAAGATAATCAAATGAGATTTGGGGTGGGGGAGTGGGCAAACCTGACTCATTAGGATAAGACAGAAAACACTGAGGGAACAATATAAACTGTAGTGTAAACTGGAACTAATAAACTAATAAGGCTCAGCATATATGAAAATCTAACAATTAACAAGAACCAAACTAAGAACCAAACAGAGAACATATTAAATAAGGAATTCAAAATCCAGAAATCATAAAATAATCAGCAGCATTGACAGAATTAGTAGATGTTTACACTGTGACCCATTAGTTGTACATTTTGATACACAAACTAGTATCAAAATCGCAATGTTGGATGTTGCCATTTGTTTTGTTTTTTTGTTTGTTTGTTTTTTTGCCATTTGTTGCCACTTGTTGCCACACAGACACACACTCATGAACACATTGCTGCTGCTGCAGGAGACGGATGATGAAGATGAAGGCTCTTGCAACATTAAGGAGTGCCTCGAGGCCTTCCTGCACTGGCTGCGAGGTCTCAGCTGGTTCAAGTGGCTCAGGAACAAAAGGCAAATAAATTACTCTGTGAAGTGATGTGAGCTCTGCCAGATTCAATGTCACACTTCCTTCTGTTCTTTCTTTGCAATATGTCATACAACTGGCTGATATTTTGCTGTAGCTATCGTTCAGTCTGAGTGCTTTCTGTTTTACACCTACAATAAGAGAACTTACTTTTGGCTGCCCCCTGTCACAAGGGGTCACTCTGCATGTTTTATGTGTCTGACTGTATGTTTGGGCTTTTCCTTATGCTACTGTTTGAACTTGGATCTGTTTAGATGCTTCTCCAAATGTGGCCCATACCCACATCTTTCTATGGGCCACTTGGCCTTCTTTGGTCGCTCACTTATATGAAAAGTGTCTGGTGTTTTTTTTCTGTCTTAAATGTTACAAAGTTCTCTGGTACTTATATTTAGAAAAGTTGCATATTGAATCATGTAACACACAATGTTCAGCATTATTATTGCTGACCTCCATAACCCTCATAAATCCCTCTAAATGCTGTTATTGGATTTATTTATAACATAGTGGTTCTTGTGAATAATGTGGTCACAAATATGCAGGATTAAGTACCATAGTAGATATTATACATAAGTGGCTATCCCAAGTACACTGAAAATCATTGTATTACAAAAAATTAGTGGTGTCCCAACAGAAGTTTTCAAGGATTTACAAAGCTGAACCATTTTCAGCCCACAGAAGCTGTTTAAAACTGAAGCATGACAGCAGTCGGAATAATTTACTGAGGAAGAAATTTAGGAGTTGCTACAACCCCAGTTCCAGAAACTTAAAATTAAAAGAAAATAAAAATAGTAGAGTGCGGTGATTTTTTTTTAATACCATAAAATACTTCTCAGAGGTATTTTATGGTATTCAATATTTTTGGCCCTGTTGCACATGTGCCAAAAACCAAAAACTTTTGGAGCCCCCATGATCTTCAGGGCTCCCTCAGGCAGCAATTCATTTAAAAGGCACGATTCTGCCATGAATCAGAATCAGAATCAGAAAGGGGTTTATTGCCAAATGTTGAGCAGGTTTACAACATTAGGAAATTGCTGCGGTGCTTCAGTGCAAACATAGTGTTATAAATAGCACTTAAATAGACATGAAAAAATAAAAGAATAAGAATTAAAAGTGCTACGTAGAAAGATATGTGCATGAGATATACATGAGATATATACATGAGAATAAGAATTATGAGTGCTACGTTGAAAGATATATACATGAGTGCAGGTGGTGATCAGTGCCAAACATGGAATGATGCAGTGAACACAGCGTAGGGTCATGTGTTAGTGGCGGGGACAGTCATATGGTTATTGTTCATGTGTCCAACAGCAGAGGGGAAGAAACTGTTCTTATGGCGAGAGGTTCTGGTGCGAATGGACCGGAGCCTCCTGCCTGAGGGGAGCAGGTCAAACAGACTGTGTCCAGGGTGAGAAGGGTCAGCTGAGATCCGAGCTGCACGCCGCAGTGTCCTGGAGGTGTACAGGTCCTGCAGAGATGGGAGTCTGCAGCCAATCACCTTCTCAGCAGAGCGCACAACACGCTGCAGTCCCTGTTTGTCCCTGATAGTGGCTCCAGCGTACCACACGGTGATGGAGGAGGTGAGGATGGACTCGATGATTGCAGTGTAGAACTGCATCATCGTCCGTGTTGGCAGGTTGAATTTCTTCAGCTGCCTCAGGAAGTACATCCTCTGCTGGGCTTTCTTGATGACGGAGGTGATGGTGGGCTCCCACTTCAGGTCCTGGGTGATGGTGGTACCCAGGATGCGGAATGAGTCCACAGAGGTGATGGGGGTGTCAGTCAGGATGATGGGGGGGAGTGGGGCTGTGTGCTTCCTGAAGTCCACAATAATCTCCACTGTCTTCTGGGCATTCAGCACCAGGTTGTTGTGGCTGCACCAGGACACCAGACGTTCAACCTCCCTCCTGTAGGCAGACTCATCCCCGTCAGAGATGAGCCCAATAACGGTGGTGTCATCTGCAAACTTGATTAGCTTGACAGACTGGTGGGTGGAGGTGCAGCAGTTGGTGTACAGGGAGAAGAGCAGAGGAGAAAGAACACAGCCCTGAGGGGAGCCGGTGCTGATGGTCCGGGAGTCCGAGACATTCTTTCCCAGCCTCACATGCTGCTTCCTGTCCGTCAGGAAGTCAGTGATCCACCGGCAGGTGGGATCAGGCACATTCATCTGGGAAAGCTTGTGTCGGAGATGGTCTGGAAGGATGGTGTTGAAGGCAGAGCTGAAGTCCACAAACAGGATCCTGGCGTAGGTTCCTGGGGAGTCCAGATGCTGCAGGATGAAGTGTAGGGCCATGTTGATGGCGTCGTCTACAGACCTGTTGGCTCTATATGCAAACTGCAGGGGGTCCAGGAGGGGGGCCGTGAGGGTCCTGAGATGGGAGAGAACTAGGCGCTCAAATGACTTCATGACCACAGATGTCAGAGCCACGGGTCTGTAGTCATTTAGTCCAGTGATCCTAGGTTTCTTGGGGACAGGGATTATGGTGGAGGACTTGAAGCAGGCAGGCACATGACATGCCTGCAGTGAGGAGTTGAAAATGCCAGAAAACACTGGGGCCAGCTCGTTTGCACAGTGTCTGAGGGTGGCAGGAGACACGCCGTCTGGGCCGTGATGCTGCACAGTGGGAAACATAATCCCAATTCGACTTTTAGAGACATGTTACTGCCTCAAATTGACTGAATGAATAAGGACAACAAGAGAAGTGTGCTTGTCGGTGGGAGAAGGTAATGTCGAGCAGGGGATATGCATCCATCAAGATAGAAATATGCAATATGGTAGAAAATGCAGAAACCAGATAGACGAGAAGCAGGTCAGACGAGGGGCTCCAAAAGCTGGGGGAGCAACCACAGTGCTGCAGGACCGAGCTGAATCATCTGAAACAGGTGAGGAAAACCCTGGGATGGAGAAGGTACCCAAACAGATGACCGAGGCAAACGGCAAAACCTTAATGCTTTGCAGCAACTGTTGGAGGTGATATATAAGGGAACTGCCAAGAGCAAGCTCAACAGCCTTTGGAAGTTCATCTTCGAGGTCTGCAGAGAGATGTTTGATGAGCTTAGGAGGAGTGAGCCCACAGCCCCAAGGAAAGGCAGAAGAGAGAGAGATGGAACAACTGACCAAAGACTGACGCCAACTCCGTCGCAACTGTAGGAAAGCGGCACACCATGACAAAGCCAGCTTGAAGGAGCTGTGGGACAAGCTCAAACAAAATCACGCCAGGTTGCAGAGAGTGGAGAGAATTGGAAAGAGAAGGACAAAATAAGAGAAAGAGAGAACTAGAGCTTCATCAGGGATCCCTTTGGGCTTGCTTGAGAGTTGCTGGATGAAAAGAGGATTGGCAACCTAATCATCAATAAGGAGGCGCTGGAGTGATACATCAAGAAGCAGGAACTCCAGCAACACTTGAGGGAAGATGAACAACTTTAATAATTGACCAACGCGTTTCGGCTTGTGGCCTTCATCAGGGTCATAGTAAAACATTGTAAAAAATTGCTTAAATATAAGACAGGAAACAGAAAAAAATTCTAATTAACCAGTCAAAACTTCATAGATAGGTCAGCTGAAATACACTCAAAAAAATGAAATTGGGTGGTTGTTAAATTTACAAAATTCACTGCACTGCACTGTCAAAGCACCCAAGAAGGTCTTGGGTTCAAATCTGCAATCTGGCCAAGTTTGCAGTGGGTTCTCTCTGGGTACTCTGGTTTCCTGCCACAGTTAAAGTCATGCAGTAATTAGGGTTAAGTTAATTGGTGTTTCTAAAATATCTGTGAACATGAGGGCAAATGGTTGTCTGTCTCTCTGTGATAGACTGGTGACCTGTCCAGTATTCTGACTCCCACCCTGTCACATCTGGGATAGGTCCCAGCCTCACTGCAACCCTGGTAAAGATAAGAGGACGGATGGAGTGCAAGTTATTATAAATCCATTAACATTTTATGTTAACCAGACTCTAGACTTTGTTGAACACTCCAAAAAAATAACTCTTTAAATGAACTTAATATAAATGGATTAATAAATGGATTTCTATTACGAATAAGCATGTTTTGTTGCACTAACGTCATTTGCATGGGTTGGATCAAATCAATTAAATTAAGTTGGACACAACTGTAGTAAAACAGTTGATTCATCATTAATTAATCAAGTTAGTCCAACTCAAGTACATTAAGTTGGAATAACAGAATTGCATAATGATAAAATAAAGCAATTTAATTACGTGGAAATTCTTTGATTTTTTTTTTATGTTCATTCAAAGAGTTATTTTTTTGAGTTTGAACTTAGAAAACAAGATTACATCATAACATGGGAACACATTTGTTAAAAGATCCTTATTTATGTCTCTAAAATGTAAAATCTAGACTTAAAATATGGACTTAAAGTGAGATGTCTAGAACGCTACTCCTTCTTTGGTTAAAATAATAAAAAAAAAAAAGAAAAAAAAAAGGGTGTTGTTCATAAAAACTCATTGATAGAAAAGCCCTCATTCATACCTCAGGGGTGCAGACTCTTAAAACAGAATATCCAAAATGCTTCTCTTTTTTCAGATAAAATTTCTATTGGCACCTCTTTGGTTTAGTTTAATGGCTTCTATGCCTAGGAAAAATAATGGTGAATTTGGATGTTTATCATTGAAGTGTCTTGCAACAGGGCTGGTTAAATCATTCCTCTTGATCGAGCTTCTGTGTTTGTTAATTCGATCCTTCAGAGGGTGGGATGCTATATATATTTTATTGCATGGGCACTGTATCATGTAGATTACATTTTTAGTTCTGCATGTGATAAAGCCCTTTATGGCAATGGTTTTGTCACCTATAGGGTCTTTGAATGATTTAACATTTTTGGTGTATTGACAATTAATGCCATGTCCAGAAAGTTAATTTCTTCAGTACTGTAATTGAGGGTGAAACGTAAGCCTGCAAAGTGTCCATTAAGGAATTCTACAAACTTTAGTAATATAGAGACTGGTCCTTTCCAGAGTAGAAACACGTCATCTATATAACGTTTCCAAGACACAATGAATGATAAATAAGGGTTATTTTGGTGATTATATAGAATTTGTTCTTCCAGATGACCAACAAAAAGGCAGGCAAAACTGGGGGCCATTTTGGTTCCCATTGCAGTGCCAGAGATCTGAAGGTATGGTGTGTTGTTAAAAAAGAAATAGTTCCTTTTAAGGACAAAGGCAGCCAGCCTTGTTAGGATGGAACTAGATGGTAGTTTAGTAGACCTAGTCTCAAGGAAATGCACGCTTTTTTTTTTTTTTAATTATTATCATTTCAACCAAAGAAGGAGTAGCGTTCTAGACATCTCACTTTAAGTCCACATTTTAAGTCTAGATTTTACATTTTAGAGACATAAATAAGGATCTTTTAACAAATGTGTTCCCATGTTATGATGTAATCTTGTTTTCTAAGTTCAAACGTGCTTTTACCATTAAAGACTGTCCTTTTTTTTTTCTTTCTTCTGTGTATATTCATAGCACTCCTTCTAATGCATTTCATGCATGTGTTATTTTCAGGCATATGGGGGTTATGTCACCCCCCTCCTCCTCATCAGTAATGATCTAGTCCGGTATTTACTTGGGCGTGAGCCAATTAACCAATACCTACCTATTATATGTCAGCTGACCTATCTATGAAGTTTTGACTGGTTAATTTGAAGTTTTTTCTGTTTCCTGTCTTGTATTTAAGCATTTTTTACAATGTTTTACTATGACCCTGATGAAGGCCACAAGCCGAAACGCGTTGGTCAATTATTAAAGTTGTTCATCTTCCCTCAAGTGTTGCTGGAGTTCCTGCTTTGTGAATTCTTTCATCCTCTCCATGCACCTTGGAAACAGGTGAAGTTGTGCCAGAAAAAGAAGTGGAGGAAAGTTTCACAAGTTTTATAAAAACTGCCCCCAGGTGCCCAGAGCACTGTGGAAGTTGATTTAAAAAAAAAAAAAACAGCCAGGAGGGAGCAACAGGTCCCTTCAAAATTGAAGCAACCTGCACAGGTGCTTCACTGTGGAGTGCTTCACGCCACGATGGCAACAAGGACAACAAGGAATAGCTATAAGATATGTCATCTTATGTTTCTGTACACTATGCCGGCCACTTGGTTATGGCGTTCCATGTATGCCCTGCCTGCTAGCATCTTGCACCCTGCTGTTATGTGCTGGATTGTCTCAGGAGCATCTTTACACAGCCTGCACCTGGGGTCTGGCCAGGTGTGATAGGAACAAGCTCTGAGCACGAGCTCCATAGAGGCTGGGGTCTGTGCTGCCATGATTAGTGCCTCTGTGCTGTCTTTCAATCCAGCTTTGTCCAGCCACTGGTAAGATTTCTGTCAGCCACCTCCTCTATTTGCTGGTGTTACATACTGTGCAGGGGCCTGTCCTTCCATGATGGTTCCTCCTCTTCTTCCTCATTCTTGGGTTTCTGCTGCCTGAGGTATTCACTGAGCACGTAGTCAGTTGGGGCCATCTTCATGATGTATTCGTGGATGTTCGTTGTCTCATCCTGGACCATGGTGCTGACACTCACCAGTCCCTGGCCTCCTTCCTTCCGCTTAGCGTACAGCCTCAGGGTGCTGGACTTGTAGCCAGTCTTGTCAATGACCTCACTGAGGGGGTTCAGGCCTATGCAGAACAGCAGTGGGGACAGAGCATCTCCTTGGTAGATCCCGCACTTGATGGTGACTTGTGCTATGGGCTTGAAGTTGGCCTCCAGTTTGTCCGCCACATCCCCATTGAGTTCCTGATGAATGATGATCGTCAACTAGTAACTGGTTCATTTGTGCCGCTCAGCGCTCATGGAATACAGTCAGCTTCTTCAGCCAGTAGGCGCAAATCATGTGGGTGCCTGGTGCTGTCCAACTCTTCATACTGGAGAACCGTTCTTAGATATCTGCCACTGTGATGGTTACTGGACCCTGTTCAGGGAGGTCGCTGTGATCTGCCCTCAGATCCACTAGCCACTGAGCATTGCTGTTATGGGTTGCATCCTTCTCCCATATGCTCTTCCAGTATTGTTCCGTCTCCAGCCTTGGTGGTGCTGTTCTCATATTGTTACCCTGCCACTGAGAGTATACTTTGGATGGCTCTTTGGAAAACAGATGGTTTATTCTACTGCCTTCGACCTCTCTGGTGTACCTCTTCAAGCGGCTGGCCAAGGCTGTGAGTCGGTGCTTGGCAGTTTCCAAGGCCTCAGGTATGGACAGCTTCCTGTACTTCTTAGGCACCTTCTTTGTCGCACCTTTCTGCAGCGCCGATATTTGGATAACCTCCACCGTGCTACTTTGATCCTAGCCTCTAGTCTCCTTCTCCATGGAGGGTACTGCTTCTTGTGGCTGTTTAACTTGTAGCCAAGCATCTCAGTGATTCAGTGATATATGCTGCTGCATATATATATATATATATATATATATATATATATACACACAGTGGTTCCTCGTTTATCGCTGTAGTTACGTTCTAAAAATAACCCTCGATGGGTTGAATCCACGAAGTCCACTGTTAGAGAATGAAACCAAAAAGGCACCCACGGCTGCCTTTGATGGTGCAAACGTTTCATCGACACTGTTGTGTTTGTTGGGGAGAAAATTTACAAACATGGGCACGTGTTGAAGTGCACTCACTGTGCTTGCTGTGTCTTTTCATTTCCTCTAAGACACTCATTTAAGAGTGAAATATGGAATATACACCACCCCTATCTGATGATTCAGTTCACAATTTCCAGCTGAGAGCTTGCACTTGGCTGCCTGAGAAAGAGCACCAAATCTCACTCTCTCACCTCAGCTATGACAGCCTCTGCGGAAAATTGCCTGCTCTAAAAATAGCACAGTCTAAAGATGCCCGGAAGCTAAACGAGCCACAATAAACTAAATGCCACTGCAGGAAGCAACCTTTGAGTCGCAAAAATGAGACCCACGCTTCTCTCTTCTCTTTTGCTTGAATCTTTAAAGCAGTGACATCACTTTAAGTCTCCAACACAGAGAATAATTTACCTCAAAGATAAATGAGTGGAACAGGCTAATATTTTGTCCTGACCTCTAAATCTACGAAAGCAGATTACCTTTAGTACAGTATACAAGGGGAATCCTAATTTTATTAGAAACCTGACCGGAGAAAACTACCAAATATCTCCTCCAATATAAATGCTCATAGGTCTCTGCAGTCAAGGAGGATAAAAGAGAACCATATTAGCTGTACAGTAGAAATGCATCTGTAGGAATGACTGGCTTAGGCTCTGTGTCATAGTCTACTTTCTTAAAGCTCTCCTGGACAGTAACAAGAAGTCTCAGCAGTAATGTTCTAAGCATATGGAACAGTTTTGTTTTCACACTTCATAACAACCAGTCCTCTGGTATCAGACTGACTTTTGATATAATATTAGTCCAATCCAACTTTATTTATATAGCACTTTAAAAACAACAAAGTTGACCAAAGTGCTTTCCAATAATAAAACAGAGATAGCAGTTAAAAACACTAAGCAGACAAAGAAGCAAATATAAATAACAATAAAATAAATACATGAATGAAAAAGAAGATTAAAATAAATCAGTATATATATTAAATAATAAAACATGAGTAAAGTAGACAATAAGATATACAATGAATATGATTAACAAAATAAAAGGATTAAGAGTGACCAACAGCTGACTAAAACTGACTACAGGTTGACTCTGGTACTACTCCTAAAAGCCTTTGAAAAAAGGTGTGTTTTTAAAGTGATTTAAACATTTCAAGAGTTGGTGCATTTAAGTGCAATTCAACCCCACTTTATCTTTAGGTGAAGTCTTTTTTTCCCCAAGCACACCAAATGGGTTTACAAGATAATAGGTCAAAGGTTACCATAGTTGTCATAAGTTTCTTATCCCGACACACTGGGTATCATAATATCCATCCGCATCTTCAAAGGGAAGAAGAAAAGACACATTAGTCTCTTTACATTTAGGCTTTATTTTTCCTGCTTTTAGCATAAAGCAATCCATTCGCTGCGATAATGTCAAGGTGTCTATCAAAACACCTGTTGTCCTAATCTTCTGCCTTTTTTCTTTTCTATTGTTCTTCTCAATAATAAGCTAGCCAATAATGCTGTTTTCCTGGGAGCACTATCCCCCAACCAACCTACTGGTGTATTCAGTTACACAATGAGTGTTTTTTAAATTTGATTCAATTCAATTCTGTTTTATTTATATAACACCAAATAACAACAGTTATATTAATTTTGTAAGGTAAACACTCTACAATAATACACAGAAAACAGAGAAACCTGTAACAATCAGATGACCCTCTATAAGCGAGCACTTTGGCGTCTTTTTGGATATGTTTCAAACCACTGCAGCGTAGTACCTTTAATATCTAAAGCATATGCTAATCACCGTATTAAAATATTATGGCCAACAGTATTAGGATAAGCACAGAGATGAGTCTCTGTTAGAGGCCATAAAAAGATCATTTGTAACCTTCACTAAAGCTGTTTCTGTGCTGTGATGGGCTCTGAAACAGTCCAAAGGAAGGAAGCTGTGGTCTACCATCACTGCACAAATCAAAATATTATTACACTGGTGTGATCCCACCTCTAAAACACAGTGGAATGATACCAGATGTTCATATACAGGCTATATTACGAACATATGGAAATGGTAATTAAAGAACAAGGAGGATAATATTAAAACTCTGAGCTGAAGATATCAGTAAATACATACTGTTTATTCTAATAGGAGCAGCAGCTTTTTTAAAAATTGGTTGGTTTTGGTTTTTGGATTTTTGTATTCACTTGTTGGAGTGACACGTGTTTGAAGTCAGGAAAAGTCAGGAAAGGATAAAATCCCGACTGCTACTGCTAAAAATTAGGAGTTTGGAATTACAGCCCTGTTGCACTAATCTCGTGTCACGTCATGCAAATATACCATCTGTTCTATCAGATCTGCAAGACTGATGGAGAATCATTTATAGAGCAGCATCTCTTTTTGTCTAGATGAGAAACATGTAATTCTGTATATCCACTGTGTTTGGTGAGTCTTTAATGCAAAAGAAATTTGCTCTAACAAACCCAGCCTTAAACACAGAAGAGAAAATCATTTAGTCAGAACCACTATAGACAAAAGAAAATAGTTTTTTCCCCAACTATAGAAATGTGTCTTTGGGGACGTAGCTCTGTTCTGGAGAGAGCAGTAGCAAAAGCCTAGCACAGTACACACCAGGCAATGAATGTGGGGGGTGGGTGGGTTGCAAAGCAGTTTGCAGATGTGCAACATTTGTATGCAAGCTAACACAGCTTAAATAGCATGCTGTGTATGGAATTTGGCAATTGAATGTATAGACGGGTATCAGCTGAACCATCAGCTTCTGCAGACTTGCACTGAGCTGTTCTGCACTGTGCACTAAACTGACTTTGTGACCTGCCTGAACTCACCTGACCTTTACAACCACTGTGGCTCATCAGCCTGGATAGCTGAGGTGTGGTTAGCTTAAAGGCGTGGAGGAAAATCATTACTGTAGGAGAAGGTTTAGTTTAACATCTGGATTAATAGTTAGTGAAATAATTTTCCTGACTATGAAAGTCTGAGTTGTGCATCCTTTCCCCTGATTACCTGTGTGGAAAAAAATCATTATGTAGCCGTCCACTTTTTCCGGTGCTCCATAACTAAACATTAGAAAATCCACTTTGCTTGTGGAGAAACTAATTATCTAAATCTAATCTCAACCATCCACTACTTAATCGTTTTAGTGCTTCAGTGGTTCCTAAACAGTGCAGGACTCTATGATACACATTTAGAACCTAATGAGAAGTATTGGAGTGCTGCTTTGATTGGAGTTAATGAGGTCATTTTAAGAGAACAACCTAAACATCCTACACTAGGAAAAGCTTTGCAGGCTCATGAATCAGTCATTTACTAATCATGGTAAATTAATTGCTACTGAAATAACTCTTTTACTCAATTGGAGCTCTCCAATTGCTTCGACACATGGACGCGGTGAGCCAGGGATCAAGCCTTCTGAGTAGTAGACGTCCCACAATGTCAACCACCTAATGAATATGACCCAAAATAAACATGCTTAAATGATCACATATAATGGCTAACTTCACAGGCATTTACTTACATTCAGGTCAAATGCCATTGGTGATGTCTTCTCAGATTTCTACATGTGTATTTAGGAATGCCAAACCAGGTTTATTTTTGAGGCATTCGCCAATTTTTTATGTCTTTTGTCCTGATTTTGTTTTTTTGCTCTTCCTGCCTCTTTATAGAATCACATCGCCTTCGCTGAGGTCACATGATGTGGAATCGGCTGTGCGGCAGACCCACTGGACGTCCACTCTCTTCACCGTCCAATCCAATTATTAAGAGTGCAGCGCTAAACCCATTCTTAGTGTGTGTCTGGTCTGTGGTATGTTGTTCTTTGTTGTCTTTATCAGGCCCCTGATTTAACTCGCAATTTCTTGTACTCAAAGAAAAAAGGTTTCTTCTGCTTCCATCTATGCACTTATTCTGAATCGTTGTTGGACTCTCGCCTCCCAAATGAAGCCAAGCAGACTGGGAGACTAGATGATCATGTGAAGGACTGGACTGGATACAACATCAGTGCTGCTCAAGTCAAGTACATTATTATTTTATATGTGAAAAAGTATTTTTCCAATAAGATGGTTATAAGGAAAAACTCTCTCTTTCTATATTTTATTACTTCCTTGTGTTGCATCACATTTCTAAAGCAATGCTGTGAGTATTAGAATGTAACTACTGAGCCTGTATTTATCAAATTAATCACAGTGAAAATTTCAACTTAAATCAGTGATAGAAAATAAACAGACTAAAGAGGAAAGGTATACTTTACCAATTCTGATTGCATAAACAGAGTTTCTGAGTATTTAAATGGTAAATGGCCTGTATTTATATAGCGCTTTACTAGTCCCTAAGGACCCCAAAGCACTTTACACATCCAGTCATCCACCCATTCACACACACATTCACACACTGGTGATGGCAGCTACATTGTAGCCACAGCCACCCTGGGGCGCACTGACAGAGGCGAGGCTGCCGGACACTGGCGCCACCGGGCCCTCTGACCACCACCAGTAGGCAACGGGTGAAGTGTCTTGCCCAAGGACACAACGACCGAGACTGTCCAAGCCGGGGCGCGAACCAGCAACCTTCGGATTACAAGGCGAACTCCCAACTCTTGAGCCACGATCACCCGTAAGACAGAAAGCAGCAGTGGTAGACTAGAACGATTGACAGATGCAGCATAAAACTGCTAACGTAGCCCCCACAGTGTCTAAAAAGCAGGGTAATGGTGTTTGGGGGATGTTCTCTCATGCTAGTTTCCAACATTTGGGAAGTCCAGTGTTTTGTTGGACCACACATGAAAATTCTCAGAACTTTGATAAATACAGGCTGAAGTCAAAGGAGCAAATAAGGAAAACTGAAGTGTTTTTCATCATGTCTGACTTCTCCAGCCATCTCACTAAGGGTTTAGGGTACAACAGTCTATGTGTTTATACAGTATACAGTCAGCTGCAACCAATGACAACAATATACACTCTGACTATACTTTGACAAAAGTATTTAGGCTTTCTTAGCTGCACCAGACAATCACCCCTCCCTCTGTTTTTGTTTTGTGTCTGTTTGCCTTCGACTTCGAGACTGCTGCTTTGACTTTCTCCTATAAAAGTTTGTGATATAGTTTTCAAACCTGCCCTCAACACTTGAAAAGTGCCCAGGAGCTGATATACAAAGCAGAAGAGTTCCAAAAAGACTTAGTCCATAACTGACTAAGATGATGAGCAAACTAAATTTTAAGTTATTATTGTTGAATGTTGCCCATACTTTAAAAGTTCCCAAGTTTTTCTTTGTTTCTTGTAATAGTAACCAAATTTAGTATGGTGACTCCATTTATTTCATAGCAAAATCAGCCACCAAAGCAAAAGCAACATGTAATTACAAGATTGGATAAGTAGAAGAAAATGGATGGTAATGATTGATGATTAAGCAGTAAATATTTGGCATTTAGGTTTAATGAATGGCGTGCATCTGCATTAACTGCTTACATCAGAAAAAGACTGTCACATGAAATTTTTGATAAAGACATACTTGAAATGATAAAATATCTAAAGATATCTGTTTTCCTTAACACTACTTTCATCTGTGTTGTCATTGCGGTGTCATTTGTATTGGGACTCGTTCTTCTTTGTAGCAAAACCATTTTGGGCTTTCTTTGGCATTAAAACACACAGAAAATCTTTTGGCCCTTCAAATCTCTATTTTTGTAGTGACAACTAAAGCACTTATTGATGAAGACTGTGAATAAGAATGTTCGCAAAACAGCACTTTAAATCAAGCTATGACTTCCCTCATTGCTAATGAAATGGCCACAAATTTCATAACTGCTTGAAAACAAATCACACAGAATATTTGAGATTTTGAGGAACAAAACCTGCTCAAATGTGTATCAGAAGAGCTGCAACACTGTCCCAGTATGCCAAAAGGTTGATTCTGTTCATCTGGACGTTTTCAGTGGAAGAAACGTTTCATCACTCATCCAAATGACTTCTTCAGTCTCAGCTGACTGCAGGGGTGGGCCAATTTTTTGGCGCAGCGTGTTTTGGGGTTTCAAAGACAAAAAAACTCAAATGTTGTGATACTCCTGACACATAAAGGGTTTTTGCATAGGCAGCGGTTGTCCTTCTCTTTTTTTATTTGTTTGTATTTTATTTGTATTTTTTGTATTTTCCTTCTGATATCTGTACCTGAGCTGAGTTAACGCAAACATTTCCCCGTCGTGGGATCAATAAAGTCTTATCTTATCTTATCTCTCATCTTCTCTACTGGATCATCTGGAGCTTTCTTTAGGCGCCTTTCCAGCTTTGACAAAAGTCCAGCTGGGATAACCACATTTACTCTTCTTGATGTTCTTCTGCCTCCCTGGCTGCTGTGTCAGTGGGGATGGTGTTCGCTCTGTGTTGTAGCGTCCTGATGACTCCCAGTTTGTACTCCAGTGGATGATGAGAGTCAAACCTTAGATACTGATCCGTATGTGTAGGTTTACGGTACACATCAGCGTTTAGATGTCCCCCATTACTGATATTCCCCAACTCTCATGGCTATTGGTCAGTGGTCTCTGATCAGTGGTTGTTGATCAATGCTCATGAAAATTTGCATATTAATGATCAAGGTACTGACCTCCCAGCCTATTGTTCATTGGTGGGCTGGTTTCAATCATTGTGCAAATGTACTGTTTATAAGATTGGGGAAACCTGCAGTCAGCTGAGACTGAAGACGTCACCTGGATGATGACGAAACGTTTCTCCCACTGAAAACATCCAGATGAACAAAATCAACCTTTTGGGATTTACTTACCTGGATGATTGAGCATGCATCAAGACTATCCCAGCATATTCAAAACAAAAGAGAACTGTAAAAACGTATATGTTAAAACTACAAAAAATGCTTATATGTATATCCTTTCAGTCATATTGTACATTACTGCTTATCTATTTTCTTATGACTGTGCATTGTGTGTGGGTGCGTTCACAATAGATGTTTATTTTATCTCTCAGATAACTGTTATTGCTTCTTTATCTTATTTAAGTAAAACAGAGTATGTTTCATGTTAATGTTCACAATTACACTTACATTTTTATACTCTCTGTTCTATTTATATTTCAGTTCTACTGTGTATCCCATTCCTTAAATGACCTTTTTCTGACAAGGGTTGCAACCTTTTATAAACTTGTGATTTTTACCTTTTTCCTCCATGCTGTAGTGATTCTTTACTTCTGGTGGACTACTTTGTATGGATGTCATTGCACCTCTTCTGACCAAGTTATTTTTTTATATTATTCATGTTCTGCTTTTCAAAATTCTATTCAATTCTTTTCAAATTTTAAGTTAAAACTGTGACCTTTTACACTATAGAAGAAGTTGTTTACAGCCTTTGAATAAAAAACACTAAAAGGACTCAAATCCCATCTCTTTTTTCTGTTAGGTCTTAATCATTCTTAATAAAGTATTAATAATCATACTTGATTAATCATACTTGATTAAGACTTTCCTTCAAAGCTTTAATTTTTAAAGACACTTAACTAATAATTCTTTTTTCATCCAGTCCTTGAATCTGCAAGAAAAAGTGTTTTCAAGCGAATATTAATTATATTCAGAGTTTAACCTCTAGGAAGGCAGGGGGGTGCAGGAAATATGGATGTTCTCTGTCCACTTTCTTCATTTGTCCTTCCTGTGTACATTTTGACTATGTGTGTGCATCAAGGACTTGCTAATGACTAAAGGCATAGGCTACAGCATAGCTTCGGCCTGGGAGGAGTGAGGCAGACTGGGACCTGGCATCACGGCATCCAAGCTGAAGGTGTGACCTCTGTCATGCTGGGCAGTTGGATTTCCGTTGCAAAAGGTACCAGCAGTGAGACTGCTGAGTGATTGATGGGCAGCCGGGACTGAGAGAGGAGATTGCTGTTGCAGTATGAAACTGGACAGTGAGATCATGCTGTCATAGCAGTCATGCTGGGAATCGAGAACTGGTTTTTGTAGCGAACCGGTTCCTGGTAGTTGAAATCCTTGGAATCGATAGTCTGCTTCGATCTCACTTACCGGTTCTTGTGCTTGCGCTACAATTTACTGATTTCCGTTATCAGAGGATATCGTTATCAAACATAGTAGGGAAGAGTGGATATTACGTTTATTTTTATTGCACAAAAGCATAATGGTAAAGTGCAAACTGCATCCAGGACAGAAACAACTGTATTAAGCTGCTAAGACAACTTCAGCTCTGTGAAAGTACAGTCAGCACGCTAAAGCTAAGCTAGCCAAAACCCAGAGTGACACTAAAGCTGAGTGAATGTTGATCCCAGCCTAAGAGTAGGAGTATCATATGTGCGTCCTTGTCATATGTATGGACTCAAATTGTGGTCATAAATATTTTGTACTTGTAAACCAGGATTTGTATGTGTAAAAAGAATTTGTGTGTGTGTAAAAAAGATTTGTATGTGGACTTATGTGTGAAACTCTGCACTCACTGTTGTGGAAATGACAGTCTTCACTAGTGGGGATCAGTGTTGCCAACTCCTCAGTAAGGAAAATCTCTATTGGTTGTCCTAAAAGTTGCTAGAAGCCGCTAAATGACATCATCGCCTAATTTGCATAATTGATCATGCTAATCTAATTGTAACCTACGTTGTTGGAGAGAGAAATAACATCGTGGAAGAGACATAAAGTGAGTAAAAAACGTCCTAAATGCATTTAGAGTTTATTTAGAACTACAAATTAAATTTCTTTTAGCAATTATTGTTTTCTTTAATGTCACAATTCCAACCCTGCTCCTTTATCCGGGCTTGGACGACCAAAGATGACCCGAAATAGGCGCTCTGGTGGAGTTACTTTGTGTGTGTGTGTGTGTGTTTATATGTAGTTTTAAAACTTGTGATCCACAAAACGGCATAAGAGTAAAAGAAGAACTGACTGCGTTACAGTCAGTGCAGGAGCAGCGGCTTCGCTCATGCGCGATTCATTTGCAGTTTGGACGCATAGGTGTGAACATCTCCTGCCCTGATAGCAGCTGGGGGAGGACTGTCCTCCGCCCGTGAGCGCTTTGGCACAGGCGAGGTGCCCACGGCAGCACCCGCTGCTTTTTGAGAGTAGGAGCGATGCGCGCTTTCACGTCAAAAAGTCGGCATAAATAAGTCTCCAATAACACCAGAAAAAGTCACCAGATTTGTCACTTTTCTTTTCTTTTCTTTTTCGCTAAGGGGGTCTGAAAACTCGCTAAATATAGCGACAAAGTCGCTAAGTTGGCAACACTGGTAGGGATAGTTACAAAGCTTTCTTCGTTATGAATTAGAAGATTCATGTTTTTATTGAACATTTGAAGATCAAAAACAAACTCTTGTAGAGAACATAAAGTCAGAGATAGAAACGACAAGGAGCAGGTGCATCTAGTACAGGTAGAGCTGCTGCAAAAACCCACAGAGCCCAGCAGCCAGCGCAACAAATTCTGTATCCTTGGCTTTTAGTTAGCAGTTAGCATTAACAGCACATCCTGCGTCCGATGTCAAAGGACCTTTATGCTGCGCACTGTGACTCACAGCAATGGTCCCGGGTCAGGTCTGACTTTGTGTTAAACTAATCCTAAAGTAATAATGGTATTTCTAACCACTGATATACCACAACTTTATCCTTTCAACATCTACTGACAGTTAGGGGAGCTAACTTTTATCAGATATTAATATAGAGATCCTTCAGCTTCAAACCGTCTTACCCTTCAAGGACCTGCAGTTCAAAAAAGCGCCCCTCCAACAGCCAAACCCATCTGTTCTCCGATTGGATTGTTACATTTGTGATTGACATGATCTGACCAGATGAAAGGAAGAAAAATAGGATCAAAATTCATACTTGTAACTTGAAACTTGAGTGCAGTTTCACACGTATTTTTTGGCTAAGGCCACACACAAATCTTTTTTACGCGCACACAAATTCTTTTTACACATACAAATCCTGATTTACAAGTACAAAATATTTATGAACACAATTTGAGCCCATACATACATAGGGATTTGTCCTGGTGTGTGGGACTCTAGCATCAGGTTTAAAAAAACACCCTCTACCAGAGGCCTGGGAGCTTGAGGGTCCTGCGCAGTATCTTAGCTGTTCCCAGGACTGCGCTCTTCTGGACAGAGGTCTCCGATGTTATTCCCGGGATCTGCTGGAGCCACTCGCCTAGCTTGGGAGTCACCGCACCTAGTGCTCCAATTACCACGGGGACCACCGTTACCTTCACCCTCCACATCCTCTCGAGCTCTTCTCTGAGCCCTTGGTATTTCTCCAGCTTCTCGTGTTCCTTCTTCCTGATATTGCTGTCATTCGGAACCGCTACATCGATCACTACGGCCGTCTTCTTCTGTTTGTCTACCACCACTATGTCCGGTTGGTTAGCCACCACCATTTTGTCCGTCTGTATCTGGAAGTCCCACAGGATCTTAGCTCGGTCATTCTCCACCACCCTTGGGGGCATCTCCCATTTTGACCTCGGGACTTCCAGGTTATACTCGGCACAGATGTTCCTGTACACTATGCCGGCCACTTGGTTATGGCGTTCCATGTATGCCTTGCCTGCTAGCATCTTGCACCCTGCTGTTATGTGCTGGATTGTCTCTGGGGCATCTTTACACAGCCTGCACCTGGGGTCTTGCCTGGTGTGATAGACCCCAGCCTCTATGGATCTTGTACTCAGAGCTTGTTCTTGTGCTGCCATGATTAGTGCCTCTGTGCTGTCTTTCAGTCCAGCTTTGTCCAGCCACTGGTAGGATTTCTGGATATCAGCCACCTCCTCTATCTGCCGGTGGTACATACCGTGCAGGGGCCTGTCCTTCCATGATGGTTCCTCGTCTCCCTCCTCTTTCTTGGGTTTCTGCTGCCTGAGGTATTCACTGAGCACTCGGTCAGTTGGGGCCATCTTCCCAATGTATTCTTGGATGTTCGTTGTCTCATCCTGGACTGTGGTGCTGACACTCACCAGTCCCCGGCCCCCTTCCTTCCGCTTAGCGTACAGCCTCAGGGTGCTGGACTTGGGGTGAAACCCTCCATGCATGGTAAGGAGCTTTCTTGTCTTTTTTTTTTTTTTTTATAAATTTTATTTTCAGTCACAGCAGCATGTTAACAACAAAACATTGAACATACAGTAGTTTGCTGTTCAGTATTTACAATACCCCAAAAGATAACAGAAATAGAGAAGGAAAAAACAAACAAACAAACCAAAGAAACCCCTACAAAACAACAAAAAACAAACAAACAACAACAAACAAATATAAAAATAAAATGTATAAGGGACATTCAGCGTACAGTTAACTATGATAGTGATATAGAGATATGGTATCTGGTCATGATAAGGTGGTCATTTTAAATGTTTCCATGTACATCAGGAATGGCTGCAATGCCTTAAGAAATTTTGTGGTTGAACCTGCCAGTGTATATCTCATCTTTTCTAAATGTAAAAACCTCATGAGCTCCGCAAGCCACTGTTCATGTGTGGGAGGACCTTCCTGCTTCCATCTTAAAAGTATAAGGCGCCTTGCGATAAGTGAAGCAAAGGCAATAGAATTCTAATAGCATTTTGGCAAAGTGATGTCTGGAGGTATCACCCCAAAGATAGCCGTTAGAGCAGAAGGATCATATTTAACGTTATACATCTCTGACAGAGTGTTAAATATAGACACCCAATAGTTATGAAGATTGGGGCATGTCCAAAAGGTATGAAGGAGCGTGAATGAGGCAAAAATCCCATCTACAAAAAGGTCTTTGATATTTCTAAGGCCATTACTTTCCCATATTTTAAAGGCAGAGTCCATCATGGAGGGTGGGAACATATGATTTGAGCAGATAGGTGCTTTAATTGACATTAAGTGTAACCCCAACCTTTTCCTACATTGCACCCAGATTCTGAGCGAGTCATACAACAAAGGGTTACGTTTATAGGTGTATAGTTCTAATGGGAGAGCTGAACTCAACAAAGCTGATAGGCAAATTTTGCCACAATTGGATGACTCAATTTGGAGCCAAGCTGGAGTCTCTGTAGTAACATTACTCATCCAGTACAGTATATTACGAATATTTGCTGCCCAATAATAAGACTGAAAGTTTGGCAAGGCTAATCCACCCATTGGCCTAGTCCTCTGAATGAAATCTTTATGAATTCGTGGACTTTTGCCATTCCAAATAAATGCAGAGATATGCTTATTCAGTGTTATAAAATACTTATTGGGTAAGTAGCATGGGATACATTGAAATAAATAAAAGGAACTTGGGTAGTATGTTCATTTTGATAGAATTGACGCGGCCAATTAATGACAGTGGTAAATTGTTCCATCTCTGAAGATCTGTCTCAGTATTTTTAAGCAGCGGGACAAAGTTTCTTTCATAAAGATCTTTGTATGAGTGGGTAACCTTAACCCCCAGATAGGTCACATACCCTGATTTAACGTTAAATTGAAAATCTGAAAATGAAATCTTTCTGGCTATAGAGTTGACACAGAGAAGTTCACTTTTATGCAGGTTCAACTTGTAACCTGAAATATTACCAAAACATTCAAAAATGGCAAGAGCACGGGGAAGAGAGCATAAAGGCTCTGACATATACAGCAGGAGGTCATCAGCATATAAGGATATTTTGTGCTCCTGGTCACCTCTGAAGATGCCCTTAATGCAACTGTCAGCTCGCAGTTTAATCGCCAGTGGTTCAATTGATAATGCAAAAAGAAGAGGGGATAAGGGACAACCTTGTCTCGTACCACGGAGAAGTGGGAAATAAGAAGAGAATAACGAATTTGTTCTAACACGTGCCATAGGTGAGGAGTAAAGTAACTGAATCCATGAAATGAAATTAGGGCCAAATCCAAATTTATGCAGAGTATAAAACAGATAATCCCACTCCACCCGGTCAAATGCCTTCTCAGCATTGAGTAATAAGGCAATTTCAGGGGTTGTAGTTGACTTGGTGTGTAATATGTTTAAAAACCTGCGCAGGTTGAAAAAACCATGCCTACCCTTCACGAAACCTGTCTGATCTGGAGAAATTAACAATGGTAGATATTGCTCTAGCCTGAGAGCAAGTGTTTTTGACAGTATTTTTAAATCTACATTTAAGAGTGATATAGGACGATATGATGAACACTCTAATGGATCCTTATTTGGCTTCAATAGGAGTGAGATGGTCGCTTGTCGAAGCGTTAGGGGAAGACATTTTGAAACCAATGACTCAATGAACATGTCTCGTAATAAAGGTGATAAACTGTCTTTAAAGGTCTTGTAAAATTCAACCAGATACCCATCCGGACCCGGGGATTTGCCATTCTGCATTGAGCTAATCGCCAATTTAATTTCTTCCACTGTAATTTGCTCCTCCAATTGGTCTCTGAATGCCGAGGTTAAAGTCGGAACTGTCATTCCATCAAAAAAAAGCCTCAAACAGTCCAGGCATTTTTAAAGATTCAGAATCATAGAGACTGGAATAGAATATTTTGAAACTCTCATTTATTTTTTGTGGTGTAGTGGTGACATGTCCAGATTCACTCCTAATTTCAGGGATTATACAAGTTGCTTCTGATTTACGAAGCTGATGTGCTAAAATTTTAGATGCTTTTTCTCCGTGCTCATACCATCTTCCTCTAGATTTAAGAATCATAGACTCTGACTGCTGGGTTGAGATTAAATTAAATTCAGTCTGTAACGTTAGTCTTTGTTTATACAAATCTGGAGAGGGGGTTGTAGAGTGTTGCTCATCCAATTGCAAAATAAGGTGTATCAATTCAGAAAGACGTTTCTGTTTCTGTTTTCTAGTATATGAACAGTATGATATAATATGGCCCCGTAAGAATGCTTTTAAGCTTTCCCAAACCGTACTATAGGCCATGCCAGGCGTAATGTTTGTTCTTATAAAGATATCAATTTGTTTGGAAAGATATTCCACAAACTCCTTATCCGACAAAGAAAGAGGATTGAGTCTCCAGGAGTACACAAAGGGTTCATCCGGGAAGCTGAGTTCCAAAACAAGTGGACTGTGATCAGATATTACTATGCTATTGTATTTACAAGTCTTGATATTGGGAAGCAATTTTTTGTCAACAAAAAAGTAGTCTATACGAGAATACGTTTGATGCACTGCAGAAAAAAAGGAATATTGTTTAGTGGAGGGGTAGAGAAATCGCCACGCATCAACAGCCCCATAGGTTTGTAAATAAGACTGTAACACTAATGAGGATTTAGGGAGTGGAAGTCTTTTATCTGAGGAGCGATCTAGTACTGGATCCATAACAGTATTCATGTCCCCTCCAAGGATCAATTGGTGTGTATTGATCTGTGGAAGGGAATTAAGAAAGTCATTGAAAAAAGTTGAGTCGAGCTTTCTTGTCTTTATGTCAGTGGCTTCTATCTCCTCCTTTGGCCAGCCTATTACCCCAGCAGGGTACCTGATCATGGGTGTACGTGTTGATGGCCCGGATCTTGTTCTTACCATTCAGCTGACTCCTCAGGACTTGCCTGACCCTCTGCAGGTACTTGGTGGTTGCAGCCTTTCTAGCGGCCTCTTCATGGTTCCCATTCGCCTGTGGGATCCCCAGGTACTTGTAACTGTCCTCTATGTCTGCAATGTTGCCTTCTGGTAGTTCAATCCCCTCCGTTCTGACTACCTTCCCTCTCTTTGTTGTCATCCGACTACACTTCTCCAGTCCGAATGACATTCCAATGTCATTGCTGTATAGCCTGGTAGTGTGGATCAGTGAATCGATGTCTCGTTCACTCTTGGCATACAGCTTGATGTCATCCATGTACAGGAGGTGGCTGACAACTGCTCCGTTCCGTAGTCGGTATCCGTAGCCAGTCTTGTTAATGATCTCACTGAGGGGGTTCAGGCCTATGCAGAACAGCAGTGGGGACAGAGCATCTCCTTGGTAGATCCCGCACTTGATGGTGACTTGTGCTATGGGCTTGGAGTTGGCCTCTAGTGTTGTACGCCACATCCCCATTGAGTTCCTGATGAAGGCTCTTAGGGTCCCATTGATCTTGTACAATTCTAGGCATTCCAGTATCCAGCTGTGGGGCATTGAGTCATAGGCCTTCTTGTAATCAATCCAGGCAGTGCACAGGTTGGTCAGTCTGGTCTTGCAGTCTTGGCTGACTGTTCTGTCTACCAGTAGCTGGTGTTTTGCACCTCTGGTATTCTTGCCAATTCCTTTCTGTGTCCCGCTCATGTATTGACCCATGTGCCTGGGGTCAATACATATGACCCCAGGCATATGGGTGTATATATATATATATATATTGTTGAAAACACGCAGTTCTTTGAATCTTTGGGCTGAAGGAAGGACAATACTCGGTGTATAAATGCTCAATCAACAATCATTTATTTCCATACAATTCAACAATAAGAGCATTACAACGTCCGGACGGGAGAGATGCTACCAGAGGGTCAGGCACATGTCTCAAAATGGTGACGGGTTGCTCAGCTTTTTATAGTCTCTAGTGGCCCCCAGCTAGTCGTAAAAGCCAAAACATCACATTTTTTCTCTGTTACAGCGCCTAAGTTATGACCTCGGCAGTTGTTTCTCTGCTTTCTGTAAGGTGGGGGTGTGGAATGTGGTCTGTCTATCTCCCCTGTCTTTAGACACAGAGTCTCCTGCTTACAACCTTCTCTTCATGATTCAACAATTAAGCATGTCAAGAAAACAGTGTAACACATTCCCAGCAGATCAAGGATACAGAGTGATGCACATTTATCTAATGAACTAATATGTGAATATGTTCTGTTAACTCAAAAGTATAATGAGAACTAAACTACATACAGATCACACACTCTATTTTAAAGGGTATAATATGATCTACAGCAGTATTCTAATTCAACTACTTTGATTACATATATAAGGTAACATATAATAACAGAATAATATCACAATATATATATATATATATATATATATATATATATATATATATATATATAAAACACCCAGCACGCCCCTGCGGGCGGTTTATCCCTCAAGCTCGGGTCCTCTACCAGAGGCCTGGGAGCTTGAGGGTCCTGCGCAGTATCTTAGCTGTTCCCAGGACTGCGCTCTTCTGGACAGAGATCTCCGATGTTGTTCCCGGGATCTGCTGGAGCCACTCGCCTAGCTTGGGAGTCACCGCACCTAGTGCTCCGATTACCACGGGGACCACCGTTATCTTCACCCTCCACATCCTCTCGAGCTCTTCTCTGAGCCCTTGGTATTTCTCCAGCTTCTCGTGTTCCTTCTTCCTGATATTGCTGTCATTCGGAACCGCTACATCGATCACTACGGCCGTCTTCTTCTGTTTGTCTACCACCACTATGTCCGGTTGGTTAGCCACCACCATTTTGTCCGTCTGTATCTGGAAGTCCCACAGGATCTTAGCTCGGTCATTCTCCACCACCCTTGGGGGCATCTCCCATTTTGACCTCGGGACTTCCAGGTTATACTCGGCACAGATGTTCCTGTACACTATGCCGGCCACTTGGTTATGGCGTTCCATGTATGCCTTGCCTGCTAGCATCTTGCACCCTGCTGTTATGTGCTGGATTGTCTCTGGGGCATCTTTACACAGCCTGCACCTGGGGTCTTGCCTGGTGTGATAGACCCCAGCCTCTATGGATCTTGTGCTCAGAGCTTGTTCTTGTGCTGCCATGATTAGTGCCTCTGTGTTGTCTTTCAGTCCAGCTTTGTCCAGCCACTGGTAGGATTTCTGGATATCAGCCACCTCCTCTATCTGCCGGTGGTACATACCGTGCAGGGCTCTGTCCTTCCATGATATATATATATATATATATATATATATATATATATATATATATATATATATATATATATATATACATATGTATATATATATATATATATGTATATATATATATAGTTAGTTAGCTCAGTCAAGAAAGAAATAATTCAGTTTTAAGAATATTTGTCCTATAGAAAGTTTTTTTGTTATGTGGGAAATCTAAATTAAGGTGTAGAATCTTAAAGTAGGCAAATAATTCTTGAAAACAGCTTGTTCAAGAAAGCATAATACTCATTTTAGGTACAGATTTTCTAAATATCAAAGTGTCTGTTCTTATAATAAGTCACATTTTCTTCAATTAAGCATAAATTTTAGACAGTTTTGTCTAGTTAAAAGGCATACAGCAGTTAGATTAATTTACTAGTTTTAAGAATTCTAGTTCAGCAACTTGTGCTTTTCCCATTGGTAGAATTTTTCCATCAAAACAAGAAAATTCTGTCACATTTATGAATATTTTGCTTGTTTCAAGTATAGCTGTTTTTGCAGTGTAGTTAAATGGTAATGATGAGACACTTTGTTTCAGGTCATTTTACAGAGTAAGATGAAAGTAATGTTATGAGGAGTACAATGAATCATTTTCTCCTTGGAGTAATTAAGTAATGTACTGCATTACTTTTAATAAAAGTGTTCTGTGTAATATGTGTAATACATTACTTTTTTGAGGAATGACCCAACACTGAACTGAACCACAATGAAGAGAGGAAATACATCCAACATGCACAAACATTTGACCACAAAACATGCATCAATTTGTACAAATGTCATGTCTTTGATATGCTGCTTACTGATGGTGGTAACTCTCAAAGTGAAGCTAGTGAGAACACAATGAGAATCAATAAGAGAACTGATTAGGTATTGAATCAATAAGTAATATCAATAATGGAATCGGAATCACTAAATTCTTACCCTGCAACGCTGGGCAGAAAACACTCCCTTTAAGCCATAAGGATGTAATGATGTATTAAATCTCCAGTTCCTAATTGGTGTTGGGACTCTTTTGTGTTTCATAGAGATAGACACTGGTGCATGATGTCTGATAGTAATAGAATGAATTTCTCTGTCAATTTCTGGATTAAATACCAGGTGGAAGTCTCCTCCTATTATTATGGTGTCAGAGTGATCTGAAAGTGAAGTGCTCATAGGTTTGAGTCTATCACCCCTATTCTCACTGGCCTCCACTGGCTTCCAATTAAATACCGCATTGATTTCAAAATCCTACTGCTTACCTATAAAATCATAAATAATATTGCACCAAGCTACCTTATTGATCTCCTTAGCATGTATACTCCCAGTAGAACACTGAGATCATCTGACCAATTGCTTTTGGTGCAACCTGGGTCACGGCTGAAAACCAGAGGTGACCTTCAGTCGCACCTAACATCTGGAATAACCTTCCTCATACTATTCGCGCATCTGACTCGATCCAGACCTTCAAGTCTCGATTGAAAACCCAACTTTTTAGCTTAGCCTTCCCGGACTCCTAGAGCATGCCTTACTTTTTTGTACTTTCTTGCCCTCCCCTTTCCTCTCTTTTGCTTATATTGTTTTATCGATTTTATCGTTAAGTCTTAATGCTTATCTGTGTACTTGTATGCTTGGTTAATCAATGCCTCCCACCTGCTAGCTTATCTGCTTTTGTATTTTACTACTGTTTTATTGGATTATGTGGAGCACTTCGGCTACCTCTGGTTTTAAATGTGCTATACAAATAAAGTTGTATTGTATTGTAAGTGAAGAATGTATGAAAAAAGAAGAGGTCATCAACATTTGGTCCATATATACTAATGATACACAGATCTATATTTTAAACACATATATTCCAGACTAACCTAAAAATAACAAGAAAAGCAAAGAGACAGGTTATGCCTCCTTGGATAAACTTTTTTCGCATCGGGAACAGGAACTTGCGTCGCTCTCGGATCTCCTTGGGAAACTGGTCATTGACCCTGAAGTCCGTTCCTCTCAGCTCATGACTGCGGCTCTTCACCAGCTCTTTCTGTTTAAAATGTCAGTGTCTGGGAATTTTAGGTGGGTTTGGATTAAATGTCTCGCCGTTATTTCCAGATCCTCTTCTGCCTTGTCTGGTATTCCTGAAAACATCTAGTTGTACCTCATGCTTCTTTTAGCTCAACAGTTTCTTTGATTTTTTATTTTGTTTTCTTCTGAGAGGTGGGTCATTCTCTCATTGACAGATTTCACCGACTCTCTGAGAGTTTTCAGCAGCACGTGTTGGAATAAACTGGCAGAGAAAATTAGTGGCTGAAAGGTTTTCAATCAGTTTCGTGCCATGTTCAGTGCTGCATCTCATGTTACTACAGCATTGCTCTTCTCACTTACCTGTCTCAGAGAGAATGAGAGGTACAGAACTCCTTCCACACTTGTTATATAAAGTGAGGCTCACAGTCTGAAATGATGTCCATGGAAATTCTGTGAAGGCGGAACACATGGTTCATAATAAGCTAGACAGTCTCCAGTAGTTTCAGCAGTTTCAGTTGGGTGACAAAATGAGCAGCTTTGGAGAAAAAATCCACAATAATTAATGTAACTGTGATAAAATTCAGGACAATATGAGACCAGGAACATCCAAGTGCAGGTTGAGGTCAGTGGAGTCCTGAGGGAGGAGAACAAACTGCCTTGTTTTGGGCACATATTTGACAGGCAGAACATCTTTCACAAGAGTTGGTCAATAGAATAAATGCTGAAGGACAGAGAGAGTGTGGTTTTTACCTGGGTAGCTGTATGACTGAATGGATGACTTGCAAATTGACTGGGGAAGGGACATATAGACAGCTGACATGTCCATTACCTGGCTTGGGTTCATCCTGCCGAGCCTTCCAGAGTAACGACTCAATTTCCTGTCACAGCGACCCGCTAATACAAGACCGGTGGGGGCAAGGTTGTTGCTTGTTCAACAGTGGCATCAGACATGGAGAACTGACCGGATAAAGTGTCTGGGTTCACATTCAGAGAACCAGGTCTATAAGTGATCACAAAAATTAAAGCAAGTGAAGAAGAGACCCCACCTGGTTTGTCTGGAGTTCAGTCGTTTGGTGGCTTTGAGGGAAGCAAGGTTTTTATGGTCTCTCCACACAAAGAACTGATGGTCAGCTTCCTCTAACTAGTGCCTTCACTCCTCAAAGGACATCTTTACTGCCTGCAGCTGTTGGTCCCCAACATCATAAATGCCTTCATCTGGACAGAGACAGTGAGGGAAAAAGGCACAGGGTTGCATTTCACCTTCTTTGGATTAGGATAGGACGGCTTTGACCCTATAATCAGAGGCGTCCACCTCCACGATGAACTGGTGTGATGTGTCTGGCTGGGTGAGGACAGAAGCTGAGGTCTTTGAGTGTGGAAAAGACCTTTCCTCCTGCGTCCTTCCCCTGGAAAGCAACTTTAGGAGAGGTGAGGTTGGAGACCGGGAGAGTAATTTTGCTAAAGTTGCAAATGAACTGGCAATAAAAGTTTGCAAACCCAAGGAAGTGTTGAAGGTGCTCCCAGGTAGTTAGTGTTGCCCAATCTAGTACCACCTGGATCTTTTCCAGGTCTGCCCAAACCTGTCCTCACTCTACAATGTATCCAAATAAGGAAATGGAGTCAGTGTGATACTCACAATTCTCACCTTTAATAAACAGTTCATTTTCCAACAGACACTGCAAAACCAGACAGATCTGAGACTCGTGTTCATAAAGTGATTTTGAAAAGATTAGGATGTTGTCAAGACAGTAAAGGACAAAGACAAACCTGTTGAGACAATCTCGAAGGCCTGATAAAACAGAGGGTGTATGACCAGATACTCAAAATGACCAAGGTGAGTATTGAATGCAGTTTTCCCATTCATCCAATAATTTGATTTCAACCAGGTGTTAAGCATAGCAAAGGTCCAATTTAATGAAGAATGTTTAAACAGAGGAGAGAAGAGGTAAAGGGTACTTAATCTTAACAGACATTCAAGACACAAAGGTTGATGTAGAGTCATAAGGTTTTGTCCTTCTTCTCCACAAAGAAAAAAACGGCTCTTAGAGGGGGAGGGAGATGGGCCAGAGAGTCCTTTGTGTATTTTTCCATAGCTCTGTATTCTAGTTTAGTTAGGCTATACAACCTGCTAGTGGGAAGAAGAGCCCCAGGGAGGATGTCCATCATGCAGTCGTATGGCCAGTGTGGAGGAATTGAAGGGGCCACGTCCCTATGAAAAACTTCACCTATCCACCTATGGCCTCCTTTTCCAATGAATTCGGGTGTTGTTTTTGCTTAACCAGGGGTGTCCTAGAACCAGAGGAGTGTTGGGAGCTTCGAGAAAAAGTAAGAAGGTCATGGGCAGGGTTCGGTGACTTATGCCAAAAAGACGGGAACAATCAAATGCATTGTGCACAGTAGTCTGCCACACTCCTCTTACTTTGATGCAGGGAAAGCTGTTTTTGAGCTCCACCATCCAGAAGGATGGTCAACTTTGTGCAGTGCACAAAGTTGACCTTTATGGAAGAGTGGCAAGAAGAACGTTATTAAACATACAGTGGGGCAAAAAAGTATTTAGTCAGCCACCGATTGTGCAAGTTCCCCCACTTAAAATGATGAGTTCCCCCACTTAAAATACCGTATTTTCACGACCATAAGGCGCACTTAAAAGTCTTAGATTTTCTTCAAAAAGTGCGGCGCGCCCTATAGCGCGGTGCGCCCTATGTGTTGTAAGGAGGACGTAGTAGAGAACACCATGAGAACGTTAAAGGGTGAAGTGTGGGCATTGATCGTATATACCGGGACAATCGCACATACCTGTATAAAAGAACAGGTATGTGCATTATGCAGGACATCGTTGTTTTAACAACCATGAAAATGGCAAAGAGACACGCTTACGAAGCACAGTTTAAACTGAAGGCCATCAGCTACGCGGAGGAACATGGAAATCGAGCAGCGGCGAGAGAATTTAAGATTAATGAATCGATGGTTCGCAAGTGGAGGAAGCTGGAAAACAAGCTCCGGCAGGTCAAGAAGACGCAGCTGAGTTTCCGCGGACATAAGGCGAGGTGGCTCGAGTTGGAGGAAAGACTCGAGCGGTGGATCATCGAGCAAAGAACGAGCGGGAGAAGCGTTTCGACGGTCACCATTCGGCTAAAAGCAGTTTCACTAGCTGAAGAGATGAACATTGAACATTTCCAAGGAGGTCCGTCTTGGTGCTTTCGTTTTATGAAACGGTGCCATTTTTCCATCAGGACCAGGACTACGGTAGCGCAGCAACTTCCAGCGGATTATAAGGAAAAGCTGGCCATCTTCCGCTCCTACTGCAGCAAACACATCGGCGACAAAAACATCCAGCCCAGCCACATCACAAACATGGACGAGGTCCCGCTCACTTTTGACATCCCGCTGAGTCACACTGTGGAGAAGAAGGGGACCAGCACGGTAGCGATACGCACAACGGGGTATGAAAAGTCTTCTTTTACTGTTGTGCTTGGCTGCCATGCTAATGGACAGAAACTGCCGCCTATGGTGATTTTTAAGCGAAAGACTTTGCCTAAAGAGAAGTTTCCAGCAGAAATCATCATTAAGGCAAATGAAAAGGGCTGGATGGATGAGGAAATGATGAAAGACTGGCTGAGGGAGGTGTATGTAAGGAGACCAGGTGGTTTTTTTCCACGCATCACCATCGCTGTTGATCTGTGACTCTATGCGTGCCCATCTCACAGCCGATGTGAAAAAACAAGTGCAGCAAATGAACTGTGAGCTTGCTGTCATTCCGGGAGGGAGGCCTGACAAAGGAACTCCAACCGCTGGACATCGGTGTGAACCGCCCGTTCAAAGTAAGGCTGCGAGCGGCCTGGGAGCGATGGATGACCGGTGGAGACCACAGTTTCACTAAGAGTGGAAGGCAGCGCCGGGCGAGTTACGCCACAATTTGCCAATGGATTGTAGATGCTTGGGCTAACATGTCTGCTGGCACTGTTGTTCGAGCTTTCGCAAAAGCCGGCATTGTTTCCAAGGAGCCACACGGCACGGAAAGTGACTCTGACAGTGAAGAAAGTGAACCTGGCATGTTTGATGGAGATTTAGCGCAGCTGTTCAATTCAGACACAGAGGATGAGGACTTCGATGGGTTTGATTGATGATAAAAATGTGAGTACCAAACTCAGTTTTGCTCCTGCTTTATTTTTAAATATGCACACTTGTATGCTTGTGTGTTGTTGATGATGACGATTACTGGTAATAAAAATGTGAGTAAGGTACCGAACTCAGGTTTGCTCCCGCTTTATTTTTAAATACGCATACGGTACTTGTATGCGCCCTATGGTCCAGTGCGCCTTATGTGTGTGTTAAATACAGTAAGGGCACACACAACTGAGACTGCGCCTTTTAGCACAGTGCGCCTTATGGTCGTGAAAATACGGTAAGGTCAGTAATTTGCACCAGAGGTACACTTCAACTGTGAGAGACAGAATGTGAAAAAAAAATCCATGAATTCACATGGTAGGATTTGTAAAGAATTTATTTGTAAATTAGGGTGGAAAATAAGTATTTGGTCACCTCAAACAAGGAAAATCTCTGGCTCTCACAGACCTGTAACGTCTTCTGTAAGAAGCTTTTCTGTCCCCCACTCGTTACCTGTATGAATGGCACCTGTTTGAACTCATCATCTGTATAAAAGACACCTGTCCACAGCCTCAAACTGTCAGACTCCAAACTCCGCCATGGCCAAGACCAAAGAGCTTTCGAAGGACACCAGGAAAAGTATTGTAGACCTGCACCAGACTGGGAAGAGTGAATCTACAATAGGCAAGCAGCTTGGTGTGAAAAAATCAACTGTGGGAGCAATCATCAGAAAATGGAAGACATACAAGACCACTGATAATCTCCCTCGATCTGGGGCTCCACGCAAGATTTCATCCCGTGGGGTCAAAATGATCATGAGAACGGTGAGCAAAGATCCCAGAACCACACGGGGGGACCTGGTGAATGACCTGCAGAGAGCTGGGACCAAAGTAACAAAGGTCACCATCAGTAACACACTACAACGGCAGGGAATCAAATCCCGCAGTGCCAGACGTGTTCCGCTGCTGAAGCCAGTGCATGTCCAGGCCCGTCTGAAGTTTGCCAGAGAGCACATGGATGATACAGCAGAGGATTGGGAGAATGTCATGTGGTCAGATGAAACCAAAGTAGAACTTTTTGGTATAAACTCAACTCGTCGTGTTTGGAGGAAGAAGAATACTGAGTTGCATCCCAAGAACACCATACCTACTGTGAAGCATGGGGGTGGAAACATCATGCTATGGGGCTGTTTTTCTGCCAAGGGGACAGGACGACTGATCCGTGTTAAGGACAGAATGAATGGGGCCATGTATCGTGAGATTTTGAGCCAAAACCTCCTTCCATCAGTGAGAACTTTGAAGATGAAACGAGGCTGGGTCTTCCAACATGACAATGATCCAAAACACACCGCCCGGGCAACAAAGGAGTGGCTCCGTAAGAAGCATTTGAAAGTCCTGGAGTGGCCTAGCCAGTCTCCAGACCTCAACCCCATAGAAAATCTGTGGCGGGAGTTGAAAGTCCGTGTTGCTCGGCGACAGCCCCAAAACATCACTGCTCTCGAGAAGATCTGCATGGAGGAATGGGCCAAAATACCAGCTACTGTGTGTGCAAACCTGGTAAAGACCTATAGTAAACGTTTGACCTCTGTTATTGCCAACAAAGGTTATGTTACAAAGTATTGAGTTGTATTTTTGTTATTGACCAAATACTTATTTTCCACCCTGATTTACGAATAAATTCTTTACAAATCCTACCATGTGGATTCATGGATTTTTTTTTCACATTCTGTCTCTCACAGTTGAAGTGTACCTCTGGTGCAAATTACTGACCTCTGTCATCATTTTAGGTGGGGGAACTTGCACAATCGGTGGCTGACTAAATACTTTTTTGCCCCACTGTACTCTGAAATTTATCAAACGTACTCTTAAACTTGGAGATGAAATCTGCGAATAAAAGGTTAGGATGCAAGTTTAACACTTGAGCCCACCTCAGTGCATGTCCACACAGCAGCTCCACCAGGAAGGCGATCTTTTCACCATCAGAGGAATATGTGCAGCTCAGTTGTTTGAAGACTAAAAAACATTAAGTCAGAAACCCTCCACATACAGTGGCTTGCAAAAGTATTCGGCCCCCTTGAATTTTCCCACATTTTGTCACATTACAGCCACAAACATGAATCAATGTTATTGGAATTCCACGTGAAAGACCAACACAAAGTGGTGCACACGTGAGAAGTGGAACAAAAATCAGACATGACTCCAAACATTTTTTACAAATAAATAACTGCAAAGTGGGGTGTGCGTAATTATTCAGCCCCCTTTGGTCTGAGTGCAGTCAGTTGCACATATGAGTGCTAATGACTAAATAGAGTGTCTGTGAAGGTTCTCAGTCATCCAGGTCATCGTAGTCAAAGGAGCTTGCAAAGAAAAGCGTCTGGACTTCTTTAAGTTGCTTGAAGACGTTTCACCTCTCATCCGAGAAGCTTCTTCAGTTCTAAGGTCAAATGGTGGAGAGTCCCAGATATAAACCTAGTGGGAGTAACCCCCCACAGAGGGACAAAAGGACCCCCTGATGATCCTCTAATCGCCTGAGCCAAGGTGTAAAACTGGGTGTGGGTCCCAATCAGCCAGAGTTTCGGGTGTGTTCATTGTGAAACCTGGCCCCACCTTATCATGTGAATTCCTGAGGTCAGATGGCCCAGGATGTGAGTGGGCGTTAAGGCGTCTGGGAAAGGATCTCAAAACTGGATTATAGATGGCAGAGAGTTGGTGTCTGTTCAAAGATGGTCGCTCACAGTGGACATAGATGGCCATAGATGGCCATAGAACGCCAAAACACAGACTTAACAATGTGGTGTATGCTGTACAGTGCAGCGAGGAATGCTCAGACCTCTACATTGGAGAGACCAAACAGCCACTTCACAAGCGCATGGCACAACACAGAAGAGCCACCTCCACAGGACAAGACTCAGCAGTCCATCTGCATCTTAAGGATAAAGGACACTCTTTCGAGGATGCCAATGTTCACATTTTGGACAGAGAGGACAGATGGTTTGAAAGAGGAGTGAAAGAAGCCATCTATGTCCACTGTGAGCGACCATCTTTGAACAGAGGCGGGGGTTTACGACACCAACTCTCTGCCATCTATAATCCAGTTTTGAGATCCTTTCCCAGACGCCTTAACGCTCACTCACATCCTGGGCCATCTGACCTCAGGAATTCGCATGATAAGGTGGGGCCAGGTTTCACAATGAACACACCCGAAACTCTGGCTGATTGGGACCCACACCCAGTTTCACACCTTGGCTCAGGCGATTAGAGGATCATCAGGGGTCCTTTTGTCCCTCTGTGGGGGGTTACTCCCACTAGGTTTATATCTGGGACTCTCCACCATTTGACCTTAGAACTGAAGAAGCTTCTCGGATGAGAGGTGAAATGTCTTCAAGCAACTTAAAGAAGTCCAGACGCTTTTCTTTGCAAGCTCCTTTGACTAATTAGAGTGCACCTGTGTGTAATCTAATGTCAGTACAAATACAGCTGCTCTGTGACGGCCTCAGAGGTTGTCTAAGAGAATATTGGGAGCAACAACACCATGAAGTCCAAAGAATGACCTGTATTTTTGACCTGTATTTATATAGCGCTTTACTAGTCCCTAAGGACCCCAAAGCGCTTTACATATCCAGTCATCCACCCATTCATACACACATTCACACACTGGTGATGGCAAGCTACATTGTAGCCACAGCCACCCTGGGGCGCACTGACAAAGAACACACCAGACAGGTCAGGGATAACGTTATTGAGAAATTTAAAGCAGGCTTAGGCTACAAAAAGATTTCCCAAGCCTTGAACATCCCACGGAGCACTGTTCAAGCCATCATTCAGAAATGGAAGGAGGATGGCACAACTGTAAATCTACCAAGACAAGGCCGTCCACCTAAACTCACAGGCCGAACAAGGAGAGCGCTGATCAGAAATGCAGCCACGAGGCCCATGGTGACTCTGGACGAGCTGCAGAGATCTACAGCTCAGGTGGGGGAATCTGTCCATAGGACAACTATTAGTCGTGCACTGCACAAAGTTGGCCTTTATGGAAGAGTGGCAAGAAGAAAGCCATTGTTAACAGAAAACCATAAGAAGTCCCGTTTGCAGTTTGCCACAAGCCATGTGGGGGACACAGCAAACATGTGGAAGAAGCTGCTCTGGTCAGATGAGGCCAAAATGCAAACACTATGTGTGGCAGAAAACTAACACTGCACATCACTCTGAACACACCATCCCCACTGTCAGATATGGTGGTGGCAGCATCATGCTCTGGGGGTGCTTCTCTTCAGCAGGGACAGGGAAGCTGGTCAGAGTTGATGGGAAGATGGATGGAGCCAAATACAGGGCAATCTTGGAAGAAAACCTCTTGGATTCTGCAAAAGACTTGAGACTGGGGCGGAGGTCGGGCATTGTACAGCTACAAGCATTTCACCCCCATGTCATACTGTGTATGGTTGTGTGTGTGTGACAAATAAAATTTGAATTTGAATTTGAGGTTCACCTTCCAGCAGGACAACGACCCTAAACGCGCTATATAAATCCAATCCATTATTATTATTATTATTAAACATAAAGCCAGGAAACAATGGGATGGTTTAAAACAAAACGTATCCATGTGTTAGAACGGCCCAGTCAAAGTCCAGATCTAAATCCAATCCAGAATCTGTGGCAAGATCTGAAAACTGCTGTTTACAAACGCTGTCCATCTAATCTGACTGAGCTGGAGCTGTTTTGCAAAGAAGAATGGGCAAAGATCTCAGTCTGTAGATGTGCAAAGCTGGTAGAGACAGAACCTAAAAGACTGGCAGCTGTAACTGCAGCAAAAGGTGGTTCTACAAAGTATTGACTCAGGGGGCTGAATAATTATGCACACCCCACTTTGCAGTTATTTATTTGTTTATTTATTTTACTGTCAAACATCACCCGAGATAATGCTTAACATCTCGAGATGGATTCATGGATGGATAGATGACAGGACCAAGGATCCAACATGGTCCTGTCAAGGACGAGGCGGCCACATTAAGTAGCTGTCTCTGTAAAGCTTTGAAGGTGTGCTTTGGTATGTCAGCAACAGATTCTTTAAATCCTGTAAATCGTGAGGTGGGGCCTCCATGGCGTGGACTTATCAAATGCTTGATTGGATTGAGATATGGGTAATTTGGAGCCCAAGTCAACAGCTTAAACTCATTGTTGTACTCATCATTCCTGAACCAACTCTGCTTTGTGACAGGATGCACAATCCCACTGAAAGAGGCTATAGCCATTAGGAAATACTATTTCCATGAAAGGGTGTACATCGCCTGAACCGGTGCTGAGGTAGTTGGTACCTATCAAATTAGCATCCACATAATTGGCACAACCCAAGATTTCCTAGCAGAACATTGCACAAATCATCACACTGTCTCCATCAGATTGCCTTCTTGGTTCCAGGTGTTCCCCAGGTAAGTGATGCACATACTATTCACATGATATAAATGCAAACATGATTCATCAGACCAGTTGTCACTGCTCCTTACAGCAGCGTGAGATGAGTGACTGTATTTTTGCTACTCACGTTTTTTCTATGGGGGAGATCCTGATTTGCCGGTTTATGGGCCTTGCACTTTCTCCAAGAATATCAGCTTAGTGTGAAACCTGGGATTGTTTAGTTGAACACAAAGTAAACAGAGTAAATTTTCATTCTATTTCAATAAATATACTTTTTGTGACATTTGTGTTTGGTGGTGTGTCTTGTGATTTTTCTGATGTGAAATATGTGTTGTAGTTTCAAAGGGTTGGGCAACACTGAAAAATAAGACTGCATATAAAAAATCTAGTCACAAGCATTTTAAGGAAGTTCAGGAATTTCCCTTTCACTGGAAACTCCTAAAAGGCTATCAACAGAACCGAAAAGAATGCCATTATTGTCACTATACAGATGTACAATGAGATAAGGAGCAACTCTCCAACTCGGATCACATCATGAAACGTGGATGTCGTATAGCAGGTTGCAAGTCTCCTTTGCTGTCGCCATCAGCTTTCACCTTCTAGTCCTGCCTGATAATAGATTTGAAGTTCTTCCCTCTGTGTGGTCCTTCAGTGTTCTTTAGTGTAATTATTCTGTAAAATTATTGTCTCTGCGTCTTCCTGTTTCAAATCATTCTCACTTCCTGTTTTTTGTTTTCACTTTTTGTTTTTGTAGTAGTGATTTGTCTAAAATCTAATCATTCTCTAATTTGTGTCCTTCGACCACAGTGGAGTTTTAAGGAATGAAAAAAATATGTAGAGTGATAAAGTCATCTTACAGCAGCGGTATATTTTAAAAAAAAAAATTATTTAAAAATGTTTTTAATGACAAATATAACAAAATGAAATACAGTAATGTTGTATTACAGTAGTAGTATTTTTGTATGATGTTAAATTTCTGTTATTTTACTTTTTTTTTTTTTTTTTACAGTGAACTCCATAGAAAAAACATGTAGGCTCATGGCCATGAAGTTTGAACATTGTCTCTGACATCATCATTACATATCTAACAAGAAAAACATAAAAACCCAAACTTTTAAATGTCACTTCAGCTTTAATTGAGGAGGTGAAAAAAATAGCTTTAATCTTCACAGTTAGGGTTTTAGTATTGATTGATTGATTAAAATGATTAACATTATGAAACAGTGATAACTGTGGTAGACTACTTTGCTGAAATATCGTCTGTCATCGGTGCTATTTTTTATATTTTTATTTTATTATCTAATCTTGTAAAGAAATATTTGTAAGAAAACACTCTCCTTATAAATAAATTATTAGAATAATGGCAGTCAGTATTGTACATAAACATATTCTGAAATACTACAGCAGGGGAAATTAACAGAAGGTATATTATATGATTTCTTTGTTGTCTAAATCTGAACGAGATAAAATGTTCACAGAAATGAATGATCACTCTTTTTTTTTTATCTCATAGCGCAAACACTGATGGGCTAGCCTGTTCTTTCTATTCCTGACATCATGTGAACACTGCATCCCACGCACTGCGCCCTGAGACCAGTGGAGTTCCAGACTGAGAACAAATGTGACATAATAGGGCTTAATGACCGTGGCCCACTCTGATACTACTCAGGCAGCACCGCTTCTCCCTGTTATCTTCTTTTCATTTCATTTGCCTCTTCTGTTCATGTGTCAGTGTTATTTGTGTGTGAGTCTCTATCTCCACTACCTAAAACGTGCCTTTTGTTCTTAGCTGTGATAAGATTTGCATCTCTCGTCTGCAAAAATCATCAGCCTCAGAGCCTTGACAGTTGACAAAACAAGTGAGATTGTGTAGACTGGATATGTTACTGAGTGAGATCAATACATACAGCCTGTGACTCACCAGCCTCAGAGCTCTTGGGGACAAATGACCTCACTGAAAATCTAGATGAGCAGACAGAAAACAAGAGAATTTGTTACTTCCCCTTATAATGGAATTTGATAACGTGTGGCCCTGTTAGAGTTGCTCTATCAAGACAGAATTACATTTATATGGTCCATGATTCAGAGACAGAGAAGAAAAGCATCATCTCCAGTGTTTTGTGTGCATAAACCTGAACTTTTATTTAAATAAATTTAACATTCATGGAAAATTATACATGACTTACCAAGATAAGTTAATGTTAGGCATGTTCTGTTCAATTCAATTCAATTCAATTTTATTTATATAGCGCCAAATCACAACAAAAGTCGCCTCAAGGCGCTTCATAGATACAGAGAAAAACCCAACAATCATATGACCCCCTATGAGCAGCACTTTGGCGACAGTGGGAAGGAAAAACTCCCTTTTAACAGGAAGAAACCTCCGGCAGAACCAGGCTCAGGGAGGGGCGGGGCCATCTGCTGCAACCGGTTGGGGTGAGAGAAGGAAGACAGGATAAAGACATGCTGTGGAAGAGAGACAGAGGTTAATAACAGATATGATTCAATGCAGAGAGGTCTGTTAATACATAGTGAGTGAGAAAGGTGACTGGAAAGGAAAAACTCAGTGCATCATGGGAATCCCCCGGCAGCCTACGTCTATTGCAGCATAACTAAGGGAGGATTCAGGGTCACCTGGTCCAGCCCTAACTATATGCTTTAGCAAAAAGGAAAGTTTGAAGCCTAATCTTGAAAGTAGAGATAGTGTCTGTCTCCCGAATCCAAACTGGAAGCTGGTTCCACAGAAGAGGGGCCTGAAAACTGAAGGCTCTGCCTCCCATTCTACTTTTAAATACTCTAGGAACAACAAGTAGGCCTGCAGAGCGAGAGTGAAGTGCTCTAATAGGGTGATATGGTACTACAAGGTCATTAAGATCAGATGGGGCCTGATTATTTAGGACCTTGTATGTGAGGAACAGGATTTTGAATTCAATTCTGGATTTAACAGGAAGCCAATGAAGGGAAGCCAAAACAGGAGAAATCTGCTCTCTCTTTCTAGTCCCTGTCAGGACTCTTGCTGCAGCATTTTGGATTAGCTGAAGGCTTTTCAGGGAGTTTTTAGGACATCCTGATAATAATGAATTACAGTCGTCCAGCCTGGAAGTAATAAATGCATGAACTAGTTTTTCAGCGTCACTCTGAGACAGGATATTTTCCTAATTTTAGAGATGTTGCGCAAATGGAAGAAAGCAGTCTTACATATTTGTTTAATATGTGCGTTGAAGGACATGTCCTGGTCAAAAATGACTCCAAGGTTCCTCACAGTGTTACTGGAGGCCAAGGTAATGCCATCCAGAGTAATAATCTGCTTAGATACCATATTTCTAGGCTTTTCAGGGCCGAGTACAATAACCTCAGTTTGATCTGAATTAAGAAGCAGAAAGTTAGCGGCCATCCAGGTCTTTATGTCTTTAAGACATTCCTGCAGTTTAACTAATTGGTGTGTGTTATCTGGCTTCATGGACAGATAGAGCTGGGTGTCATCTGCATAGCAGTGTAAATGTATGCTATGTCTTCTAATGATGCTGCCTAAGGGAAGCATGTATAATGTAAACAGAATTGGTCCTAGCACTGAACCCTGTGGAACTCCATAATTAACCTCAGTGTGTGAAGAGGACTCTCCATTTACATGCACAAACTGGAGTCTATTAGATAGATATGATACAAACCACTGCAGCGCAGTACCTGTAATACCTACAGCATGTTCTAATCGCTCTAATAGGATATTATGGTCGACAGTATCGAACGCTGCACTGAGGTCTAGCAGGACAAGCACAGAGATGAGTCCACTGTCAGAGGCCATAAGAAGATCATTTGTAACCTTCACTAAAGCTGTTTCTGTGCTGTGATGAGCTCTGAAACCTGACTGAAACTCTTCAAATAAACCATTCCTCTGCAGATGATCTGTTAGCTGTTTGACAACTACTCTTTTAAGGATTTTTGATATGAAAGGAAGGTTGGAGATTGGCCCATAATTAGCTAAGACTGCTGGGTCTAGAGATGCTTTTTGAGTAAAGGTTTAACTACAGCCAGCTTGAAGGCCTGTGGTACATAGCCGATCATTAGAGATAGGTTGATCATATTTAAGATCGAAGAATTAATTAATGGCAGGACTTCTTTGAGCAGTTTTGTAGGAATGGGGTCTAAAAGACACGTTGATGGTTTGGAGGAATTAATTATTGAAGTTAACTCAGAAAGATCAATTGGAGAAAAAGAGTCTAACTTAACATCAATGGTACTAAGAGTAGCTGTAGATAATAGTACATCTGTGGGATGATTACTGGTAATTTTTTCTCTAATGATAAAAATTTTATTTGTGAAGAAGTTCATGAAGTCATTACTAGTTAACGTTAAAGGGATTGTTGGCTCAACAGAGCTCTGACTGTTTGTCAGCCTGGCTACAGAGCTGAAGAGAAACCTGGGGTTGTTCTTATTTTCTTCAATCAGTGATGAATAGTAAGATGTTCTGGCTTTGCGGAGGGCTTTCTTATAAAGCAACAAACTATTTCTCCAGGCTAAATGATGATCCTCTAAATTTGTGACGTCTTTTGAGCTGCTTTTAAGCATGTTTCTTGTCGTCGTCGTTCCAACACAGTGTGTTTGTTTTGATTTGTAGACCCCGAAAATGGTGCCGTGCTCCCACAATGCATTGCAGCGTGCAAAACAGAATTGTTAAAGTTTTAATTTTAATTTCAATTCAGGTTAGATTTTTTTTTTTTTTTTGTACGCAACGCAGATTTTCTGTGGGCAGAGACCATGCCAGCAGTGCGCAATTGCGCACGCGCGCAGATTAGAGGGAACATTGTTTCTGACTGTCAAAATTGAATCAAATCGATTATAGAAATCAGTGATGATACCCAGCACTACTGAGTAGCCTAAGCCTGACAGAAAGGGATGTAGCTGTGGGTAATAAGAAAAGATGAAAAGAACTATTGATAACTTTTTGTTAAGGTGTGATCTGTCTGAAATTCATAGCCAATGCTCTGACTCTGAGCCAATATAGTGTATCCAGAAAACAGATTATATGCAGTGATAAATGCACTGCCCAACTGTCCCCTCTCCCCACGGCCTTTCAGCAGCAGGCAGCAGCAAACAGGTCGTCAGAGGAGCCGATGTGATGATTAATGTTTAACATTGTCTACAATATTACCAAAGAGTGCCAACGCACTTTAAGCACAAGCAGTTTTTCAGTAACTTATCTTTTTTGTAGAAATGTGCTCCAAATAAAGAACTTTGTGTTGACAAGATTATTAGTAAATCATTTACAAATCAATATTGTCTGTATGGACAGCAATAAAAAATAAAAAAGGTAAAGCAGTGGAGTTAAGGGATGCAGTTGAAAAATTTGGGTGCACCTAACTTTTGTGCTGGTGCATCCAAGGCACACCAGTGCAACTGTGGCAAAAAGTTAGAGCCCTGGAGGGGAATGCTAAAGGAAATTACACCTAAAATAATTTAAATTTCACATAATACAATCAGAAAACTCAAAAGCACAGGAAACAAACTATACCATTAGAGACCAGGTACAGTCTTGTTTTGATCTTGAGGAGTGATTTGAGTAAACAAGATTAAAAAATTCAAAACCTAAAATACCATGACACGTTTATAGAGAACAGGAGATGTGGTTCAAACTTCCTGAATGACCACCGTAAGGTTTTCTTATACATCATATTCAGTATGGGTTAGAACACATAATTCTACCTGCATACCATGGACAAAAGGAGGTTAATGTGCCTTTGATGGTACAAAATTCTCTTCTTATCAAGATGCTTTTAGGGTAATATAATCTGGGAGAATCCAAGCGAGTCACCAGAAGGTGGCAGTCCCATCTTCTTAGGTTTTAAAGCCGGCCAGGTTAGAGCAGGCTCATTAAACCACCTCTGTAGTAAAAGTTATTCATCTTTGGAATCCATCTCCAGTATAGAGTCATAACAGGCATAGACTGTGGGGTGCATGTATGTCTTAATGGGGCTCACATTCTGATGTCAGAGTTGTACTGAGCCCTATGCTGGCTGTCTGTAGAAGGAAGCCTATTCAAGGTGACAACAGATACAATGTAATGCAAATGTTGCCCATCTGAACAAGAAAAATTCCTTCATTTTAACATTGTCATAAAGTTTGGGAAGAGGATTATTTTAAATCAGTGTTCTGTAAATATTTTCTGTCACTGACTTCTGCAAGACTGCCGTGTGGTAAAATCACAGCCGGGCTGTGGGTTTGGACATCGTTGGCTTCTATGGGGGTTGGAGAGCTGTTTGAATGGTTTTCCTACCTGATATTCAGGTTTGTTGTTTCTGTTGAACTGACAGTTCTACAAGCCTGTAGCAGCTGCGGCTCTCAGTGAATGTACAGACTCTGTGTTTCCTGTGATGAAGATGATGATGAATGCTTGATTCCTCATCAGCATGCACTTTTCTTCGTGGTGCAGACTGAATAGATTGCATCATGAAGAAAAGCATGTCTGTATCACATTTCAGGGATTTTGTTAGATTTTCGTATGCGTCACCACTTTTCATGCATCGTGCTTGTTGCAGCAGAATGCATTATGTAACCCTGTTCAGCAGTGCAGCTGTTAGGCTGCTCTAGAGCTGGGCTGTGCTGACACTATGTTGCATCAGGTGTGAGGATAAAAATAAAAAACATTCAGCTCAACAGTAGAACAGATCACAGAGATCTAACATTACCTGGGGTGGTTTTCCTGCAGACTGCGGCTCTGTTTGTGAGATAAAAACAGTTTGTGGAGGTTAATATGCTGCAGGTGTCACAGTGTCATGCAGATCCTGTTTAAGCAAAAGGAAAATATCCTGAAATGAATCAACAGGCTGCCTTCTAGAAATAATGATCAAATCTTTATAGGTTTTATGAAATATGTTATCCAACTTCAAACAGTTCATCATTCAATCATTTGGCACTAAGATCAAATGTTTTAGATTACTGTGCTGCAGTGGTACAGTCAGTGAACGGTCGTGTAATCCCCACTCAGCAACACACCGGCTGAGGAACAAACTCTGGTAATCGGCACATCTGTTCCGACACAAGTCCCAAAATGTTGATGACTGAGCATGCATCAAGACACTAGAGACACCAGCAACCATAGTCAACTGTCTTCCAGGGACCAGAGCAGGCGACACTGAGGGAAATGTAAAACTGCTGGCTAAGGGTAAACGTAAATTCAGTAAAAACATAATTCACATTGGCAGTAATGACACCCGGTTACGTCAGTCGGAAGTCACTAAAATCAATACTGAATCGGTGTGCAACCTTGCCAAAACAATGTTTTCTCTGGTCTCCTCCCCAATCAGACCAGGAGTGACATGTTTAGCCACATGTTCTCCTTAAACTGCTGGCTGTCTGAGTGGTGTCCAAAAAATAATTTCTAGATAATTAGGAAATTTCTGGGGAAAACGCAGTTTTTGTTAGGAAAGATGGCATCCATCACACCTCTGAATTTGGTCAATTTTATTACACAACCCAAAACATGACTATCCAGTGTTGGGAACAGGAAGCAGAAAGACATTTAATCTGTTATTAGACTCAATTGGCTTCTTTCAAAATGTAAAAGAGCTCACCCACCACAGTAATGAGACTTTTTTTGACATCTGGCATAGAAACTGAACATTTAACAGTTTTCATGAAAACCCTGTTTTGTCTTTTCTGGACTGTAAAGCAGTGGGGAACAGAACTCAGACACACTACGTCCTTCTATAAGCTCATTAGATGGAAACTAAATAGTGTCTCACTAATTTAGAGAAAACTGTAGCCTAGAAATATAGTTGTTGCTTTATAAGAAAGCCCTCCACAAAGCCAGAACATCTTACTATTCATCACTGATTGAAGAAAATAAGAACAACCCCAGGTTTCTCTTCAGCTCTGTAGCCAGGCTGACAAACAGTCAGAGCTCAGTTGAGCCAACCATCCCTTTAACGTTAACTAGTAATGACTTCGTGAACTTCTTCACAAATAAAATTTTAATCATTAGAGAAACTTTTACTATTACTTTACCTAAAGTGTATCATGTATTGAATTGTGTGATTTTGTCTGTTCACACAGCTCTCTCTTAGTTGTTTTTCTCACTTGTTTGGTATATACGCTTGGATTCTTTCTGTTTTCAAGATTCAACAGTCACATGTACATGTACAAGTACAACGCGCAGTGAAATGTATCCTGACACACTCCTCGACTGTGCAAAAGGGGCGAGAAGAACATTTTATACATTAAGTGAATATATACATCGGGATCACTATGTGCAGCAAGTGGGTGAATTGTGAAAATTTTAAATTAAAAATCTGAAATGTACATTGTTGTTAAAGTGTGTTAAAGTGTCTAGAAGAGAGTCCTGTCTCAGTCACATGTGTGTGTGTGTGTTATGGTTTAGGGCCTGGGGATAGAAGCTCCTCTTGAGGCTCTCTGTCCTTCCCCGGTTGGTGCAGAACCTTCTGCCTGACTGCAGAAGTTGGAGCAGTTTGTTGCCAGGATGGGACGGGTCCTTCAGTGTCTGAGCTGTTCTGGTCCAGAAACTCCTGGTGTAGATGTCCTGAAGGGGGTGAAGCAGTCCTGCAGCAGCGCTCTGCTGTACGGATCACTCTCTGAAGAGCTTTTTGGTCCTTAACACAGCTGTTCCCAAACCAGGATGAGATGTCCTGTGTGAGGATGCTCTCCACAGCGCCTGTATAGAAAATCCTGATGACTGGCAAGACCCTGAACTTTCTCAGTTATCGTAGGGGGTACAGGCGCTTTAAGGCTAAAATCTTGGACCTTTGTTATGGATCGGTGAAGAATACTTAATACTTAAATCCCTCCCACTTCCTCCGCTGAACTGTTGTTATGTGGTCAGAAGAATCTGTGCTTACTTTGCAGGAATGTTTTAAATGTACAAATTGGGAAGTTTTTATCCAGTCTTGTGGAGATGATCTTTGGTGGATGCTAGTAGCTCATCTGCAGTTTTTTGTAAAGACATGATTATACCCCTAATCGTGTTAAGGTGTGCCTTAACAATAAGCCACGGGTCACCAAATGCATTAAATCCTATTTAAGGAAAAAGAGACTGGCTTTTTTTAAAGAGGGGGCTGTTACTAACTTTCTTGCAGCCACCAAAGACCTGAAAACCAAAATCCTGAAAGCAAAACAGAGCTACAAAAACCTTCTTGAAAGCAAATTGGCTGGAAAAAAATGGGGGTTTGTCTGGACTTGTATGAAAACCACACCACAGCCACCAAGTGTGGTTCAATTTCTTACTCTTAAAACCCCCAAATTACTATCCAAAATATACAGAATGCTTTCTAAAACAGATGAATCAATATCCCTTCCTATTGCAAAATGGGAAGCGGATTTATCAGTTAACTTAGACCTTAGAGGGGGCGATATAGGAGAGGTGGAGGAAGATCTCAGCCTGGGCGTCTATTGTCTCGTGTAGTCTGGAAGATGAGTGGATGACGGGGTGGGTGCAGTTTTCTCTGTGGTGGGGTCGGGTGGGCTGTCCCGGGCACTGTGGGGCCAGGCGGCGCTGGTGTACTGGGCCCCGGTCCGGATGGGCCTGGGCCCCCTTTTCCTGGCGGGTTGCAGAGTATGGGGGTGCCTACTGGGGTCAGCGGGGGGAGCAGGAGGGACTATGCGCTTACCTGCTGCTCTCTGGCAGGTAGCTCCATGCCCTCCTGGGTTTTAAATGCACCTTAGAACACACATGCATCAACACTACATATGAGTGGGCGGAGCGAGGTTTGGAGTCTTCACACACCCCTGTTCCCTGCGGCCTGTTGGAGCGGGGGGCCAGGAGGAGGAGTTGGCTGTCCGATTGAGGTCTGGAATGTGGGGCCTCCCTCCTGCTGCCGAGTCGGGGCGGTCTGCTTCTCTCCACCACAGGGAAAAGAGTAACACCACCTGGGTCTGGGTGCAGTTTCCCCCTCCAGGGGCAAAGGTACCTAGACCCGGGGTATAGAGTATGTTTGGGGAGATTGTTGTGTGACACTCTTTGTGTCTGTCTCCACGTTGGTTGAGTGTGGAGTAAGTGCATATGAGAGCATGAGGGTGGGGATGGATGTTTGTATCTGTGTGTGCCTGTATGTCTGTGTCTATATGTCAGGTTGGGTATCAGACGTCACCACTCCCCCTGCCAGCGGCGGACTCCCTCAGACATCGGTGTGTTGGTGGTTCTTTGTGTCCGGGGATGGGCGTCCAGGTACACACCGGCTCACTCCTTGGCGGCCGCTTATCGGGGCCTGGAGCCTGGGGCTCGCTCGGGCCCCTTCGGAGGTGGGGTGCCCCCGGCCTCTCGGCCTGGGGCTCGGTCACTCAGGCGCAGCTGGCTGCCGGCGGAGCTCACGGGCGCGTCACTGCAACCCCCCTTGGCTTCTGCTCCGCGGCTGCTGAGTGAGCCCTCATCTGGGACTCTCCTCAGCTCTTTCTGGGACAGTGGCGCGGCTGCCCCTCTGTTGGTCTTCCTTGGTCTCTTGTGTTCTGGGGGCCTCTGGATGTCTGGAGTTTTGATCTCCTCCATACCTGCTTCATGCCCTGGAGGACGGGGCTGTGGCCCCCCCACACCCTCTAGCAGATCACTACATGAAGAAACTTTTAAAAACAAGCGCGTCCATGCTCACAGGTGTACACACGGGTGATCACACCCACAAACTACACCCTTTTTGGCTCCTACCTCAAAGCACACTGTGTTCTGTTGATCTTATGTGCTGCACAATAATGTTTAATATTTAGTTTTTACTGTTATATTCCCATATATCATCGTGATGTTGTTTATTGTATTGCTTTTTTTTTCTTCTGCTTGTTTTCTCTTTTTTTCTTTCTCAACAGGTGATCCAGGTGATTGATATACATATTTTTTGTCTGCTTATTTTATTGTTTTTGGGTTTTTTTGCCCTTTATCCCCGTCCCTCTTCCCCGCTGTTTTTCTTTCCCCCTTTCTTTCTCCCCTTTCTTTTCCCCAGTCAAATCTGTCCCGTATTTAGCAAATAAATCCGTTGGGCATCTTTCTTTGCCTTTAGACCATAGGTATCAAACTCTGGCCCGCGGGCCAAATTTGGCCCGCAGCCTAATTACATTTGGCCTGTGAAGCCATACCAAATTACTATCAGAGCAGGCCTACTGGTATTATACAGTATTAAGCTTTGCTTGTTCCATATTCAGTTTTCCAGCAAAACTTATTTGAGTCCATAAGAAAAGATTCATTCTTAAATCTGGAGGAAGTTTTTTTTCAATAAATATTAACGTTAGCCCGCGACTTTGTTCCAGTTTTGAAGTTTGGCCCACTGTGTATTTGAGTTTGACACCCCTGCTTTAGACAATAATTCTGATGGCAAAAGAGCCAAACGGGACAGGCAAAAAAAAAAAAAAAAATCTGATTTTAACGAGGATATTTTGGAACTGAAACTGAAACATACTCAGCACTTGTTGTGTCCACATACTATTGCATTTGTTCTGTAGATGCATTTACCAGATGCGCTAGAGGGCGCTAGTGAGTATGTTTTTGTCGTGGTGGTATTTTGGAAGAAGAAAAAAGAAAGAAAGGAGTTATCTCCGGTGATCCTCTGTTCCTACCTGCGTGTGTGTGTAATGCCTGCTGAACTAACACCACACAACAAGTGGCGACGAGAGTAGTGGTGATTAAGTTACGGCTCTGCTCTCTTTGCAACCCCCGGCTGTGTTCCTGGATTGTCCGGGCGAACCGAAAATTCCATTTGCTGCATGGAAAAAGTTGTTCGATAACTACTTGCTTGAGATCGGGGGCAATGACTTTGCTACGGAGAGGAAGAGGGCCCTGCTAATTCATCATGACATCGTCAGAGGAAGGGTGACAGAGATCTATACTATATTTAAAAAACTTCACAAGTCAGGAGCAGGAAGACATCAATCTTTGACTTTATCTGTACATCATCAGCACTCTCAGTGTTACATGTTTCCATTTAAACACAGGAAAGTCATTCATGTGCGATGCTGCTCCAGCCTGATGACACAGAAGTAGGCATCACCTCAGCTTGTGGCCTGCTCACAATGAAACAAACTTTGCTGACTGGTTTAATCTTCAATATGCTGCAACTCCAGCAATGTGAGATGAGAGCATGCAGGGAACTGAACCTGCACGTCTTCCCTCAGTGATACGGGCAGCATGTCTAAACTGAAATCACACACCGGATCGCGATGAACTGAATATTCACGCTGAAAATCTTTATTGATATGCATTTTAATTTGCTGAGAACAAAACTACTTAGGAGCACGCCCAGATGATGCAGGGACCATGCTGTCAATGGACGGTCCACCGACTGATGACCCAACAGAACTCCTGCTGCTGCTCTACACTCCAAAAAGAAGACAAACTCTGTAGCGTCACATCAGTCTTTATTGTCAGTATCTCAAATCGTGTTATTACATATTATTTTTCACAATGATAAAAGCAGTGAGCAGAAGGTCCACAGTATGAAACGGTGGGTGGAACAGCTGGAACGGGGCCGCTGTAGTGCAGATGAGTAAACTTGACTAAAGCTTCCAGACATCTCCAGCAGTGTTGTCTGCAGCTCACATGCATCTGATTCAACTTGCATCACACGTGAGGTTTGTTAATGAAATGTGAGACATTTGTTTGGTGCATAACTTTGGCAGAGAGCTGTCTCCCGACCTGCAGTCGAAGTTGGCAATGAGGACTCAGATTTTCAACTTTCAGTAGCTCGTCTTGATAAAAGTAGACGAGTTCATCGCAGCTGTGCTTTTATGTCTCTGGTTCACTATTGTTACCATTAGCATGGACACATGACTCAGACCATCACGTTTATAATCTCCAAAAGACTGACGCTTTATCATTATTATTATTTTAACACAGGGCTGTAAAACTGTAGTGCTATGTATGGATGTTTCCTGCAAACCCATCATTTCCTCATCTTAATGATTGATAGTAACAGGACAGAAGCAGGTGAGTAAAGACGGAGCCTGAAAACGGCTTTGCTTTTCAATTACTGACTGATTACGTTTCAGCTCACAGATCCTTTGGTCGCTTCAGTACGAGATGCCCGTCTGGCTTAAACACGCTGCTGCACACGTGCAGACAGCAGCAGCTGTGAGGAAACACGACTCTTTGGTGAATCTGCACAACAACGTCGGGCTGATGTAGCAAATACGACTGCCACAGGCTCATCATCACCATCATGAGCCGTGTGTCTGTTGTTGTCTACCATCACTTCTATACAATTCAGAACTTACTAAAACTACTGCATCACTAAAGACTAATAAACATCAGAATTTCATTATAAACTTTAAATATTAAAGTAGAAATCAGTATCAATGTACCATTTATTACAAATTAAACTTCAACTTTGTTGTTGTGGCAAAATCACTGAGCAGGATGTTCTGAGGCTCTACCTGATCGTCCCTGCTTTGTGTGAAAACGCCTCCTGCTGCCAAATCCACGAGTTACCCAAGGACACCTGAGGGCATCCTTGTCACCTGACACAGGAGCCAGCTGCTAGCTGTGGCCGCCACTGTAGGGAACATGCAGCACAACAACGACACAGAGAACCTGTGCCAATCACACGGTTGGTGCGTGTGTGTGTGGATTACAGTGCTGGTTTTAGTAATGTTGGAATGGTCAGACTGGGATTCAGCAGTTTGCTGTCAGAGGAGCAGAGACAGAAAGCAGTGGGCAGTGGTACATTCGTACATCTGAAGGTTTTGCTGGAGAGAGCGGTGTGTGTCATGTGGGGGTTGGGGGCGGGGGCGGCGTCGACTCCACATTTTAAGCAACGTCTTCCTGGCCTCCGCCGGCCTCTGCTCTCTGTGACACCAGGAACGACTCCCACACCGCCAGACACTGAAATAAAGACGGACAATGTTAATATTACTACGAGCAGCAGCCACGTGAACGCTGGGTGGAGAACGAAACTTTGTCTTCAGCGCACAGGGAGCGGCAGCTCGTACTCACGGTCCTTCCATCCACGAGGCCTTCAAAGTCAGCTTCATCATTGTTGGTGGAAAACTGACAAAAAGCGTGAACGTAGAAACTATGACTGACATATTCACTGTCACTTTGACATTAACTATAAAAATTGGTCGACGTGGATTTTTATTGTTTACATGTCATATTGTAAAACCACATAAATGTGTTTTTGTAAGCCCAGCGCACCACAGGAGGCAGAGATGGACAGAGGGACTGATCATCGAGTAATCACCGAGATAATCTTTAGTTATGTCCTTCAACATACTGAACACGGATTTAAGATATCGCATTTGACCTCTGACCTCAAGTCACACCTGCCTTTGTTTCAATTTGACCCCAGAGTGTGTCCCATCTTTAAACACAGTCAAGAGAGAGAAGAAATACTCAAGCTCGTCATCCATGACCTGCTCCTGCATCATGTTTGTGAAACCAAAGTAAACCTGTGTTGTTGGTTCTTGGCAGCCCCGTCACACCCAACAGTGTGATGAACGCCCTCATCATTTCGTGTGTGTGTGTGTGTGTGTGTGTGTGTGTGTGTGTGTGTGTGTGTGTGTGTGTGCATCACGGCAGCTATCAAAGAGGAGCTGGTCGGTAAAAAGAAAACATTAGGAGATGACTATTTCAGTGCTGCAGCGTTACACTCGTTAAAATGACGTTAACGCCAAAGCTGTATTAACGCGGCAAATCTCCGTTAACAAGTTACCGCGGATCGCCCCGTGCGTGGGGCTGCACGGCGTCAATGCTTAGCGGTTACCTCGTTGACACCGTGCAGCTAGCACTGCTAGTATTTTCACCAACAGCGCCATAAAGTGCAAAATGAAGAGTGTGTGAAACTGCGTGCTGTGTCCCAGACCGCGAAGTCTCCGCGGTCTGCCTCGAAACAAACTACTTACAAACTCCTACACCGTATTTTTCGGACTATAACCTCACACTAAAATCCTTTCATTTTCTCAAAAATCGACAGCGCGCCTTATGTATGAGTTCTGGTTGTGCTTGCTGACCGCGAACCGATTTTACGTGGAACACGGCGCTCAGCAATCTGTCAGAAATGTTTAGTACGACTTTGGTAAAATACGAAGTCGCACCGCTTGATGGATTGGAGCATTACAGCTGCAGTAGTCAGGGGGAGCCTCGCAGAGTGATACGTACTGTGCTTCAACGTAATATTACCGTACTGTGTGTGTATAAGGAGCACAAATGGCTCCTGTAAGAGACACGGTTTCAAACTCCAGGCTGTCGGCAGCAGAACCTTTGGGAACAGAGCAGCTGTGAAATCTTTGTTATTCTGCTCAGCGTCTGTTAGTTTACATTTGACTGCACAGTTGTGAGCTCTTTGTTATGCACAAAAATAACATTGTTTTCTTTTATTTCTGGAGAATTCTTATTTAATAAATGCTGATCATTTATTTCAGAGTAATTTTTTCATGCCTGTGTGACATCTGGATCACAGCTTTGACTAAGAACTCTTTGTTCTTACTTTATGGCTTTAAAAAAACATCGAGATATATATCGTATATCGCCATCCAGCTAAAAAACATCGAGATATGAATTTTAGGCCATATTGCCCAGCCCCCCCCCCTAAAAAAAGCAGTTACCTTGATAGCAAGAAGCCATGAAACCACACAGTGAAAATGCCAAGCACACACCATCACGAGCAGACACACTCAAACGCCCGTGTGAGGCGGACATAAAGTTTGTGCGAGGCAGAGTCAGAGCCTCGCGACAGCGCAGCACGCCGTCGCCTCAGACAAACGGCGTCATGACAACCAATCCTAACAGGCTGCTGCTGCTTTCTACTTCCACACACATCACCTTGTCCACGCGTGCACGCACACGTCGGGTATTCATAGCTTGTGGGGACATGTAATTGGCATGACGCTTTCCCTCGCCACTTACCCTTTAACCTAACCATAACCCAACTGTGACCCTGACACTAAAACCACATGTTGAGTCTGACGAATGGGACGAGAGGACGGTGCACAGTCAGAAACACGGCCCTGACTCAACTCTGACCTCATTAGGAAAGCCTGATCAGCTGACAGCTCTCCTCCACACTCATTGGTGCTCAGCAGGTGACCAGAATCAGGACGAACACACAGAGATGGGCAGGGTGTGTTGGTCCTGTCGTAGCACAAAAACATATAATTCTTTAAAACATAGACAGAGAAGTACCAGAACTCAGAGCGGGCTGGTATTCAGCTGGTGTCAGGAACAAACGTGGGGCCAGCTGGTGAGCCGTCATCACCCTGCTGCCCCCCTACTCACTCTCCACCTGCTCGCCAGCCTGTTCATCACCACTGGAAGCAGGAATTAGACATGTCCCTCAGTGTAATCCCACCTCCGCTGTGAACCACTTGTTACGCTTACCGAAGCCCTCGTACGTGCCCCGCAGACACTCGGCCACCTGCAGCTTCCTCACCAAAGCTCCTCTCTCACCTGTGTGCAACCTTTGACCTCTCTACTTAGTACAGTTCTGCCAGATTCTTCTCATTTCTCCCATCATGCATCCTGTCCAGATGCCTGGTGAGTGCAGAGAGAGAGGATGCCCAATAAGATAATCTACTTAGAAACCAAACTGTCATCTCAATATCTCCATGCGTTTGTTCATCAGGTCACATGGTCATCCCCTCCTTCACTGCGCACACTTCACCCAACTAATCGCTTGCACTTGCTCAATTTGTACTCCCACAGAAACCATGGATTCAGGGTGTTATTTTTTTTTAAATATTATATTTATGTATATACATTTTTTATGGCGATCTGTGCAGAGTACGTCTGGACATCCCGAAGTCAAAACGGGTCAAAGGGTAGCGGACAAGTAGAGGAAGACGACCGTCGTGCCAAACATAGCGATACAGAGTGACAGCAGCATCAGGAAGACGAGACGCTGCAGCAGTACCACAGGCTCAGACATGATATTTCTATTTACAGCAGCACTTCTCCAGCACACTGTTGCTATGAGGTAACCATAGAAATGGGCTCTGCCATCCACAATGAAGGCAGAGCTCATAACTGTGTATCACCATGACAGTCAGCGTATCAGTAATAAGACAATAACTTTAACTAGTTAGTCACATTCTTAGTGTGACTACGTAACTTCTTCTGACTCTGATGAACAGATCGTGAATGAACTTGTTCTGTTTGATATTCTCTTGCCTGTCCTGCATATGACTGAGTGGACTCGATGCATTAAGCTGGGCAGACACTGGGCGATTTTTTCAGTCACGTATTCAGCTTCTGCTCGAACTGCACGTTGTTAGGTCACGATGCAGGTCGCACACTATACGGCCCGATGCTCTGATGCGACCCGAGTGCTCACACTGTGCGTCCATAACATGAAGGTTATAACAGAAATCGCTCTGTCTTTCACACACACAGACACACCACCACCATCAACTTTGCTAAATTGCTAATGAAAAACATGATCAGGCAGCTGTGATTGAGCAGCATGTAAATCCAACTATTTTCACGGTTGTTGTGGTCGTGATAATTTTGTGATGCCACATCGAAAAGGCTCAGATGAGCTTTCCAAAGTTCTACAAGTTGTGCCTCCATCGCTTGTGTCCAGATCACACGCTGCACAGCCGTGCTGCGCCGTCCTTTTCGCTGATATTTGTGTTTGGGCGTGCGCAGTGTGAGAAGCTGCGGTGACACCCTCACGACGGTCGTGAGGATTTCAAACCACGACCAAGCGATTGATGATCGGGAGCTGGTCGTGAGGTGTTAATCGCTTCTCGTTACGCCGCGTATACTACACGACGCACGATGAAGGCCAAAATCGGGCCGATCGCCAAAACGGTCGCACGACTCAAAAAGCGGCTCAAAATCGCACAGTGTGAGCCCAGCTTTAAAGGATCACATCGACTGTTTTTGACCTGATGTAGCAACACCACCCCTTCTTTCCTTGATCTCTCCATCCTCACTCCTTTACTTCCATCTATTTCTGAGTCCTGCCTGCATCGCTCTTAGCTGCCATCAAATCCTCCCAGGTGGAGGTTTCTTATTAGACTCTTATAGCCTCTCTGGGCTCCAGACCAATAAATCATTCACAGCCCCCATGGCCACACTGGCCCACATATGCACCTGAATAACAATATGTGCACGCAGCCTCTGCTCAGATGTGCACCCCAGAGCACACGGTGTGCAAACACCAAGCTCTTTAAATGTCGCTGTGCAGAGTTTCACAAAGTCACGAATGAGCCAGTGAAACGATCCCAGCTCAGGAAGCTCAGGCCTGCCCACTTATCCCACTGCCACTCTGATTAGTGCGTGTCCACTGATGCCCTCACTCGGGCTATTCTCCCGCCCTGTAAAGAGTAGCTGTCATTACTTTCTCAACACCTCCCCGTGCTGCGGTTCAAGACAACACAAACGGCTCTCACACCGAACCAAACCGTGCCTCAGCTATTACACAGCGGAGCTTGTGCTTGCAGTGATGTAGCACTTCTGCTGAAGAGGCCTCTGATGTGGAATAAATATAGAAAACAAGGCCAATGAGACGTGTGAGCCAAAGAGGCAAACACTGTCCAAGACTGTGGACGCACTTTTTCTCTGCTCACTGTTTCTGAGTGCAAAACAACTTCCCATAACTTGGCTCCTCCCCTCTTGGATTACACCCACACAGAGACGCGCCTGTTTCACTCCTAGCTTAGAGTAGATGACAGGAGGCAGTTACAGCTCCTTTCACCTATCAGCTGCATTGCCTATGATAGGATCAGACATCAGGACTTTTTAAACAGAGACCTGATCCAGACTTGCTGGTTCCACTGGATTCTGAAAAAGGACTTTTGTCCAGGCTCTCACACACGTCAGCTCTCTATACTGGGCCTCCCAGTACTCGGGTCTACTTTCTTGTAAGGTGTAATAATCATAAAGCCAGGTCAGGTCCAGGTCTTATGTGTCTAACCTAACACTAAACAATGTGGGAGAATCCAGCCCGGTATCTGATCCAGGACCAGTACGGTCCGCTCAGCAGCACACACGGCGCTCTACAGCAGTAAGACCAGTCCAGCCTTTGTTCCACTGCTCAGTGGAGCCGAGAAGAATCCACAGAAGACGTGTTACATTGACGAGTGGGAGAAGTTTCATCTCCAAAGCTATGAAAGAGGTGGAGTCAGCGTTCTACCTGCAGGATGTGGCACCATGAAGTCAAAGAGCTGACGTAAGCACAGAGGGGACTGCAGGCAGAGCTGCTGCCCTCTGCTGGAGCACAGAGGAGCTGGGGGCGTGTCTGGGTGGAGGCTGCAGGGCTACAACCAACTGAGTGAGTGCTGTAAGAGCTTTCTGCTCCACCAGCGTCTCTGCTTCAGCCATCTGCAATAATATCTCCGTGCTCTTCACTCAGTTTACACAAGCATGCACTCAGTCAGCATGCACTCTTGGGCAAACACCACACACATTTTAATGACTCCAGATGTGAAAATGAATGGAAGTCTGTCATCAGTACAGTCAGAGTCATGTAGGTACAAATGGACTCTGAGCCTCAGCTGCTGAGCACACACTGCAACAGCAGCAGCTCAGGCTGCTCTCACACTCACCTGAACACACAACGCTCTTCGATACAAACCAAAGTCAGGTGCTGCGTCTAAGCTTCTCGCGTGAGCTCACCTTCTCGTAGTACTCCACGTTCTTCTCTGCAGCAGAGATGAAGGCTGATCTGAGGTCAGTCTTCATGCTGTGCTGCCAGCGGACCCAGTCTCCCTTCAGGCTGTTGTTGGCCTGCTCCATCCGATCTGCCAGGACATCCACCTCCTCCTGAAGCTGCCGCCAAACACACATTATGCTTATTGACATATTACTGTTCATTATGGAAGCACGACGCCCTGATGTATCCCTGTGCTCCTCCCACAGCACGCCTCTGTGCTAACACAACAGCACCTACTACACTTACCTATGCAGGTACATGTACTTGTACCTGTGTACGTGTGTGCTTGTATGCAATTGTGTGAAGCTGTTTATTCCACACCTATTTTCACCTGGCAAAGCGTTTACACACACACACACACACACACACACACACACACACACACACACACACGCACACACGCACACGCACGCACACACACGCACACACACACACGCACGCACGCACACACGCACACACGCACACACGCACACACACACCAGTGTAGAAGATGAAGCAGTTACAGCACAACTTCATGTCACTGTGAAATTATATTTAGGTGCGTTACTGTGGGAGCAGAGTGCATGCTGGGAGTTTTCCTGCCACAGACACTCACCTCTCAGTGAAGCACATGAAAGCCAGAGGTCAGTGTGTGCGCTTCACTTAGATAACAGTGCCCCCTCCTGGCCACAATACGTACACACACGTACACACACGTACACACACACACACACACACACACACACACACACACACACACACACACACACACACACACACACACACAGCCTGTGGAATACGTGACTCATAAAGTCGAGCATTTCTTCCCATCAAAGGTGACGTTCTAGAAGGAAGTTTAATGTCTGAGGAGCCTCTCGTCTTATTGGTCAGCGTAGTCAGCTGACACAGACTCACACACAGACTGCGTGCTGTGTCCAGCAGCTCAGTCACATGTGACTACAGATTCCACTAACCAATCAGATCCCTTCTCAGCGCTGCAGCTGTATGATGGGTTCAAACAGCAACGCTCCAAAGCTGTTAGTGGTTTTGGGTTCACAGTAGACAAATCAAGAGCATAACAGCATTCACTTTCAAAATAAAAGACCTAAAGGATGTGAGAGGTAAGGGCCTGCTTATGATAGCTGGATGCTCAAGCCTCTGTTTTGACCTCACTGCTTTCGCTGGTGCTGGTTGAGCAAATTATTAGTGGGTGCACAGGAGGTTCTGGTTTCCTTGGTGACGAAGAGCCAGCTCCTGCAGCATCCTGTGTGACTGAAGGGAGGTGAAGGAGCAGGCTGTTAGATCACATGTGGACCAGTCTGAGCTCATCACAACCTGCAGCTCTGGAGTTCCACTTCCACTGAGGCCATCAGTGGAAGTGGGTTAATGAATGTAAGAGCAATAACAACGTATAGTGAAAGCCCAACAACCCCACAGCAGGATGAGCCGCAGTTTAAAACAACCACAGTGTTTAAAGAGTCTCCTTCAATAAGCACATTCATAACTGCATTAAGTGATGCAGTGAGCTCGGCTGTATCGCAGCTGCTGCCCAGTCGCTCACAGCATTTGGCTGTCAGCTAACTAACTGATGAAATTTGGTCATAATGACGCAGGCTTTAGGTCAAATGTAAAGCAGCCACATGGAGGAAGCACAGCCAGTGGGTCAGCAGCTGTCAGGACCAGATGTGCTGACAGATGTGAAGATCAGTGCTGGACTCCTTCTGACGTCCTCTTTGATTGCCACGAAGAAACATTTAGAACAACACTTTCCCAGCATGCACAGACTGTTTTGTGCTTCCTGTTGAGAACAGCAAATGTTGGGAAGTTGAACAGCGTGATTAGACCTGATCTCAATGATCTGATCAAACCTTTCTCTCCAACGCACAACGCCAGTATGTCCACTACGATGCACTGTGTGAGTGTGTGTGTGTACACACACTCACACAGCATGTTTGTGTGGATGCTTATGTGGTTGTGCATGTCTACAACCAGGTGGCATGGTCGTAGACATGCTGAGCAGGTGCTGAGAACTGTGGGCCGCACTGAGAGACGATGTGCACTTTAAAGTGTGTACTTGGAGGTAACACTGCTACACAACACTGGCTGTTTGGAATTACATGGACACATTCTGCACATATGACTTGATTGTCTGAATTTGTGGGCGGTGCCAACTTTACGAGCAATCTGTCCTGCTCTCCGTCTTCCTCACCTTCATCGCCCATTACACCAGTAGACCCCAGCAGAGACAGAGGCAGCGTTTGTTACACTATGCTGTGAGCGAGACAGAGCAGAGAGCAACACAAGCACGACTGACAGCAGCCACAGAGACCTGCCGGGTCCACGCCCACAGAGCAGCGAGACCCGTTTCCCTCCCAGTAACGCCGCCACAGCACCTTGAAGCTGAATTTTTACCCAATTTTTACTCTTTAAGTGTGCGCGTGTGTGTATGTGTGTGTGGGTGGGGGGATATATGTGTATTGAGAGTGTGGGGACTGAGTTGGAGGGTGGGGTGGGCTGCTTTTAACTATGTAAAGCACTTTGTGCTACATTTTTTCTGTATGAAAAGTGCTTTATAAATAAAGATTGACTGATTGATTGATGTCTTCCTCTGACATTCACTTCTCATTAGTGCAGGTCTGTCATGGGCATTAGCGGGCTGATACACAGCAGAACCTGGAGGGCTGGATTAAATCAGAGCTCACACAAAGCACGAGTACAACGGTGGGGGAAGCACAGCTTCTTAATTAACATCTAACAGATGGGGCTGCATGTCGGCCTGATGAGGGGGACAGACACCTGCAGGTCTCACACACAGACAAAGATGCCTTTCTTCTCGGGTCTTTGCGTCCTGACATTACGAAGCGAAGCGTCATCTGAGAAGGAAGTTTGCTCCTGCCACGATCAGCTGTCAGTGCGCGGCAGGAAGTAATATCAGCAGCTTTTACTCACTCTGAGCTCGGCACAGACTTCCAGCCAAGCAGGGATATTTAGATAATCCTCCCAGGGAGCCCTCTCCTCCTTCCCAATATGAGGTGAGGGCGGCCCTGCGAGAGAGGCCCACTGCACACCTCACTTTATTACAGCTAATCTCAGAGATGACCGCAAACGCACGGCTGGCTCTGACAGGTGCAGGGGAGGAGGAAAGTGTGTGCGTGCTTTTTTATCAGCATGTGTGGATCAAATTAAACTTACTGCTTCCTGCTCCGCTTTCCTGGTCAGCAGAGCCTCGTTCTTGGCTTCAAACTCTGCCTGGATGTTGTCTCTCCGTCTCATCACAGCCTGCCACAAACCACCAGAGACCTGCTGTCAGCGCACACGCTGTGACGTTTTCACTCACACACTCAGGTGACACAAAGAATGTGACATTTGCAAATACACACATGGCATCACAGAGCAGCACTTTGTTCTTGTCTCCATATTCTCTGTCACACACCTGCTTTCCCAGAGCTGGATGAACAAGGTTAAGTTGTTAGGTTAAAGGTCACACTGCTGCATGCTCCACTTCCACAGTGATTCTCAGATGTTACCTGTGGAGTGGCTGAGTCACAGCCAGCATCTGCTCCACACACGGTGCTGTGTCTGCTCTGCTGTTAGTGGCAGGAGTGTCGCCTCCATGCTACATGCTAAGGCCCACTAACACTGCACTTTTAAAGAGAAACACAATGAGGAGAAGCTGCTGCTCAGGAGGTCGGACAGGTTGTCGGTTCAATGCCTGTCCCCCGAAGTCTGGATCACTGGTCCCAGACAGGGAACCCCGTGGTTCCCCCGAGCCCCTGAATGAGCGCACAGCGCTTCGAGTGTTCGGTGTTCAACTTTGACATCACACCTTGTCTTACTGCTGCTCTGCATCAAGCCCCACCTGCAGAGCACCATCACAGGTGAAGCGTGCTCATGCCTCACCTTGAGCGTTTCAGCGCAGAGGACATACTCGTGCAGGGCAGGGACCAGGACCTCAGACAGATGCTGGATGTGCTCTTCTGCTTCCTTGCTGCACTGCACCACACAGCTGGCCACGCCCTTCAACGGCTCCGTCAGCTCCTCCTCCAACTCCCCCCACCGGGTGTAGGTGGGGCTGTACTGCTTCAAGTCGTCCACATACTCTGGAAGCACAGGGGAAAACACAAAGACTCGTTTTCAGACCAGGAGGTGCTGTTAGCTACACAGAAGCAGGTCACAGGAAGCGTTGCAAAGAAGTAAAGGGTGAGACACTGTAGTATAACTTACCTCACTAACCCACTGACATCTGTTCATATAAGCACTTTTTCCCTCTAACGCACACGCTTACACTCAGACAGTAACTTGGGTTAGCGTGCTGCCCAAGGATATCTGGCAGACACACTGGAGCAGAATCATGAGGAAAACCCTCATGAAGTTAGTTTCTCATTGTGTGGTTAGAGGCACTGACAACGGTGGCCTGCAGGAGGTCATTTGTAGCTCTGGCACTGCTCGTCCTGCCACAGAGGAGCCCTGCAGATGGGACCAGATCACTACGCCAGTTTAATTGGCTTGATGCCATACTACTACTACTAACAATACATTTTATTTGAGGGCGCCTTTTTAAAACCCAAGGTCACCTTACAAAGAGAAAATGACATCAACAAAACAGTAGATTAAAATAGTTTCTAATAAATTAAAATACAAAAAACAAAACACGATTTGACAGCAAGTAAAATCTGTATTAAAGTGAGTAAACCGGTTCGAACAAGTACAAAGTGTCTGAACAGAGCATGAGAAATTGAGTTTTTCACTTGAACCGAAAACACGTATTACCCACAATTCACCTACACAGCTGATCAGTGATACCGTGGATACTGGTGACACTGTAACAGAGGAACAAGGTGTGGAACAATATGTGCACATGAATATGTTGTTTACAGAGATAATGTACCCTCAGTAAGAGGAACTCTCCTCCAAAGAAGACTCGTGTTGTCATGTGCAGTCATGGCTCAGCCATCTCTCCATCAGTGACCACAGAGACATCACTCATTGGGTCAACATGAGGGGAGGAGCTGTGCTGGGTTGTAAAGCAGCTTGCAGCTGTATGCAGGCTAAAGCAGCTTAAACTGTGTACACTATATGAGATGTACAGAGGGTGCCAGGAAGCATCTGAGTCTGACTCCTCTGATATGGAGGAATAAGAGCCATGTCCTTCTGGGAGGAGAGCCTGCAGCGGATACCTCTTTGTTCCTTGATGATCCTCTGGCTGACTTTGTCCATGCAGCACATCTTGTTACTGAAGTCGTCCACGTACTCCTGCATCACAGCGAACTCCTCAGGCCGGCTTCTGAGGCCTCGGACTGAGTTGGCCACTGCTCTCACCGTCTCCCCCATCCTGCTCAAGAAGCCCGGTCCCTGTTTCCTGTGAGGTGCCAGATCCTGGAGGGTCAAAATACCACGAGTCACAATTCAATTCATTCTAAAACCAGAAGTGTGTGTGTGTGGTGTGTGCATCCGTGCATCAGACACACACCTGTGCAGTGAGGAAGACTTGGAAGTGCTGGCTGTAGGACAGGATGGGATGCTCGGATGTCTTGTTGAGGAAGCGGTGCAGGGCTCTCCTCCTCGTCTCAATGAAGTCGTCGTTGAAGCGCTCCACCATGCCTTTCATAACAAACTTCTCTGGGAGGGGCTGGAGACAGAAACGAGAGAAGCATGAGAGACGGCGATATCAGACCGGGAGCTGTTCCACGTCGCCCCATTTTGTCCAGAAAAGTGCAGAAGAGGGCGAGATGCATTAGACTCCTCGTAGCAGTCTATTTTCATTGGTCAATTCTAGCAGAGCAGCTTTGCATGAGCAGCAGGTGGGTGGGGCTACACGCCTGAGGCGACCACATGAGAGATATCCTCTCTATGACAAACACACCTAAGAGTAGCTCTGTCCTGGCAGAGCAGTAAGCTAACCAACATACACATACAGAGCTGGAAATGAGGACGGTGGCTTTGCTTGAACTTCAGACCTCAACAATCTTTCATGTTCCAACAGCACAGAAAGCAAAGAAATGGTCCTGCAGCCTGTGACTGTGAATGAATGAACTGACGCATGCACATGCCTTGCAGTAGTGTGCAGCAGCCTGCAGCTGTGTAGAGCAGTGACCTGGTGAGCTGATACGTACGTGGACGATTAGTGTGGGGTGCTTTTCTTCTAGTTTGCTACGGAGCCACACAAAATCCTGGTAGCGTCGCCGTACCTCGTACTCACTGGAGTCAAAGTCACTCCGAGTGGTCTGTAGAGAGAGACATGAGTACAGACAGTATCTGTTAACACACACATATACAGACATTTACTGCTCAAAGCTTTTTGAACATGCCAATTCTTTACTGCAATTCAAGTTGTTCAAGTCCAACGAATTACTTGAAATGGTTCAAACATAAGTGGTGAACTGACAGAAGTTAAACAAAGGTCACCCAAAACTGAAAAATAATGTACATTTCAGAATTATACAAATTGGCCTTTTTCAGGGAACACAACTTGGGTTTAAATGTGTTCTGCAGCAATGGAGGCTGATCGAGCCTTGAAAGCTTCTGCTACTAATTCCTGGAGGAGGAAGTGTGATGGTCTGGGGCTGTTTGCTGGGTCGGTGACTTGTACAGAGTGAGAGGCTCCCTGAACCAAAACCACAGCGTTCTGCAGCACCATGCAGGACCCTCTGGTATGGACCTAGTTGGTCAGACGTTCATCCTACAGCAGGATAAAGACCCAAAACATAAATCCAAGCTGTGCCAGAACCACCTCAGGAAAGAAGAACAAGATGGTGAGCTTGAAAACATGGAGGTCCAGCACAGTCTGCAGACTTAAACCCCATCGAGGGGATTCCCATGATGCATTGAGTTTTTCCTTTCCAGTCACCTTTCTCGCTCACTATGTATTAACAGACTCTCTGCATTGAATCATATCTGTTATTAACCTCTGTCTCTCTTCCACAGCATGTCTTTATCCTGTCTTCCTTCTCTCACCCCAACCGGTTGCAGCAGATGGCCCCGCCCCTCCCTGAGCCTGGTTGTGCCGGAGGTTTCTTCCTGTTAAAAGGGAGTTTTTCCTTCCCACTGTTGCCAAAGTGCTTGCTCATAGGGGGTCATATGATTGTTGGGTTTTTCTCTGTACCTATGAAGCGCCTTGAGGCGACTTATGTTGTGATTTGGCGCTATATAAATAAAATTGAATTGAATTGAATCGAGCTGCTTTGGGATGAACTGGACATAAGAGTGAAAGCACAGCAGCCTACAAGGTCCACATTTATGGGAACTTCTGCACAGAAATGGGAGAAGATTTGATTTCTGTCGTAGAAAGAAGCCACGGCTGTGTTCAGCTGTTATATCTGCAAAGGTGTGACTTTGATGAGTCAAAAGCTTAGAATATAAACTGATTCCATGATTTCTTTTTGAACTCCAATTGCTTATTCATGCCATGCTTTCATTTCACAGTGCAATCAGACATCAAACTGCATCATAAAAACCACAGAGGTGGACAGTACTGTCACAGTAAGGATCTTTCTGTGGTCAACACTTTGAAAACACCCCACCCCTATAACGGTGTGGGCCACCCCTATAACTGTGTGGGCCACCCCTTTAACTGTGTGGGCCACCCCTTTAACTGTGTGGGCCACACCTTTAACTGTGTGGGCCACCCCTTTAACTGTGTGGGCCACACCTTTAACTGTGTGGGCCAACCCTATAACTGTGTGGGCCACCCCTTTAACGGTGTGGGCCACACTATGCCAACTCTTCAACTGTTTTCAGTCCCGCTCCCTCACATAGATAAAATGCAGCACCTGTGCAGTCTGCCTTTACAAACTGTTCACGCTACAGAGACTAAATGCTTTTAACGGCAGGAAGCATCCAAACAGCAGTAGTGTGTGTGAGACACAATGTGACCACGCTGATGTAGGACCACCACCTCACCCTGGTCACCACTCTGTACAAGATGAACGTCTCGATCGCCGTCACTTGGCTCTCTGGGTGGTCGACGGTGACGAAGATGTCCTTAGTGTTGGCATCCTCTTTGCCCTCATCATCGTCCTCCAGTCTGTACTGGTTGACCATGGAGCTGGGAGAGTTGGGCAAGGGGCTTCCATCTGGCAGGGAAGTATTCTGGAGCACAGAGAAAGTGCAAACACAGCCTCACTCACTTTATATGTCAACAACACATCAGTGTCAGCTGTGTGTGCACTCCTGTCAGTAAATGAATTCAGGAGAGATTTTCTCTTCACCAAAGCATCTGAAGTTTTTAACTGGTGAACATGTTTATGTTGAATGTTGTTATAGACGCAAGGCTTTGCTCGATGAAAGCCTTAATGAATGTTTGTAGAAAGTAAACAATTTATGCAGTTTCTGAAGAAACAGGGCTGTGCGATGTGACCAAAATCTCAGATCCTGATATAAACATTTCTCATCCCAATAACAAGGTAGATCACAAACCTGTGCTTTTTGTGTGAAATCAGTGAATCTCAGGAAACTCGACCTGTGTGCCGTGTTTTCAGCTGGGCGTCGTGTACCTGGAGTCGAGTCTGGAAACTTTGTATTTTTAGTTGTTTCTTTGTGAGTATTTATTACACGGCGTGCTGCGGGGAAAAGCCTGCTCCAACCTTTGAGTCTAAGGTTTACTTGCTCTTTCACGTGATTCTTGCGTAGGTGGTAGAAGAGGTTTGTGTTCGAGTCTGAGGTGGGGTCGGTTTGTGCCATCATTTGTACAACAGCACAGTTTTCTGGTCCGTGTCAGACTTTTCAGAACCAAACCATGTCCATGCTGCAGAGCGACCTGGTTCTGCCTCATCGTCGCTGCACATGCTGGTAGGGCTGTTCAATATAACGATATATATCTGATGACGATATGAAAACGTCTATTGTTTCATTTTACGCTATCATTTCTTTCGTGGTGTCGCAAAATAAACTGTTTACAGCAATATTTTTTTCATGGTTCTGATGGCCACTGTGGTGGCTATATTCATTTCTTAATGAGGATATGTATGATAAGTTGTGTGGATATTATACATGGTTGTGCTGAGGATGTGTCGGCCAGTTTCCACTGGAAATGCCTTTTGGTTAAACTGTCAGCAAAGAATTTGCACTGTTACATTTTTATATAACTTTAATGCACATAAAAACAGCTGCTTGTTTAAGTGAAAATACATTGATGTTGGGTTTTTTTGCACTAATAAAGTTGTGGAGTTGTAAAGTATTTTGTCTCGTGTCAATTATATCATCAGTTATATCGTTATCGCAAATTTTCAAATGTATATCGTGATAAATATTTTTGGTCATATCGCCCTGCTCTACTCAGCATAACCATGTATAATATCCACAAAACTGAAAAAGAGGTTAAACACACACAATACGGTAACATTATGTTGAAGCACAGTACGTATCACTCCGCGAGGCTCCGCCTACAATAGCCGTAATGTTCCGACAATCCATCAAGCGGTGCGGCGTCGTAGCTTAGCAAAGTCTTACTGAAACATTTGACAGATTTCCGAGCACCGTGCACATAAAATTTCGAGGTCAGTAAACACAACCAGAGTTCACACATAAGGCACACGGGATTATAAGGGGCTCTGTCGACTTTCAGAAAAGTCAAAGGTGCTTTGTTGTGTATCTGACGGACGAAAGCTAAACCAGTTCCACACCACTGAAGTTGCAGCATTTTTACAAACCAGTTCTGGTTCATCTGTTTCATCTGTTTCATTCAACGATCCCCTTTCGCCCTTCTCATTCTCCGTCGCCGCCATGCTTTTTCCGCCATGTGCGTATGAAAACAAAGGCACTGCACATGCGCGTTTTACCCATATTCTATTGACATACAGTGGGGCAAAAAAGTATTTAGTCAGCCACCGATTGTGCAAGTTCCCCCACTTAAAATGATGACAGAGGTCAGTAATTTGCACCAGAGGTACACTTCAACTGTGAGAGACAGAATGTGAAAAAAAAAATCCATGAATCCACATGGTAGGATTTGTAAAGAATTTATTCGTAAATCAGGGTGGAAAATAAGTATTTGGTCACCTCAAACAAGGAAAATCTCTGGCTCTCACAGACCTGTAACGTCTTCTGTAAGAAGCTTTTCTGTCCCCCACTCGTTACCTGTATGAATGGCACCTGTTTGAACTCATCATCTGTATAAAAGACAGCTGTCCACAGCCTCAAACAGTCAGACTCCAAACTCCGCCATGGCCAAGACCAAAGAGCTTTCGAAGGACACCAGGAAAAGTATTGTAGACCTGCACCAGACTGGGAAGAGTGAATCTACAATAGGCAAGCAGCTTGGTGTGAAAAAAATCAACTGTGGGAGCAATCATCAGAAAATGGAAGACATACAAGACCACTGATAATCTCCCTCGATCTGGGGCTCCACGCAAGATCTCATCCCGTGGGGTCAAAATGATCATGAGAACGGTGAGCAAAGATCCCAGAACCACACGGGGGGACCTGGTGAATGACCTGCAGAGAGCTGGGACCAAAGTAACAAAGGTCACCATCAGTAACACACTACAACGGCAGGGAATCAAATCCCGCAGTGCCAGACGTGTTCCGCTGCTGAAGCCAGTGCATGTCCAGGCCCGTCTGAAGTTTGCCAGAGAGCACATGGATGATACAGCAGAGGATTGGGAGAATGTCATGTGGTCAGATGAAACCAAAGTAGAACTTTTTGGTATAAACTCAACTCGTTGTGTTTGGAGGAAGAAGAATACTGAGTTGCATCCCAAGAACACCATACCTACTGTGAAGCATGGGGGTGGAAACATCATGCTATGGGGCTGTTTTTCTGCCAAGGGGACAGGACGACTGATCCGTGTTAAGGACAGAATGAATGGGGCCATGTATCGTGAGATTTTGAGCCAAAACCTCCTTCCATCAGTGAGAACTTTGAAGATGAAACGAGGCTGGGTCTTCCAACATGACAATGATCCAAAACACACCGCCCGGGCAACAAAGGAGTGGCTCCGTAAGATGCATTTGAAAGTCCTGGAGTGGCCTAGCCAGTCTCCAGACCTCAACCCCATAGAAAATCTGTGGCGGGAGTTGAAAGTCCGTGTTGCTCGGCGACAGCCCCAAAACATCACTGCTCTCGAGAAGATCTGCATGGAGGAATGGGCCAAAATACCAGCTACTGTGTGTGCAAACCTGGTAAAGACCTATAGTAAACGTTTGACCTCTGTTATTGCCAACAAAGGTTATGTTACAAAGTATTGAGTTGTATTTTTGTTATTGACCAAATACTTATTTTCCACCCTGATTTACCAATAAATTCTTTACAAATCCTACCATGTGGATTCATGGATTTTTTTTTCACATTCTGTCTCTCACAGTTGAAGTGTACCTCTGGTGCAAATTACTGACCTCTGTCATCATTTTAAGTGGGGGAACTTGCACAATCAGTGGCTGACTAAATACTTTTTTGCCCCACTGTATTTCATTTTCCTATCGTTGCCCAACATTGTACCGGTGTTACCGTGAACGGTATGATATGGCCCAGCCCTACAGCACGCCATGTAATAAATACAAAGACAATAGCGACCGTTACAACTTTTGCCTAAAAATGTATCGTTTCATGCATCGGTCAAAACACTCGACTATTACGTACGCATTTTTCGGACCATAAGGTGCACGGGATTATAAGGCACATTAAGCGAAACAAAGCAGTCAGATAAATCAAACTTTATTAAACTCATTCTTCTTGCTTCCTCCACTTCTGTACCATTGATTCCTTAATGTTGAATTCTCTGGCAGCTGCTCTATTCCCATGTTGTTGCAGTATATTAATGACTAACCTCGTATTGTGGATGGATTATCTCAGTTGTTCTCCTGACTGAAGTTTGGTCCGTTTACAGCATCCTGCCATGCGATTGCATTTGTCTCTAACTATCAGGAACCTTCACGTTAACTTTTATAAGTGGAAAAGTGTTAGTGTTCGTCCTCCAGCTTCACTGTTTATGTTATGCTAACATAGCTGTGTCGCTAGCGATCACGTAGCACATCATTATATACCAGCTAGCCCAACTTCAGTAACCCTACAAACGTCACTGCTGTTTAGTTTCCTGTCTTCATCTATGTTGGAAGTGATAGCAGAGCTGTACGTTTGAATTTTTTCAGAAATCTCTCAGTCAGAACATGCTATATCATGCTTCGGTAACTAGCGAAACTAGCGAGCTAACTTCCTGCTAACTTCCTGCTAACTTCTAACTCCGATATATGTAATACATTTTGTTTTCATGGATGCCTGGAAGTTAAACTTTATAGTTACACCTGGTAAAGCAGCAATGCTGATCGTTTTATTAAAGATGAATTTAGACAGTTTTTAACTCTCAGTGATGCTGCAGTGTTCGTTTGACCTGAAGTATACGGAGTTTAGGACCCAGATTACTCCCAGATTTAAGAGCATCTTAGTCCGACAAATACGACAATAACAATGGCCGCTTGCATGTTCTGCAAAAAAATGTGCTTTGTCGTGTATCTAACGGACAAACACCAAACCAGTTCCACATCACGGAAGTTGCACCATTTTTACAAACCAATTGTGGTTCATCAGTTTCACTCAACAATCGGCCATGTGCGTATGAAAACAAAGGCACTGCGCATGCGCGTTTTACTCATATTCTATCGCGATATTTCATTTTCCTATCGTTGCCTAACATTATAACGGTATTACCGTGAACGGTATAATATGGCCCAGCCCTAGTTGCAAAGCACCTCTTTTTAACTTCAGTGGATATTATACATGGTTATGCTCAGGATATGTCAGCCCATTTTTACTGGAAATGCCTTTTGGTTAAACTTTCAGCAAGGAATTTGCATTTACACTGTTAAATTTTTATAAAGCTTTAATGTACATAAAAACCAGCTTCTTGTTTACGTGAAAATAAATGGAAGGTTGTCTTTTTGCACTAGTAATGTTGTGGAGTTGTATTTTGTCTCGCATCAATTATATCGTCGGTTATATCGTTATCGCAAATTTTCAAATATATATCGTGATAAATATTTTTGGCCATATCGCCCTGCTCTAATCAGAACTAATTAAGTTGTGTAAAAAGACAGGATGAATCTGGAAGTGATCCAATCAGAAGTAACCTCGTTGTGCAGCAAAGTTAGAAACACGGTCCTGACAAACAGGACGGGGCTCCCATTGAGCTCCCCGACATGACAAAATGTCAAACTCGAGAGGAAGAGAAGGACAGACAAACTGTGGAGCACCTCTAACCAGTAAAAACACAAACTTTTACACTTTATATTTTTAGTCAACAACACAGTTTAACACGGAGCATGAAGCTGCCACACAGAGTTTATAGCTGCTGCTGATTTTCAACCTTTGTCCCTTGTTGGGCTTTTACATTCACAACACTCAGTTACATAAAACCATTATATACTACAATTACAAAACTACAAAGAAGCTGACACACAAGCTATCACAGTGTGTGTGTGTGTGCACATGTGTGGGGCTGTGCTCTGCCTCCAGCATCAGCTCATTTGGACAGTTGGTCAAATGAGCTGATGCTGCTTCTAAGTTCCCAGTGATCCACAGCTAAACCTAATAAAAAACATACGACTCAGGGCTCGCAAAATTTCAAGATCCCTGGTAGCCCTTCTGGCAGGCACTCTTCAGTTTTTGTTAGCCCAAAATAAATTAAAGTAGCCCAAATTAAAAATGTTTTGTTTCCTTTAAAATTAATCAAGAAATAGTTAAAACACAAATTACAACATTGTATAAAAATTACAATCATCAACTCAAATACTTGGTTCTAATTGAACAGAAACTTCTATGAACTTGTAAGAACTGTGCAGAACATGAATCAGTCTGTGTCAGATCCTGAATCTGACATTTCCACTGAAGTCACGGGTAAGAGGCAAGTGGAACCAAGATCGAGGCCATTTGCTTTTTGAAGTTTGCAAAGACTGCTAAATTGTCCCAAAGGTAGTTCACTCTGCAACATAGCACGCTGCTCTAAACAGCTTTTTCAGGACTTCTTGTTGTGCTTGGTTTATTTTCAGTATGTTATTTGCAATTGGTGTTTGTTCTGGGAAAGATAGTGCAGACTGAGCAATAATGCATTTCTTGCATTTGTCATGGGGTCTGATGGGGTCTTTCTTAAAATTACTGGTCCCAGTAACAAAGGCGCTTGTCGACTCAGAAATCGAGGGAAACTCACAACACACCTGGCAGAACATCATGTTATTTAGCTCGTCATATGGCAGCCACAGAAATTATTTTGTCCATGAAACCATAAAGCTGCACTTTCTTTTTGCCTTATAGTCTCATTTGTCATAACTTCTCCATTTTGTGGTAAGCTTTTCTTTGGCTGTCACTTCTTCACCCTGACCTGTCTTATTTGGCTCAGCAGAACTGAAATATATGTCCTGCTGGTTTTACACACACACTCACATAAGCTCAGCAATTCTCTGCGCGATCAACCTCTCACATGTTTAAGCTTGCTGTGGGAGATTTCACTTGTCATGTTTGCATAGTAAGCTAACGATTAATAAGACGATGTCAGAGGAATTGGTGCACAAATTATCATCACTCACAGATCAGTGCTGTCGCTCTCTATAAACAGTTCGCGCGATTGCAAAGTGAAAGCAAAAAACAAGCGCAAATTCAAACGCGATTTCAATATGTCACATATTGACAGTGGCTCACCGATGCCAATGACATAATTACCCAGCTACATTTCTGAAAGAATGCAAAAGCATTGACATATATTTTTCCTGTGTAAAACAAACGACGGTGGATGGAGCAGCTACAAAGTTCACTTTTCTTCATGTTGGAGTTTGTTGATCAAGTGCTCTGATAAAGGACCATGTATAGGTGTAGACAGGCTCCTCATCAAACTATGGTGTCATAACGGGTTCTGTGTCCAAGCTGCAGGACTACATGCAGTGAGGGGCTGTGTCCATGTTAGAGACTACAGACTGGCAGGTGTTCAGACAGGCAGCAGTGAGGACCTGAAGGAAAACACGTCGTCTTTTCTGACTACATAAGGAAGCGCATACAGCACCTGGGGCAGAGGACTCCTATCAGTGCTCAGTACGACATCAGGCCCCCTCTCACATAGACAACAATGACTCATAAGTTTATGGAGCTCAGTTGTGCATTTCCTGAGCTGCAGGCCACAGAGCCTGCACAGCCACTGTGCTCAGCCCACAGCTGCCCACACCGATGACCTGTGACTGAAAGAGCTACAGGATGAGATGTTGTTCATGCTGCAGGTGGAGGACCTGACACATGGTGTGGGGACAAATACCTCATCCTCAACATCCAGACAACCAGGCAGATAGTTGTGGACTTCTGCAAACCTGGCACTTCCCCTGCTCTCTAATTAGATAGAGTAGACGGCCCGTCCATTACGTACCTCTGACTAACACCATCAACACTACACCTATTAAGAAGATGACCTAGCATGTGCTGGACTGAATGCTGTCCTTCGACAGCTGTGTGGTGGAGCGCGTCCTGACCTACGCCTTCACTGTGTGGCATGGCAGACGCACTGGGGAAGGAGCTGCAGACGGTAAAAGTCTGCAGACTTACCACGCATCAGTGGCACCAACACCATTAGATGTAGAACAAGCACCACCTGTAAGCACAGGTGCTTGCTCTAATGCCTAGTAGGAGGAGGCCGCGCTGCGTCCAGTAAAAAACCTTCAGCCCGACTGTTAAACTGCTCCACCCTCAATAGTCAACACCTTCCACCTCAACAACACGACTTACTGAACATGAGTCTGTGAAGTGTTGATGTCACCCACACCTGACAGCAGCTGTGCAATATTCTGCTTCATAATGATTCCTTCTTTATATTTATGGCTGCCACGATTAGTCGACTAGTCACGAATCGTCAACGACTAATTTAATAGTCGAGGCGTCGTTTGAAGCTTTGTAAGACGCAGGAATAACTAGTAGGATTTAAGAGTGTGGCAGCACAAGGATGCCAGCTGCCGTTAAACACCAAAGAAGAAGAAGAAGATGAGTCTGGTATCCTAGCTGTGTCCAAATTCAAGGTCAGCATCTTCTGTCATGGACCAACCTATCCCAGAATTCATAGCACAGCCCAGCCAATTCCAGTTTCCAGCAATGGCCGCAGCTACTTAGTGTTAATGTTACTCTTATTATTCTTTCTGGGTCGGACTCCTGGCACATTGTTTCCAATGGATGATGATCTGACTAGTCGACTATCAAAATAATCGTTTGTGGCAGCCTTATTTAGAGGGTAAGACAGGGGACTCAATGTTATGTTTAGTAGCATAGTGCATATAATGAGACTAAAAAGTGTGTTTCATTCATATCTTGTCCAGTAGTTGAATGACAATAAAGCTGGGTGTAGTAGACAGACACGTCCTTGGTACTACAGCTGGCCCCTGAAACATGCCGACATCAGTGTGGAGGCAGAAGCCATCGTTCCATGTTTGGCTACCTTTACAGCTCCACACGCACAGTTCAGACACCAGACCAGAGAAGCTGGTGTCCAAACAACAAACTCATATTCACATCACGAAGTGAGCTTTGCAGCTCCCGGTTTCAAATTCAGCCACACAGTGCAACAACATCAACAGCATCTACACACTTCCATCAAACTGTCACCTCACAACAGACCATGTCATCTGTAAGCTCCGCCCTTTCACCATGGATATTATTGCTTCTGCATTCAAATGATCCACTTTATGCAAATAGTAGTGAAGCGTACACGCTTTGCCTACAGGTGTGTTTCCTCTAACAGCAGTCTGAGGTCAGCGTCGGGCTCCTGTGATGGTGTGTGGTGACAAACGTGGCATGGCTCTGGTCTCTGGATGGTTGATAGTTCTACATTATCTCCATCTGCAGAAAGCAGAAACAGCAGCAGCGATGCTTCTGCCCTCGGCTAACATCTATTCACAACTACTTCCCTGTATGTCTTTGTGAGTGAACTGGTTGTTATGGTAACATGATGTGGAAGCATAGATGTGTGCTCGGCTGCAGGGACCGTACAGCTGTGCAGTGTGTTAAATGTGTAAAAATACCTGAGCCACATGCAGGACGCATCTGCACACGCTCAGATCCTCATCAGCAGCACTGGACTGTGACAGCAACAGTTGTCATAGTAACAGGACTGTTGGTAGCTTCATTTCTTTCATGCACGCAGCTCGTCCTGACTGAAATCCCTCCATTAAACCGCTTTTCATATCAGTGTGTATGTCGACTCGTGTTTATGTTCAAGACTAGGCTCTTTTGCACCTTTTTGCTCTACGGCATGCTGTCATCTCTCCTATAAGCTCACAATCACAGTTTCGCTCGTGTAGAGTCAAGAAGACAGGAGCCGCCTTTGGGGATCAAAGATCTCAAAGGTTCTTATAGGTGAGCCTGTGCAAACTGCTGTTCTTTCTTTCTGCAGCATCCAACACGAATACCTGCATGGGTAACGCCCATGTGAAATAACTGAAGCAACACACAGGTAAGTCCATAGGTTTTTGGACAATGACACATTTTGTGTCATTTTACCTCTGTACACCAGAGTGGACTCTACATGAAACTGGAGTTGTGGAGACATCATTAGGCTCCAGGTCACACCGCCCTTGCCAAGGTGTCCCCTAGTAGGACGATGGAGTCACCAGGCAGAGCACCCTCCATCACCCCACTCAGTGACTCCAAGAAGACTGCAACTGATAGTCAGGACCTGTCCCCCGACCCAAAGGGATGTACATGACTACTCAACTAGCCGACTAATCTTTGCTGTCACTATTCAGTACCAGACTTACCAGTCATTCAGATAAGCCAGAGAAAATTGCTAGATGATTTATTGTTTTGTTACTTCAGCTTTTATTGAAGCGGTTGTCATATTCTGTCATATTCAGCCAAGCATCATGTGTCATTATAAGAACGTAATAATGCCTTTTAAACACCTTTCGTATTAGTTTTCGACGTTTTCCATTAAACAGTTCTTGAATTTAACTTAATCTCTGAGTGTTTCTTCATTTCAGACTGATAATTAGTCTAATTTCTTTTCCACAGTTAATCGGCTAACAAATTAGTCGCCAGGATTACACTGAGGTGAGCCTAACGATATCTAGCTAGTATCTCTCAACTTCACGCACTAGCTCATGCTCCTTTCCCACCAAAGAAGTGACATTCCATGTCCCGATAGGAATCTGACTGCTAGGGCCTCCTCCCCGACTGCAGTCCGACACAACACTGCAGCCGACCTTACAGTGCCTCCTGTGGTGGGTCTATAGAAGGCGGGCCCATGTTGTCTCTTCAAGCTGCGGCCACCAGACACTCTCCTTGGAGCTCCCTCCCCAGGCATTGCTCCAGGTTGGGGCCCTAGTAACCCTATCCCAGCTCGGGTAAACTGGTTTAGACATAATTTAGTTCCTTTCATAGGGGCTGGCAAACTGTCACGTGACTCAGGAGTGGAAGGCAGTTCTTTACTCAGAGGGTGTAAAGTGGGGGTGAAGGTGCTGCTGACCTCAACTGGGGATATATTCGGGGGTGGAAGGAATATTTTGGGACCTCCTTAGTTGTATCATTGTAGTAATCGAGAATTTGAGTAGTCATCGTCAGTCTGCTTGTCTATCGACCGCGCATATCGGCTCTTGCAGGGCAGTTTACAGCGTGGACATTACTTTTATTGCACAGAAGGTCAAGAATGTAATGGTAAAGTGTAAACCGCATGACGGACAGAAACTATTATACTGCTAACATAACTTCGGCTCTTTGCAAACACCTGCACAGACAGCATGCTAACGCTAAAGCTAGCCAAAAATCCAGAGTGACGCTAAAGCTGAGTAAATGCCAGCATAGGACCGCGGTCAAGTGTGCCGTCACTCCACCTCATCGGGTAACAGATGTCACGAAGCAGCCTTCATTTCTACCTGTTCATGTGTGGAATCACTGTGGCGTCGAAGCGTCTTTCTGCTGGTTTTCATCTTTGTACTGTGCTGCTGGCTTTGTGCTCAGACCTAAACACTGAGAAAGATCCTCATCAGGACAGGGATTTGTTTTGGTGTGTGGGACTGTACGTTTAGATTTAAATGGCAATTATGAGACACTGTTTTTCAGGTTGTGTTATGAGGAGTATAATGAATAATTTTCTCTTTGGAGTAATTAAGTAAGGTACTGCATTACTTTTAATAAAATTGTTCATTACTTTTTTGAATAATGACACTGATCACAATGAAGAGAGGAAACACATCCAAAATGGACAAACATTTGACCAAAAACATGCAGTTAATTTGTTCACATGTCTTTGATATGTTGCTTACTGATGGTGGTAACTGTTAAAGCAGACCTAGTGAGATCCCAGTGAGAATTGACAAAATATCAAATCGATAAATAATATCAATAATGGAATTATTGCCATTCCCATCACTAGTCTTTACCTTTCAATATAAAGCACCTTGACACAACTGTTGTTGTGATTTGGCGCTATTTAAATGAAACTGTCTGGGGATGAGTGGGACGATTCACTGGTTCACCCTTAAGGCTATGCTGGGGTACTGCAAAGGAGAGTTTGTCTGTTAGCTGAACCTCACATGTACATGAGACAATGCAGCTTTCGTCCAGGACCTGGAACACTTGACCATTCACTTACTTCATAGTAAGAGTCCAGTTTCACCAGCTGAGAACATCTAGAGCAGGCATGCCCAAAGTCTGGCCCACAGTCAGATTTCACGTGACCCGCAGCTTCAGTCTAATTATGTATTATTTATGGCTCACTTCCTTAGTCCGAATAAATAAATCATGACTTTAAAAATGCAATTCCTTTTTTCACCACATGGTGGCAGCACATTTTTCAGCTACCTGCACCTGTGCTGTGAGCCCGCCCTTCTCTGCTCATTTCTGCCATGGCGACAGTACAAAAAAAAAAGAGGTTGACAGTGAGGGCCGCCGCTTTCAGGAGCGGTGGGAATAGCAGCATTTTTTTACTGAAACTCGAGGCAGTTGTGTTTGTCTGATTTGTAAAGAGACTGTTGCCTTGTTTAAGGATTTCAACATTAGGAGACACTACGAGACTAAACTTGCTGCAACATATAACAAGCTAACAGGGAGTGAGCGCACTGAAAAGCTGAAGCAGCTCCAAGCTGCTCTGGCTTCGCAACAGCGATTAATCACGCGGGCCTGTGGGACACATGAAGATATCAGCAAAGCCAGCTACGAAGTGTTAATAGCTAAACATGGCAAACCTTTCACTGAAGGTACGTCTCTCAAAGACTGTGTCATGAAAATGGTGGAGAACATTTGCTCCGAGAGGAAGCAAGAATTTCTGAATGTTTGCTTGGCACGCAACACTGTGGCACGCAGAGTTGAGGATATATCGTCAGACTTCGACAGGCAGCTGGGGGACAGAGGAGTGGATTTTGATTATTACTCATTAGACTGCGATGAAAGCACCGATGCATCTGACACCGCGCAACTGCTGATTCTTTTACGAGGAGTCGACGACAAGATGAACGTGACAGAGGAGCCGCTGGATCTCAAAAGCCTTAAGGGTCAAACCAGAGGATTGGCTTCTGTTTGTGAAGCTGTTGATGATGTGACGCTACCATGGAGTAAAGGCATCATTACTGATGGTGCACCTGCTGTGGCGGATCTGCAATAAAGTCAGCAAAGAAGCAGGTAACGCTGTTAAACTTCACTGTATCAATCATCAGCAGGCTCTCTGTGCCAAACATCTCAAATTTGATGATGTTATGAAACCAGTAGCAAAGACAATCAACTGTATTCGCTCTAAAGCTCCGTACCACCAACAGTTTCAGCAGTTTCTGCACGACATCCAGGCTGAATACAGTGACATAATTTATCACAACGATGTGAGGTGGTCTGCACTACAGCGATTTTTCTCTCTCAGACAGAATCAGACAGTTTTTGGATGAGAAGGGACAACCAGTGGAAGAACTGTCTGATACTGTATGGCTGGCAAATCTGGCTTTTTGGTCGACATCACGAAGCATCGGAATGCGCTGAATGTTAATCTTCAAGGAAACGACGCAGTGGGGAGCCAACTATACGCTCACATCAAGGCCTTTGGAAGCAAACGGCAACTTTTCCAAAGACACTTGTCCCTAACAGAGCCCTGTACCGCACACTTCCCAGCTTTGAAAGAGGTTACTGACAGTTTCCCAGAGGACATTAATGCCCAAATGAAGAGTTACGCAACAGCTATCGCGTTTCACATATTTGTGTGAGCAAAATTCTCTCTCATGAACTTAAAGAAGAACCCTGTGAGATCAAGGATGAGTGTCTCCCACGATATTTTACGCATCTCAACCACTGCCCTCAAACCAGACCTGATCGCTTTACTAAAATCTCGATCTCAGTATCACCCCTCTCAGTAGTGCAGGGATGTCCAAATTACTGGAGAGCTGCTACCCTGCATGTTTTAGTTCTCTTTCGGGTTTAGCACAGCTGAATCAAATGATGGCTCATTTTATTAAACATTTAAGATTTGGCTTTAACTGTTGATGTTATGCTCTTAACTCATAGTTGTGTGTGTTGTGTACATATTGTGTATATTTACATATGTGTAAATATGTGTATTTCTTGTGCAAGTGAACTTCCCAGTTGTGTAATCTTCCTGTAGATGTGAAAAACTTTGGCTTCCTGAAAGATCTTGTAAAAGTGAAGGGCAAAATTCACTTTTTGTTTAACTTTATTGATAACAGACCACTTTTCATTACTTATAACTCCTGTTTAAAATGTTCATGAGGCAAAGATATTGCAAACTCATGGAAATGTAGGGTATTCTTCACAGTTTGTTCAATGTTATCTGACTCTCCAGATATAAATGAAAGGCACAATTGTGTCTTTAGAGTTGTTCCTGCTTGCCTGAGTGGCTTTTATTTAGGTACAGTTCCATTTTAAAAATAAAGGTAATTGTGACCATTAAAATTGTTCTTCATTATATTTTCATGCAACTTTGTTACGGAACCATTGGCCCCTGGGCATCTTCACTTTATAAAATTTGGCCCTCTTTGCAAAACGTTTGGACAGCCCTGATCCAGAGCATCATGAAACCAGCCAGGACTGCCTAGTGCACAGTAGGAAACATGGCCCTGACAGGGCTGGATGTAAAGAAATTTTCTTAGGGTGGCATGGAGATCAGATGGGGTGGCAAATCAAAGCCTTTTTAAAACAAACAAACACATACGCAGGTGTTACATATGGTTAAAATGATTTAAATGCCGTAAGTATACTTACAGCATTTATATGTAACGTGTACATATATACATGTCGCTCATACACGTTACATATAAATACAGTCAATAACTTAATTATTCTCTGTAGCCCACATAATTAAACATTTCAGTTGCATTAAATGTGTATTTTGATGCTATGTACTGTACAGCCTGTATAATAAATAAATATGTAGCCCAATAAGTATAAAATCCAGAAAGCTACACAACATGGGGCGGAAGTTCACACTTTGTTTGTTAGAAATAATCAAATTGTTTGTCCCATTTATAGCAACCGAAAATAAAATAAATACATAATTATAATAAAGGTCAATCAAATGGACCAATATGGCAAGGCCATGATGATCCACTTGGTAAAATAAATCCGCTTGGCGTCTTTCTTGGCCTTAAGACAACAATTCTGATGGCTAAAGATCCAAACGGGACAACAACCACAACAACAACAATCAAATTGTTGCTTAATTTACACAAAGTGTCAGAGATCTGCACCGTCAACAAAAATGAAGCCTAAATTTTCATGATTTGTTGGGTTCACTCTCTGAGGTCCAAAATATAACCGGCCAGTTTTGATTTTCTAAATTTTGATTTTGTATTTCATCTTTAAATTGTTTCATTTTTGTAAAGCGCTTTGGGTGCCTTGAAAAGCGCTATATAAATCCAATCCATTACTATTATTATTATTTTATCTTTTTTGCCTTGTTTGGTCTCATTCGCTTCAGCTCAACCTCACGTGTCGAATTTACACTTCTTTCATTGACATGCTGTAGTAACACAACTGATCTAAAATCACACAAAAAACATAAATTCCTATAAGTAGTTATAGGTTTTTTTTTTCAGAGTGTAACAACCAACCACCTGTGTGAAATCTGAAATGTCCATGGTGTTCATTCAAAATGTGCTCTGGCACAATCATAGGCATGGGTTGCTACTGACAACAAGTAATAAAGCCGGTCTGCGCTGTGGGCTGAACCATTTGTTAATGATGGAGGGGGGTAACACTATGCAATATATTCAGTGTTAACTGTAGCTAGGCTCAAAGTGTTATTGCAATCTTATTTCAATAAACAACACTGTCATATGCAAAACACCCTCTAGATCTGCCCCTGGCCCTGAGAAAAAATTTCCCAGTTTAAACATCTGTTATGTTTTCTTGTGAATAAAATGTGGACGTATGAGATGTTCAAATGTGGTTTTTATTTACAGATTGCACAGTGTCTCACTGTTTTGGAACCTGGTTAGTACAACGAATCGAGGTTGGAGTGCACAGCACTATCACTGTTACAGCTGGAGTGGGTTCTACTATTACTTAGTGATGGGACGTTCTGTATCGAGGCTTCGGAGCGTGTGTCGAGTAATGGAGGGGGCGTTTCCGCGAAGCGCGTATCGAGGCTTGCTTCATTTATGGGAGGAGCTGAAAATGATGACGTCCGAAGTCTCGCTGCCCGGCTGTACCACGTGACTGGTTCATGAAGTGGTTCGAACTTTGCCGCGAGATATGACAGCGATATAAACCCCTCAGACTTCATTCAAAAATGTGGGTGTTTGATGGAGAGTTGTTGACGTTAGTGAGAGTTTGGAGACCGTTTGGAGGTTTATGAGAGTGAGGAGAGAAAGTCAGGAGAGAATGGAGCCAGCTAAGAAGAGGAGCATGTCCTCCCCTGTGTGGGAACATTTTGATCTTATTCCTCCCAACGAGGTATGTAAATTTCTACAGAAGATGTATTTTCATGATACTGATGGTGCAATACAATTTATGTTGAGCTGTCTTGACTTTTGTACAAGGTGAAGTGTTTTCTATGTGCCAGGGAGCTGGGATATAACAACAACACCTCATCCATGCTTAGGCACTACAGAGCTTTGCATGAGAATAAGGGGGACACCGATTGTGGAGCAAGACCAGGTGAGCCATCAAATGCAATGATAATATAGGATGCAGTAATGTTACTAAATGATATAACAATATTATACAACTGTTATAAGTTACGTGTGTGATATTTATATTTGTGCTTTATCTTTATTGTCTTTCCTCAGGAGAACAATCTCAAATAGATGAAGACCTGGTCAGCATGGTGATTGAGGACTCCCAGCCATTTAGCATTGTGGAGGACAAAGGATTCAAAAGATTTGTTAAATCATTAAATCCTAGCTATGTTCTCCCCACTAAAAAGGTCATAAAAGCAGTGAAAATTTAGTTTTTACAGAATAAAATGTGAACAGGCAGGACTGAGGCTCAAAGCCTCAGTGTGTAGCTGTCCATACCTCAACGTTACAAAAGCACAACTACTGTCCACACCCCAACCACACCTCACCTCACAGTAAATGATCATTTCCATTTCAAGCATTTCCAAATAATCATTTCCCATACTGCCACTATAAATATACACAGTATACTGCCATCACTACAATATACATGTTTTACACACTCCTTTTGTTGTTGACATTTACAGGCTGTGTGCAAAATGCCACACTTTTCAAATTCATGCCAGCTATTATTTTTACGTCCAGTAGGTGTCCTGCTAGAGCAAATGAAGCTTCATGAAGCTTCGCGTTGGGGTGAACCAATTGGATGAAAAGCTTCAGTGCTTCATGGGGCTTCATCTGCCCATCACTACTATTACTATGGATTTCATCACAACTAGAACACAGCCCTGTTTACCTGAGCACAGACCACCTGAGCACAGACCACCACACACATCTTGCTTCACTCTTATTTGAAATGAAATCTACAGAGAGCTGCAAACACAATAACTAAGAGTTGTTATAGAACTTCTTTCAGACTTGCCACTCAGGCTCTCGTGGCTGTGAGAATAACATTGCAGTCATCACACAGCAGCACTAAATCTTCAAAACTCAGCTGATCGTCAGAAAACACACACCTGGGAGGTTCCGATCACGTGACTGCTGAGTGTACATAGACTGTAAGTGAAGATGGAACCTGCTGCTTCCGTGGACCTGAGATTTCCTCCAATCATGCGAGTGAATTTTTAACAGTGAGCGCACTTTATGTGTTGGCGTGGACGATCACACACTTTTACAGTGATGTCACATGACTGAGCCCGGAAGTGTGCACGCATGAATGAAGTGAACTCACAGGCTTCCACACACACAGAGCCAAGCTGAAAGCTTCGACTTCTAAATCGAAACTTCAAGATAGTTTCTCGGTTTTGAGTTATTATCTATCAAGTCTGAGATCTTAACTCGACATTTTGAGAGAAGTATCACAAAAGTTTTCTTCAGTCGCGTAAAGCCGGCTCCACAGCTCTCCTACTCTTTAACCTGATGACAACATGACAGCGAAAACTTTCAGCAGCCCCACCTTTCATCCTTTGTTTCAAGCTCGAGCTCTTCACCTCTTGCGCCTGCGCAAACACGCGCCGAAGAGCTGCCCCTCGACCCGACGAGTGTATGTGTGAGTGTGGGCGGTGAATCTTCGGAAAGAGTAAACTTGAGCAGCGGCTGGAAGCGCAGTCCCGCGGCTGCGGGAGTTACCTTGGTGAAAACCTCCAGGTCCTCGTCCTCGTCCAGGTCCAGCATGTGTTCTGAGAAGTCTGCAGGGACCGTGTGCCCGCTCATCGCTCTCAGCTCCGGAGACTAACTAAACACAAACTTCCACCTCAACTCCGCGCAGCAGCCGCACTCAGAGGCCCGCCGAGGATGCCACTTCCTCTAACGGCTTTCAAAGTAAAAGCTGCGACCGGTCACGTTTGACTTTGGCCCGGAAGCTGAGTTCTCGTTGTGCGTCTTTGTTGTTCGCAGTAAAGTTGAGTGTTGGCTGTAGATTGTTCATGTTTTTTGGCCAAAATGCTGAGTGTACATGTGTTGCCTCATAAAGAAAGGCCATGAGCATGATTTAGCCAGAAACGTGTCTGAACAGGACCACTGGAGTTCTTTTATTTTTAAGTCATTCTAATTTTTCTTTTCATTTTATATTTTCTGTTTGTTTATTTTAAAGTTTGTTTTTCTGTTATGATGACATATGTGCTATTTATTATGTATTATTAAATGTTAAGCTTAACAGATCCAACAAAGTCAAAGTGTAAAAGCGCTGCCCCATAATGTGATTATAGTTTTGCAACACTGCAGTATCGTTTTAGCCTTTTATTCTCATTCATTCCAGTGAACTCAAACTTAAAACTAGGAAAGAAAAATACTGACAGCAACCTGTTTGTTTGATCCCTGGCTGCTCCAGTCTGCATGTCAAATATCCCTGTGCAAGATACTGACTCCGAGTTGTTCTTTGATGGCTTGTATGAACGGGTAAACAAGACAATTTGTATAAAGTGCTAATAATAATAATAATAATGATAATAATAATAATAATAATAATAAAGGTCAGGGCTGTCGCATGTCTACCAGAGAGAGAGAGAGAGGTTTTCTCTTTGACTCCTGATTTGTATGACGTCTTCTTTGCTTATGTGTCTCTGTGTATTTAGCCTTTTTTACACTTTTATACCATTTATATTTTCATTCACATGGATTTTTAAACATTTTTAAAGATTTATTTGAAGTGCATACATATTTGAATTTTATACGGTTTATGAAAGAACAATTATTACTGTAAGTTCTGCATCCATGACTCTACTTAAGTAACAATATAGAAGCCTTAGCTTCAAAATATATTTCAAGTCATCATTCTGTTGAAGAAAGGTTGTGAGCTCTGATATACTGTTAGACCTTCCACTCCTGATATTCCTGTACCTCTGTCCTCTATGAACTATGGATCCAGTGTTTAGGAACCAGTGAAAATTAACACCCGCACTACGCCCAGAACACGGTCGTATTTCCTGCATATTTGGCTGAGCGACACTTCCACTTACCTGCAATCTTGTCAACAAACAGGCAAACTGTGTGTTTATTTAGGGGAGTGTGGCTGGCGCACAGGCTGCACTGACAGTCAGCCCCACCAGCACCAAAAGATGTCAGTGTTGCATAAGGCTGTGCAACAATGTGTCACACCTCAGGCTGGACCACCACTGCACGCTCACACAGTCACCTTCCCTACACTTTACAGCAAACGCTGTGCCTGAAAGAAGCAAAGGAGCTCCTGCACAAAGAGTTATTTTTTCCTTTTGAATGTGAGAGAATCTTCATTTATTCACAATGAAAAATAAGTTTCTCTGCAATTTTTTTTTTCTTTGTGATTCGATTTTCTCCTTTACTGTCTACTTTCACTACACAATTTAAGGGTACAGAAAAACTGACCACAATATCCAAATTTCACCTTTCTGCAGGACTGCTGCAGTCTGCTCTGTTACATGATACAAACAGAAGCATCTGCAGGTTACCCTGGCAAAGACTAAGTGGGCTGTGGACAGGAAGAGGACCAGAACCGTGCCCATCCCTGGAGTCTGTGTAGAGACACAATAGCACTCTACAGGAAGAGCCAGAGTCATATGTTATCTGCAACCACTTCTTTCAGCTGCTCCCTTTAATAGTCCCCACATCTCATTCTATACCATCTTCTTCTGTTTTACACCTACCCTCTGCATGTCTTCCTTCACTAGATCCATGAACCTCTCTGAGGTCTTCCTCTTTTCCTCCTGCAGCACCATTTTCACCATCCTTTGTCCACCATACCCACTATTCATCCCCTGCACATGTCCAAACCACCTCAGCCTTGCCTCTCTAACTTTGTCTCCAAAGCACTCAGCCTCAGCTCTTGTATTAATTTCTAGTTGTGGCGGGGCGTGGTCTGAGGTGCCGCTGCGAGTGAGGCGAACGCACCAGCGCGGCATCTGCAATCACACCTTGCCGGCTTTAAAATCTGTACTGGGTCGTGAGAATTGTTGTTGTTGGTGTGTATGTTCGGCTGGCGGCTGGAAAGCTGCAGCCACGTGTGAACAGCAACCAGTGAATAAAAGCAAGATGCTGAATAGCATGAATGTGTGGACGGATCTGCCGTGTGTTCTTTACACTAGTCATGTCCATGTTTTTTACACCCCATGAAGCCATGAACATCGTCAGCTGGCCTCCTGTCTTTCTGTCAGAGCCACCATCTCCAAACCATCCTTCATAGCACCCCTGACTAAAGGACTAGAATAGAATAACGTTGTTATTCACATCAATGGAGAATTGTCTTCGCTTCACCAAGTCATAAAGCAATCAAGTTACTTCATACGAACCAACAAAAATAACATAAATATATAATAAAAAACACAATGAAATATAAGTTTTAATATACAAAACTTTAATACAACAATTAAACAATATATGTCACAGCATCTCATTGTTTAGTATACTGACTGCTTTGGACACAAATGATCCCTTATCCACCTACCACTAAGAGGCAGGACGTTCTCCCCGACAGAGGGGCTGGCTGCCACATTCAGGTGGTTAAACCTGGGGAAGGTTGATGCAGATGACCATGTTGCCGCCGCACAAATGGCTGAGGCCCACTATGTGGCCACCCCTCTGGGTAGAGTGGGCGCGCACTCCAGAAGGGAAACCCTGAAGAGGCATATGCCTCCTAAATGGTGTCCACGATCTAGTGGGACAACCAGGTTCTAGAAAGCTGTCGACTCAGGATCCCTGAATGGACGGCCGGGTACTGACTACACTGCCAAAGCATGGCCAGAGCACAAGGCAGCCTGGTGCTGAGCTGCCTCCTGGGCCAACCTCTGAGTGGGAGCTGTTCGAAGCTCACCTGAATGGAACAGGTGGAATTCAGACAGGGCCTTCAGTAGGAATGCAGGGCACTGATGGCCTGCCTTACCTTGGGGACCTTCAGCATCTTGCATCTCAGGTACTGAAGATAGTGGTTGAGGCCCCTGAGATCCAAAATCAGGCAGAGTCCCCAGTCCTGCATCCTGCTTGGGAACCAAAAGATAGTGTGAGAAAAGCCCAGCTTGGTGGTCCCCAGCATCCACCTCCCATATTGCACATTTCCCCAGGAGAGCTGAGTGTCATGGGCCTGGGTCTGGTGACCCAGGGTTCATGAGTGTTTATGAACTTGAATATATTTGATGGGTTTGCCTTGGGCTAGCAGTCCTCACAGGTGAGTGTGTTCCCCCGGGAGGCCGGTCACACCTAAGGGGGATGATGGCACACACCTGCTGCTGTTCAGCCTTGTCTGGGGAACTACTGGGGAGAGTGGCTGAGCTCTGGTCGACGCTGGATCGTAAAGTTTGGGATGGACATGACGGCGGGGTCTGCGGAGGAACTGCAGGTGGTCTCCCAGTTCATGGAAAATTAAAACCAAGGCTCTGCCCCCAGAGCAGACCAAGCTGCCTTGCATTGTAAGGCAGACAGGGAAGAGGGCTGGCCGGCTTGGCCCGAAGAAAAGTCAATGGGGAGGTAGTTGACATGGCCCTGTGTAGCCTAGCCAGCAGGGAATCCATAACCCTAGAGTCTCTGCTCGGGCATGTGGCCTTCACAAGAAGGGAGCTAGCGAGTGCAATCAATGGGGTGAGAGCATGATCTACTGGGGGAAGTGGGCCACAGGCAATCTACTCCCACCCATTCATGTTAGAGAACCTCCTACTGGCAGGGGAACACCTGTGCAAACTCTCTCCATGCGTGAATTAAACAGTCCATGTCAAAGGAGCTTGCAAAGAAAAGCGTCTGGACTTCTTTAAGTTGCTTGAAGACGTTTCACCTCTCATCAGAGAAGCTTCTTCAGTTCTAAGGTCAAATGGTGGAGAGTCCCAGATATAAACCTAGTGGGAGTTTCCCCCCACAGAGGGACAAAAGGACCCCCTGATGATCCTCTAATCGCCTGAGCCAAGGTGTGAAACTGACTTGACCTTAGAACTGAAGAAGCTTCTCGGATGAGAGGTGAAACGTCTTCAAGCAACTTAAAGAAGTCCAGACGCTTTTCTTTGCAAGCTCCTTTGACTACGATGACCTGGATGACTGAGAACCTTCACAGACATAAACAGTCCATGCTCTCTCTCATAGGCATCTCCATCCACAGGTGTGTCATCTCCACTCTTCATCCTCATCGTAATTGCTCACACTTCCTGGTTGTGATCTACCAGCTACCAGAAGTAAATGGAAAGCTATGCACAGCCCTGTGTTGAACTGGATCAACGAACCAAAGAGCCAGCAATGAGTGATGACAGTTTTACCTGATCCTGCACCAACTATGAGCTTCATTGATATGTAAAGCTTGCAGCCTAATATTAAAAGTGGAGAAGGTATCCAGAGTATGTGCAGAATAGGTTGATTGCAGTGGAGTTCACTAGAAAGTTTTCATTGTTTTAAACTCACAGTTTCGCTTCACTACAAAGAAATTCTTTGTTCGTTCTTCCATTACGAATAAATATACTTCAGATTATTTGTATTTAAGCACTTGGGCATTTTTGCAGTGCACTGGCGTCATGTTGCCATGACGCCAGGAATGTGCAGGAAGACACTTCTACACACTGATCACATGCAGTTCACTCAGGGTCGTATATCCTGCTTCATTTTCACCATGACACTATTCATGTGAATAACACTGCAGCACTATCAATGTCTCCTTGGAGACTGTCTAACAATGTGCATCAGTATCCCCATTTTTAAATAGTAAAACAACATTTCTCCACCTTCTTCTTTCTTCTCCCTCCTCTGCCAAATGACATCCAACCATAAATTACCGTTTCTTAATTGCAGACGGTTTGTGCAGAAATAACTCAGCTGAAAAAGTCATATATTTCCTCTTCAGCAAAGCAGTTCTCGATAAGACTCTATTCAACCAGACTGCCAGAATGTGCACTTCCTTTGGAATCATAGATGTTATTTTTTTTATTCCTGGCTCTCTTGTATTGATGTGTCATCACATCACTTGCTTAAACATCACCAATTTTTCCTAATGGACGAAGATAATCAATATATATGGATCCATTTTCTCATTTCCAACAATTACCACGAGTCTTCCACTTGCCTGGGTCAGATTGCTCAGTCTGCACTCTGCACACGTACGTACTTACATATGCACACACAGTGCCGCACATAATTATCTATTCAAACACTCCACAGGATATTTTTTCTGTATTTTCTCTAAATGCACACTGGCAATGGCATTAAAAACAATGTGTCATTCCACTTCTGGCATTTTGCAATTCAAAATGATGTGAGCGTCACCTGAGCGGAATACTGAGGAGCAGACAGAGGCGTTCCAGCCGGCAGCATTAACATACAGGAAGCCATTATCACATCTGGCCTTTGCAGCCAACTGGAAGGCTGCTGAGTGTTCGTTTGTTTGTGTGTGTCTGCACGATATGTTTCCGTGTGTCTACCTGTAAATACATGGCTGCGCGTGTGTCAGCCTTTATCCATAAATATGCATGAAACAAATACAAGGTGGTGTCCATGCCTGTGCAAATTAGGTACATATGTGTGCATGTGTCCCCATCCCCCAACCAGCTCTCAGATTAGAGGCTTCTGTAATGCTTCTACAAAGGTCAGGGTTTTGTGGTGGTTGGGCTGTAGCGGCAGGCCGTGTTTAAAGGTCACCACGCCACACCATCACATTATCTCCCTGCCATTTCATACCAGTTTGTCTGTCTGATTGATTTTTAAAATAAAGCTGCACGTCCTCCCAGGCTCAGCGTGGCTGCTTTTCTCTCACAGTGAAAACAGGCAGTCTGCGTGGGGGTAGCTCTGTGGCTGTTAGACTGGAAATCCTGTGATGGTGACAGTGATGACCGTTCCCTGCTGCATGGGTGGATGAGCTTTGTCAGGGTTCACTGTTTCGCTGTGCGTTTCGTCAGCGCAGGTGTAAAAATCAAACATCACATCAGTTGGCGCTCTGGCTTCAACACTGGTGTGTAAAAAGTGAGAGATGTGTTGTGGTGGAAGGACAAGATGGAAACGCAGCTTTACAGACATTTTTTCCCAACTGTTGTGTGAACTCATTTCTTTTGTTTGTGCATTGTGCGTATATTGCTTTGTGATGACAGCAGCTGGTGATTTGGGTCATTCGCTTGGCCGTTGCTAAGGATTTTCTCACTTTTTAATCATGTCTCCATTTCAACATCTTTGCTATCATAATGGAGCAACACTGCATATAAACTAATGTTCAACAAGACAGATGTTAGGAAAAATGCACCTGGGTTACAGTTTCTGTGAATTTCTATGAAACTGTGACTTTTGAAGCGATAATAAGAGATGAGGAACTGTACTGGAGGTTGACTTGGTGGGAACATAAAAGCGATATAAAGAATAGACTTGCAGCCTAAACACCAGGGAATGCATGCAGATGAGTGATCACAGATGTCATGAACCTCATTTTGGTGCCACGGTGTGTCCGAGCAGAGGGAAAGGTCACACCTCCTTCGATCCTTCGAGTACTTAAAGCCATTGCAATGGATACTGAGCAGGTGATGTTGGATTTGGGGTCGATAAATATTTAACAACAGTTACTGAACACATGGGTATTCAGAGCTGCAGACTGAAAGTGAGAAAATGCGCAGATTGTATCTAAAAATAGAAGTCATACTGTTCCACAGGTGGCTGAGAAGATTACCACAAAGTAAGACTTTTGATATTCAGAGAGCTGCTCCTGGAGCTTTTTGCATGCACCTCATTTTACAGTCTGTTTCACGGCTGTATTAATCAATATACTGCAGTGTTACTATGTCACTGTGACATGGAGTTATACATCCGGGTAGATGGGAATCCAGGCTGTAATGTAGAGTATGCAGCCATGTCATACTAAGTCCTTTGAACCGTACAGCTAGGTTTAGTCCGAAGGAGAAACATGAGAAACCTGCCTGTCAGCTTGGATATTGCCGTATTGCACATGCACCGTAATAACAGAAATAATGCGAATTGAAATTGAAACACGAATTGAATAAATAACCAAATAAAAGTAACACACAAACAAGAGGAGCCTAAGAGAATTTATAGAGCTCATGTTGGAAAAGCAAAACGTCTTTGGCACAACATCACATTCAGACTGGAAAAGCTGCCAGTCTTTAAAATGAACTTAACATTTTTATGTTTCATATATTTATGAAACTGCTGTGAATCCTAATATCACTTGTTATGCTGCAGCTGACAAAATACATGTAATTCATAGTTAATACTGAGCAGGCTGCAGTTACACGCTATAGTGTGTATATAACCACAAAAATAGAAGTATTGACCACAGATCACCTTGTGACAATAGCTGATTCTTAATAAAAAGCGGAGTTGACAAAGGGAGATACTGGTGTCACCCCACTGTCACAGACTCCCAGTGTTCCCCTCCATTCACCAGATGAACTGGCACAGCACCAGATTTCATGCGCAGCCAGTGGCAGTGTAATCACATCAGAAAATCCCCAGGCCTGCTTCAACAATGGCTGATGTAGATCAGTGCAGTCAAACTGCTTTTACACACCATCACAGCCATTAGCCTGCACAAGTCTGAGTGGCTTCTTGGTAAGAAGGCAACAAAATGAAGGTAAATGGAAACATCCACTGTGACTATTTCCCCTGTACCACATCCAAAATGACTAAAGTAGAAAAGCATCACTGACAATTATGGATGAACTCTTGTTTTTGTGTGTTTCCAGTGTCCCCCTCCTAGCACCCTCCTCTCTGTCTAATCCTGAATGAATTGCTCTTGTTCAGGAAATTGCTGCTAAGCGTGGCAGGCAGCTCCAAACATGTTCCACTCAAAGAGAGGGAGGGAGACAGACATACAGAGAGGGATAAAATAGGAGAACTTGGCCACCTGGATGAATCAGGGACTGAACAATTAAAAATCAATTTACCGTCAAAAAATGTTGCCTTCTAATTAGGACCACATGCAGACCACAGGGCCTTTTCTGTTGAAGGGCATTTTTTCTCCTAAACCAAATTGTTTCATACTCCTATTGCTGTCCCCTCCCTAACTATCCCATTGTTTTTTCATCCTCTGCTTACAAGCCCACATAATGATAATGCAGCCGCAAATAGTGTATTATTCAGGCCCACTGTAGTACAATAGGCCTAAATGTTTCTGCCCAAACGGACAGAAATTTGTTTTGATTCCCAGCAGGTGTGCAGGGCTGGGCCCCATCTCTGTTCCAAAGGGAGATGACAATATCTCATAAAGCACAAAACTGTACAATGCCTGATAGAGTATAAACTCTGACCACATGCAGTAACAAATGCATAAACGTTAAAGAAGAAAAGCAAAAAAGGAGCTTTATGTGAGCTCTGAAAATCATCTGATCTCACAGACATAATCTATAATTCAAGTTCAAGTTAAAATTTTATTTTATTATTATTCGCCACAGGCAGTGACAGGTTGCCCTGCAGTGGAATGAACCCGCCCCCCGACCTTACACACACAACACAGACATCACATGGGGATACAAGTCAGAGAACGGTTGCATTACAGTATAACACTGAAATGTACACTACAATGGGAAAGTACAAGAGGAAAGAAAGAGACCTCTGCTCATGCTGGGCTACAAGAGGACAGCATGAGAACAGGAAACAAAAAAACTCCTCTGCACAGAAAGCACATAAATGTCCACAGCACAACATTATAGAGCACGTGACCAGCAACCAGTGTTGGGGAGTAACGGAATACATGTACCGGCGTTACGTATTTAGAATACAAAATATGAGTAACTGTATTCCGTTACAGTTACCGTTTAAAAAGGTGGTATTCAGAATACAGTTACTTTGTTGAAATAAATGGATTACACTGCGGTACTTTCCTGTTTCATGTTGTCGCGGGTCAGGACTGTTTGGGTTTTGTTTGACAGCTACGTTCTTTCGTTCCAGGCGGCAGCATTACGGTTGCCATGGTTACAGGGCGACGCTCTCTCTCTCTCTCTGCGACTGCGTGCTTCCTGGGTGAGAGAGCGCCTTTTCGTTGTTGTTGTTGTTGTGCTAAGCTAACAGGCAGAATGCTACAAGCATAGCTCTAAAGAATGTAGCATCATGTTGGATAACACCTCCCACCCACTCCATGACATGTTGGTCAGTCACAGGAGCTCGTTCAGTGAGAGACTGAGATTACCGAAAAGCACCACTGAACGACACAGGAAATCATTCCTGCCTGTGGCCATCTCCCTGTACAACGCATCCACTTAACACACTGTTTGCTGCTACAACTACACATGTTTCTTTTCCAAATATTTATTTATAAGTGACTTATGTATGTATGTATGTATATATATGTATATATTGTACTATTCTTAGTTAGCGTATTGTCTGTCTTGTCTTAATGTTGGTTTAAAATGGAGCACTGTAACAAAAAATAATTTCCCCCAGGGATCAATAAAGTATTCTGATTCTGATTCTGATTCTGATTCTGATCATGGGCAGTGTAGTCCGTGTTGCAGGGAGAATGGACTGCCATACACGTTATGGGTCTGTGAGCGCGAGGAGGGAGAAAAAGGGGAATGGAAAGGTACGAGTTGTCATCGAGCAGAAACGGGAGCTGGAAGCATGTAAATGTAATAATAACCACTGCAGCCAAACAGAGTGCCTGACGAGCCCAGTTGTAAGTAAGCTATTAAGACTCGACTGTACACTGTGTTCGTGTTTTCCTCTGAAACAATAAGTTCCGTTGGAGCAGCCTTTCAACGCCTCTCTCTGTCTCTCGCTAGCAAAGTTGACCCAGACAACAAAGTAAAGCTATTTTTCGGCTACGAGCCGACAGGGACCCCGCCGTATTAGTCAGAGGTCCCTTTACTACGGTTCGGAGTCGCGGACCTTCAGTAACAGTAATAAATCACACAGCAATAGTACATTCACGTACTATTGCTGTGTACGCATGTACGCATGATAATATATTAAGTAATCCAAAGCATTCAGAATACGTTACTGTCATTGAGTAACGTAACGGAATACGTTACAGAATACGTTTTGGGGCATGTAATCTGTATTCTGTAATGGAATACATTTTAAAAGTAACCTTCCCAACACTGCCAGCAACAGGGTCGGGTAGGGAAAAGGAGTAATCCCAGGCAACACAGCAGCCATCCTGCCACTGCACCGACTCTCCAGCGCGGGCCCAGACCCGCCTCATGTTCCCAGGAGGCATCAAGAATCGAAGGCGTTGGAAGGGGAGGGGGATGAGTGAGTGCTTATCAGTGTACGTGTGTGTGTCCAGAGTTCAGCTGAGACAGCGTCCTTCGCCCTGCCAGGCTAAGGAAACAGTCTTCCAGCCAACCCAGGTGGCCTTGCGTGGAATGGGAAGAACAGACTCAACACAGTTGTTATCAGGGAGTTTTTGTTCAGCTCCAGCCTTGAGACCGCAGCTGGCGCCGAAGGGGTAGCCGCAATAAAATGGTGGTTTTTATTTTGTGCAAACAACTCATGAGAATTTCAAAGTTGCTCTTTAACACGTTGACCCCGACACTGGTCTCTCCATCTCCCGTTGGAGAGCCGCAAGCTTCTCCATGATGTTATCAGACTTGCGCTCCGTGGTCTTGTCATTCTTGTGCTCAAAGAGCAGATTCTGAGAACTCACGACTGCAGTGAGCTGCTCCAAGATGTGATCCAACTTTCACTCAGAGGTGTTATTCTGAGTGAACTTCTCCATGATGTAATCCAATGTAGGTCTTATTCTGAGTATTCACGGCAGCCGTAAGCTTCTCCAAGATCTTAACCATGCTGCACTCAGTGAGCCCGTTCTGAGAAGTCGTGCCTCGTCCCATCGTTTCAATCCCAGCGAGCAGCCTTGTGGGGGTTTGAACAGCCGGTTCCGCTCTCTTAATTCTCCGATAAGCCAGGGCCAAGCCAGCTCCGATCAGCAAGAACCCTGTTATCGTGGTTCCGAATAGATAGATATCTTCAGCGTCCTCGATCGACAGTCCCGCCAGGCACACGATCCTCCATGTCTGCCACCCGTCCATCGTGTATCCGACAGGGAAAATACCTCCAGGACACTCAGGCTCTCCCGAGCCCAGACTTCTCATTGAGAAAAGGGTGTCAATAGCATTCAGAGACCAGTTGATCAAATCCATAATTCTCTTTTAGGTTTTAGACACAGACTGTGAGAGGCTGTTCCAGGGAAAAGTAAAAACACGAGACAAGACAAGGACATAAGAAGCTAAGCAGGGAAGATAAGGGAGAGGAGAGGAGAAAAAGTGTGACTGCCTTCGCCGAGAGCCAAACGAGTTTTTAATTTCCCAGATTCATATTTGTGTTGTTGTACTCTGCACTGTAAAATCTAATTAGTTCACAGGACTGGAAAAAACCATGCAAACTCGTTGCCTCCAAAAAATTGAGTAGAGTTTACTTAAGATGATTAAGTTAGGGCACCGTATTTATTTTGAGTAGAAGAGCATTGTATGATTTCTATTCTGTGCTTTGGTGCCGCTTATTAGACCATCCACTGTATGAAACAAGCTGTTTTAGCCTCTTAGTAAGCACTTAAAGGAATAGAAGGAAGTGAATGGGTGTGACTGGGTGAATGTGGTATGTTGTATAGAGTAGAAAGGCCGTATATAGGAATCAGACTATTTACCATTTATGAGCATCCACTATTAATGATTTCATCCTACTCTTCTCTTTCCAGGGGGATTATAAAAAAAACAATAACTGGGTGCACAAGCTTGAATTTATTTTGGGTTTTCTCTAATCTACATGGGATCAAATATATACTGGCTCAACTATATACCTTTCCCACACTAATAAGTTTCCCATAGCAAGTAACACCTCAGCAAGATGCTTTTGGTATCTTCATGCTTCTTGCTCCTCGTGTTTCTTGTTTTTTTCTGCCTGAAGACCTGAGGTCAAATTGGGATATGCCCCCTAGGGTGGTTGATAACAACCAAGCTAATATCCTGTCGTCATCGAAGATCTCTGGCAAGAAGAGGAACTCCTCTGTTAGAGGACCCAAGCTTGAAGGATAAAGACAAGTTAAAGGATGGATAAAGAAAGTCAATTTTTTGGGATTTACTTACCTGGATGATTGAGCATGCATTTGTTATTATTATTATTATTTCTATACACTGTGTTTATCCATCCATTTTATTTTATTAATATAGTGCTTAATCACAACAACAGTTGCCTCTAGGCCAGGGGTCTCAAACTCCAGTCCTCGAGGGCCGCTGTCCTGAAACTTTTCCATATTTCCTTGCTGCAGCAAACCTGAATACGATTTGTAGGATATTAGCAAGACTATAGAACGTGACTGCTGAGGTGGCAATTCAGCCATTTGATTCCTGTTATAGCAGCTCATGAGTGAATGAACATGGTCCAATAAAAGTACTTTTAGAAGTACATTTTTCCAAACGCGTACATTTACTTAAATTTACTTGAGCAGGGTTAGAGGTTGCCACTTCAGCATGCAGTCAAGTTCTATAGACTCTTGCTAATGACCTTCTAATTTTATTCAGGTGTGTTGCAACAAGGACACATGGAAAAGTTTCAGGACACCGGCCCTCGAGGACTGGAGTTCGAGACCCCTGCTCTAGGCACAAAACTCCAGCAGAGCCAGGCTCAGGGCGGCGTGGTCATCTGCCCCGACCAGCTGGGGTGAAAGAAGGAAGACAAAGCCACGCTGTGGAACAGAGCCAGAGATTGATAATAACTAATGATAAAATGTAGAGAGGTGTATAAATACATAGTGATTGAAAAAGGTGACAGAAGAAGAAACACTCATTGCATCACTGGGATCCCCCAGCAGCCTATTAGAGTAGATCAACAATATCCATCCCTAACCATATGCTTTATCAAAACAGGAACCAGAGTAAGCATCTGACAAGACTTTTAGGGCCAAGTGCAATAACCTCAGTTTTATCTGAATTTTGAAGCAGAAAATTGGAGATCATTCAAGTCAAGCCAAGACATCCCTGCTGTTTAACTAACCGGTGTGTGTTATCTGGCTTCATGCAGAGAAAAAGTTGGGTGTCATCTCCATAGCAGTAAAATGTATGCTATGCCTTCTAATGATACTGCATGTATAATTCTGTTTACATGTATAATGTAAACAGCATTGGTTCTAGCATCTTTGCCTTCAACGCCATGCTGCTCTGCTGTATGTTAATTGCCCCTTGGGGATAAATAAAGTCTTTCTGATTCTGATTGAACCCTGTGGAACGCCATAATTAACCTTAGTGTGTGAAGAGGACTCTGTGTTTACAAAAACAAACTGAAGTCTGTTATAGATACATTTGATTCAAACCACTGTAGTGAAGTACCTTCAACACCTACAGCGTGCTCTAATCGTTTTAATAAAATGTTATGGTCAACAGTATCGAAATGAGATCTAGCAGGACAAGCACAGTCCACTGTCAGAGGCCATAAAAAGGCCCCACGAGGGAAGCGAGCCAGCGTCAGGAACAGGCTGAGAGCTCGTGCACACCGCACACCTCTGCCTAGCATCCTGCTCGCCAACGTCCAGTCACTGGAGAACAAGCTTGACGACCTCAGGGCCAGGGTAAAGTTCCAGAGAGACATTCGGGACTGCAATCTCCTCTGCTTCACCGAGACATGGCTGAACCCAGCGGTGCCGGACCACGCCATCCAGCCGGCCGAGTTCTTCTCGGTTCACCGCATGGACAGGACACGGGACTCGGGGAAGTCAAGGGGAGGCGGCGTGTGTTTAATGGTGAACAACAACTGGTGCAACAGTGCGAACGTTGTTCCTCTCACACACTCCTGCACACCAAATCTGGAACTACTGTCCATCATGTGTCGTCCTTTTTATCTACCTCGGGAATTTACATCGGTCATTGTAAGTGTCGTTTATATTCCACCACAAGCGGACACGGTCACCGCCTTATGCGAGCTGCATGAGGCACTCACACAGCACCAGACACAACACCGGGACGCTGCGCTTATTGTGACGGGGGACTTTAATAGCGCCAACCTCAAACGCGCAGCGCCGAACTTTTATCAACACATCACCTGCCCCACCAGGGGTGAAAGGACACTGGACCACTGCTACACTACGGTCAAGGACGGCTACAAGGCACAATCCCGCCCCCCGTTTGGCAAATCTGATCACGCCGCCATCTTCCTCATGCCAAAATACAAACAAAGGCTGAAACAGGAAGTTCCGGTTCAGAGGAAGGTCGCGCGCTGGACGGATCAATCGGTGGCCGCGTTACAGGACGCACTCGATGACGCAGACTGGGGCATGTTCAGAAACAGCTCCGACGATGACGTCAACGTGTTTACGGAAGCGGTTGTGGGATTCATCGGGAAACTAGCGGATGATACCGTGGAGACAAAGACTATCACAACGTTTCCCAACCAGAAGCCGTGGGTGGATAAAACCATCCGCGACGCTCTGAGATCCCGCACCGCTGCCTACAACACGGGACTCATGACGGGGGACATGGACCCGTACAAAGCCGCGTCATATAACGTGCGGAGGGCGGTGAAAGAGGCGAAGCAGCGCTACGGGAGGAAACTAGAGTCACAACTCCAACAGAGTGACTCTAGGAGCCTGTGGCGGGGACTAAGGACAATAACGGACTATAAAGCACCAACAACCGGTATGACGAACGCGGCCGTGACTCTGGCAGACGAGCTGAACACTTTCTATGCTCGCTTTGAGGCTGCAGCTAAGGTCTCCAACAATGCTAGTGTTAGCGGCGCTAAGGGCTGCAGACAGGAAGATACTGCCAGCACCGGAAATGTGCTCGTCATCTCCGAGCATGAAGTAAGGAGAGCCTTCAAGAGAGTGAACACCAGGAAAGCAGCAGGACCAGACGGCATCCCAGGTCGTATCCTCAGAGACTGCGCATACCAGCTAGCTCCTGTGTTCACTGAGATATTCAACATCTCTTTATCTCAGTCGGTGATCCCCACATGCTTCAAAGAGTCCATCATTGTTCCTGTCCCGAAGAAACCCCACCCTACTTCTCTCAATGACTATCGCCCTGTAGCCCTCACCTCAGTAGTGATGAAGTGTTTTGAACGCCTGGTCAGAGACTTCATCATTTCTTCACTACCAGACACACTGGACCCACTACAGTTCGCTTACCGTCCAAATCGTTCCACAGACGATGCCATCTCTCATCTCCTCCACACATCACTCACTCACTTGGACACTAGAAGGGGGAATTATGTTAAAATGCTCTTCATAGACTACAGCTCTGCATTTAACACCATAATTCCCTCCACACTCACCACCAAGCTGGAGCATCTGGGACTCAGCTCATCTATGTGTCAGTGGATCTCCAACCTCCTAACTGGCAGACCACAGGCAGTAAGGATGGGCGGACATGTCTCAGCCTCCACCACTCTCAGCACTGGAGCCCCCCAGGGGTGTGTTCTGAGCCCCCTGCTGTACTCTTTGTACACATATGACTGTGTGGCCACTACCAGCTCCACCACCATCATCAAGTTTGCTGACGACACCGTCGTGGTGGGCCTGATCTCTGATAACAACGAGACAGCCTACCTGAAGGAGATTAGGAATCTGGAGAACTGGTGCCAGAGGAACAACCTCCTTCTAAACGTCAGTAAGACAAAGGAGCTGATAGTGGACTTCAGCACTAAGCAGGAGAGGAACTACCAGACCCCCGTCATCAACGAGTGCCCAGTGGAGAGAGTGGACAGCTTCAAATACCTCGGAGTTCACATCACGCAGGACCTGTCATGGTCCTGTCACATCAACACCGTGGTGAAAAAGGCCCGACAGCGTCTCTACCACCTCAGACGCTTGAGAGACTTCCAACTGCCCTCCAAGGTGCTCAGGAACTTTTACTCGTGCACCATAGAGAGCATCCTGGCGGGAAACATCTTAACCTGGTTCGGGAACAGCACCATGCAGGACAGACGAGCTCTACAGAGGGTTGTGCGATCAGCTGAGTGCACCATCCGCTCCGAGCTCCCTGACCTGCACTCAATCTACAGCAGGCGGTGCTGGACCAAGGCCAGGAAGATGGTGAAGGACCTCAGCCATCCCAACAACAGACTGTTCTCTCTGCTGAGGTCAGGAAAGCGATTCCGCTCCCTGAAGACCAACACAGAGAGACTGAGGAGGAGCTTCTTCCCGCAGGCGATACGGTCTCTCAATCACACCACCACACAGTACTGACCCACACATACAGTTCTTACACACACACTGGACTTTCTGGACTTTGGTTTTGCACAACACTGGTCACTATATTCTTCATTTCCAGTTAATACTTGTACAGCTGCTGTTATTGTGTATATATTTATTTATATTTAGATTTCTTCATACATTCTTATATAGTTCTATATTGTGTATTGTGTATTTTGTTGTACAGTTATTTTATTTTCAACTTTAATTTATATATTTTATCTTATTCTCCCAGTTAAATTTACCCTTCATTCTAATTTGTGTTGTACAGTTATTTCATTTTTAACCTTAATTTATATTTTATTCCTTCCTAGTTAAATTTACCCTTTTTAACTTTTCATATTTATTTCCTATCTTATTCATAGCCTTTCCTTTTTTGTTTTCTTTAGGTCACGAGCAGTTGTCCAAGCATTTCACTACATATCGTACTGTGTATGACTGTGTACGTGACAAATAAAATTTGAATTTGAATTTTCTACTGAATACCAGCTCATCTCTTTTGCTACAAACAACACAGGGTCTAGCAATTGATTCTGACTGTGTTTGTTGTTATAAATGAACTTATGAATGATAGATTTTAAGATCTTATCCAAATGCTCAACCACCTGCTCACTGCATCTCTAAGTTGCTGGGTAAAGGGAGAGTTGGAGGGCCCTAACGTGGGCAAGCAAGGCTGATTTCCAGGAGAAAGGCTTTCTGACATACATACTGTAGAGCAGTGGTTCCACTTCATAAAATATATGGCTTATGACCGACATTAAAGTACAGTAGTATAGGCCTAATAAACACCACATACAGTTTACACAAGAGAATTTTGTTTCTTATATGAATGTTATTTGTTTGAAGTGTCATAAACAGGATGTGACGAGTGATAATAATAACAACTGTACTGCATTGAAACATTCATATTAGGTGGGATAGCCAATCTTTAAGTGATGATGTGATGAATCCTGCTTCCGGGTCTAAACTACTCTGCATTTATTAAGGCTGTTGTGTTTTTAACATGTTTTAATGCTTTTTATCTTGTTCTATTTAATCTCAACAAGCCCCTAAAAAAGTCAGTGATCACTGTCGGCCTATCTCTACTAATCATTTTAAAGCTCAATTTTTAAAACCTTACAATGTAACTACAGCCCAGCCAATGCAGCAGTATATGAATGCCTAACCTTATATTGCAGTTGTTCTCCTGACTGAAGTTTGGTCCGTTTACAGCATCTTGCCATGTGATTACATTTGTTCCTAACCATCGAGAACCCTCACTGAGTGGGAAAACGTTAGCGTTCATCCTCCAGCTTCACTGTGTTTATGTTATGCTAACATAGCTGTGTAGCTAACCACCACGTAGCACATCATGATATACCAGCTAGCCCAACTTCAGTAACCCTACAAACGTCACTGCTGCTTAGTTTCCTGTCTTCATTTATGTTGGAAGTGATAGCAGAGCTGTACGTTTTAATTTGTGCTGTGGCAGTTAAGCTGCCGGATTTTTGGCTTCATGACCCTCCTTTGTGGTTTTTGCATGGCTTTGTGCTTGCCGTGAAGGATTACTGCTCACTCGCAGAAGAAGCGGATTGCATTCTCCTGGATACTAGGAGCTTCGGCATCCAGGCAATAGTTCCCGACTCACTGACGGCATCTCCCGCGGCCCCACGATTCTCCTGGGGGCCTCCGACTCATCGATGGTGGCTGGGATCGCAGCACGACGGCACAGTGGAAAAGGGTTGTGTTTTTACCATCATCTTCTTACCCAGAAGAGTCTTGGGAACTCTTGTATCGTCCTTGCATACCTCCACAATGGTATATTATTGAATCTTTAAAAAAATTGGAGATTTCCCGCGTACCACCAGAGAGAACCCAAGTACCACTAGTGTTACGCGTACCACAGTTTGAAAAAGACTGCTATAGAAGACAAGGAAGAGGCAAGCTGAACACTGCTGTTTGAGCCCCCTCACACTTTAAGGGAAGTGGGTGAAAAGGTGCAATTTACAATTACTTTGATACAACAAATGTATAAAATTAGTTACCATGGTGCTCTGCTGCGCTGGTAGCAGCAGCTCATGTGTTTTCGGCTGTTTTTCACTGTTTCCGTAATGAATGACTTAATTATTCTTAATTATGAATAAGGTGCGCCACCTGGGGACTCTCTTGACCAACTGGGAGACTTCAATGCTCACATGGGCAATGACAGCAGGACCTGGAGGGGCGTGATTGGGAGGAACGGCCTCCCGGCTCTGAACCCAAGCGGTGTTTTGTTATTGGACTTCTGTGCAAACCACAGTTTGGCCATAACGAACACCATGTTCGAACATAAGAGTGTCCATAAGTGCATGTGGCACCAGGACACTCGATTTTATAATCGTATCATCAGACCTAAGGCCATATGTTTTGGGCACTTGGAGAGGGGCCGAGCTTTCAACTGATCACCACCTGGTGGAGAGTTGGATCAGGTGGGAGGGGGAGGATGCTGGACAGACCTGGCGTGCCTAAACGTACAGTGAGGGTGTGCTGGGAATGCCTAGCAGAGGCCCTGGTCCGCGAGATCTTCAACTCACACCTCCAGCAGAGCTTCAACAGTACTACGAGGGAGACTGGGGACATAGAATAGACCATGTTCAGCATCTCCATTGCTGAAGCCGCTGCATTGTGCTGCGGCCGCAAGTAGGGCTGGGTATTGTCACTGATTTCTAGAATCAATCCGATTCTGATTCACAAGGTCAGAAATATTATAATTCCGATCACGTATCAGTACATTTCCGTATATTTATATCTATAAAAAGAAAGCTGACACTTGCAAGACTTTATCAAAAGTGTAAACATCACAGCAGATGCTTTTGTGTCAAAGTAACTGAGGATAAAACACAGAAAAACATGAAGGCGACGTTCCTTGCCTGGGATTTTATAGCAGATTACCTTAAAAATATTCTGCAGTAGATCAAAACGAAAGAAAGTCATTAATCAACATATGAACATGACTTGATGCAGCTGAAGAGAAGCAGAGCAAAGTTATAAAGGTTTGATTAGAGACACAGCTGAGCGTTTTGAAATTTTGCATCATTTTAAAAAGTTAAAATTTGTTTAGTAGCCTATTGAACAGCAGAAATGAGGCTTTCTTTTCGGAATTAAGTAAAAGGAAAAAAAAAACCGCGGCCGACAGCCTGTAAACAACGGTAGACTGGTGCGTAATAAGTAAGAGAATAATGCAGAAAACAGATTTTTAGATGGAAAACTGTTCTTGAAGTACAGAGAGACAGCGAGCTCTGCATGGAGTGTGATTTTATCCTGGTGGAAGCAAAACAGCAAAACTTAGAGTGAATTCATGACGATGTTTATGTGAAGCGTAGTTTGGATCTTCTTTTGCTGCTGGTTCAGTCAATATTGTTTGGAGAGAGATAAAAACCTGCAGCTTCAGAATCTATCACAAAAAGGGAGTAAACACAAAGTGCGGTCCTGCTGACGGATCAGAATCAGCAAGCTGTCGGCTTTCAGCCCCGACCATGTCCGTGCCATCGGGTGAGAAAGGCGACATCTCACTGATTCTGATCCGTCAGTGGGTCCGTGCTTTGCGTTTATGTCTTTGTGCAGAATCCGTGTTCCTGCTCTCATTTACTGTTTTAGCTGTTTAGGTTAAATTTTGTGAGGTTTAACCTGAGATTCTGGCGTTTTAGGCAAAATAAAATTAGATTTGTGACTGCTTATTTGATGCAGAACACCTGACTGACCTGTAAATAGGTTTAAATGGTTATATAAAAAGATATGAAAGCTGAGTTGCATCACTAGTGATGATTAAGGGCAACAATGTCCTTTTGGGGGCCGGGTACACACACAAGTGTGCGTGTGTTTCTGTGTGTGTGTCTCTTGTGACTGATGGTGTAAGAGCATGGCAAAAAAGAGAAAAAGAAATCACCTATTTTCTGTATCCAAAATACCAAAGACAGAGATAATCAGTGATGAAGATAAACTGTCCTGCACAGCAGCAAAGTCCGCACAGGAGACCTCGGTGGGGGTGATGCAACCATGTTATATACCATTCTGTTGCACAAAATTCCCATTCCTCCTAATGGGATTCAAACACTCCAAAAAGTTTGACTTTTGTCTTTCCGGTCTGTATAATATTGTCCAAGTCTTGGAACTCATCAAGCTGTGTTGCCAACTTAGCAACTTTGTCGCTATCTTTAGCGAGTTTTCAGACACCCTTAGCAATTTTCTTTCTAAAAAGCAACTAGCGACAAATCTGGCGACTTTTGCTGGTGTTATTGGAGACTTATGATGACTTTCTGGTGTGAAAGCAGGTATTGCTCTTACTCTCAACAAGCAGCAGGTGCTGCTGTGGGCACCTCCCGCTATATATATGCATATAGAGCATCTTTGCTAATTTCAGCTCCCGATATCTCTTTCTAATATTTATGTGATTGTTGAGATTCCTCCTTTTCTTTTTATTATTGTACGGCCTACCTTACAATATAAAGCGCCTCGAAGTGACTGTTGTTGGGATTTGGTGCTGTATAAATAAAATTGAACTGAATTATACTTATCTAATGAACTTACTCTGACTCAGTGTTGACCTTGTTCTTATTGTTGTGAGGAGACAGGTTGAGAGAATGAACACGCCTTGGCCACCAATGCCCTTCTCTTTGTCCAATAGGAGAGAAGACAAGTCCAGCAGGGAACAATGAAAATCCAATGAAAATTTATACTTAAATACAGCAAAAAAAATGAGCAGACAGAAAAAAGAATGAATACAAAACTTTTTCAGGTTTACAGTTTCGGTAACCCCTCTAGCATTGTTTGATATAATTGTGGACTCTCTGGAGTCTGCTCATTGTGAGAATTAGAGGAAGTGTCCCAGAATGTTTCTAGGTGCTGTTTCTATCTTTTATACTCATCTGCCCAATTTCCTCCCCTCCCTCTTCTCCCCTCTGGACATCCAATCACAGTTGTCGACATATAATCTTCCAATGTCCAGCAACACCACATAATCCTCTCCTTATATGACTTTTTATAGACATAATTTAAAACACAGTTTAAACTTTGAATTAGCTTCATTACATTTTCTTCTATTTTGTGTTATACTTATTGTAATTTGTCAATAATTCACATATTAATACTTCACGTTTCATTCAGCTCGTGTAATTTATCTTCAGTTCATTTTCACATGAACATCCATTTCTGCTCTTTTTAATCCAGGAATACTTTCTTTAACCTTTTCTCTTCAAAACTCTGTGTTTGATGATCACAATATACTCGATACAATTTCTTTTATTAAATCATACGTTTAAATTGAGACATTTATCTAAGATTAGTTGCACCTTGGTGTCGCTCACTCACTGCCCAACGTTTCCACAAACACACATCCAAGGCTGTCTTCATACGGACTCTGAGGGGGAGGCCTCTCACTAGAACCATTAGAACCATACTTTCTTTTCCCTTATAGCGATTAAACTTATATGTGATTATATTTGGTTCAGTATTAAGCAATTAACCACAATTAACTATCGCAAAGATCAATTATAAATGACGGTTCTGTGATCAACCACTACTGCAGTTAATACCGTTTCTCTTATTCAGAATTGGTGAAACCTTTCTTATCTTTCGCATTTTTGCAGCCGCACACAGACACTGATATGCAGATGTTGAAATTGTTTTTCATTACGATTTCTAAACTCCCCTTCATGTCAAAAGTTTTAGAGAAAATAGTGCTTCAGCAACTACAGACCCACTTAGAGAGAAACGGTATAAGTGATAAATTCCAGTCTGGATTTAGACCGCGTCACAGCACCGAAACTGCCCTACTAAGAGTCTTCAATGACCTTCTTCTAATCGCCGACTCTGGGCGCTCTGCGGTCTTAGTTCTATTGGATTTGACTTCAGCCTTTGACACGGTTGACCATGATATCCTTTTGGTAAGATTGGAACAAGTAGTAGGCCTTAAAGGAAATGTTCTATCTTGGTTTAAATCATATTTCTCTGAGAGGTCGTTCTCTGTCATGATGGGAAAATATTCCTCTTCTTCTGCCCGTTTCCGCTGTGGTGTGCCCCAGGGCTCGGTACTGGGTCCTGTGTTGTTTTCTCTGTATATGTTGCCCTTGAGCTCCATTGTTGAAAAACATAATGTCTCTTTTCACTGCTGTGCTGATGATATTCAAATCAACCTCCACCTGACTGGGGATGTTTCATCTTCACTACATCCTCTGTTTGATTGTCTGAGCGATGTGAAAGACTGGTTATCACGTAACTTTCTTACTTTAAATGAAAAGAAGACAGAAATTATTGTTTTTGACCAAAATATGCCTCTGGGACAACTGACTGGCACATTCGGGCCTGTTGCTAACCACCTCACTGATGCTGCTAGGAATCTTGGAGTTTTCATGGATAGTTCCTTCAAACTAGATAAACAGGTCTCTACTGTGGTAAAAACCAGCTTTCACCAACTACGCCTAATCTCTAAGGCTAAACCCTACATACCTCACAAAGATCTGGAGAAACTCATTCATGCTTTCATCACTTCAAGACTGGATTATTGTAATTCTCTCTACTTGGGTCTACAATCTTCTCTTCTTCAGCGTTTGCAGCTGGTCCAGAATGCCGCAGCACGTCTCTTGACCGGCACTAGAAAGTACGATTCTATCACACCTGTTCTGGCAAATTTACACTGGCTTCCTATCAAATATCGAATTGATTTTAAAATTTTATTGTTTACTTATAAAATTCTAAACAATATGGCACCTGACTACCTAGCTGATCTCCTCTGTCTGTATAGCCCTCAGAGAGCATTAAGATCATCGGGCCAACTGCTCTTGGTGCAACCTAGGTCTCGGCTGAAGACCAGAGGAGACCGTGCCTTTGCCGTTGCTGCACCCAGGTTATGGAATACTCTTCCTCTTCATATTCGCGCATCAGATTCCATTCAGTCTTTTAAATCACGTTTAAAAACGTATTTGTTTAACCTGGCATTCAAGGCTAATTAGGGTAATTTACATCTGGCTTTGCATTTAGATTATGTAATTATTTTATATTTTATTTATATCTGTAATTTATATTTTATATTGTGATTTTTATCTGTATCATGATTTTACTGGAAAGCACTTTGGTGTACTTCGGTCTTTAAAAATGTGCTATATAAATAAATTTTGATTGATTGATTGATTATGTCTTTGATAATGAATAAAGATGGTAACTATTACCAAAAGCACATTGATAAAATCTGTTATTGCACTCTGTATCATTTTAAACATAAAAAGCTTGATGTTAAGACCTTTATCCTCTCTCAGATGTGATGAGAGGTAAGCTGGGGGACTCTTTCAATCCCACCTTCCTTACAATATACAGTCACAACTCTGTGTTCTCGTGCTTCTTTGTCCTGATGCTGCTATTTGATGGGATTGCCAAAGCTGTCACAGCTGTAGTCTTCTGCTCCTTGTCAACCTTGCCTGTGTCTGCTTGGTTGGACAGTAGCTTCATGTCTGTCTGGTACTTGAAGTCACACAGGACTGTTGTTCTAAACCACCTTTGGTGGTGTCACCCATCAGGACTTTGGGACTTGTGGTCCATTTGGGGCATAGATGTTCCTGTACACTATCCCAGACTTGTGTCTCCCAGTATACACAGTCACATGGTTACTTGGATTATACGTCCTTCAAATCCTGAAAGTATGTGTTGATTGTCTCTGGGGTACCATGAATCCTGTTCCCTTTGGTAGACTTCTTAGGGCCTGTTCTTGTGATCAGAGCCTCTATGTTGTTGTTTAGGATGACCTTTTCCTGCCACTGGTAGGATTCCTTGATGTCAGCCGCTGTCCTCTATCTGTTGATGGTACATCCCACATAGAGGCTTGACTGTCCACAACAGTTTCTCTTCCTGTTCGTTCATTAGTCTTCAGTTGCCTGAGCCATTGTTGGCTTAGCTCATCTTGGGCGGTATCTTCCTGATGTATGGATAAATGCTCAATGTTTCATCCTGGATTGTGGATTTGACACTTTCTAGTCCTTGCTCTCTTTTTTTTCATTACAAGAACCTCAGGGCGGACTTCAGGTGGAGGCCTTCATGCACTGTGAGGAATTTTTATGTCTTGATATCAGTGGGATCTATCTGTTCTTTCAGCCCGATTTTCAACACCTGAATTACCTCTGATGGTATGTGGTTGTGACTGACCTTTGTACATCTTTATGTATCCAGCTGGCCTGTGGGATACAGATACTTCTTTTATTTAATGAAGCTTATGCGCAACTTCAGTAAGGAAGATCTTTGGTCTCATATCTCACTAAGGTTTATCACTCCCACTTTCCCATGCTGTCAAGCTGTTTGTGTCATCACTGGTCTAGTCCAATCACCTCTTCCAGGCCAGTCAACACAGCCTCAGCACACATTCATATAATCGTTTAATCAGGAACACCCTGCATCTGTGTTCCTCATAGAGTGTAGGGTGATATGTTTAGCTTTGAATTTTATCCATACGAGCAGTTCATGTGGAAGTTCATTCAGTCCAGTATCAGGAGCCTTATATTTAAAAGAACCCCGCAAAACCTCAACCTTTTCTATTAGTATCACAAGCCTCCATGACTCGCAAGTATTGGCTTACTGATTGTTCGCTAGCCAATTCAAGCGTTTCTCTCATCTTAACGCGTTTCATAAATTTTCTCCTCTCAGATGAGAAATCAATTTGTGCACCAGGTGTGGAGTTTCTGGGCACTTTAGGCATCCTAAATAATCAAATGCTGCTCAAATTTCTGAGCTCCTCATCCATTAAACATGCCTGCCTTCTCTGCTTGGTGATCTAAATCTCTTTCGTCAATTTATTTTGCCTTCTTCAGTCATGCACATTCCTTTAGATTGTTCATCCTGGCGCTCAGTGCAACTTCTGCTACTTTCTATCATTTAGGCTTCTGCCTCAGAAGGTTTGTCATACCCGTTAAATATTTTCAATGGTATGTCCTTTGTTTTCATTATTCTTCTGTTTTCATTGCGCTAAACATTTAGCACCATCCTATGGGCATACTAGCATTGGTAATAGTTACCAGGAGTGGTCCTCCATTGGAATAATTCAAGTATATAAGGTCAAATTGGTAATACATGCACCATACCCTATATTTCATGCCATTAAGCAGCATCTTCCTGGACTCTATGCAGTAACTGTTTCCATTTTCTGTTCCAAACTAAAGGTACATCTTCAAGAAGGCCTGCATTTAGAATTGGTAAATAGGTCTATCTACTGTTTCATTTTCAAAGATCGTCTATAAATAGGTAGGTGGGTGCTGCCTCAACAGCTTTACAAGCCTTTCATTCCAACCCAAGTCCGATAGTGCCAATCACATCAAAGTCACCTCGGAGGCGTAGGGTAACTCCTTACAATTATAAACAGCTTTCCTCTTACTCGTCTCCAAATGGACTGCAGGTTATCAGCGACCTTTTCTTTTTGCATCCATTTCAATTCAACACTATCCCATGTGGTTGCTCAAATCATGTTTTCTTAACCTGTGGTTCTGCCTACTCTTTCTAAGACACTCAAGTCTAAACTCCTGACAAGTCGGCATATAGCTAGTGGTGGTATCCAAGTCTGTCTTCATTGTCCTGTTGCCAACTCTTCGCCTCATTAGGGTCTCTGTGCTCTCTTCCAGCCTACAGCAGCCTGAGTCTTAATGCAGGGTCTTCTCCCCCGTCTGTTGCAACTTAGCTTTTCGCAGCCTCTCTGCTCTCTATCGGCCATCAGCTGCCCCAAGCCTTAACTCAGCTCTACCGCTCTCCTGGCCTTTGTCATCCCTCAGCTCTTTCACTGTCTCGGTTCTTCTTTCTGATCGAATGGAAAATGTGGCCTGCTATTGGAGGGCCCAGCACTCAAGCTGATCCTTTGGCTGGAGTGTTCCTCCAGCCAACAGGCTAGCCTCTAGCCATGGTCGGGATCTCTCCTTGCAGGTTCTCTGTCGGCTATCAGTAGCCCAAGCCTGATCGCAGGCTCTTCTCTGTCCTGCCTCTGCAACTTTCAGTCTTCATTTAGTCTTCGCATTTTCAGCCTTTGCAGGCTCTCTGGTCTGTCGGCCATTAGCGACCCCTCACCATTGTGGCTCTTATATCCTTGCTTTTTCTGTTTTCTCTTCTGAACTCTGGCCCCAGCACTCATGCTGATGCTTTGGGCAGTCTGTTCCTACTCCCAGCAGGCTGGCCTCTAGCCGTGGTCGGGATCCTTCCAGACCTGTCCCCATTTCTCACACTTCTTGGTGCTTATGCACATTAGGAGTAATGCATGGCACAGGCTTAAGCTGTTTTTCTGATAAATATAGTATGACAGGAATGCAACATAAGAAGACCCTGCAGCTTTTTATTGGTTTGCATTAGTATGCCACCTTTTATTTCAGGGCTGCATTAACTAACAAAAATCAAAGGCGGTATTCAAAAACTCAGTCAAAAAGCCATGTGACACTACCTGCCCAGACTCAATGCAAAACGGAGAGCAGGCAGTAAAACACTCATCAAAAAACAGGGAAGCTTTCAGGCATCATTAGTCTTGAGTGTGGTGCACTGTGTGGACGTGTCAAAGACACAGCTGCTTCGTGAACTAGTAGAGGCACTTGCACTAATGACTTTTTGTGAGTGAGTTTGTGCTTTCACTTTGTGAGTCAAAATGTGTGTGTAAGTGCATGTGTAATTTGTGTGTACAGAAGTCTCTGTTATGCATGTGTTTTAGTTGTACTCAGTATGCATGTGTGAGTGTGTGTTTTTTTCTTTTCTGTCCTGTAATATTGTGAGGTGAAGGTGAGTAAATATATTCAGCTGAATAAATATAATGGTCTAATTAGAGAAGAGCAATATAAATACAATAATGAAGTTTCGTCTGTGATAGACAGAAGTACAGGAGCAAAATAGAGACACTGTTTTATTTATTATTATTTTGTGAGCATCTCATCTGGGTGATTTCCACTGGAATACATAAAATATGTGTAATGAAATTTTCCTCTTGGACCATATTTCATTTTAGTCCAAATTTTACCTTCCTGTTAAAAGACCTTTCATTTGGAACCATTACCAAATTAGTAATGGTAATGGTTCCTTCACACCATTACCAAAAGAATCTTAGGGGATTGATTGATTGGTAAAATTTTCTCTGATTCTATAAGGTAAAGACATTGTGATATCAGAGAAAAGTGCCTTGAGGTGACCAATGTTTTGAATTTTGCTGTCAAAAACAAATAAAATCTTCAGAGCAGTACTACAACAGACCATTTTCATCCGAAAGTGGACTTTAGGTTTAAAAAGTGACTCTATAAAGTTAGAAAATGCTTTTTTACAACAATGAGCTGATCAGAGAACATAAAGAAAGTAGACAGACATGAGACCAAAGAGGCCAAGGTTTTCTGGTTTGCAGTGACTAAACTGCAAAATCACAAGATGACTGTTAATCAGTAAATTGATTGCACAGTTTCTCAGATGGATGAACAAAATATTCTTGGACATCATACCTCAGTAAAATCCATGATGATAAACAGAAAAGTTTTCTGAACCATGCACCGCAGTCATTGCAAAGCTATCCCCCACACAGAGGGGTAATTACAGAATCATTAAATGGCTAGAGCTAAGCCTAACCAAGTATATTTTACTTCCAAGAGGCCTGGCTCTGAGAAGAAAAAAATCCAATGAACTATTGAGCTTCAGGTCTGCGGCGTGAGTTATAACTATATCTTCACAAAAGAACAAGAAGAACTGCGCATGGGAGCTGAGAGGATACTTCCTTGTCAACAACCAGTTTCCCAAGGAGATCCTGGAAATATGCAAGATCCTGTTTCCGTTCCTCAATTGCTCAGAAGGCTCCTTATATGAACTTTTTAAGCTGTGCGTCATTGGGCACCTCTATCATGAACAGAACAACACTCCAAGGCTGAACTGATCGTAAGTAAGGTGATCTATAAAAAAGGCTGTTTATAGAACTTTGAACATGGCTGAAGAACAAGCTAATCAAAAAAACAACAACAACTATATATTATTTAAAGAGTAACTGGGAACATTATTGATGATCAACACCAAATACGACATGCATACACAACGAGTCCACTGGCGTGGTGACAGCACTTTTATTTAATCACACTGGGGACTCAGGCACTCCCACTCCGCTGTCACGTCCGCTCCTCTCGCCCATCACTGTCAACGTAAAAAGAGTCACCATCAATCACTTGATCCCAGCACACCTATTCACACTGCCTCTGTGCTGCCCCGGGAGGTCGCGGCGCCACCCCTCCTCTGCAGCCGGCCAGAGGTCACACCCACGCCACACATCCTCACTGCCCGACTGAGGCGGGGCGCAGGCAGGATGCAATCGACACTTGAGGACGCCTGCACGCTCCCCAAGTGGTACCCCAAATACTGTACCTCCCTCCATCCAACCGCACACTTTTTCGGGTTGGCCGTGCCTCAGAGACTTCAGCACCGCAGCCACGTGTCGCACATGCCCCACCCTCGTCTCACTATATATGAGTACGTCATTCACATAGGCGGCAGCATATGCAGCGTGCGACCGTGGTACCCGGTCCATGAGACACTGAAAGGTGGCTGGGGCTCCGAACAAGCCGAATAGAAGTGTAACACACTGGTACAAACCGTATGGAGTGGAGAAGGCTGTTTTTTCCTTGGACTCTGCAGACAAGGGAATCTGCCAGTAGCCCTTGGTCAAATCTAGTTTTGCGAAAAAGTGAGGAGTGCCCAACCGGTCCAGGAGCTCGTCCACCCGGGGCATGGGATGAGCATCAAAACATGACACCTCATTTAACTTGCGATAGTTGACACAGAACCGTATAGACCCATCTTTCTTCACCACAAGAACAATGGGGCTACACCAAGCGCTGTGCGACTCTTCTATTACCCCCAACTTCAGCATTTCCGTCAATTCCTGCTGAACAATTTGTCTTTTATGGCAGCCTGTAGCAAAGGCAGCCTGTAGGGCCATGAACGCACCGTCACACCAGGCTGTTTCAAAATGGTACTCTATCAGAGAAGTACGGCAGGGTAGGGGGGAGAACACGTCAGCAAAGCGCTGTTGCAATGCAGCAACATCCGTCCTCTGGGCCTGTGTGAGATGGTAATCACAATGGAGGGAGGAGGGTATGTTGGATTTTGGCACCTCCAGCCCCAACTCATTTCTCTCCCTTACTTGGGTTACCAGAGAAGCGGTCTCCACCTCCCTCCAGGCTTTAAGGAGGTTGAGGTGGTAAATCTGTGTAGCTCCATCCCTGTCCAACCGTACTACTTCATAGTCAACGTCCCCCGCATGCGGTGTGACCATGAAGGCCCATGCCACTTGGTGAGTAATTTCTAGCTGGTAGAAGGAAGTAACACAAGCACTTTGTGTCCCGATGAAAATTCCCTGAGTTTCGCTCCTCTGTTGTACAGGCATTGCTGACGCTGCTAGGCCTGGGGCAAATTCTCCCATGAGAGCCTCCCCAGTGTGTGCAGCTTCACTTTTTGCAGGGCTTGGACCTTTCTCCCAGTTTTCCTTAATCAGGTTGAGCACCCCCTGTGGCATCCTGCCGTACAACGGTTCAAAGGGAGAAAATCCCGTGGAGGCCTGGGGAACCTTCCGCACTGCGAACAACAGAGGGTCTAACCAGCGATCCCAATTGCACTCATCCTCATGACTGAATTTACGGATCTGGACTTCAAGGTTTTATTCAGCCGCTCCACCAGCCCGTCAGTCTGTGGGTGGTAGACGCTGGTCCGAATAGCTGGTCCGGATAGCCTTAATGCCCAACAACCCGTACAGCTCCTTCAGTGTGCGTATGGTAGCCAACCTTTCAAATGCAGGTTTGCAGGTTTGTGAGTGTACACTTTATCCAAAACCTAGTGATGGTTTACTCATCTTTGCCAGTGGGTGGCTGTAGCTCAGGAGGTAGAGCAAGTCAGAATCAGAAAGGGTTTTATTGCCAAATGTTGAGCAGGTTTACAACATTAAGAAATTGCTGTGGTAAGTCACCTACTGATCAGAAGGTTAGCGGTTCGATCCCTGGCTCCTCCGGTCTGCATGTCAAGAGTGTGAATGTGTACGAATGTAGTTAGGAAGCACTCCATTTAGCGAAAGTGTGTGATTGTTCGAATGTTATATAGAGCACTTTGAGTAATCAGAGAGAGTGGGAAAGTGTTATATAAAAATCAGTCTGTTCACTGTCTGAACAGAGTTTTGTCATGTTACTTTTGCACTATTATGTTCCGGCGCATGTTATTATTATATGGCTTGATTAAGATACATTAGGCTGACATCTGGGGCCAGAGCTGAAACTGTTCTGGGCCAGCAATGTGTCTACAACTGGCCCGTGGCTGCACATGGCCCTCATACCGCAAAGAATGACGGCCCTTTGGTGGCCCTGATCAGGTTTGCCAGAGGTAATCCACACATGGGTCAGCATAGAACCACCAGTGTGTCTGCAACCAGTGTTGGGAAGGTTACTTTTAAAATGTATTCCATTACAGAATACAGATTACATGCCCCAAAATGTATTCTGTAACGTATTCCGTTACGTTACTCAATGACAGTAACGTATTCTGAATACTTTGGATTACTTAATATATTATCGTGCTTTTTACAACAACGTGAATGTACTATTGCTGTGTGATTTATTACTATTACTGAAGGTCCGCGACTCCGAACTGTAGTAAAGGGACCTCTGACTAATACGGCGGGGTCCCTGTCGGCTCGTAGCCGAAAAATAGCTTTACTTTGTTGTGTGGGTCAACCTTTCTTGCGAGAGACAGAGAAAGGCGTCGAAAGACTGCTCCAACGGAACTTATTGTTTTCGGAGGAAAACACAAACACGGTGTACAGTCGAGTCTTGACAGCTTACTTACAACTGGGCTCGTCAGGCACTCTTCTTGGCTGCAGTGGTTATTATTATATTTACATGCTTCCAGCTCCCGTTTCTGCTCCGTGACAGTTCGTACTTTTCCTTTTTCTCCCTTCTTCGCTCACAGACACATAACATGTATGGCAGTCCATTCTCCCTGCAGCACGGACTACACTGCCCATGATGCTGCATTCTTTAGAGCTATACCTGTAGCATTCTGCCTGTTAGCTTAGCACAACAACAACAACAACGAAAAGGCGCTCTCTCACCCAGGAAACACAGTCGCAGAGAGAGAGAGAGCGTCGCCCTGTAACCATGGCAACCATAACGCTGCCGCCTGGAACAACAGAACGTAGCTGTCAAACAAAACCCAAACAGTCCTGACCCGCGACAATATGAAACAGGAAAGTACCGCAGTGTAATCCATTTATTTCAACAAAGTAACTGTATTCTGAATACCACCTTTTTGAACGGTAACTGTAACGGAATACAGTTACTCATATTTTGTATTTTAAATACGTAACGGCGGTACATGTATTTCGTTATTCCCCAACAGTGTCTGCAACTAGCCTTGTGCTGACCCATGTGTGGATTACCTCTGGCAAGCCTGATCTGGGCCACCAAAGCGCTGTCATTCTTTGCCGTATGTGGGCCATGTGAAAGCACATTGTGTGGGTCAGATCCGGGCCATACCAATTTTGCTATGCGGGAAGCTTCATACTCATGTTAAGGTTCAAATATTGAGGAAGGAGAGTACAAACCACCCATGGTCCAGAAGCTCTTGGTCAAACAATGATTTTAATGAACACACACGTGTGGGAAGACAACTCTGTACGCAGACAGCAATTGATCTTCAACTTACTCAAAGCATACACAGATTTTTATACTGTCAGGGCTTAAATTTAATGACGCCCCTTTAACGTCACAAATACATTTTATACATAGATCAGATCAACACCACAATGACTTTTAACCCAATTTGAAAGAACATCATCTTCTATTTTCATGGCCGATTCCTCTGGTCAACCTTTCAGTTCCTCTTTCTTGCTGAGAAGACAAGGACGGTTCCTCTTTTACCGAGACACTTTCGCAGTTCCAACCAGACATGACGAACCTCTTTCCTATAAATAATTCTAACTCATGTGTGTGTGTCACGACCTCACTCAGCCTCTATGTCACCTCTCGCACTTCTGACCTTTTACCAGACCAGAGGCTCATCCTTATGTGTTACAACCTAACTGAGACTATGTATATGTCCTCTACTAAATAAATGTTTTAACCAAGAACCTCTACTAAAACCTTAATATAAAATGACCTGATATAAGTGTTTTGTAAGCATGTATTGCAATTCCTTCTATGTTCTAGTTTTCCCTCAGCATGGATCATCTAGACACTCTCACTAGTGAAGCTTAAGACCTTTAAAGAACCTGAACATCAACTCAAATAAGCACAGATATGCAATGTGTACAAAATAGCCATAACTGCACCTGAAATACAAAGTTAACATCATCATAAACATCTTAAGGCCATCTTAAAGCTATCTGTTACATTGTTAAAGCAATGATCGTCTTAGCCTGCTGCTCAAAATAACTTCCTGCTTTCACTTCTGCAAACTCTCTGCAACTTCCTGTCAGCCTGCCACTTAGTCTTTCTGAAAGACACACACTGTTCAACCTCTGAATGCAATATCCATGCTGCAGATTATATTTATTATTTAACAATAGCAGTAAAATAATTTCCCTGCTCCACACTCATCAAATATTAATATAATGCTGCCATTGAAGAATATCTTAACAATATAAATCTACCAAAGCTGATTGTGGCTCTGGATTCACCTTTTTGCATTTCTGAATTTCACAAAGCTCTACAGCATCTCCCAAACAATAAACCCTCTGGTCCAGATGTTTTTTCAGCAGTATAACAGAATTCTTGCCTATGCTAGCACTTTTTCAGAATGGTAACTCAATTTCAGAATTATAACATATTTCCAAACACAGACTCTTGCCAACATTAGGCTGCTTCTTAAACCAAAGATCCCATGCTCCCATCCAGAAGATTAAAAAAAAAATTGCTCAATTTCCAATGCCTCATTTTTATTCACCAGTTGTTAACAAATTTGCATTTCTTTCATTCTTCATCAAAAAACTATACAGCTCTACAAATGCATGTGTTGGGACAAACAACCTCACTTCCCAAAGCTTCGATCTACAGAGGGATACCAGGCAGGGTTCGTTGCTTCGTGTTAATTTTATAGAGCCACTAGAAGCAACAATCTCACAAAATGTAGGAATCATCTGCTGCGACCGGTTGGGGTGAGAGAAAGAAGACAGGATAAAAGACATGCTGTGGAAGAGAGACAGAGGTTAATAACAGATATGATTCAATGCAGAGAGGTCTGTTAACACATAGTGAGTGAAGAAGAAACACCCAGTGCATCATGGGAATCCCCCAGCAGCCTACGTCTATTGCAGCATAATTAAGGGAGTTTTCAGGGTCACCTGGTCCAGCCCTAACTATATGCTTTAGCAAAAAGGAAAGTTTGAAGCCTAATCTTGAAAGTAGAGATAGTGTCTGTCTCCTGAATCCAAACTGGAAGCTGGTTCCACAGAAGAGGGGCCTGAAAACTGAAGGCTCTGCCTCCCATTCTACTTTTAAATACTCTAGGAACAACAAGTAGGCCTGCAGAGCGAGAGTGAAGTGCTCTAATAGGGTGATATGGTACTACAAGGTCATTAAGATAAGATGGGGCCTGATTATTTAAGACCTTGTATGTGAGGAGCAGGATTTTGAATTCTGGATTTAACAGGAAGCCAATGAAGGGAAGCCAAAACAGGAGAAATCTGCTCTCTCTTTCTAGTCCCTGTCAGGACTCTTGCTGCAGCATTTTGGATTAGCTGAAGGCTTTTCAGGGAGTTTTTAGGACTTCCTGATAAAATAAAATGACATGTCGATTACACCAATCATGTTTTCCGTATTATTGTGGAGTCTGTACCTTACAATACCAACCTTTTTTGCGCCACAAACCGGTTTTAATGTCAGACAATATTTTCACGGGCCGGTCTCTAAGGTGTCGCGGATAAATACAACAAAATAAAATGATACGACCACGACCAAAACTGTGGTATTTTGTAATTATAATAATAAACGTGAATTCACTGTGTAATTGTGTAACTTTATTAGCAGCGGCCTTGTGAAATGCGCCAACAATAACATCCTCCTCTCTGCCATTAATGCCCTCTGGTCACTATGGTAACGTGTAAACATTTCTTTCAAAATAAGACACAGAACTACAACACGGGAAAAGACCCAGGAAAACGAGGTAACGATAAAAACCCTGAAAACCATAAATGTCAGACCTGAGCCTGTAGTTCTCGTGGCCCGGCAGCAAACGATCCATGGACCGGTCTGGGGCCCGGCGGTTGGGGACCACTGCGTTACAATATAAAGCACCTCCAGTCAGCTGTTGAGATTTGGCACTTTACAAGTAAAACTGAATTAAATTGAACTTATTTAGGAAAATTTGGCTTTATCATTAAATCCGAAAGATTAATCTCGTTAACTCGGACATTATTAATCTAAACCACAATCGTTCCCAAAGCAAGTGTCGGTGGCTGAACTGAACTAAATATTTTAGGTACTTAGACACCACCAAAAGGTGAATGACACCAAAGGTTGACAGCAAGTGAAATAAGAAAGAAGTGAAACTGTAATACCAAAAGTTCCAAAATCGGAGCTGAATCACTGCCTCATTGTTGACAAACCTGTGCCTCACTTCCTGCTCCCTTTAATACACTTACAGTTACTTTTGTCAGACCAAACCACGCTGCGTCCTACACCCCAGGTCAGGTTGAGAAGGTCAGGAAGGTCCTTTGGGCATGCTTAGAATTCCCTTTTCTATGTTTGTGATCTTGAACGATGATTTAGCTGGAATTTTGAGTGATTGTGCATGATATTAAGAGGGACAATTTTCAGCAATATAATCCTTCAATTAATTAAAATCTATTGCATTTCTTACAGACAATTGTTTCACATTATGATGACTGATCATAAGAACTGTCTGTACTGACTGTAAAATAGGCAGAAAAGGAAGAGAGCTAAGAATTTGCAGGGGCAATGAAAGCAATTGAGAACTGAAAAAGACAACAAGTGATAACTTAAATCAGGTGGAACTTTGGTTCTTCAGGGTGACATCGCTTTTAGAGCAGGTCTCATATTGCATACAGTGACATAAGTACACCGCTATGGAAATGTGTGATAGGTCTGGTTTGATCACAAAATGTGAGAATTTCTGTCTAACGTCAATGGCAATGAACATTTTAAATGTGCAACAATGGCATGTTGACCATTCTGAAATTCTAATTTAAGGTCTGGTCTGTATTGAATTGAACTGAAAATGCATTTGGCCCACTTCCTGATACTGACCATGGTTGGCCTAGGCACACAGGAAATAAAGTGGGGTCTAGTTCTGTGTATGGAATGCTAAAAAGCTAAAAAGCGTAGCTGTATGAAAATAGAGGGAGATTTATCATTTTGCTCTGACGATTTCTGGGTTCCACTTCACTGTCCTCTATGAGCTCAGTGGGCAATGGAGCATCTAGTGATCCATGGGACAGAGTGTGGGCCATGGAGATCAGCTAGCCTCAGCCCACTTAAATCACTTCCCTCTGCCAATCAGCATATAAATTGCCCCGATAACAATAGCCAAACCTAATAACTTGAATTGGAATCACGAAATGAAACATTCCAGTAAAGATGGGAGTTTAATCAGATGCTACTATGGAACTCTTTCCACCTGGACAAAACTGAAATGTGAATATTTGCTATTGGTCCTAAAATTAGATATTTGTGAATGCTAATTAATTTCTTTCTTCTTCATGGTGCATGCACACGGCTAGCTGTCAGTGTAATTACTGACTGTGTACTCAGTGGAGTGTAAGAAAACCCCAGAACATTTATACTTCCTTTTTTCCAGCCAGTTATTTATTCACAATAACTGTAGTTCAATGCATCATTTGTGGAATAATCTACAGTAAATGAGATCAGCTGCATTAAACAGTTATTTTGCCAGTATGGAGTGTGAATTCTGGGCTTTTAGAGACTAACTGTTACATTGTTGCTGCATGTTTACTGAGTGGGGACTGTTGATTTGAATATCTGAAGATGTTTTTATTGAACATCTAAAGATGCATGAAGTTTCACAAACGCACAACAAAGCACAAAATTCAACCAAAAACTGAAAATACTGCAAACGTTTATATTGCTGAGAAAGTAAAGGGAACACATCAGATGTTGATGAATGAAGTATTTACACTGAAAATCTTACTGACATACACTGTGTAATTTGTTGAGAACAAAATGACATAAAGACCATCAGAAACCTAAATTATCAACACAAGGGCTCAATTAGAACAAAGCCAAAAGTTCAAATCTTAGATTTTTAAATTGTTCACTTAATTTTTGGAGCAGTATAAATCATATTATACTGTACAAGTTTCTGCAGTGCAGTCTAGTTGTTAATTATTCCTGTCATACTGATTCAACATTTTGACAGCATGAAAAACATCATAGTTTGTTTATCTTTGTGATGGCTGCACTTATAGCCACACAGTGGTAATACCACCATGTTAGTGTAGAGCAGGGGTGCCCAATCCCGGTCCTCGAGAGCTACCGTCCTGCAGCTTTTAGAGGCATCCTTGTTCCCACACACCTGAATCAAATGAATGGCTTGTTATCAGGCCTTTGCCAAACATGATGGCATGCTGAAGAGAAACCATTTGATTCAGCTGTGTTGGAGTAGGGATGCATCTAAAAGCTGCAGGATAGTAGCTCTCGAGGACTGGGATTGGGCAGGCCTGGTGTAGAGGCTTATAAGTAACATTGCATTCACATTTGTCTTTCTTTAAATATAGGAATTAATTTACAGGACAATAAATAACTAGTTTTGGTTTAGAGTTAATTCACATATCCACATAACACTGCATTCTAAAATAAGTGCGCACATTTTAGTTTACACTGTTATGTATGATTAATCTCTTGTTTTCTGAGTTACCGTAGTTGCAGCTGTTCCAGTCCCTTGATTAAGGAGCCAAGAGGTGGAAAAGGGGCGGAGCGAGGTTTAAAGGAAGACTGCAAATTGGTTCATGCCATAACTCAGGACCATGGGGGGGAATTGGAGTTCATTATGTTTGGTTTAGTTAGGTTTTGTGTTTTACCCCTTCTCCTGTTTTTGTGGGCTGATCAGCCACTATTTAAGTTTCCCCTTTGTCTCGTTAAGTTAGGTCAGTTTGTTTGAGTTATCAGTAGTGTTGTCAACTTTGAGTAGAGTTTTGTTATTTTGACCTCTTTTATGGGCCCAAGAGTTTGATTCTTTTGCATGATTTAACCAATTATGTTTTTTGGGTTAAATAAAAAATCATTTTTTTGGACTTTAACCTGTGCCTAAGTTTCCTTCACTGCTCGGTCCATCACAATCTTTCACATCTAAATATGAATTCAGAGGAGCGAAAGGTTGGATAACAGGATACCATTTATATACAAGACTGCAAAAATACTGACATCATGCAAGTTTTAACATGTAAAATGAGAAAGTCACAGCTTGAGTTTGATAAAACATTAGTGTGACTGCTACATGCTACATACATACAGCTACATACATACTGGAAGTTATTTAGAGTAACACCCATAGGAAGTGAATGACATTCCATGACTTCAAGGTAATAAGTCATTAGCTGATGGTTCAAAAGCCAGAACCTTCCCTCACTCATCACATATGGATTTTGCAACTAAGACGGCGATGATGAAATTGCTCATCTTGATGCTTCAGAATAATAATACTCATACTGATAATATGTTTATTAATATTAATGTCGCTTCAAGCCTCTTTTTCGATCGTATACATCCCAACCAAGTGCCAAACTTGGTTGGGATGCACACGCACACACACACGGACACACACACACACGCACGCACACACACGGACACACACACACACGCACACGTACGCACGCACACACACACGCACACGTACGCACGCACACACACACACACACACACACGCACACACACGCACGCACACACACGCACGCACGCACACGTACGCACGCACACGCACACACACACGGACACACACACACACACACACACACGCACACACACACACACACACACACACACACACACACACACACACAGTGTATCCTTATAGCTGTCCTTTAACTTAATGTAGACAAATTCTGTAAACTGTCTAAAAATGATAACTAATGACTTTCTGGACAGGCTCTGCACTCAGTATCATTAAACAGCAGTACACTACATACAAGCCAACATGATCGTTCTACTTCAGCTGACAGTGTCTGTGTTTTCATTTTCGACTAATAGAGAGAAAAATAAAAACAGAACCTCCAAATTCGTTTTCAGAAGAATTAAAATTGAGTGCAACACCCCACTGATATTTATAATTGTAAACTTGGACCTTTTCTTGTAGCATGTCATTGTGGTTACTCTGTTTATCGAGATGAGGACATTTTTTAATGTAGCTTGTTCAAATCTATGCTTAGGAAGCAAAGAAAGCTTGAGAAGGCTAAATTATGTCAGCTAATAAACTCACTGAGCAAATTTATTTTATGTTATTTATATAGCAACAAGAGAAATCATGTCTTTTATTAACCTGTGCTTGTGTATTCCATTGTTTTGATGTATATAAATCAAACAATACTGTGATCAAAGGCCTCAAATAATGATATCCTATCAAAACATAGAGTTTCATAGTGAAATATGTCAAATTGCAAACATGAATTCCTTTACATGGCCATACATGAGAGCATTAAAAATTAAGACAAGAAGAAAAAAACTGATTCGCTCACAGAGCGTAGGTGGGAGAGGGGGAGGATGTAGCCACCTGGCCGAGCATGCAGGAATTAGCCTCCTGCTGTGAAAATGCCCCCCTGCTTCAAACACTGCCATGTTGATTGTCATGGAAATCAGGTGCCTATGTGTTTATGTGTGTAGATGAACATCTGTCCAACAGCTTGGCAAAATTTTTGTAAATGCCTTTGTAGTCTGTGCTGAGGCACATAATATTCTATTTAATGTTTCCTTGATTGAAACAAATTCTGAAACTGAATTTTCACATCATTTTTCAGGCTTTTATGAGCTGAGTTCACTGGTCAGTTGTGATAATGAATGGCTCTGTTTCCTATTAATTATTATTTTTTTTTTTACAAATAAAGGTGATTCCCTAGTATATTTGCTCCGGGATTACATTTGTTTGTGAAATATTACAAATGTCTTTGTAATGAATGTTTTTCACCCCAAATTACTCTTCTAACTCAGGAAGAGGAGCTTCAAGTTAACACTGTGAAAATATCTATTGTTACAAAATCATAAACCTTTCTAAAACTAACCAAACTTGTTCAGTATATTAATGATCAAGGAACTGACCTCCCAGCCCATTGTTCAATCAGTGGTGCTAGTTTCAGTCATTATGCAAATGTCCTGTTTATAAGGTTGGGAACCTGCAGTCAGCTGAGACTGAAGAAGTCACCTGGATGAATGACGAAACATTTCTCCCACTGAAAATGTCCAGATGAACAGAATCAACTTTTTGGGAAAAGGTTGAGAAACACTGGCTTAAAGGTCACGGGCTCAGTGACCCGTGAAAGAAAATGAGCTGTGCAGTTCACATATCCTTTCCTGTATAGTACTTCAAAGTTGAAGGGCTACAGTGCAAGGAACCACCTAGTGACTAGGGGTGGGCGATATAAACAATATACGATAGAAACGATATAAATTTGGCCAACGATAGAGATTTTGACTATACCGCTCTATCGCGATAGCACATGTTGATGATGTCATCAAGCTGCGCCTGTTTTGGTCGAAAGCATAGCAGTGGCTACAACCATTATCATCTGCAAATTATGCTGAGAGTCATAGCAAAGAGATGAAGCACTTTTGAAATATGGGGAAAGCTTCCTCCACTTCCGTAACATTGATTCATTAATGTTGAATTCTCTGGCAGCTGCTCTATTCCCATGTTGTTGCAGTATATTAATGACTAACCTCCAGTGTTGGGACTAACGCGTTATTAAGTAACGCGTTACAGTAACTACGTTATTATTGTGGTAACGAGCACAGTAACTAGTTATTATGCCAAAACCGGGAACGCGTTACTCGTTACGGGGATTTAGATAGGCTCGTTATTCGTTACTTCGTGTGGTGGCTATCGCAGAGCTTCCACAGATTCAATAACATTAGCAAGTGGTGGAGGCCAGCAGGTGGATGAAGGAAAAGGGAGGCAGGAGGAGAGACCCGAAGCGGCCGCTGGTCCGAGAGTGTCAGGTGAACAGAACTTCAGGTAAGAAGTTATAAACTGCAGTCCATCTGGGTCAGATATGAACCAAGTTTAGTTGGAGTTTATTTTCGTTGTGCTGACTTTTTCGTACTGCGTGCTAGCTAGCATGACGGAGTTTCTATACAGCTGGGTGGGTGCTATGTTACTGATGTTGAACTTTATTTTGTTCATAAGGTTAATTATTAGAGTTGCCAACCGTCCCGTAAAAAACGGAATCGTCTCGTATTCAGAGAAAATATTACGCGTTTCATATTGAGGTGAAAAGGAACAGTTTGTCCCAGACTTCAGCTACAATGAAAAAGACACAAAGCTGGAGTTATTCTGTGTTTACGCTGCACAGCTGCCTCTTCTTCTCTCATCCTCTCACCTTCCCTCTCCTGTTTCTACTTCAATCATGAAACTGATCAGTGATCAGCTGATTGGCTTTTCTCTCTTGTTTGTTTATCGCCCACTTTGCGCCAGAAACAGGAAACCAGCGGATGTCGCGGTAAACAACAGCAGCACGTTCAAGCTTGATCAGCTGTTGTTAGAATTTATTTAATATTAATTTCTAGTATCAGCTGATGTTTGCTGGAGCCTCAGCTGTAAAGCTGCTGGTCATGATGTCGGTTTGAATATGTGGTGAGAGGGAAACATGAAGATGAAACCAGGAGATGTCCTTACTGGATCATCAGAGCTGTGATGGAGAAACAGGTTTACCTTTTAGGTGACATGAATGAGTTGAAGTTATGAACTGTTTCTGAGAGACAAATAACACCAGGATCCTTTTCTAAGTAGCTGACAGCTGGTAACTGTGCAGGGGCGGGTCTAGCAAAGTGTTGCCAGGGGTCCATGTAGGGCATTAAAAGGGGAAGGGGGGCACAAGGAAATACTTTCTTATTCTCATTTAAAATGTCTCACTTTTAAAAAAATAATTATCTGAGTCTTACAACAAACGATTGATAGATTGATACATATATACCATCAGAACAGTGTACATCACTGTCACAACAGTGTTTGTTTTCATTCAAAGGCTTTATGATTCTTCCTAGAATGGTGGGCCGGTCAGTCAAAATGCCCAGGACGATTTTTTTGTCCCAGTCCAGCTCTGTATGCAGCTCATCTGCAGTCTGGTGTTACCTACATCTTCCTATTCAGAAGGCAGAATTTCCGAGTTCTGAGTACAATCGAAAGCACCACGAATGCGGTTTTTGTGTTGGATGTAAAAAGCGAGGATAGGATGGCTAGGATAAAATCAGGCGTGGGATTTCTCTCGGGGAAATGTGCACATTATTTTTTCCTTTCTATTGGTAGGTGGCACAGTGCACTTGTGGCAAGTAAGCAAGCTAGAAGACTGGCAATCTTGCTGGGTATCCAGTTACGGAAGCAACACATTAACAAGAGAATTCTGAGTTAAACCAAAGTTACTTTCCCTAGTAACTATTTACTCTGAAAGTAACGAGTAACTTGAAGTAACTGAGTTACTTTTGATAGAAGTAACTAGTAATGTAACTAAGTTACTAATTTAAAGTAACTTACCCAACACTGCTAACCTCGTATTGTGGATGAATAATCTCAGTTGTTCTCCTGACTGAAGTTTGGCCCGTGTACAGCATCCTGCTATGCGATTGCATTTGTTCATACAGAATCCCTCACGTTAACTTTTATCGAGTGGGAAAAAAGTTGGCGTTCATCCTCCAGCTTCACTGTGCTAATGTTATGCTAGCATAGCTGTGTCGCTAGCAATCACATAGCACAACATTATATACCAGGTAGTCCAACTTCAGTAACCCTGCAAACACCACTGCTGTTTAGTTTTCTGTCTTCATTTGTGTCGGAAGTGGTAGCAGAGCTGTACGTTTTAATTAGTTTCAAAACTCTCTCAGTCATAACATGGTATGAAATGTTTAGGTGGAAACTAGCGAGCTAACTTCCTGTTAAATTCTAACTCCGTTAAATTTAATAAATTCTGTTTTCATGGATGCATGGATGTAAAACTTAATTGTTACACCTGCTAAAGCAGCAATGCTGATGATTTTATTAAAAATGAAAGAATTTAGACTGTTTTTAACTCTCAGTGTTCATTTGACTTTGGGACCTGAAGCTTTGGAACCAGATTACTCCGCGAAGCTCCTCACTACGGCAGCCGTAATGCTCTGACAATCCATCAAGCAGTGTGGCTTACCAAAGTTGTACTAAAACATTTTTTAACAGATTTCTGCACGCCAAAGTTGGTTCGAGATCAGTAAGCACAACCAGAATTCATACATAAGGCACACTCTCAATTTTTGAGAAAATTAAAGGATCTTAAGTGTGCCTTATAGTGTGGAAAATACATTATACAGAAGAAAAGAATATATCACGATATATTTCGTTACCGCACATGCTTCAAATTATATCGCGATATGAATTTTAGGCCATATTGCCCAGCCCTACTAGTGACTCATGAGTTTCTGTCCTTCATGTTCTGCAGCCAGGACAGTGTTTCAGTGAATCCAGTGCCCACTTCATAGCCAGACACTCCTTTTCAATCACTGAATACTTTAACTCGTGCTTGAGAAGCTTCCTACTGATGTGGCCACAGGCTGGAGGTTACCTGGCTCTCCCTGCAGCAAAACCACTCCAATGCAAACTTCAGAGGTGTCCATTTGGACTATGGAAGCCTGGTTAAAGGCAGGGCTCCTCAGAAGGGGCTCATTGCAAAGTTAGTCCTTCAAACTCTGAAAAGCAGTTATCACTGTAAAATTTTTTTAGATTTTATGGTAAAACGCTGGCAGCTCTGGTTGCCAGAAATCTACCGTAAAATTACGGGTGAAACATTTTCTTCTTTAACGGTAAGAAGATATTGTTATTGTTGATTTTACGGTTAAAAATAGTGCTAGGGTCAATATTTTACCATAGAAGAAAATGTTTTTCCCTAAAATTAACATGAAAATAACATATAAAATAAAGTTTGTGCCACAAAACACAACATTTTTTTCCCTGTAAAATTAACTATCAAAAAATAATAAAATACAATTTTATTCTGTAAAAATTGCCAGAATTTACTTTAAAAATGCATTGCAGTTTCCCTTTTTAATGGTTATAAAAAAAGATTAGAAAACTTCCCTGTAAATATTATAGTGAAACACTTTTAACTAGTATGACTAAAAGGGTGCTAGTTCTGTTGCTTTGAGAGTTAATGTTTTATGAAATAATTTACTGTTTGAATAAAGAATTTTGCTATTTATTAACACCATTTTACTTCATAATTTAATATGACATGACAAACTATCATGAGTGTTTGCCTCATGAAATATGATCACCTTTCACTGTTCAATTGATAGTATCAATTATCAACTACTTTATTTAATGCAAAAATATTTTGTGAGTATAAGTAAAATATTCAGATAGCTAGCAGTTCAATTGCTGTTATCAGATGATACAGAACCTTCTTTAGACTAGAGTGCTTTAAAGCGTTCTACTCTGTAAGCTTAATACACAAACCATGATTTTACTCAAATTACTAAATCAATTTACTCAACAAATCACAAATAGTTACCTCCATGGCAGTAACAGTAAGGAATCACAGAATTCTTACAAGTTCTGTTCAAACTGTGCAAAATCAGTGCTGTACGTTGAGCACACATTATATTTCACATTACCTTTAGCAGACAATTCAGACACCTTTAAGTGTTTTTGGTGCTGTTCGCACTACATAAATGTCAGTACACGTAGAATCTTGACTTTTCAAATTATCCAAATACAAATATAGAGAATGAAACATTTTTTCTATAATTGAAAGAAAATCTGAATTGAAGAAATTACAGGAACAAGTTTACACCCACATATTTTGCACACAGAACTGAGCAGTAAAGCTGAAAATGTACATCTTCAAACTGCATCAGGTAACAAACAAAAACTTTACACTTGTTTTGAGAACTTCAACTGCAAATTTTTGGATAACTACAAAATGCCAGCAATGTACATGCAGCATACGTTTACACTATTGGAATACAAATATCCAATAGTGTAAAATATGGAATACAAAATTAAAATCCAAGAAACAAAATAGCAGGTTCACCACATTTTTACCAGATACATTTTTCAGATATAAAACAGTGAATCAAAAGTAGAACATGTACTTTTATGAATTGTGTCTAGTAAAACTTCACATTGTTAAAAACTTCCCACTCACAATCAGAAATGTAACAATTGTTTCAAAAACAGAACACCTGTAGAGTATGTAACATAGTATACCTTCATCACTTTGTCTCAAACAAGAGGGGTAGGACTAGATCCACTCATGGTCATCAATGTCTGAGATGGAAGTGAGGACTCTGGGATTGACTGAGAACACTTTTTTCTTCTTGGATTCAACCTTAGTGCCTCTCTCAGGATTTATGGAAAAGAAACACCTTTATGAAAAAAAGGGCAAGAGAGATTGAGGAAATTAACAACCTGAGGTGGGATATCAAATGGCCAAGTTTGATAAGCACAAAAATAAATCCATAATAAAAGAAATTTTACCGTCGAAGGAACTCCAGTGTTGATTGTAGTTCCACACGGTAGTGTATGTTAAAGAAGTAGTAACTGCCAAACATTAGACAGATAGCAGAGGTGAAGGTTGTGATGTGGTTGTTGACAATCTTCTTGTCAATGCTCAACATGAATGTCTCAGCAGCGAAGCAGGAGGAACCTGAGAATTAAAACAACAACAAATTAAAAACTTTAATAGCAAGAGCTTTAATGTCAGTAATATATACAAATACAGAGATACTTGTTACATGCATCATATGATGAGTTATGTTACTAGCTGAACTTATATGGTTGTGTTAGCCAGTGTATTAGTGTGGAAGCAACAGAACATGAAACTAAACAAGCCAAGAGTACAAGAACGTGGCAGTTACAACAACAAAAAACAAAAAAGCTGTTGAATTTTGCTCTTTCAGCTTACCGCAAACAATGATGAAGAGTGTTGGTGGCACTTTCTCCATCTGAACATCTTCTGCAAGGCTTGTCATCTCAACGCAGTGGAACAGAAGCTCTTCCTTCTCGTCAAAATGAGCCAGTAAAAGAAGCATCATCTCAATGACTTCTTGCAAGCAACCACTGGACTGACCTCTTTCAGTCAGAAGTTAGAGAACAGGGGTCCGTTCTTCGTACCTCGCTTACTACATCCAAGATCAAATGACACATCCAAGATCAAATCATCGCGCCAACTTTGAGCTCGCTATCCCGGTTCTCCGAACACACCTGTTGTTGACGATTAGTATAGCTGGATGAAGTAATGTGAGTTCACTGGGTGGCTTAACAGGGGCTACGCATCGATAGTAGAAACATTGATCGGCAACCCTTTGATTGGTCGGCGAAAATGTCGAAGGAGCGCGCTCAGTATTTTTCGGCAGCAGAGCAAGAACTCTTGATTGAGGGATTTCAGAGTTTAATTAAAACGCAAGGGAACACTGCAAAGGCTGCAAAAGCAAGGAGAGAGGGCTGGCAGAAAGTTGCTGACAAATTAAACTCGTAAGTAATTTAACAATATCCATCCATCCATCCATCCATCTTCATCCGCTTATCCGAGGTCGGGTCGCGGGGGTAGCAGCCTAAGCAAAGAGGTCCAGACCTCCCTCTCCCCAGCCACCTCCTCCAGCTTGTCCGGGGGAATACCAAGGCGTTCCCAGGCCAGCCGAGAGATATAATCTCTCCAGCGTGTCCTGGGTCTGCCCCGGGGCCTCCTCCCGGTGGGACATGCCTGGAACACCTCGCCCAGGAGGCGCCCAGGGGGCATCCTTGCCAGATGCCCGAACCACCTCAGCTGGCTCCTTTCGATGTGGAGCAGCAGCTGCTCTACTCTAAGCCCCTCCCGGATGGCCGAACTTCTCACCCTATCTCTAAGGGAGAGGCCAGCCACCCTTCGGAGGAAGCTCATTTCCGCCGCTTGTATCCGCGATCTCGTTCTTTCGGTCACTACCCACAGCTCGTGGCCATAGGTGAGGGTAGGGACGTAGATCGACCGGTAAATTGAGAGCTTCGCTTTTACACTCAGCTCCCTCTTCACCACGACTGACCGGTGCAGCGTCCGCATTACTGCAGCCGCAGCCCCAATCCGTCTGTCGATCTCCAGCTCCCTTCTCCCATCACTCGCGAACAAGACCCCGAGATACTTGAACTCCTCCACTTGGGGCAGGAACTCCTCCCCGACCCGGAGTGGGCACTCCACCCTTTTCCGGCTGAGAACCATGGCCTCAGATTTGGAGGTGCTGATCCTCATTCCCGCTGCGTTACACTCGGCTGCGAACCGCTCCAGTGCGAGCTGGAGGCCCTCACCCGATGAAGCCAACAGAACCACATCATCCGCAAAAATCAGAGATGAGATTCTGAGGCCACCAAAGCGAAAGCCCTCCGCCACTTGGCTGCGCCTAGAAATCCTGTCCATAAAAATTATGAACAGAACCGGAGACAAAGGGCAGCCTTGGCGGAGCCCATCACCCACCGGGAACGAGTCCGACTTATTGCCGGCAATGCGAACCAAGCTCTTGCAACGGTTGTATAGGGATTGAATGGCCCGTAGCAATGGGCCAGACACCCCATACTCGCGCAACACCTCCCACAGGACGCCCCGAGGGACACGGTCGAATGCCTTCTCCAGGTCCACAAAACACATGTAGACTGGTTGGGCAAACTCCCATGCACCCTCAAGTATCCTCGAGAGGACAAAGAGCTGGTCCAGTGTTCCGCGACCAGGACGAAAACCGCATTGTTCCTCCTGTATCCGAGGTTCGACTAGCGGACGAACCCTCCTCTCCAGCACCCTGGCATAGACTTTCCCGGGGAGGCTGAGGAGTGTGATCCCCCTGTAGTTGGAACACACCCTCCGGTCCCCCTTCTTGAAGATGGGGACCACCACCCCGGTCTGCCAGTCCACAGGTACTGCCCCTGATCTCCACGCAACATTGCAGAGACGTGTCAACCAAGACAGCCCTACAACGTCCAGAGCCTTCAGGAACTCGGGGCGGACCTCATCGACACCAGGGGCTCTGCCACCAAGGAGTTGTTTAACTGCCTCAGTGACCTCGCCCCCGGAAATCGGTGGGTCACACCCCTCATCCCCAGACTCTGCTTCCTCCCCGGAAGACGTGTCAGTGGGATTAAGGAGGTCCTCGAAGTATTCCTTCCACCGCCCGACAATTTTCTCAGTCGACGTCAACAGCGCTCCGCCAGCACTATACACAGTGCAGGTAGAGCACCGCTTTCCCCTCCTGAGACGCCTGACGGTTTGCCAGAATCTCTTCGAGGCAGTCCGAAAGTCTTTTTCCATGGCCTCTCCGAACTCCTTCCACACCCGAGTTTTTGCTTCAGCCACTGCCCGAGCCGCATTCCGCTTGGCCTGTCGATACCTGTCGGCTGCCTCCGGATTTATTTAACAATTTAACAATAATAATAATAATAATAATGGATTGGATTTATATAGCGCTTTTCAAGGTACCCAAAGCGCTTTACAATGCCACTATTCATTCACTCTCACATTCACACACTGGTGGAGGCAGCTACAGTTGTAGCCACAGCTGCCTTGGGGCAGACTGACAGAAGCGAGGCTGCCATATCGCGCTATCGGCCCCTTTGGCCAACACCAGTAGGCGGTAGGGTAAATCTATTATATTATATTATATCCTCTTTCACATTAGAGCCACGACAGGACCCACTAGAACATGGGAACAAGTAAAAGTGAAATATAAGAATATTCTACAGAATGGTAATATTTATCACTTATATTGCTTTTAGTCTCTTGAACAGAGACCCTGAAATAATCTGTTTGTTTATAACAGCAACCAAGAAAAGGGCAGAGCAAAAAAAGACAGGTGGTGGTCCTGCACCCCCTCGTCAACAAGTTGGTTAAGTAAATAATACCCTCACGGGAAAATCGATATCTCTCAATGAGCACACTGTCGCGCTGAGCTAAAGGATCCTGTCTATCCCACAATATACGCTGAATTCTGAAAACTCTCCTTATCAATCTTGCACCTTCCGCAATGGGTGGCTCGCGTATACGGACAGGACATGGCTGCGACAGACTTCCCAAATCCACCTTCGCTTTTATAGCCGTGGTCTCTCATCTTGATTACATGAAGTAATTTACTATTACTACTGTGAAATATGGATTACATTTGAAATAATCAAATACATGAAATAGAATGATTAATAGTACATTTCCCTTTTTTTAGGAAGTGACCTGTATGTATCTGTATGGAATCAATAAAAGAATCAAGTACTGCATTATCTTTAGTTACATTGATAATATTTATTTATGGTAAAACAGTGGGAAAATATCGCTGTTGCTTTCGTATAAATGAAGTGTACATACCTGAGTGGCCGCGATCTAATCCTGTTTACATAAAGTAAGCCTGCTCGGGAGCAGGTTCACGCTTACGGATCTGTTGCTATGACAGCAAGTCCCGGATGAGCTTCGGAGAACCGAACGATCCAAGATCACGCGAAATCGTCAACAATCAAATCCAGCTAACCTACTTAGCGAGGTACGAAGAACGGACCCCAGCATTCAGGACTTGCTTGTGCTTTTGTGCATCAACATATTTGAGGAACTTTAACAGACGTGCACCCTTTTTGTCTACATTGGCAAAGAAGGTCTCCATCAGATTCACACCAGTCAGTTCTTGGAACTGTGCCGTCATACCAACTTCATTGAAGAGAAAGGGCCATTCCTGGCATAGTTTCTGGATGCTTGCCCCTTTGTTGATGTCTTTATGCTGTGTGTAATACGTGCACTTGACTAGTTCTTTCACAACATCTGTATTGTAGTTATTCTTTTTAAACAGCTTCTTCATTTCTTTCTTCTTTTTTTTTCAAGCTGACTCTCCACAGCGACCTGACACACCTTTGGTGTGTCAGGTCGCTTGACATTTTCAACTCTTGCCTGAAGTTGCTTTACCAGGGAATGATATCCAGGTCCAATAACATCATCATCAATCACATCTTGAAGAGACTTGGAATACTTGGCCACCATCCTTTTTGCTATCTCTGTAGTATTGTGTTTGGTTGGATTCTTACAAATCTTCATCATTTCAGAGACCACAATCCTTACAATTTCTCGTCTTTGTCTTGCGCTTGGTCTTTTCTGTCTTTCCAAGTTCTGTACCAACTCCTCAGGGAGCCTCTGCCATCGTATCTCAAATCTCTCTACCCAGTTTGGTAGTAAAGGCGTACAGTTTCCTGAAGGTGATGAAGTAGTGGTGGATGATATTGGTGAAGAAGAAATTGAGGGTGGAGAAAGAAGGACATCCACTGGAGAGGAATGTACAGCGATTGGTGTCGAAGTGCCAGAGACTTTAAAAGTACATAAAAAGGAGATATGAAAGCATTAAATCATGTTTTCTGTTATGTTAAATTCTGCACTGCATAGATACATTTTGAGATATTAAGGTTACACAGCGTGGTCAAAACTTAATAATGCAATTTGTCTGATAGACTGCATTTCGAAAGTCAAAATGTATTAAACTGCCCCACAAAGCATCCAAGTTTTACTTACACAGAAAGCATGGTTAAATAATGATGGTCACATCATCAGACTCAGGAACACTCATATTCTAACTATTTCCAACTTCAACAGCCCTCTGTGCATTTGGTGTGGTGACAATGTTTTACACTTACCATTTTGGGTCCAGGCAGCCACTAGTCTTCTGGCTTGTATGGGCTTGAGCACTGGCAGCAGGTCATTTTCTGTAATGTACTTTAAATCATCTGTGGTTTCTGCACCAATTGTTTTCAAAGTATCTTCTACTGACTTGAGAAGTTGATCAGGAAGGTCCAGAAGCACTCCTGCAATTGCATCCCCTATGTTCTCTAAGGTAAGCACCTGCGATTCAGCCATATCTGTTAAGACACACATACAAACAGTTTGGCTCTGGCCCAATGACATCAAGGCATTCAGTCTGACAAGACCCTGTGCTTCAGTGGAACAATCTGGTGTCCGTTCACGTAAGATGATAACGGCCACAAGTCAATCAGTTCACTGATGAGTCTGCACTCTAATCTCCCAGTGTCATTTTTTACAGAGTACATGTGGTAGCAAGAAAGAAATTCTGCATGATAAACTCTCATGAGAAAATGAAGAGCAGACTCATCTTTAATAAGAATGAGGAGAAGTTCACCAAACTCCATTGACTGATCAAACTTAGAGGCAATAAACTGACCCTTCCTGTAAGTAAAGCCATTATACTGAACAGCAACTGGAATCTTTGTATTGCTTTCAGTAAAGCCAAAATGTAGGAGTGCGTCTTTAACTTGCTCACTGTAAAGCTCTGAGTAAAATGGTGAGTAGTCTTTTATTTGCAATGCTGGAGGACTCACTGACCCAGCAGAAAGGAAGGCCTGAAACATCTGATGTCTCTCTGAAAGAGTCAAGCACAGAGTTTTGAAATTTTTCAGATGCCTTGCACATCTTTTGAAGTAGCTGTGTTTGCTCTCAAAGCACATTGTCCACAGCCTGATGAGAGGGCCAAATTTTAGGATCAGCCCTGGATAATGTCATAAGTAATGGTGTTTAGGTCTTAAGTTGATATTAGGAAACAGCACCTTTCTGGTTTCCAAATACTCTTGGATGAGAGCATCCAGATAAGTAACCTGAGCCTTGGAAATTTGCTGAGCACAAATTAGGTCAACAATGTCCTTGAGCTGCAACGTTAACTGCCACACATCATCTTGAGAGTTCTGCACTCTGTCTCCAATTATGAGAGGTAAAAGTCTCAAGAAGTTCCAATTTTGAACAGCTTGTCCACCAAGTTTCAATGTTTTTGGACTGACCTCACAAGGTTTGGATGAAGTATCTGTTTCTTTGTATTTAAATTGCTTGATGCGCCTGTTCAGAATTGGGTGAACCATTTATTTGTGTTGATGAAGTACTTGAGGTAAAGAGCAAGATCGTATGAGAGGACACCCTCACAGATGCCATGACAGAGAAATGGGGCATGCCAGGTGTGCAAACATCAAAGCTTTGTAAAGAATTAAATATAGACCTGAACTTCTGACACGTCTTCTCTTTCCAGCTGTTCAGTGGCAGATCTATACGTTTCTGGGGTCCGCTGAGCTCCACGCACTGCTGGATCAGCACCCTGAAATTCAGTTCGAGTTAACAGACAATATCTGCACAAGTACACTGATGAACTGAAATTTTCCGTAAAACCCCCCATACAATGAGAGCCCAGGTTGTCTCCAGCAATGCAGTAGAGTGCTCCTTTCACAACAGGTTTGTCTGCCATTGTTATCCCATTCTCCTCTAGTACCTTCAAATCAGTCAGGAGTTCTGAAAAAACATTTTCATGGACAAATTCCTTGAAATCCTTCTTCCTACACAGTAACACTAGCTGCAGATGATCAGCATTTGACCGGGCATGGGGGAGGGGGGGGGGGGGGGGGGATATTGAGTAGAGAGAAGTACACAGCCAAAACCTTGCGCTTCTTTTTTGCAGAACCAAGTGGGTTCACTACTTCAAATGCATCTAGTCTTGAAACATTATTAAGATCCACTGATATGAGGCCTTGCCAAAACTTGATTCCAGCATACTCTTTAAAGTATTTAGCAGAGGAACATAATAGGCAAATCTCTCCATCCTGTTCTCGTCCCTGCCCAAAAACACTTTTCTGGGTTCAACATACTTGAACACATCTTTAAAGCACTGAACTCTTGAATAAGCAGTTCTCAGGGGCCCTGTGTGACAAGCTGAGAACAAGTCTGATTGTTTTACTCTGTCACAGATTTTTACAATGTCTTCATCTGAAACTGACATATCTTTTAGAAGTGAGCTTAGTCTGTTCAATGTATACATCTGTCCCAATTCATGTATATTTTGTATTTCTTCAACAATGGTTTGAATGGTAGATGCTGGCAGAAGATGCTGTCCCTGTAGTTTAATGTAAAACATACATACATTTAGAATAGAATAGAATAGAATAGAATTCAACTTCATTGTCATTGCACATGCACAGGTACAGGGCAACGAAATACAGTTTGCATCCATCCAGAAGTGCTTTAGTGATATAGATATATTACAATATATATTAGCAATAATATAGATATGTGAGTATATTACAGAAATGGGTCTATTATGGTATGTTATAATGTACACGGTATGAAGTATGTTGTGAATATTCTATAACTATAAGTATGTACAGGCTGTAGTGAGTACAAGCTATGTACAGGCTATGAACAGGATATAAATATGAAAAACTATACAGAATATGAAATAAATAACTTTACAGAATCTGAGATATACAGCTATACAGAAATGGGAACTATGCAAGTTGTAAACAGTTGTAGGATTAAAGATTATCGAATGTACAGAATGATTATTTACACAGAGCTATACAGTAGTGCAGTTAAGATAAGTGAGATATAATTCCTACAGAGGCTATATAAAGTGCTAGTGGTTGTGAGTGGTGGTTCAGTCCATGTTATTATTGTGTGTTTGAGGGTACAGTTGTCCATTGTGGGTGTGTGTATGTTCAGTCCATGTGTTAACGTGGGTCAGATGTCAGGAGGCAGAGTTCAGGAGTCTGACAGCTGTGGGGAAGAAGCTGTTCCGGTACCTGGTGGTCTTAGTCCGGAGGCTCCTGTAGCGCCTCCCAGAGGGCAGGAGGGTGAGGAGTCCATGTAATGGGTGACTGGGGTCTTTGATGATTTTCCCAGCCCTTTTCAGACACCGCTTCCTGTAGATGTCTTTTATGGCAGGGAGTGGTGCTCCGGCGATGCGCTGGGCAGTTTTCACGACCCTCTGTAACGCCTTCCGGTCCGAGGCAGAGCAGTTCCCGTACCAGACTGTTATACAGTTGGTCAGGATGCTCTCTGTGGTGCAGCGATAGAAGTTCACCAGGATGTCTGAGGACAGGGGGTTCTTCCTCAGAGTCCTCAAGAAGAAGAGGTGCTGGTGAGCCTTCTTGACCAGCTTGGAGATACAGGTCACTGAAATTAGACCCATCCATACCAGGGTCTTCTGTATCTGATACACTGGCACCTTCATGTATGGTGGCACTTGTAGATGGACTCTCTGACTGAGTATCTTTGTTTAAACCACAAATCACATTTTCCAAACTTTTGTGTTTTCTAGACATATGGGAGGTAAATGTAGATTTTACAGAGAACACACTTTGGCATCCTCTCACTGGACAAGTTACATGCCGTCCCTCTTCTATGTGTTCCTTTAAGTGAGCAATCAAAGCTTTAGTTCCCTCACAAAGTGAGACAGTGCACTTCAAACCCATTAAGGTAGCATTCTGAGAAACAGTTGCGGTACCAGTGTGGTGGCGGTAGAAGTGAGACTTTAAAGCAGCATATCCAGAAAAAACCTGCTTACAACTTACTTCAACACATTTAAAAATACACCGGGGTTGATTATGATGCAGCAAAACATAAGCTTTCACGGACTGAACCGATTCTCCACATATGCTGCAAAAATACATAATCAATATGACACAGCTGCGAGGCTAGCTAACTTAAAGCTTCAGCCGGATGTCAAACAAGGCGGGAAAATCCAAGCCGCATTTAGACAAAGCATTCAAATATAGCTATACTAATTAGACGGTTTCCAGTGTTAATACGCCAGTCTCCAAAACACGTCTCAAAACGCGCACTGCTGGCTTTGCAAGGCTCTTTTCAGCTTGATGTAGCTAGCGCCAATGCTAGAAATGAGCTAAAGCTAACGTAAATTTATCATTTGTGCCTTCACTGCCTGCAACACAATGCTGTCGATAAATAAACCAAGTTGGATTATTTTCTTACCGTAGTAACTGAAGACGAGCTGTGGCAGATGTTAAATTTAAAAAATGAGAAACAAGTCCACGAAAATGAAGATAGCGTGCTGCCGTAGTCCAAAGCAAAACTTGTGTGGAGCTGTACTGACATTGTCTGCGATGGAGCCTGATGCAGTGCGCTGATTGGCCAGTTTGATATCAGGCACCTTGATGTGAAACGGTGCTCTAAACGTCAGGGGAAATCGCCTAGTTTTGGGAGGAGGTGCTTTTAAAATCTTTTTTCTTCATATGATAATTAACTATGAATAAATAGAACAGACAACAGATTATTATTTTAACACTTTGGGGATTATATGAATTCACTCAATAATATAGCATGTCTATCATTAGCTGTAGGTCTCTCAAGTTGTTGTTAGCTTTTACATTTTAAACTCATGGTTTATTGAGTTCAACAGAATGTAGATTTAACAGCTACATCCCATATTCTTTACAAAAACTACATCCACAAATTGCCCTAATACATTTCTAGTGTAAAGATCTTGGGACATATGTACCTGTTATATTACAATTTGAGAAAGAATATGCTGCATTAAATGTGCTATGAATCAAGAATGGATTTAATATAAAGTGCTGTGGGCTTCTTGAAAACCGCTATCTAATCCATTATTATTATTATGTGAAATTAATGCAAAAATCAAAGTCATATTACAACATGTATCCATTACCAGCACAACCATGCTTACATTCAGCAATTAAAACCTGTATTTTTTTCAATAAATAAATGTAAAAACAATTGTGTTTGCCTGTTCTAAACTTTATTGGAATCTTCTGTTAAAAAAACTATGCAAGAGTGATTTACAGTAGGTTTATGTATTTTTTTTCAGAGAAAAAATGTACATATTACGGTTTTTCCACATTGCTTTTTTTACGGCAATTTCACATCAAATCAACAGTTTTAAACTGTTTTATAGTTAACAGGTTTTTCCTGTCGTATATTTACTGTCTTTCACTGTTAAATATACGGATCTTTTTTACAGTGTAAGGTGGGCGGTAACCCGCCAGCCCCAAAACCCACCTCAGCTCCTTTTTGGTCTTGGGGCATGGGCAGGATGCAATCACTGCTATTTTGTCCGTTTGTGGACGCACCTGCCCATCCCCCAAGTACCTCCCTCTGTCCAAGTGCACACTTCTTTGGGTTGGCCGTGAGCCCCACCTGCTTCAGGGAATCCAGGACCGCGGCGACCCGCCCTGGTGTCCCTATCGATGATCACATGATCCAAGTCGGCGACAGCATATGCAGCGTGCGGCCGTAGCACCCGGACCATGAAGCACTGGAAAGTGGCTGGGGCTCCAAACAAGCTGAATGGAAGTGTAACAAACTGGTACAAACTGTATGGAGTGGAGAAGGCCGTTTTTTGGAATCTGCCAGTAGCCCTTGGTGAAATCCAGTGTCGTGAAAAAATGGGCCGTATAGACCCACCTTTCTTCACTACAAGTACAATGAGGCTACACCAGGTGCTGTGTGACTCTTCTATCACTCCCATTTTTAGTATTTCAGCCAATTCCCTTTGAACAATTTGCCTGTTATGTTTGGGAAGCCTGTGGGGCCGTGAACACACCGTCATGCCAGGCTGCGTTTCAAAATGGTGCTCGATGAGAGGCCAGGACAGTCCTGTTGCAACACGGCAACATCTGCTCTCTGGGCCTGTCTGAGATGGTCATCACAATGGAGGGAGGTGGGAATGGTGGAATTTGGCACCTCCGGCCCCAACTCATCTCTCTCTTTAAACAGGCTCACCAGAGAAGTGGTTCCAGCCTCTCTCCATGCTTTCAGGAGGTTGAGGTGATATATCTGCGTGGCCCCTCCCCTGTCCGACCGTACAACCTCATAGTTGACGTCCCCCACACGCCGTATGACCACGAAGGGCCCTTGCCACCTGGCAAGTAATTTAGAGTTAGAAGAAGGGCACAAGCACTTTGTCTCCCAGTAAAAATTGCCTGAGTCTAACCCCTCTGTTATACAGGAGTTGCTGACGCTGCTAAGGAGTCTAACCAGCAATCCCAATTGCGTTCATCTTCGTGAATGAACTTACGAATCATGGACTTTAAAGTCTTATTCAGCCACTCCACCAGCCCATCAGTCTGAGGGTGGTAGGCGCTGGTCGAAACAGATTTAATCCCCAAATTTATGCAGTTCTTTCAGTGTGCGAGCCTTGAATGGTGTGCCCTGGTCAATCAGTATGTCTTTCGGATGCCAACTCGAGAGATGACCTGAAACGGCGCCACACTCTTTACAGAAATGGTGTGCACTGCTTCCGGGTATCACATTGCATAATCCACCAGAGTTAATAAAAGCAATAGCCACGTGCACTCTGGTGAAATGGCTCGATGAGGTCCATGCCAATGTGCTCAAAGGGGCTGGACTCTGTCTCAGACTAGATTTGCCCTTGGTGAGAGGCGGCGGGCTGGGGTGGTATCCCTTTGGCTTGTTGCCTGTAGGTTGGGGTTTCTCCCAGTGGATGAGGGAGTTTGTTCCCTGCACCTTCTGTTTGAGGAGCGGGTCCTGAATGTCGTTTGCGCTTGTGAGCTGAATGACGGTTCAGAGTACCCAGCCTTCTTGGAGTCCCTGGGCAGGGTGCTGGAGGGTGCTCTACTTGAATACTCTGTTGTCCTACTGGGAGACTTCAAGGTTCATGTAGGCAACCACAGTGAGATCTGGAGGGGTGTGACTGGGAGGAATGCCTCTCAGATCTTAATCCGAGTGGTGTTTTGTTGTTGGACTTCTGTGCAAACCACAGTTTGTCCTTATCGAACACCATGTTTGAACATAAGGGTGTCCATAAGTGCACGTGGCACCAGGATGCCCTAGGCCCCAGGTTTATTTTGTAACCGCTCTATCAATTTATGTGACTTTGTGGCTGAGTTGCTGTCATTCCCAATGACTTTTACTTTGTTATAATACCACAGACCGTGGAATATTTAGTGGAGAGCATCCCTGAAATGGTGAGTGAATTCACTGAAATTCATTGGGATTCACTGACCTCCTGAGAGCAATCTATTCTGTCAAAACTCTTTCAAAAATGTTTGTAAAAGCAAACAGGTACTCGATTACACCTTTGGCCATGGAAGTAAAACAGTACATATACATAGTTCTATACTGATATTTGGTTGTCTATTAGGAAGTTGCGCATGCTTTTGGCATCTGGTTGGTGTAATACTGTGGGGTATTTACAAAATAAACAAAATTTGAGTAAATGATTAGAATATGCCACATGCAGCAGTAATATAGGAGCAAAAGCAGCTGTTTTTGTTTCAAATAGCTTTAGTCAGGCGGTCATGCACCACTGTACATGCGGTAGATGACAGTGACTATTTTAAACATCAGTGTTAGTCCTCTACAGCAGCGTGCTGTCCTCATACTTTGCTAACCTCTGACTTTCTGAGTTTAAACATCCTAATAAGTAGAGCCAGCCTGCTGCTTCACCACACGCATCACAAATATCAAACCTAGACTTTCCACATCAGATGGCATACTCTGAACAGAACAGCAAGTGAAATCTAACATGACACACATGCAGACATGAATTCACACACACCCAGTAACAGGCAATCTGACCTCTTGTTACAACCGTCGCTTGCTTGTTGGAAATTAGAGTGTGGACAGCAGGCTAATGATCAATAGACAGGCCCTCGGGAGAGCCCCCACTGGGGCTCATTATAAGCTACATGTGGTCATACTGGCACACACACAAACACACATACATCCCCAGAGAGATCTGATAATCAAACACTGGACCAACGCACATGGTCCTCCCACAGCGACCTGAAGACAGCGAGGAAGGGGGAGACGGCCGAAGCATTTACAAATATGCATTTCTGGATTTAAACACCAAGAGAAAGTAAATACTGTCAATGCTTCGTTGCTGATTAAAGTTCACACAATGGGCACCGAAGTCTTATTACAGACCTGCGTAGACATGCATGTTATACAGAGGTCACATGTATGCATGGGAAAAATCAACGAAAGACCCAGACAGACTTTTAATTCATTTGAAAGTCTGATGCTTAGCCTCGTCCTCCCCAGCTGTAAAACTCAGAAACCAGTCTTACTTGTTATCATCTATCATCCACCTGGGCCTTACACAGAGTTTCTCTCTGATTTCTCAGACTTTTTATCTGATTTAGTTCTCAGCTCAGGTAAAATAATTATTGTGGGTGATTTTAACATTCATGTAGATGCTATTTCTTTTCCATATGGGCAGTGTAATGGCTATCTTTGTTTCTTCTTGGAGTTCTCTATTTCTCTTACAGTGGGGCAAAAAAGTATTTAGTCAGCCACCGATTGTGCAAGTTCCCCCACCTAAAATGATGACAGAGGTCAGTAATTTGCACCAGAGGTACACTTCAACTGTGAGAGACAGAATGTGAAAAAAAAAATCCATGAATCCACATGGTAGGATTTGTAAAGAATTTATTCGTAAATCAGGGTGGAAAATAAGTATTTGGTCAATAACAAAAATACAACTCAATACTTTGTAACATAACATTTGTTGGCAATAACAGAGGTCAAACGTTTACTATAGGTCTTTACCAGGTTTGCACACACAGTAGCTGGTATTTTGGCCCATTCCTCCATGCAGATCTTCTCGAGAGCAGTGATGTTTTGGGGCTGTCGCCGAGCAACACGGACTTTCAACTCCCGCCACAGATTTTCTATGGGGTTGAGGTCTGGAGACTGGCTAGGCCACTCCAGGACTTTCAAATGCTTCTTACGGAGCCACTCCTTTGTTGCCCGGGCGGTGTGTTTTGGATCATTGTCATGTTGGAAGACCCAGCCTCGTTTCATCTTCAAAGTTCTCACTGATGGAAGGAGGTTTTGGCTCAAAATCTCACGATACATGGCCCCATTCATTCTGTCCTTAACACGGATCAGTCGTCCTGTCCCCTTGGCAGAAAAACAGCCCCATAGCATGATGTTTCCACCCCCATGCTTCACAGTAGGTATGGTGTTCTTGGGATGCAACTCAGTATTCTTCGTCCTCCAAACACGACGAGTTGAGTTTATACCAAAAAGTTCTACTTTGGTTTCATCTGACCACATGACATTCTCCCAATCCTCTGCTGTATCATCCATGTGCTCTCTGGCAAACTTCAGACGGGCCTGGACATGCACTGGCTTCAGCAGCGGAACACGTCTGGCACTGCGGGATTTGATTCCCTGCCGTTGTAGTGTGTTACTGATGGTGACCTTTGTTACTTTGGTCCCAGCTCTCTGCAGGTCATTCACCAGGTCCCCCCGTGTGGTTCTGGGATCTTTGCTCACCGTTCTCATGATCATTTTGACCCCACGGGATGAGATCTTGCGTGGAGCCCCAGATCGAGGGAGATTATCAGTGGTCTTGTATGTCTTCCATTTTCTGATGATTGCTCCCACAGTTGATTTTTTCACACCAAGCTGCTTGCCTATTGTAGATTCACTCTTCCCAGTCTGGTGCAGGTCTACAATACTTTTCCTGGTGTCCTTCGAAAGCTCTTTGGTCTTGGCCATGGCGGAGTTTGGAGTCTGACTGTTTGAGGCTGTGGACAGGTGTCTTTTATACAGATGATGAGTTCAAACAGGTGCCATTCATACAGGTAACGAGTGGGGGACAGAAAAGCTTCTTACAGAAGACGTTACAGGTCTGTGAGAGCCAGAGATTTTCCTTGTTTGAGGTGACCAAATACTTATTTTCCACCCTAATTTATGAATAAATTCTTTACAAATCCTACCATGTGATTCATGGATTTTTTTTTCACATTCTGTCTCTCACAGTTGAAGTGTACCTCTGGTGCAAATTACTGACCTCTGTCATCATTTTAGGTGGGGGAACGTGCACAATCGGTGGCTGACTAAATACTTTTTTGCCCCACTGTATGTGCTGCACAATAATGTTTAATATTTAGTATTTACTGTCATATTCCCATATATCATTGTGATGTTGTTTATTCTATTACTCTTGTTCTCTTCTGCTTGTTTTCTTTTTTCTTTCTCAGCAGGTGATCCAGGTGATTGATATATGCATTTTTTTTCTTTTTCTTTTTTTCTCTGCTCGTTCTGTTGGTTTTTGTCTTTTGCCCTTCTCCTCCGTCCATCTTCTCAGTTGTTTCTCTTTCCCTCTTTCTTTCTCCCCTTCTTTCCCCCAGTCAAGTCTGTCCCGTATTCAGTAAGTGAAAATAAAATAAACAATAAAAGGTGAATCAAATGGACCATTATGGCAAGGCTGGGATGGTCAATTTGGTAAAGTAAATCCGTTGGGCATCTTTCTTTGCCTTTAGACAACAATTCTGATTCAAAAGAGCCAAACGGGACAGGCAAAAAAAAATAAAATAAAATAAAAAAGACAGACTAACTGTAAGTGCTGAATTGGGAGTTTGATCAACTTTGTCTCCAAAACATTGTGCAAATACTTATTGTTTGTTTGACCCTTTGCATTTCTCATCTGTGGTTAACAGTCTCTTTCTTTATAGAGTATAACTCTGAATACACACATTAAACTGCCTGGATGACGAGTCAGTCCTGAAAGACACACCTCTAGCCATCACCTTGCTCTCTGTGTCAGCTATCATCACACACACACAGACACACACACACACACATCAGAAATCCCTATTTAGTCAGGACTGGGGATTAGAGTTGGCCTTTGTGGATCTGACATTCACCAGTTGGACTTAATTAGCAGTGCTGAACCTGCTGCTGACCTTTTGTCATGTGAGCTGTCATTGAAAACCTTTCTGTTGACTTGAATGGGGAATGCTATTTGTAATGTAATCAGAGATCATCCATTTCAGGCGGCTGCACAAAGGGAAGTATTGTCTTCTCACTGTGTGGAGAAAGTAGGGTTATCAAGGTAGTAGTAGTATTTAAGACTCCATAATGAGCAGTCCCAGCAGTAATAGCAAATTAGTCATTTCTTGAAATTGTTATTGATTTTCAGCTGATTTTTCCAATTATGAGTTAGATTTAACAAAATGCATGTTTATGATTTCATTTGAAGGGTTTTACAAATTGTTTAGACAATTTCCTTACATATAGCAAAGTGGACTCAAAATGCAGACTCAACACATGGAGGCTGGAGAGCAATGTGGATCATTTTTTATTTACAAAGACGTGATTAAAACAACTATTCAATAGTGAAAGGTGCAGGTAGCTACATACAGTGACGTGAGTGAAGGGGCTATCTATTAGGGGTGCAACGATACTCGTATCGATATAGAACCGTTCGATACAGTGCTTTCGGTTCGGTACGCATATGTATGAACAATACAACATTTGAATTTATTTTATCAACTTTCCTTCTGACGATGCTGTCTGTGTTGAGCGCTCAGTGGATCTGCACTCGACAGTGCAGCCTAGGCGGAGTAGTTGAACGCAGATTCACTGAGCGCAGGGCAAGCTAGTGAGACAGAAGCTAATCTCTCGTTGCAACATGGCAAATTGAACCTCCCCCACCCTCATTCAGATCTGGCCTTTGGAACTATTTTGGTTTTTACGTGACGTATGACCCTGAAGGTAAGCGCGTCATGGACTAAAGTAAAACAGTATGTTGGATGCGCCACGCAATGCTCAATTACATGGGTGGGAGCTAGTGTGTTAGCACAGTTAGCTCGTTAACGTGTTGGCCGTCCAGCCCCACGCACGGGGCGATCCGCGGTAGCTCGTTAACGGAGATTTGCCGTGTTGTGGCGTTAAGGTTATTTCAACGAGATTAACCTGAAAGCACTAGTGTGAACACAACGAATATGACTGCACATTTACGCCGACATCATCCTAGTGCAAAGACAAGTGGAAGCAGACAAAAACAACAAGCACGCATGCTACTAACTTTACCCGAGTCATTTAGACAGCCGTTAGCACAGGATTCTCCTTATGGGGACCTGATATGTTTAATATGCTGCTGAGAATATAGCCCAGAAGAAGCGGATAGTATAGCTTTTATTTTGGAAAGAGCCATTTCTCTGTAATAAACTCTCTTTTCCAAAGATGAGTGATTCCTCAATCAGATACAGGGCTCGCAAAATCGCTAGCCTGACGTCCTGGGGCTAGCGATTTTTCCAGTCGGGCTACCAAAATCTATCTCTGCCCTGCCCGTCAGCCTATCGTAGGAAGGAAAAATATATGTCAATGCTTTTGCATTCTTTCAGAAATGTAGCTGGGTAATTATGTCATTGGCATCGGTGAGCCACTGTCAATATGTGACATATTGAAATCGCGTTTGAATTTGCGCTTGTTTTTTTGCTTTCACTTTGCAATCGTGCGAACTGTGTATAGAGAGCGACAGCACTGATTGGTGAGTGATGATAATTTGTGCACCAATTCCTCTGACATCGTCTTATTAATCGTTAGCTTACTATGCAAACATGACAAGTGAAATCTCCCGCAGCTTAAACATGTGAGAGGTTGATCGCGCAGAGAATCGCTGAGCTTATGTGAGTGTGTGTGTAAAAGCAGCAGGATATATATTTTAGTTCTGCTGAGCCAAATAAGACAGGTCAGGGTGAAGAAGTGACAGCCAAAGAAAAGCTTACCACAAAACGGAGAAGTTATGACAAATCAGACTATAAGGCAAAAAGAAAGTGCAGCTTTATGGTTTCATGGACAAAATAATTGCAATGGCTGCAATATGACGAGTTGTTTCTCTGTGTATCTGCCGTGTATTTAATGTTATTCCGTGTTTCTCCGTGTCTCTCTGCTCCTTGCTCCATGTCCTCCTTTTGTAATTAGCTTTTCCAGTTTAGGTTTATGTTCAGTTCTGCCCACACCTTGGTTATTGTGCACTGTAAATAAAACCCACTTGCACCTCCGCCACCGTCTGCTTTTGGATCCTCCTTCCTCACCTCCACACGACTGCCGCCCCAGCCGTGACAGTATGTCCCCAGCCTCCTCCTTTCACTTAGTGGATTTGGGGTGTAACCCTCCATGCATGGTCAGGAGCTTCCTGGTCTTGATGTCAGTGGCTTCTGTCTTCTCTTTTGGCCAGTTTATTTTCCCAGCAGGGTACCTGATCACCTGCATGACATAGGTGTTGATAGCCCTAGAATTTTTTTTGTGTATCAATAAAAATTATTAACACATTTGCAAGTCATGGTTTCACAGTAACTGACATTAGCTAAACTCAGCTAAAGGTCCTTTCACATGAGATGCGTCACGCACAGTGCTGCCCCATTCATTTCTGTTGCATGTGTTACATAATAACGGTTTCCCACTGCTCTGAGCAAAGCGCAGCACAAACACAGCAGTGAGGAGTACTCTCTGTATCTGTGCGTATTCTGTGCATATCTGAGTTTGGTGAACTTTCTGACACAAGTTTGCACACACATATAGAGACCTCCAGAGCCTTTAAGTCTTTCCTTTCAAAGGCTTTCCTTGGGAGTAAAACAGTGTTGTGGAAACGACAAAATCTTCACTGGTACGGACAGTAACCACACTTCCTACTTTATGAATGTTAGATACATGTTTTTTTAAATTAAAAAACATAATACAAACTCTCACAGAGGATAGAAAGTCACTGTAGATTATGTCATCATTCAGAAGCTTAGTAAATATCACTATAAATATAAGTTAGATGAGCCTGATAAAATCTATGAGTATCCTTTTAGTAATTATTTGAGTTTGATAAATTGAAATAAATGTCTAAAATGTTAACTTATGTGTTTGTGTTAAATTAAGGTATTTATTTACATTTATCTCAGACAAAAAATTCAGTATCTGGTTCACAGAATAACTTCTTTGCCTGTGCTTAATAGTTTTGTTTAAAATTGAATCAAAATATTTCAGAAATAGGTATCTATACTTATCAGTATCTTGTACTAAAATCATTAATTATCCAAATCAAAATTATTTATTGTCAGCAACTACAACTGCAAAGTGTAAGTAAAACACGATAACGTAGAGTAATTGACTACCATGAGCCTTTTTCATTGTTTTGTTCATTTCATTTTTTAAATACTCTGAGCTTTTGTGTTTGCTCTCCTGGTTTGCCATTTAGCCTTCAAGTATGTATGGCTTTGAGCTAGAAGGGAAAAGGCTCTTGTCTTTTTAGTGCTTGTTTGTTTTTAGTTATTGCCATGTTTATGAAAATACATTTTTCATTTGGAAAAATGTTAACATGTGGTCATTTTTCATACATGTATTATGTATCGTTTGGCTCTCGGCGAAGGCAGTGGCACTTTTTCTCCTCTCCTCTCCCTTATCTTCCCTGCTTAGCCTCTTATGTCCTTGTCTTGTCTTGTGTTTTTACTTTTCCCTGCACTGAAAAAAAGGGATTGGCCAACTCTTGGATTTATGTAAGCATCTTGCGTGTATGTAACATAAGTGCCTCATGCTTTAAAGTTAAGTGTAACTATATAGTGTAGAAACTACATGATATGCAGAGAGGCTAGATTAAATTGTTCATATCATGTTCGAGTGAAGTAAGTCAATAACTTACTGCGACACCGCACGGGATTTCAGTCTCGCACGCTTTGGATCGTGGTTTCAGGAAGGCATCCATGTCAGTCAAGTCGAGCAGCCGCCTCTAAGTAAATTGGGTGGTTCTTGCATTAAAAAACTCTAACTTGTAATTCAAACACAATAATTTCATGTTTCTATGAATGTAATTAAATCATGAAGAATCTGTACGAAATTCAACAACTTAATTTGTTCTTGTTGAGATGACATGATACAATCTAGTGAGAGTGGTTAGTTGCTGAACTCATGAAATTCACAAGATCGCACGAGATGTCAAACTGCAGGAAAATCACTGGAGTTATAAGAGGCAGACAACTACACACGCACCACATGTATGCTATTGCTATTTATTGTGGTTTAACCTGTCAAGGACAAAAACGTACAAAAGAATTCTGCATCAAGCCTTGAAATCATAGCTTTCCTACTTTTGTTAAGTCTGTATTGGTGGCATGGTGGTTAGTGCTGTTGCTTCACGTTAAGGTCCTGGGTTCAAATCCGCAATCTGGCTAGTTTGCACTGGGTTCTCTCTGGGTATTCTGGTTTCTTCCCACAGTTAAAAGTCAAGCAGTTTTTAGAGTTAGGTTAATTGGTGATTCTAAATTACCCGTGAATGTACAGTGGGGCAAAAAAGTATTTAGTCAGCCACCGATTGTGCAAGTTCCCCCACCTAAAATGATGACAAAGGTCAGTAATTTGCACCAGAGGTACACTTCAACTGTGAGAGACAGAATGTGAAAAAAAATATCCATGAATCCACATGGTAGGATTTGTAAAGAATTTATTCGTAAATCAGGGTGGAAAATAAGTATTTGTACGTGACAAATAAAATTTGAATTTGAATTAGAATTTGAAATTGGATTACATCATGGAGAAGTTTACTCAGAATAACATCTCTGAGTGAAAGTTGGATCACATCTTGGAGAAGCTCACTGCAGTCGTGAGTTTTCAGAATCTGCTCTTTGAGCACAAGAATGACAAGACCACGGAGCGCAAGTCTGATAACATCATTGAGAAGCTTGCGGCTCTCCAACGGGAGATGGAGAGACCAGTGTTGGGGTGTTAAGAACAGCTTTGAAATTCTCAGGAGTTGTTCGCATAAAAGAAAAACCACCATTTTATTGCGGCTATCCCTTCGGCGCCAGCTGTGTGCTCAAGGCTGGAGCTGAACAACAACACCCTGATAACGACTGTGTTGAGTCTGTTCTTCCCATTCCATGCAAGGCCACCTGGGTTGGCTGGAAGACTGTTTACTTAGCCTGGCAGGGCGAAGGACACTGTCTCAGCTGAACTCTGGACACACACATACATACATACACACTGATATGCACACACTCACTGAATGTAGTGTAAAGCGCTTTGGGGTCACATTACATTGACCAAGCATGTCAGTGTTATTTACTCAATTTTTTCATGTTTGTGTAACAACTACAATTATTTATTTCAATTTAATATGTTTAAGCTTTAGTTATTCGATTGATCAAGTATATTGAACAGATTTGACTAGTTTCCAATCTACTCAATATATTTAAGTGTAAAAGTGCTGCCTCAAAAATTTTAAGTAAATGTCAGTTTTAGTTGTTAGAGTGCAGCCAGCATTATCTTTGTATATATGTAAATTTTCCATGTACATTTAAAACATGGTTTGTCCAAATTTTTTTACTGAATAGGGTCTGGAGTATTTTCCTCTACAGAAAACATTTATGTCTGTAGACTGATGGGTCCAGATAGTTTGGAAATGACCATAAAACCCAACAACAGTTGGTTCTCCAAGATCATTGCTGATATCTTTCCTCCCTGAGATAGTATTAATATTAAAAGTACCTCAAGGGTAGCATTAATATTAGTTTACTTTTATATGCTTTTATGGAAGTGCTCATACCTGCTTAATGCTTAATTAAAGTCAAGGTCAAGTTTATTTGTATAGCACACTATCAACAGGGCAGCACGGTGGCACGGTGGTTAGCACTGTTGCCGCACAGCAAGAAGGTCCTGAGTTCAATTCCACCATCAGGCCGGGGTCTTTCTGTGTGGAGTTTGCATGTTCTCCCTGTGTTTGCGTGGGTTCCCTCCGGGTACTCCGGCTTCCTCCCACCGTCCAAAGACATGCAGTTTGTGGGGATAGGTTAATTGGATAATCCAAATTGTCACTAGGTGTGAGTGTGAATGGTTGTCTGTCCTTGTGTGTTAGCCCTGTGACAGACTGGCGACCTGTCCAGGGTGTACCCCGCCTCTCGCCCCATGACAGCTGGGATTGGCTCCAGCACCCCCCGCGACCCTGAAAAGGATAAGCGGTAGCGAATGGATGGACTATCAACAGTCCATACTGAACGAAGTGTTTAATAATGTAAAATGCCACTAAAATAAATAAAATGCACAGCAATGATGCAATAAAATATAGAAGAGAAAATAAGTAAATAAATAAAATCAAAGTCAATAAAATCAACTTAAAACAACTTAAACAACAACAACAACTCAGGCTGTTAAAACCAAAATGTTTAGGTCAGCGTGTGTTAAGAGCTAGATCATAAAAATTTGTCTTTAGTAATGATTTAAAACAGGGGTGTCAAACTCAAATACACAGTGGGCCAAAATTCAAAACTGGAACAAAGTTGCGGGCTAACGTTAATATTTATTGAAATATATTTATTCCTCCAGATATAAGAATGAATCTTTTCTTATGGACTCAAACACATTTTGCTAAAAAACTGAATATGGAACAAGCAAAGCTTAATACTAAACAATATATATATATTAGCTGTATAATACCAGTAGGCCAGCTCTGATAGTAATTTGGTATGGCTTCGCGGGCCAAATGTAAGTAGGCTGTGGGCCAAATTTGGACGGCGGGCCAGAGTTTGACACCTATGATTTAAAACGTTAAAGCATTTGCGTAGATCCAATATTAAAAGGAAGATTCTTCCAGAGTCTGGGACCTGCCACAGAGAAGGCTCTGTCACCACAGGATTTAAGTTTAGACCATGGCATAGTTAAAGTTAGTTCTGACCTGGACCTCATGGTTCTTTCTGAAGCATAAATGAATAGAAGCTTAGACAGGTGAGAAAGAGCTCGGCAATTAAGTAATTTAAAACAAAAAGTACAATTTTAAATTGGGTCCTGTGAGGAACAGTAAGCCAGTGTAGGTCAAAACTGGAGTAATATGCTCCTTCCATTTTGTGCCAGTTAGCAGATGAGCAGCTGCATTTTGGACCAACTGGATATGATGAAGAGAGGCCTGGTCCAAACCAAAGTACAGAGAATTGCAGTAGGTCTGCAAGTAATGAATAGACGAATAACACTTTCAAAGACATTAGCCGGAGGTATGGCTTTACCTTGACTAGTCTCTCACCTGCCCACACAGTTTAGAGGAACCACAATGGTACACACCAAGAATTTTAACATTTGACTTACAGTAGGAAGATAATGGCCCCAGAGGAGTGTCAATGTGTTCATTAACAAAGTTACCAAAAATGACAACTTTGGTTTTGTTTTGTTTTCATTTCATTTAATTTTTGTTAAAGACATCCACTGTTTAACGTCATCAGGGCAGCGTAATAATGGCTAAAGTGAGTCTATCCCTGCTTTTAAAGGCAGATAGATCTACAAGTCATCTGCAAAACAGTGAAATGAAAGGTTGTACCATGAGAAAATAGACCCCAGTGGCAAAATATACAGTGCAAACAAGGCAGGACCCAAAATAGAGCCTTGAGGGACACCATAATTAAGAGGGGCTATTTTAGAGCTGTGGGGACCTGTGTTAAAGTCCTTCCAGATATGTAGGACCAAAACCACTGTAGAGCAGACTCTTTCAGGCCAGTATATGATTCCAGCCATGATAGCAGGATATCATGGTTGACCGTGTCAAAGGCTGCTGTCAGCCGGGCTGCCCTCTTGTTGTTCAAAGAATATCATTAATAACCCATCTCAGTGCTGTGTAGTGATTTAAAACCAGGTTGAAACTTTTCAGAAATCTCGTTAAGATCAAGGTGGGCTTGAACTGAAAATAGACCACTTTGTCCATAACTTCTAAAAGGAATTAGCCAGAACAGTTGGGTCCAGATTGTGTTTTTTAGGGAGAAATTAAACATGCTTGTTTCAAACATGATGGGACTAAGCTTGTAGCAAAGCAAGTGTTAATTAATCTCTTTTATTAATCTCTAATTAATAAAAGACCCAACAGTATTAAACACATTTTTAAGCAGACTTGGGGGAAGACAATCTGATGGACAGTGTGATGATCTTAGGTGCTAAACTGCCACAGACAATTCACTCAAGGAAACAAACTCAAACTGCTCTAAAACAGCTGAGCACATAGGAGTTCCTGTCTGGGGTCTGAGGCAGTGGGCAAGGAGACATAAGACCTTATAGCTGAAACTTTGTTGGTAAAAAAAATGGCAAAAAGTCATCACATACTGTCAAGTTAGCCTTAAAAGAGTAGCGACATCTGTTTGAGGGAACTGGATACCTATTTACCAATTTTACAGATCATAAAAACCTCACTTACCTTAGGACAACCAAGAGACTCAATGGTTTGCCTGTCTCCACCAGAAACTCTGTGATCCTCCCTGTCATTGATAGGTTCTCCAAGTTGGCTCATTTCACCCCCTAGATGAGCTCCCCTCAGCTGCAGAGACTGCTAAGCTCATGGTGGACCATGTGTTTAGACTAGAGATGGCACGATACCACTTTTTTATTTCCAATACCGATATCATAAATTTGGATATCTGCCGATACCGATATGAAGCCGATATAGTGTGTTTTTTAATCAATAAAACAGTTTTTTAATATCTTGCTGCATTTTGTATAAGTTCATACTCAAGTTTAAAAAAACAACAACACTAAAGCTATTCTGCTATACCTGTATGTAAAAAAAAATATATATATATTTCATAGTTCAGCAACACTGGTCAATCTAATAAACTTAAACCTACACCATCCTCCCTATTCTGGTATTTTAAAGAGTACTTAGCAGAAATACCTAACTAATAGGGTTCCAACTCCCAGCAACAACAACAAAAAAAAAAGAAAACTAGGGAACCACCCCACATGCTCCACCTCATGATGCTTAATCAACGTAATCAACCTTAATTTGATGCAGTGTGAAACAAATGCATAGAAATAATTTTTTTTTTCAAGAATAATTAAATAGATTCAACATCTTTCTTCTACAGAACTGCAGACTGCACAGAGGGTGCCTTCCTAAAGGAAAAAGTACTATAGCTTACTAGGGTATATTAGACTTAACAGTTACTATATACAGTAATGGACTTTGGGTGTAAGATTCGGATAATTATTTATTAAAAGCTCGACATTTTAAATGAGAATAAGAAAGAAAAGTATGTCTTTGTGCCTCCTTTTCCCGGTTCATGCCCTATCGGTCCCCCTGGCTAAACTTCGCTAGATCCGCCCCTGCGCAGTTACCAGCCGTCAGCTACGTAGAAAGAGATCCTGGTGTAGAAAGTAATATTAAATAAATTAACGTGCTGCTGTTGCTTATCCGCTGGTTCCCTCTTTCTGGTGCAAAGTGGGCCAAAAGCAACCAAGAGAGATGGAGTCGCGACAGAAAAGCCGATCAGCTGATCATTAAGCAGTTTCATGATTGAAGTAGCAGCAGGAGAGGGAGAGAGAGAGGCAGTCGCTCCATAAATCGGTTGTTAAGCTTAACGCAGGAATGCTTTGCAAACATTCAGAGATGGACTTACACACTTGCTTTACTTCTCTTGGGGATAACTTTGTCGGAGATGAAATGCCGGGTTGGTAGCGAAGCTCCAAATGCTATCCAGACCACCGACAGGTCTCGCACGCCACAGCCGCTCTATCACGTGATGCATACTGCTCCGACGTGGTAAGGTTATGAGGCGAGTTACGCCGTGTCGCAAGTTTTGTGAGGTGCTTTTCTGATATTTAATGGATTGGATTCCATTTTTTATTTCTCTCAGATATCCGATCCAGTAATTTAGGTCAGTATTGGACCGATACCGATACGTAATATCGGATCGGTCCATCTCTAGTTTAGACTTCATGAAATCCCATTAGAAATTGTCTTGAATAGAAGCTCCCAGTTTGTCTCGCAAGTATAGAAATCATTCTGCAGCGCCTTTGGGGCCAAAGTCAACCACAGCCTCAGTCAAACGGCCAAACTGAAAGTCTAAACCAGGAGCTGGAATCAGCCTTCTACTGCATCACTGCACACAATCCTGCAACTTGGTATCTTCCCTGGGTAAAGTATACTCACCTCAGAATCAACTGTCTTCCTGAAGACAAGGCTGACGTCGCAGTTTCCTCAGTTCAGCACCATCAGTTCAGCCAGTGCTCTCAAGTCCAAAAAATAAATAAGTGACAGCATCAGGCACTCTAGCCAAACTGGCAACAGTTTCAGCTGGAGAAGTTTCGGCCAGCTCCCTCTCCAGATCCACAAAGCATCTGACGGAACAGTTCTGCTACCACTGCAGAGACAATGGACATTTTGCAGCAAAATCTTATAACCCAGAAAGTCAGAGCAAGGTCTTAAAAAACAAATTCAAAAAAGACGGTCTTTCTAATAACTTTCCGGAGTTCAAGTTTTGCAACACGGACGCTCCGTTTGCAGACCCCCCATTCATCTCACCTGAGACGCCTTTGTTCTCTGGCCCTGGAGGCCGCAAACGCCGACGCAGAGGGAGAAGATCTGGCGTTCTGGTTCAACTGAGACGGCGCACTTACAGACCACCGTTACCCAGTTTATTACTGGCTAATATGCAGTCTCTGGAGAACAAGCTGTGCGAGCTTCGGGCACGGATCTCATTCCAGCGAGAGATGCGGGACTGCTGCGTGATATGCCTCACAGAAACCTGGCTATCGGACAAAGTACCGGACTCCGCAATACAACTGCCGGGGTTCTCTGTGCACCGCGCGGACAGGTCACAGGATCTTACTGGGAAAAGCAGAGGCGGTGGTGTGTGTTTCATGATCAACAACAGCTGGTGTGATTATGCGAACGTGCACCCGGTCAAATCCTTCTGCTCACCGGACCTGGAGTACCTGATGATTAAGTGCCGGCCATTCTGGCTACCGAGGGAATTTACAGCAGTGATTATTACGGCTGTTTACATTCCCCCACAAGCCGACACTGACCGTGCACTCAGGGAACTGTACAGCGCGATCAGCAGCGAGGAAACCGCACACCCAGAGGCAGCGTTTATCACAGCCGGAGACTTTAATAAGGGAGACCTGAAGAAAGTCTCACCAAAACTCCATCAACACATCCTTTTCAACACACGTGGAAACCGGCTACTCGACCACTGTTACACCTCTTTCCGGGATGCGTACAAAGCCCTCCCCCGCGCCCCATTCGGCCAATCAGATCACTGCTCCATCCTGCTCCTGCCCGCCTACAGGCAGAAGCTGAAACAGGAAGCTCCAACCCGGAGGGCGGTGCACTGTTGGACGGACCAATCGGAGTCTGCGCTGCGGGACTGTTTTGATCACGCGGACTGGGAAATGTTTCACGTGGCTGCTAGGGACATTGATGAGTACACAGACTCAGTCTGTGGATTTATCAGGAAATGCGTGGAAGATGTCGTCCCATCCAGAACAGTCAAATCCTTCCCAAATCAAAAACCCTGGATTAACGGAGATGTTCGCGCGGCACGGAACACCGCCTTTGCCTCCGCGAACACATCGGACTACAAACACGCACATTACCAACTCCGGAAGACGATCAAAGCAGCCAAACGTGAGTACAGGGACAGGGTGGAGCAACAGTTTGACAACCCTCGGAGTATGTGGCAGGGACTAAACACGATCACAGACTTTAGAGGGAAAACCAGCACACCGCAGACCACGGCCTCCCTGTGTGAGGATCTAAACGTATTCTACGCTAGATTCGACACAGCGAACACCATGAGACCGGACAGTGTGCGCACCGCGGATGACGTCAGTGCGCACACTGTGTCTGAGGAGGATGTGCGGAAGTGCTTCAGGAAGGTGAACGCACGCAAAGCTACTGGTCCGGACGGGATTCCCGGCCGCGTCCTCAGGTCATGCGCGGCTCAGCTGGCTGGAGTGTTCACACACATCTTCAACCTTTCCCTCTCTCTGTCTGTAGTCCCAGCCTGCTTCAAAATGGCCACCATCGTCCCTGTACCCAAATCCTCCACCATCTCCTCATTGAACGACTGGCGACCTGTAGCCCTGACCCCCATCGTAAGCAAATGCTTCGAGAAGCTGGTCAGGGACTTCATCTGCTCTGCACTACCCGACTCACTGGACCCTCTACAGTTTGCATACCGCCACAACAGGTCCACTGATGATGCCATAGCCCTGACACTACACACTGCCCTGTCACACCTGGAGAAGAGAGACACGTATGTGAGGATGCTGTTTGTAGATTACAGCTCAGCATTCAATACCATCGTTCCCTCGAAGCTGGACAGGAAACTGCAGGATCTAGGACTGAGCAGCTCCCTCTGCAGCTGGATCCTTAGCTTCCTGTCTGACAGACGCCAGGTGGTCAGACTGGGCAGCATCACCTCATCCCCCATCACACTGAACACTGGTGCTCCACAGGGGTGTGTACTGAGCCCTCTCCTGTACTCACTCTACACCTACGACTGCACAGCCACTAACAGCTCCAACATCATTGTGAAGTTTGCGGACGACACTACAGTGGTGGGTCTTATCACCAACAGTGATGAGACGGCTTACAGGGAGGAGGTCAGCGCCCTGACCCACTGGTGTCAAGACAACCATCTCACCCTCAACGTCGCAAAGACAAAGGAGTTGATAGTGGACTTCCGGAGGTGCAGAGAAGTACACACCCCCATCACCATCAACGGCGCTGCTGTGGAGAGAGTGAGCAGCTTCCGGTTCCTTGGAGTACATCTGGCTGAGGATCTTACGTGGTCAGTACACACAAACAAAACAGTGAAGAAGGCGCAGCAGCGCCTCTTCTTTCTCAGGAGACTGAAAAGATTCGGCATGAGCCCCCGCATCCTCAGGACCTTCTATCACTGTGCCATTGAGAGCATCCTCACTGGATGCATCACCACCTGGTATGGCAACAGCACCGCCTACAACCGCAAAGCTCTCCAGCGAGTAGTGCGGTGCTCTGAACGGATAATTGGAGGTGAGCTTCCCTCCCTCCAAGACATCTACAGGAAGCGCTGCCTGAGGAAAGCGGGGAGGATCATCAAGGACTCCAGTCACCCCAGCCATAAACTGTTCAGACTACTTCCATCAGGAAGGAGGTTCTGCAGCATCCGGTCCCGTACCAGCAGACTGAGAGACAGCTTTTTCCATCAGGCCATCAGACTGCTGAACACGTCATAGACACCTCAGCTTCACTACTGGAACTTTAACATTATGCACTCCACACTGTATATAAATGCCACTTGTTTTGCACATATTCAACTCTGTATATTTTATATATTTTATTATTATTATTATTATTATTATTATTATTATTATTAATTTTTTTTTAAATTTTTTTTTTAACTATTTAATTTGTAAAAATGTGCATACACACACACACCACACACACACACACACGTAGGAAAATATTTAGTATACACATCCAGAAATGCATACACTATTATATATTGTACATATATTTATTAGTTTCAGGTTGGCCATTCTTGTATTTTGCTCGTTTGTGTTGTTGTGTTTGCACATCTCTGTTGCTTGTGGGGCTCGCACACAAGAATTTCACTCGCATGTGCTGTGCCAGTGTGCCTGCACATGTGATGTGACAATAAAAGTGATTTGATTTGATTTGATTTGATTTGATTAAAGCTGGTAAAGTAACACCAATCTTCTGCTGTAACAGCAGGGACAGAAGTTAACTGTGGTGTCAAGAGTAGTCTCATGTTTGAAGGTTCAATTGAGTCCTGTATCAAAAACACCTGCCAGATGTCCCCAAACAACCAGTGTCAGGTCTTGCTCTCTTGGTTTTAAGGGGTCCGAGGCTAGCTGTCCCTATCATGGATACATTGTGGTGGACTAAGAGTACCAAGTGAAAGAAATCTCCGTCCCGGGTTTCTCCGTGGATCGGGTTTCCTCCAAGGCGTGAGCACCGATAAGCAGAGTTTTGTCCTTTCCTTATAAGATTCCTAATTATTCAAAGTAATGCTCAGGTATGCCATTCAGCTGGGTTAGTTACGACGTCGGGAGCAGTTAGGAGAACAAAATGATACAGAAACTGCTTCAGGTTGCTCTTCCAAAATCAACTCAAAGGTTTATTCAGTATACAACAGTTTATATAGAGGAAAAAAAGGTTCGTGTGTCAGCAGGTTCTCAGTTCAAACCGGTACAGACTGTAAAATTATGATATTATTTTATGCCATGTTATACCCCTAATTAAAGATTGTGAATTATTATGTAGTTTTAGTTTGCATTATTCTCCTGAATTAGAAGAAGCTGATAACTATTGCATTAGTTAAACTGATTTGCATTACATTAAATTGCTGACTTGTTGTGAATGAATGATATTGTTTTATGATGCATTATATTGCTGAGTTATAAGAAATACTGTTCGCAGAAGGTTATTGTCTAATTTGTCTGAGTAGAAGAGAACAGAGTGTGCTGGAGTTTTCTGCCCCATTTCAGCAGGAGCAGATAAACAGGGAGCCAAGGTCGTAGCTTAGGCGCTGTGTGAGAGAGAGCATGTGAATGTTTAGGCTTTTTATGATAAGGTGGAGGCACCAGAGGCTATAAAAGTTTGAGCAATGCTCCACCATTTTGAGATTTTGAGGCTGTCTGCATCAGTGTCCATCTCCCACGTGTGTGATCATTAAATCATCGTTTGACTCAACCCGGCCGGACCAGTGTTGTTATTGTGGTTTTTTCTCTTGTCTCCATCCCCAATATTTTGAACCTTAACAGCTTGGGGGCTCGTCCTGTGGTATTGGGGTGGAATTTAAAAGTTTGGACGGTCCGAGGTTGTCGAACGGACAGGCACGAGCCAGTGGTCTGATTTGAGTGGACAAAAGCCGGCTTATCTAAAGGTAAGGCACTACCTGTTGAATTATTTCCAAAATGTGCCAAATTGGATATGACTAAATTAAAGTCTACTCACTGAAATTACTGGTAGAGTGTCTGTTTTGATTTTGATGAGAATCACCGTGTGTTATGCAGTTAAAGTTGCTTAAGAATGTTTAATGAAGTTGAAGAAATATGAAACTGTTCTGGAGGTAACAGATATAATGTTGGGTTTGAGTCCCTGGATATTGAGCTGAAGGCTCAGGTAGTTTGGTAGGGAAATTAGGACAGAAACTGTTCTGGAGGAAACAGAGACTGGTTAATAGTTTTACAAATTAGGTCAGAAACTGTTCTGGAGGTAACAGATACTGTTTAATTGATATGTTAAAATTTGTCAAAATTGTTTAGGTGAAAATTGTTATAGGACGGCACTGGAAGATGCTAAGAAGCACATAGCCCGGAGGTTACGCTCCCTCCTGGCCGTGGACGCGCGGTCTTGACCTGTCGGCGAACAGGGGTAGTTCAGTTTGGCTTTAACTGTGGGGTACAGGGCATCCCGAAATAAGCTAGGAGTTAGAATCTCCTCACCGTTTAAATGGTGTGATGTGCTTTTTTGGACACAGTTAAATTGAGTTAGGGATTTTAGAAATCAGGCCATAGGCTGTTCTGGAGGAAACAGATACTGGTTAATTGATTACAAAAAAGTGAAGCTTTCTTCGGTTGGACCCGTTAACTTAAATTTGTCGAAATTTGTTAGGTGCTGAATCTGTCAGGCCTGTCAGTGATTGTAAATATAAGACGTCTTTGTAATATAAAATAAAAGAGTTTTGTCTGAGCTTTGTGTGACCCTGTGTGTGACGACAGCGCACTGCAGCGCTGCGAGCTATTTTTAGACGGTGTGTGAACATGCAAATGAGCTGTGACGCGCACAGAGGACTTTGCTTCCTGTTTAGCGTGTTTTTGAGTTTTATAATTTTGATTTGCAAACAATGATACATGCCTGTAAGTAAAACGCTGATTTTGCTGATTATAATATTACAAATAAGGTGTTGAATGACTAGGGTGTGAATGATGTTGGAGTTTAAAGTGGAAACTCAGAGAGGAGTGTGTTGGGAGACTGGCATGTAGTCTGCAGTGCAAAGGTGGGCGTCTTGCCTGCTAGTCTATTTAACAGTGATGAAAATGATATTAAATAAATCTCTCAGTGTGTTGATACAGGTGGCTATGGGGCTGGACCAACTGCCCCCACAAGCACGGCGGCCGAAGCAAAATTATAGTAATGGAAACCAAACTCAGCAAGAATCAGCAGCTGTGGAAAAGACAGCAGCTAGCAGAGAATTAAAGGAGAAATTAAGAGAAGTTTTACACATAAAATTGCGGCCAACAGACTTGTGGAGGTTGGGAAGGCGTCCGGAGCATCACAACAAGAAGGTGAAACAAAAACACACAAGCAGAGAAATGTGAGAGAGAGGCACGTGCTAGAGAAATGCCTCGTTTGAGAAAAAAACGTTAAATTAGCCCATGTACAAACGCACATACACGCAATGAAGAAACAGCTTACACCCATGAACACGTGAAGATTTTCCAGCAAGTTTAAAGCAGTGAAACTTAACATACACCCGCCGTTACACAATAAAGTTTATCCACTACTAACAAATAAACCCTCTGGGTTGCAGGACAACAACTTAACTTCAAAAAAAAAAAAAAAAAATCACAACCAGTGATAACACGACAAATTTAGTGGTTAATAAAAGTCAAACTGTGACATGTTTTCTTCTGATTGATTAATACAAGTGATTACTGAATGAAAGAAAATTCCATTTTTGTGCTTTAAACATGATCTTAAGAATTTTAACATGTACCTGTGTTGTCCTGTCAGCTTGGTGAGTTATGAGAGGATTATATGGTGAGAAAAAACAAAAAAAAAAAAGGGGGAGAGAAGGCTGACACAGGGCCTGGTCCCGTTGTTTTTCCCCTCTCTGAGTAACACAGCCAATACAACATGATTTTCCTGTTCGTTTGTTTTTGTTTTTGTTTTGTTTTGTTTTTTCTCTTTATGCTTGATTACAGGCTGCTTTGTCGGCCCTGAAAGCCGAAGCTGACCCTGGACTCCTGCTCTCCCCTCTACCATCTTTGCTCTCTCCTCTACCATCTTTGATGTGACCCTGACTAAATGCTAAAGCAGCTGAACCCGCAACAACAACTTGAAAATGTCAACAGTGCTGCAGGAAAATGATCTCATGCAGCAGAGACGGAGAGCGGTAATCCAAGGCCCGTTTCACTACACGGGGAGATTTCTGTCAGCGTCTTTTCTTTCTGAGAAGATTGAGAAAGGCCCGGCTCCCACCACCGATTCTGACCACCTTATATAAAGGAACTATTGAGAGCATCCTGAGCAGCTATATCACTGTCTGGTTCGGGAACAGCACCATGCCGGACAGACAAGCACTACAGAGGGTTGTGCAATCAGCTGAGCGCACCATCCGCTCCGAGCACCCTGACCTGCACTCAATCTACAGCAGGCGGTGCTGGACCAAGACCAGGAAGATCGTGAAAGACCTCAGCCATCCCAACAACAGACTGTTCTCTCTGTTGCTGTGTACGTGACAAAGAAACATCTGGATTTGGAAAACGAGGCACTCGCAAAGCCACCAGCATTGTGCCTGATTGGACACACCCCTCTCACACACTCTTTACATTCTTGCCATATGGAAAAAGACAGCTTCAGCTGACAGAGCTGTGACGAGACGCCCATCAAGCCCAGATGAAAAGTGAGGCCGAGCAAAACCATGCTGACCTTAACCACTCTGCATTAAAACTGTGCAGGACAGTGACGGACCAACAATGACCATCGGGCAGCAAAAAGGGCGTGCCAGGGACAGGAGGAGTAACTGAGGTCACCTCAGAATGGACAAAACACCAGGAGAAAATAAGCTGAAGGCACAGGTGTCGGGGCTCGGCCAGGAGCTGACCTCTGAGAAGAGCCGAACAGCAGAGCCGCAAAAGGCCGTGGAGCAAAGCAAGGAAAACATCAATGGACTTAAATCTGATTTCTACGGAAAAGACTCTGAGGTTTCTGCCCTCAATAAGACCTCGAGGCATCAGAGCAGAAACTGAGCATGGCCCAGGAGGAGCTAGCTGAAAATCGAACCCATCAGGCTTGGAGTCCAAGACACCGGACTTGAAATCAGGCCGGAGCATCCTGGAGCTAGATGAGCAGTGTGATTTGTCCGGTCTGCTATGGAGCGAACGTTAGGGGGATGGCTTTCTGTCACCTCTGCCGTCCTCCGATCGCTCAGCGTCCTGGGCTGCCCAGCTCTGGACTGAACGCTCGGGCCGAGACACCCAAACAACCATGGACTCCATTCCCGTGGAATGGGACCACGACTACGACCTCAGCCGTGGGCTTGAGAGTGCAAGCAGGGATCCCAGAGAGCCTTGAGGCCTGTGTAAAACTAACAGAACAAAGATTGAGGTCTTCCACTGGGGAGGTGGAAGCTGCAGACTCTCATATACACCTTCTGGATGTCAGCCGTTCCACCTGCAAACAAACGGACAGCAGTCGCACTTCTGCAAGCAACAAACGGACATCCAGACAATTGAGCTGCGTATCAAAACCCTGAAGGAAGACCGAAGCAAAAGGGTCAAGTTAAGGAGGAGCGAAATAAGGAGAAGATGCTGGACACTGGAGAAAAGGACTGCCTCAATTGGGGCCAGAACCAGTATGGACAGAACTCTGAGCAGCAGCACCAATGGATGCAAACAGACTGAAAAGGAGGAGGGCAGGACCCAGGGCACGCTTCAGGCCGTGGTTTACCCAGAACACTACAACAGGAAAGTGATGAACACAAACACCCACACAAACACACACATCTACATGCACCGACTCAGAGTGAAAAGAAACATACATATGAACATATGCACTCGTTGATTGAGGGAGAAATGACACACACACACACACAAATTAAAATGTTGATTCAATGAACTGAGAAGTGATCCACACACACACACGCTGATGCAATGAAGAATGCTTTACTAACAAATGCTGCACACAAACATCCAAATACGGAGTTGGTTACAACAGCAAGAACTGATTGATTATTTATTGCTTAAATGTATTTCATGCCACGCAGAGGGCATTTGTGTAGATTTAGAGGACATGGTCTGAAGCACTTTGATAATGAAAACAATGTCTGTGCGTGATGTCTGTTTATGGCTCAAAGCCTCCACTGAATTGTTTACTGTGCTTCACACAGTCTAACAAGGAGCAGTGGTACAGAGCGAAAATGATGAATGAATGGTGTGAGTTTTATTTCGAAGAGATTATGAAAAGGTTGTGTTGATTCAACTTAGTTGTTTACGTTTTTGCCAAGGTAAAGAGTTGGTGTGTAACTAGTGTCCACTATTGAGTCAAGTAAATCCAACATGTTTTGTTGGTGCAAAAAGGAGTTTTGGTTGATCTTTGGGTTTTGTTTGACACTAGGTTGATTCTATCAGTGAGGTTTGGATTGTTCTCTTTCTCTAAGAGAGAGAAAGATGGTTTGAACTTTGGACATGTTTGCAATGGGCCCCAGTATCTGTTATTATATGAGTGTTTTATTGTTTACGTTTGTTTTTGCTTTTGTTACAGTGCACTGAGATAAGAACATCTGAGAGGTGTGATCCACCGGTGGTGATATTTTGGTATTTTGTGAGTTCCTGATTTAACAAATCAGCTCTTTAATCCAGGCCTGAGAGATTGAACTTTAAAGCGCTATAAAATATTCTTATTGAAAACAGTCGCAAAGTATTTTTTCTCCATGATTATAATGAGCTTGGGAGAAAATTGACTTATATGGGACACTGATCCTGAAGCCTAAAAGGATTGCAGCGAGTCAATCCAGTCCAAAGAAGGAAAAACAAACAAGGAGCTGTTTCCTTTAAAATGATGACATCATCTTGCTGGTGATGGAGCCTCGAATAGGCTGAGACTCCATTATCAGCAACTTTTGGTATGAATGTGTGTGGATGTATGCATATGACTGACGACTAAAAGTCATGGACTGACGACTAAAAGTTTAACTGACTTGATACTGAGACAAAAACGGTGCTGACTTTAGGATTATTGAATGTCCACAGACAATTCACCCAGCCTGTAAAAGAAGGGTGGATGTTTTGTCTTGCTTTGTTTTGTCTGCAAGAACAGAAGAATGACAGAGACTAAAGAGCTGTAGCTTCACAGCAGTGTGAACTGCAGACTGAACCCTTTGGTTGCTAATTTTGAGCTACTGATGTTTGCATTAAGGAAATTGTGTTTTAGTAGCTGTGTTTTAATTAAGGTATTACATTATATTGTTGGGAATATTAAATGCTAAAGTGAAGAAAAGGTTTGATCCCACTCATGACTGAGCATGTTATTATTAACCATAGTGGGTCACTATAGAGAGTCAATTAATTTTAGAAAAAAAAACAAACAAACAAAAAACCCTCCACCGAGGTCTATGAAAAAGAGGGGAATGATAGACAGCCACACTCAAAATGGAGATATGTAATGATAAACACTGGTCCCCGTCTTTTGGGCGCTCTCTTGAAGTAGTCAACAATTTAAAAGTAAGATAAAATAACAGGGGCATGTGCTGAGGGGTGGTGCTGCACAAGAACAAGAGTAAAATAAAGAAAATATTGTTTTTAGTTTTGAGAAGTGCAAATTAAAATGTACCATTACACTCAGAGGATCAATATGAAGCTTGATATTTGTTAATTTTGAATGAAGTACATGACTGGTGACTGTTCTGTCCTGAGCTTTTGTTTTTACAGCACCCACTTGATCACACCAACAGTTTCTCGCCACCGAAGAGGGGTACTTGCAAAAAATAGAGAATGGGGAGGAATATCATCAAAACTGGAAACAGGTAATCCCCAAAGGGGGTGATAACGCCATAACTTTCACTATGGTCAAATTCTCAAAATTTGACCCTCAAAAATTCTTCAAACATTTAGACACAAAGTGGAGATTTAGATACATATAATGTCGTAAACCACATAAGCATGAAGTATTTGATTCAATAACATGGTGAAATAACAAGCAGCAAAAGGTTGATCATGTTAATGGTGTTTATTCAAGGGTGCAGAGGAGATTATTATTATTAAAGACAACAAATGAAATAACGAAAAGTAGAAGTGGAAAGAATTTGCGTTAACGGTAATAAAATCAAAACAAAAAGGAATACTAACTAAAACTGTACTGAATGTTCACAAAACTAACTAAAATTGACTAGATTTATAGCAAAATGTGTTTGGTTGCATTGATGTGTGCGTGCCCTGCTATAGTGAAATTAAGGTAGTACGTTAGTCGAGTCGTCTGTGTTGCTGCTCCGTTCACGCGCAGAATCAGGTCAGGAAAAGTCGGGAGACAGCGCCAGAATAGAATTGAGGATGATTTTAATATGACTGTTTTGTAGACATAACAAGAGTCTTGTAGTGGAGAGGGACGTAATGTCCTCCTGAGACCCAGAGAATAAGAAAAAACAGGGAGAAAATATTTTCGTTTTTTCTTTTTTCTTTTTTCTTTTAAATGAATCAAGTGTTATTAAAATAACAATCTCATAAGATGAAGATCAGGGACCAACCCAGAAGTCACTGACACTTCACTAGCTGTAAACTATTGGTTTAGGAATAAGTGATGGCACTGAACTGTCTATTTCACAAAAGTCAATTTATTTAGGATATCTGAGGAAGTACTGATTTTATTTGGAGACACAAAGGAACATTTGGCACTTCCCTCATCTCACATCTGTTTCATTGTTGTACCCAATCATTCTACAACTGAAATGCCTTGGACTGCTAACCATTTCAGGCAAGTGGAGTGAACCATATTTTGCTAGACTCTCATCAGATTGGGGCTTCCTTTTATTGATCTTTGGAGAGAAGTCTTCATTACTGGTATTATTCAGGTCTTGTTCACATGTTTGTCCCAGGTTTCTCAGCCAAGAGGAGCTTAAACCCCAGATACTGTGAGTTCTTTTCACACATTGAGATCACTGACAACTCTCAGCAACGACGTGATCTCGTAGAAACAATTAGGTGTTATGGATTCAACTATAATTGCGACACTTATTTTTTTTTACTTTACTGGAAAAGATTTCTGCATTTTACCCATATTTTATTTTTAACTCAAAATCAAAATTCCAGATTCTACTACATGTTGGTTTTGCACCAGATAGGACGACAGATTTCAGGTGGCCCTGTGTCTTTCTCTATTACATCTGCCACTGCATCTCGATAATCTTTGTGTGGCTTCTAGTGGGTCCTGACCCTCTCATATTTTGAAAAATCTATGTTTGAATCTCCCTTAATAATTGTGTTAAGAATTCTCTCCGCCTTTGTCAAAAGTTGGGTATTAGGAAAAAGTGAAATAAATATAAATATAAAGTCCCAATGTGTAGAGCACACATTAATAAATTAGTCATGTTCCCTGTGAAAGTAAATGAGCCTAATTCTTAAAGACCCCTGAAATTATTTACCAGATGTTTATTTTTTGAATAAAATAAAAATCTGAGTTTAACAAAACATTTTAAATGTAAATATCAAGCTTACCTTTCTCTCTTCCATAAAATGTGCTTGTGGGCACGCCAGCCATTTTGAAAAGGTGGGAAAAACAATTGGCAAGGCCACACCCCCACACATGTGACATAATTTTAAAGGTACTGTTGTCCTCTCTAAGAAACATCAGGACTTAGAGGAGTGGCAAGTAGAGTATGAGAGCTACAAGCAAAAAACTAAATGTGTACTACAGTGCGCAAAAATGAAATACTGGGTCATCAGGGGGTCTTGAGGGACATTTATAAAACAAAAATCCCACAAACCTTAAAAGTGCACTTGAAAAGCTCACACAAGAAGGTTAACCTAGCTTACCTAGAAGACCTCATCAGGGGGAGCACGCTCCCCCTCGTTGAAGAGCTCACCCACTTAACTCGCATCCCAAGAAAATAGCTAACCCCAGATAAGGCAGCGTGATGTATCCCGAGATAACAGGACTGGGACATCTAAATAAAGGTGTGAAACAATCGCCTTCAAAAGGTTATCAATTAATTTTAACCAAAATTAGGACCACTCGGTGCGGCAAGAGTTAATAGTTATTAGTCTCAACACCCAAGGATAATTAGAAGAGCATGACTGATATGATGGAACTGAGATTTTGTTACACTTAACTTTTGCAAAACACAAATAGAACTAAATTGAAACTAAGGATTTTCAGAAAATAAAAACTACACTAAACTAGCAAAGAATTGGTAAAAACTAATTACAACTGGCAAAAAATTGAGAATCTGGAGTCGAAACTAAATAAAAGATAAAACCTAATGAAAATGGCGAAACGTTTAAAACTCTGGTGCAGAGATTGGCAAATCTGACCAGGAACGTTATAAAATGGATTGTCGGAACAGTCAGCGTTAAAGCCACTTTTGACAGTCCATACTAGGATGGCATTGGACATCTTGGGGGTGGAAAGGGGGTTGGTGTGACCAAGGTGTGGTTTGGCTTGTCGTATGTATATTTGAGATCATATGGCTCTGGATGGACCAGTTACCAGGGCATGGAAGGAGGACAGACTCATTAAAGGAGGAGAAGGCATTTCCTGGGATTGGAGATCCTCTGGGTGAGTGGTTGATTAAAAGCATGCATAAAATAGAAGTTATCTGTTGTTATTGATTGGTAATAGATTGATAATTGGCCACATTTACAGCTGTATTGACTTGTTGTGGACGTAGTCGACTTCAGGTTTAAACACTCTCATTAACAGGTTGAAAATAGTGATATTAAAGGAAGAGTATGCAGCACCACCCTGTCAGACGCCAGTGATGGTGGAGCTCACTGATGAATCAGGTGAGCTGGATTCATGGCTGATTCAAAACTAAGATCCCCCTGCTGTGGTCAGTAAGGGGAGAAAAGGGGGAAATAAAATCAAGAATTAAAGAGGCATTTATAAACGTTTAGGTGTCAAGTGAAACGGGACAAAAGGGGGTGTTATACTGTTATTTTCAATGTCAGCATTATTATTGTATGAGAATCATGCAACAAGCATTGCATCGATGATCATTTATTGAAGCTTTTGACCTTATACTAACATCTGTGTTCCTGTGATGGTTATAACTTCTGATGAATCTTCCATTTACAGGTGTTAGGATAATGATATAATTTTTCATTGCAGGTGTAACCATGATCATTTTTATACATATTGCAACTTGTTGCTCATTGTAGAGTTGTGCTCAAGTTAATAAGGGTTAAAAGCTACAGTCAGCGCGAATGTCTGACTGATCTATTGAGGGGAAAGGCTTCGAGCATAGAAGGCCGCACGCGCTTACAAAACACTGATATCATGTTATTCTTTGTGATCTTTTCTTAAATTATGTCTTTAAGGTTAGTTTAAATAGTGGCAGTTAATTAAACGAGATTTATTAAAATATTAAATACCTGAGTCAGAACGTTACACGCGGATCACCTTAAGAGTCTAGGAAACTTTGTAGCTGCCTAACTTTTTTTTGAATGTTCTAGCTCCGTTGATTTGACACATTGGAATGTGTCAAAAAAGGGGGGAAAGTTGAGCTTTAACATCAAACCAGGATTATTTGAACATTTTATAACTTCATTTGTGTCTTTAATAATTTAGGAATGGTAAAGCTTAAACTAATAGCGGTCCGAGAAGACGGACCTTTTAGAGAATCAGTGAAAAAGCATAAACTATCACTTTCATGTTTAATCATTACTCATTGAAATGAACTGAATAGCGTTTAGAAGATTTGTTAATTTTTTGTCTTTTGTTAAAAAGAGGGGTTTCAATAATTTTCAGACACACCTTGCAAATGTGCTTATAACGAGTTGGCACTCGGCCTTTTGAAGGTCAGAAGCTTCGTTCGGCGTGACTGTCCGGACTGATAAAGTGTAGGAAACGCCTTGAGTGCGGAGGGCTAAATGCAAACATGCTTACACACACATAAGATATGATTAGAATAAGTCCCTGGGACATTCTGAATGTTTTAGACCAATTCTGAATCACTAGAAGGTCAGTAGATAATAACATTAGATTATTAGGGTTAGGAAGAGAGGTGTTTTGGTTTTCTGTCTCTTACAGAGAAAGGAATAGACACCAGACGAGGTCACAGAGATGCGAGGATCCTCCGTAGCAGAGTCAGACACAGTGACTGCCGAGACATCAACTGGGTCCAAGGGTCATGGCGTTTGGGCTCCAGCTAGTCACCACAAAAGGATGGATCCCATAAACACAGCAATAACCATGAAGGGGTTGGCGGAAATCCGGGAACACCAGACCAACGAAGTTCGAGAGGCTTTTGGGCAAAAAGGGGACACCTTCCTGTTCCTTTTTCTGGAGAATACACAGATCGTTGTTTGAAATCGGAGCAGAATAATCCCCTGATCTGTGTTACGACTGAAGGGTTGTTTAACCCCTAAGGTTGAAGAATTAAGAGCAGAGGATCACCCAACTGGACGACACTGGTAGCTGCAGCAATAAAATAAAGGTTAAGAGCTCTTCGGACAGAGGTTCTAGTCTACGTCTGAATGGTATAAGGGAACACCAAATAAAGCTGTGGGAGAACAGGGGAGTGTCATCTGGACCTGCTATCCTTGTAGTAATAGTTTGTCTTGCACCTGACTTGCGCAAACACAGAGGTCATCTTACATATGGTTTGCCCCTCAGGGGGACAAAGGACCTCAGGAGTGAGAAGAGATGAACCCGGCCACACTGGGCTACAGGGTGTTTGTGAGGTCATTATTCTAATGACCTCATCAGGGGGAATTGTAAAATTATGATATTATTTTATGCCATGTTATACCCCTAATTAAAGATTGTGAATTATTATGTAGTTTTAGTTTGCATTATTCTCCTGAATTAGAAGAAGCTGATAACTATTGCATTAGTTAAACTGATTTGCATTACATTAAATTGCTGACTTGTTGTGAATGAATGATATTGTTTTATGATGCATTATATTGCTGAGTTATAAGAAATACTGTTCGCAGAAGGTTATTGTCTAATTTGTCTGAGTAGAAGAGAACAGAGTGTGCTGGAGTTTTCTGCCCCATTTCAGCAGGAGCAGATAAACAGGGAGCCAAGGTCGTAGCTTAGGCGCTGTGTGAGAGAGAGCATGTGAATGTTTAGGCTTTTTATGATAAGGTGGAGGCACCAGAGGCTATAAAAGTTTGAGCAATGCTCCACCATTTTGAGATTTTGAGGCTGTCTGCATCAGTGTCCATCTCCCACGTGTGTGATCATTAAATCATCGTTTGACTCAACCCGACCGGACCAGTGTTGTTATTGTGGTTTTTTCTCTTGTCTCCATCCCCAATATTTTGAACCTTAACAAGACCAAATAAGGAAACGTCTTCCTGCCTTCTGAGCAAAGAAGTATCCTTTGTGTAGTTTATCAGTTCAGCTACAATTTATGATCATCCCAGCAAAATACACTCCTAGACATAGAATACAGAGTTCTTTCATTAGTGAATTCTGAAACAAACCACCTGGCCTTTAACAAGCTCTTTTCTAAAGGATAAGGAAGGCAGGATGGGAGTAAGGAAGTGGTCTCATCTCTGTGGTATTTTCGACCTTGGGGTACCAGCCTGTGAGTCTTACACATCAATTCTTGGGTCACAGAGAAAGAGAAAAACAACTAGTAAATGGGCCTTATTGAGTAACAGTTTTCCTGTATAATATCACTATAAAACAATATCCTGTAAATGCTGCCATGGTATCAAAATATCACAACACCAAGGTTGACATGTCAGACTGCAACTGTCCTTGCCCTCATTTGCCCCAGTCCACGAAATGATGAGCAGACCCCGGTTATTACAGGGACAAATACCATTCGTGTCAGAAGTCTAGTGAAACAAAGTCTGCAAGTTGCATTGATATCACACACACAGACACACACACACGCACACACACAAGCTGACTCTATCAATGAGTGGTCTACTGCAGACACTAGAGCACCTGCCAGTGAGCCTGAGAACAATGTTGGCATTGTGACATTGTGCAGGTTCCTGGTTCTCTTACTCTGTCCCCAAGTGAAAACCTGCAGGTGTTTTGCAAGGTTGACCTCTTAAAACCTGTTCATAAAGAGATCCTGATGGTTGACTCATCTAGGTTTCACTTCCAGCAAGTGTGCTGCTGCAGCTGCTGGTAGTGCCAGGGCATACTGTGAATGTCAACAATTTTAGAGACCTGGTTCAGAAGGAGTCCTTGAAAGAGACAGGCATACCAGTGGGCACAGTCCTGGGACATGTGTATGTCACCAAAAGTGTTGTTACTGTTCTTCTGACCAAATCATCATCTTCAATGGACATTGATTCCAGCCTCTGTCAGGGTTCCTGGGTCGGTGACCCAGTGTTTTCAGTTCACATTCACTGTTTATCTACTGCCTGTTCTACTTCCTGTTTTATTGTGTTAGCCTTGGTCTGTGTGTATTATGTTCAGTCCTCTTCCCATTATCATTAGTTCATTATGTTCAGCTGTGTACTCACCGGTCTCTCATTATCACCATTATCACCAGTCTGTGTATTTAAGCCCTCGGTTCTACCCATTCAGTGTCGGGTCATTGATGATGTTGTTTCTGTCGTGTGTTCCGTCCAGTCAGTCAGTTAGCCAGTCTACCAGTCCGCTAAGTCCAGCCAGCCAGCCATCCATCCTATCATTTGTTGTCTACATATTCAATAAACCTCGTTCTGCACCACGAGTCCTGCATGTGGGTCATCCCTTCCTCGCCTCCGCACACGAGCCCTGACAGAATGACCCGACCCGTGCCAAGAAGACACGCTTTTGACCCAGCGGACTCGGACCTCTACGAGCGGCAGGAGGTAGCGCTCTCCTTGTGGGCTGAAAAACTCAAGGAGAGACAGCGGCTCTTCGCGGAGCGAGAGCACGTCTTCGAGGGCACTCGCTTGGCTCTGGGCGGGCCTCGGAGACGCCGCGGTCCCCCACCTGCTGCCTCACCTGCCCCGGAGCATTTGCCGCGGAGAGAGGACGTTTCACGCCACGTTTCGGCCGCTCCCTCTCTCGCCGCTCCGCTCCTCGCTCACACACCTGCCGCCTCATTCGCCGGACCTCCACCATTGCCACGGCACAACGGCTACGCCTCCCACCTCGGCTCAACGGAGGCTACCGCGCCAGAGGCTCAGCTGTTTATCCCGGCCGCTTCCTCTTCCCGGAGAAAGCGACGCACATGCCGCCATAAAATGGACCATTTACAGCAATTCCCGGTGGTGAGTTCCAGCAACTGTTTTCCACCCTCATTTGACTCTCCACTTCAACCCAATAATGAACCCATCTTTGATTCATGGGATGTTTCCCTCCTAGAGGAGGAAGTGGACTGGGAAGAGTTTTTCTGCTCTGCTCCTCCAAAGACTGTAAATAGTGGTGGCAGGAAAACCCGAACATTCTCCCAATACACCTGCCAGTAACACACACACCGTCACTATTTCTACACCCATTAGTCAGCCATTTCCCACCAGCATGGGGGCCCAGTCTACGCCCACACCAGTGCCAGCTCCCAGGAGGAGGGCAGCGGCGACCCGGTCTAACCCCACACCGGCTTCTGTTTCTCAGGTGGGGGTGACTGGTGTCCAGCCGCCTTCCGTGCCCGTCCCAGCGCCCAGGCTGAGGGCAGCCAGAACCCAGCCTGACCTCCCTAGAGACTTGGAAGAGCTAACTGGTTCACCTGCTACGTCACCACTTCATCCACCTCCTGACCCAGCCTTTCACGCCCTCGCTCTATCCCTAGTTAGATTAGCTGAACTGTCCCCTGCCCAGGCACCAGCCTTACGAGCCCAAGCCGTAATTTTATCTCCGTCACTAGCTCAACCTGTAGCTCAGACAGTAGCCACACCAACCTCAGCTCCGTCGTCAGCCTCACCTACCCCTGTTCATCCCTTAGCATCTCCACTCCAGTCAGTTCCCTCACCTGCTGTTCAGTCTCCACTCCAGTCAGTTCCCTCACCTGCTGTTCAGCTTCCACTCCAGTCAGTTCCCTCACCTGCAGCTCAGTCTCCCCCTGCCCTCCAGTCCCCTGTAGTTCAGTCTCCTCCTGCCCTCCAGTCCCCTGTAGCCCAGTCTCCTCCTGCCCTCCAGTCCCCTGTAGCCCAGTCTCCTCCTGCCCTCCAGTCCCCTGTAGCTCAGTCTCCTCCTGCCCTCCAGTCCCCTGTAGCTCAGTCTGCTCCTGTCCACTCACCCGTAGCTCAGTCTGCTCCTGTCCACTCACCCGTAGCTCAGTCTGCTCCTGTCCACTCACCCGTAGCTCTGTCTGCTCCTGTCCACTCATCCGTAGTCCAGTCGCCTCCTGTCCAGTCAGTAGTCCAGTCGCCCGTCCACCAACCTGTTCAGTACCCAGAGCCTGCTGTGAGCTACCCTGCTGCCCAGCCAGGGGTTTCCGCACCCGCTGGCCCGGCCGCTCCTCAGCTGGCCCGGCCGCTCCTCAGCCAGGGGTTTCCGCACCCACTGGCCCTGTCCTGTGTGTGCCAGGGGCTCCAGTGCCCACTGGTTCTGAGACCGTTTTCGCTGGAGGGCCCGAGGAGCCCGTCCGGCAACCTTCCTCGTCAGCTGGGGGTTCAGGAGAACCACACCAGCCTCATGCCTCGTCAGCTGGAGGGCCCGAGGAGCCCGTCCGGCAACCTTCCTCGTCAGCTGGGGGTTCAGGAGAACCGCACCAGCCTCATGCCTCGCTGTCACCTAGCTCTGCTTCTGCCTCGCCTGGTCCGGCCTCAGACCCTGCCTCTGCCTCGCCTGGTCCGGCCTCAGACCCTGCCTCTGCCTCGCCTGGTCCGGCCTCAGAGCCTTCGTCCTCGCCTGGCCCGGCCTCAGAGCCTTCGTCCTCGTCTGGCCCAGCCTCAGCCTCGGCTCCTGCTTCGTCCTCGTCTGGCCCTGCCTCAGCCTCGGCTCCTGCTTCGTCCTCGTCTGGTCCTGCCTCGTCTGGTCCTGCCTCGTCTGGTCCTGCGCCCACCGGGCCATGGCTGGCACGCCTAACACCGGGCCGCCGCCGTTGCCTCCCGCACGGCCGCCCCCCGGACCGCCTTCGCCTGAGTGGCCGCCGTTGCCTCCCGCACGGCCGGCCCCCCGACCGCCTTCGCCTGAGTGGCCGCCGTTGCCTTCCGCACGGCCGGCCTCCCGAACTGTGTCCACGTGGCCGCCCTCCTGAACTGTCTCTGTGTGGACTCCGTCCCTCCATCCTGGGCCCCCTCCGCCCGCCCTGTTCTGGTTCTTTTTCTTTTGGCCGTCGGGTGCCGGCCTTTGGGGGGGGGGGTCCTGTCAGGGTTCCTGGGTCGGTGACCCAGTGTTTTCAGTTCACATTCACTGTTTATCTACTGCCTGTTCTACTTCCTGTTTTATTGTGTTAGCCTTGGTCTGTGTGTATTATGTTCAGTCCTCTTCCCATTATCATTAGTTCATTATGTTCAGCTGTGTACTCACCGGTCTCTCATTATCACCATTATCACCAGTCTGTGTATTTAAGCCCTCGGTTCTACCCATTCAGTGTCGGGTCATTGATGATGTTGTTTCTGTCGTGTGTTCCGTCCAGTCAGTCAGTTAGCCAGCCAGTCTACCAGTCCGCTAAGTCCAGCCAGCCAGCCATCCATCCTATCATCTGTTGTCTACATATTCAATAAACCTCGTTCTGCACCACGAGTCCTGCATGTGGGTCATCCCTTCCTCGCCTCCGCACACGAGCCCTGACAGCCTCATTCATTCTGGAGATTCACCTGTCCCAGAAGAATGGAAGGAAAGGCTAAGACGAAAACTGTCTCAAAGATCTGTCTTCTCCTCCCGCATAGAAAAGCAGGAAGCATAACAGAAACCCAACTTAGAGCAAACTAAAGCAATCAGAATCTTTTGGATTGAAATGTACATTGTGTCTTGGTTTAGAGTGTCTGGAAGAGAGTCCTGTCTCAGTCAATTATAGATGATGTGAGAGGGCGGGTGTGTGTGTTTAGGGCACGGATGGCTTGGGGATAGAAGCTCCTCTTGAGTCTCTCTGTCCTTGCCCGGAAGATGCGTAACCTTCTACCAGATTGCAGAAGTTGGAACAGTTTGTTGCCAGGATGGGACGGGTCCTTCAGTATCTGCGCTGCTCTAGTCCGGCATCTCCTGGTGTAGGTGTCCTGAAGCGGGGGGAGAGCAATCCTGCAGCAGCGTTCTGCTGTACGGATCACTCTCTGGAGAGCTTTTTGGTCCTTCACACAGCTGTTCCCAAACCACGATGTCATGTTCTGTGTGAGGATGCTCTCCACAGCGCCTGTATAGAAAATCCTGAGGATCTTTGGAGAGACCCTGAACTTCCTCAGTTGTCGTAGGTGATACAGGCGCTGCCTAGCCTTTTTGGTCTGGACCTGAATGTGGGCAGCCCATGTCAGGTCTGAGGAGATGTGGACACCAAGATACTTGAAGGACTGCACCCTCTCCACTGGAGCTCCATTGATGATGATGGGCTTGTAGTCTCTGTGCTGACCCCTTCTGAAGTCCACCACCAGCTCCTTGGTCTTGCTGACGTTCAGCTGGAGGTGGTTGTCCTGGCACCATGATGCCAGATTCTTCACTTCATCCATGTAGGCCGCCTCATCGTTGTTGGAGATGGCACCCAACACCACTGTGTCGTCAGCAAACTTCACAATGGTGTTGGAGCCGTGGGTGGCCACACAGTCTGAAGTGTAGAGGGAGTAGAGCAGTGGCGAGAGGACACATCCCTGAGGTGCTCCTGTGTTGATGGTGATGCTGTTGGAGAAGCACCTGCCCACCCTCACCACCTGAGTTCTGCCAGTGAGGAAGTCCAACACCCATGCACACAGACGGCTGTTAAGTCCCAGATCCCTGAGCTTTGTGAACAGTCTGCAGGGCACTATTGTGTTAAACGCTGAGAGTGGCTGAGAGTGGTGTGTAGGACGTGGGCGATGGCATCCTCTGTGGATCTGTTGGATCTGTAGGCGAACTGCAGCGGATCTGTGGTGTCTGGGATGGAAGATGAGATGATGTTCTTCAGCAGCCTCTCAAACACCTTCATTACTACCGAGGTCAGTAATGAAGGTGTAGGTCAAGTATCAGGAATACTTGGAAGAATGAAGACCAGTTGTGTTTGCCAGCAGAAAGTCAAGCCAGTTTGAGAAATGCTAACTGATACATCAACTGGAGTTCCTGTTGCTGAAGTGGGCTGTGGTGGACAAGTCCTATGATTACCTTTATGGGGCTTGTGTCACTTTGCGTATGGATAACAATCCCTTGACATACATGCTCACCACAGCCAAGCATAATGCGGTGGGGCACCACCGATGCTGCCATCTCTACACATGACTTTCTAGAAACTTTCCAGATGACAAAAACAGCACAGAATGGGAGACCATTCAACAGGCAGAAATAAAGTCAATCTATCAACATAATTCTGTCTCAGAGTCCTCTGATTGTCCCCTAAGGTACATAGATGAGTTTGGACCTTCTTTTGCTTGTGTTCCAGATGTCTACTCAGCATGCATGGAGCTGAAGTCTTTGGAAGATCTGGGAAAACCACAAGTAGTATGTGCTTAAAAAGAGGATACAGTGATTTGGAGCGGCTTTCCAATCAGTGCAACACCAACAATGGCTTGAGGATACAGACAGTAATCCGGCGCTGTCTCAACTGAAATGAGAAAAAGTTAACTCATAATAAAGGATGGACTGCTTAATCGTGTAAGCAAGCAACCTTCAGGGGAAGAGTTCACTCAGTTTGTCTTACATTAGGAGTTTCGTAAGGTTGTGTTGAAATCATTGCATGAAGACCTAGGACACATAGAATAGAATAGAATTAGAATAGAATTCAACTTTATTGTCATTGCACATGCACAGGTACAGGGCAACGAAATGCAGTGTGCATCCATCCAGAAGTGCTTTAGTGATATAGATATATTACAATATATATTAGCAATAATATAGATATGTGAGTATATTACAGAAATGGGTCTATTATGGTATGTTATAATGTATACGGTATGAAGTATGTTGTGAATATTCTATAACTATAAGTATGTACAGGCTGTAGTGAGTACAAGCTATGTACAGGCTATGAACAGGATATAAATATGAAAAACTATACAGAATATGAAATAAATAACTTTACAGAAATCTGAGATATACAGCTATACAGAAATGGGAACTATGCAAGTTGTAAACAGTTGTAGGATTAAAAATTATCGAATGTACAGAATGATTATTTACACAGAGCTATACAGTAGTGCAGTTAAGATAAGTGAGATATAATTCCTACAGAGGCTATATAAAGTGCTAGTGGTTGTGAGTGGTGGTTCAGTCCATGTTATTATTGTGTGTTTGAGGGTACAGTTGTCCATTGTGGGGGTGTGTATGTTCAGTCCATGTGTTAACGTGGGTCAGATGTCAGGAGGCAGAGTTCAGGAGTCTGACAGCTGTGGGGAAGAAGCTGTTCCGGTACCTGGTGGTCTTAGTCCGGAGGCTCCTGTAGCGCCTCCCAGAGGGCAGGAGGGTGAAGAGTCCATGTAATGGGTGACTGGGGTCTTTGATGATTTTCCCAGCCCTTTTCAGACACCGCTTCCTGTAGATGTCTTTTATGGCAGGAAGTGGTGCTCTGGCGATGCGCTGGGCAGTTTTCACGACCCTCTGCAACGCCTTCCGGTCCGAGGCAGAGCAGTTCCCATACCAGACTGTTATACAATTGGTCAGGATGCTCTCGATGGTGCAACGATAGAAGTTCACCAGGATGTCTGAGGACAGGTGGTTCTCCCTCAGAGTCCTCAAGAAGAAGAGGCGCTGGTGAGCCTTCTTGACCAGCTTGGAGCAGTTGGTCGTCCAGGTGAGATCCTCAGAGATGTGGACTCCCAGGAACTTGAAGCTGCTCACACGCTCCACAGCCCTCCCCCTAATGTGGATGGGTGGATGTGGGTCAGCATTCCTCCTGTAGTCCACGATGAGCTCCTTGGTCTTCTTGGTGTTAAGCAGCAGGTTGTTTCTGTCGCACCACTCAGCCAGACGATCCACCTCCTCCCTGTAGGCGGCCTCATCGTTGTCACTGATGAGGCCAATCACCGTGGTGTCATCTGCAAACTTAATGATGGTGTTGGAACCATCAGCAGGTCTGCAGTCGTGGGTGAAGAGGGAGTAGAGGAAAGGGCTCATCACACAGCCTTGTGGTACACTGGTGTTCATCGTGATTGTAGATGAACAGTGGTTATCCAGCCGGACATGTTGTGGGCGGTTGGTCAGGGAGTCCAGTAACCATTTGCAGATGAGGGAACTGATGCCCAGGTCTGTCAGTGTCCTGATGAGTTGTGAGGGGAGGATTGTATTGAATGCTGAACTGAAGTCTATAAACAGCATTCTGGCGTAAGTGTTGTTGTTGTCCAGGTGTGAGAGGACAGAGTGCAGTGCGATGGAGACTGCATCCTCTGTGCTCCTGTTCTGGCGGTATGCGAATTGGTGGGGGTCCAGGGTGGGGGGGGAGACAGGATTTGAAGTGTGCTAGGACCAGCTGCTCTAAGCACTTAGTGATGATGGGGGTGAGTGCTACTGGGCGGTAGTCATTGAGGCAAGATGGGTTGGAGTTTTTGGGTATCGGGACGATGGAGGTGGATTTGAAGCAGGCCGGTACCACAGCGTGGGCCAAGGACAGATTGAATATGTCTGTGAGCACTCCTGCAAGCTCCCCAGAACACGCTCTGAGAACACACCCGGGAATGCCATCAGGACCTGCAGCCTTGTGGACATTCTGCTCAGCACCGCTCCTACATCGGTGGGGGAGAGAGTCAGAGGTTGGTGGTCTGGTGTCATGTCTGCTTTGGTTGTGGTTGTGGGGTTCCCTCGCTCAAAACGAGCATAAAAGTTGTTGAGCTCGTTGAGGAAGGAGACATCAGAGGATGCGGGGGAGGGTTTGGTGGTCCTGTAGTCTGTAATGGTCTGGAGTCCTTGCCACATGCGTTGGGGGTTGGAGTTGGAGAAGTGTTCTTCTACCTTCTTTTTGTAATGGTGTTTGGCTTTTTTGATGCCCTTCTTTAGATTAGCCCTGGCTGTGCTGTAGTAAGTAAGTAAGTAAGTAAGTAAAATTTTATTTATATAGCACATTTCTAGATAAAAGATCACAAAGTGCTTTACAAGGTATAGGAACAGATTAAAAAGACAAAGTACAGTCAAAAGTTAACAAAATGCAATTTTAAAAAGATGTGTTTTTAGCTGTTTTTTAAAAGTAATCAGTGAATCAGCAGATCTTAAGTTCTGAGGAAGAGAATTCCACAGTCTGGCGGCCACAGTAGCAAAAGCTCGATCACCCCTAGTTTTCAGTCTCGTATACTGAATAACAAGTAATCCCTGACCACAAGACCTCAGAGACCTACTAGGGACATAGGGCTGTAAAAGTTCAATGATGTATGATGGTGCTTGTTCTTGATGAGCCTTAAATGTCAGAACCAGAATCTTAAAGTGGACTCTGAATTCGACAGGGAGCCAGTGTAACTGTATAAGCAACGGTGTTATATGTGAGTATTTCGATGTTTTCGTCAGAAGCCTTGCTGCAGCATTTTGGACAGTCTGCAGACGCTCCAGGGAACTTTTGTTTAGACATGTGAACAGTGAATTGCAATAGTCCAGTCGTGATGAAATAAAAGCATGAATAACAATCTCCAGTTCAGTATGAGATATTATGGGGCTCAATTTAGAAATATTTCTTAAATGATAAAAGCAAGACCGAACCAGAGATTTGACGTGAATATCCAATGTAAGAGCAGGATCGAAGGTTATCCCTGGGTTCCTGATAGATGGTTTCACAAATGTTGAAAGGGGACCAAGAGCATTCATTATGCTGGGTACATGTCTGTCTGGAGCACATAAAAGGACTTCAGTTTTATTTTCATTTAGTTGGAGGAAATTGTCGGCCATCCAACCTTTGATGGTTTCCAAACACACATTTAAAATCCGCAGCTTAGAAGCATCTTCAGGTTTAAAAGATATATATAGTTGGATGTCGTCTGCGTAGCAGTGGTAACAAATATCCTCAAAAGGGCTCAAAATATGCTGGAGAGGAAGTAAATAAATTAAAAACAATAATGGCCCCAGCACAGAGCCTTGTGGCACACCAAAGGACAGGGACGTAGAAGATGACCTGTACTTAGAAACTGCCACAGAAGAGTATCGTTCACAAAGATACGAGGAGAACCACGCTAAGGCAGACCCAGATACACCGACCCAGTATTTCAGCCTATCAAGCAAAATATAATGGTCAACGGTGTCAAAGGCCGACGTGAGATCCAACATTAGGAGTACAGAACACTTTCCTGCATCGTTTTGCATCAGAATGTCATTGGAAACTCTAAGAAGGGCTGTTTCAGTAGAATGAGCTTTACGAAAGCCAGACTGAAATTTGTCAAAGATATTATATTTGTCTAAAACTGCTGTAAGCTGCTAAGCCACAATCTTCTCTAAAATCTTAGCAATTAACGGTATTTTTGAGATCGGTCTCTAGTTGCTAGTGAGAGATGGGTCCAGCATAGGCTTTTTTAACAGAGGGTGTATAACAGCAGTTTTAAAATAGGCAGGAACTTAGCCAGATCCCAAAGAGGTGTTAATTATAGTGAGCATACAGGGACCAATAGAGTAAAAGACATTTTTGAATAACGATGCGGGTAAAATGTCGAGTGAACAAGAGGATACTTTTGTTGCACTAACTATTTTTCCCAGCTCGGATAGGGAAACAGGTAAAAATCTTTCTAAAACAACAGGCCGAACTGGCGTGGGAACTGACAGTGCAGATGCTGATGGGGACAATTTTTTCCTTATATTGCTAATTTTTTCTAAAAAGAAAGCAAGAAATGTTTCACAGTCTTCAGCAGAAGAAATAATGGCAGCAGGTGGAGCAGGAGTAATGATATCAGTAATAGTATCAAATAAGACCTTAGGATTATCTCTGCTCTTTGCAACCAACTGAGAAAAGTAAGCAGCCCTTGCATCTCTAATAGCATTGTTAAAAGAGGCTAAAAGATCCTTTAAATAAAGGAGATGAACATTTAAATGAGTTTTCCTCCATAACCGCTCAGCTTTACGACAATTACGTTTTATAGAGCGGATGTTGTCATTTAGCCAAGGTAGGGACTTGGAAACAGGCACAGGTCTCATTTTAACCGGACAGATTTCATCTAAGATCGAAAGACAATGATGATTAAATAGATCCGTTGAGAAATCAACACCGTTTTGTGGGGAAATTAAAGTTAAATTAGTTAAGTTAAATTAAAAGCATCTGAGAACTTCTGCGCTGTGGAGGAATTTATAATGCGCGACATAACTGTCCGGTGAACAGGAGACATAGGCTCATGAAAAGACATGTTAAAAAGAATACAATAATGGTCAGAGATAAAAATGTCCTTAGAACAAATACAATCAATATTCAAACCCAAGGTAAAGACAAGGTCCAGTGTGACCTTTGTTATGTGTGTGGCCGGACACATGCTGGATAAAATGAAAAGAATCCATAATGTTGATAAAACCCCTGGCAAAGAGGTCGGACTCATCATCAACATGTATGTTAAAATCCCCAACTAAAAGCAGTCTGGACAACCTCATAGTAGAGGACAGGAAGTCGCTAAACTCCGATAAAAACAAGCTATTTGGGCCGGGTGGACGATACACCACAGCACAATAAAAAGGATCCTTGCTTCCGATTTTAATGAGCTGCAATTCAAAAGAAAGAAAGTGTCCAACTTTCACTGAACGGCAGTTGAAACGGCTCTGAAATGCCACCGCGAGACCTCCTCCACGACCAGATCCCCGAGGCTGGCTGATGACAGAAAAGCCATTTGGGCACATTTCAATAAGAGACGAATAGTCCAAGCCCCGCTGCCAGGTCTCGGTCAGAAGCAGGAAGTCCAGATTTTTAGAAGCAATAAAATCGTTAAGCACAAACGATTTATTAGTCAAAGATCGGGCATTAAAGAGCGCCATAGTCAGCGGGGTGAGAGCATCATTATTGGGAAAAGCTCGAGTTAAAGGACGTAAATACTCGAGATTAGAGCCTTCACGTTCGTATATTCCACTCACCGAGGGGATGAAAAGCCAGTCAGCAGGAGAGTCTGGATGAACCCTTCTGAGGTAGCACGGTCTCGGAGAGCCAGGCCCTGCATATCCAAGCAGGGCCGTGGAAAACAAATTCCTCTCTATGGAGCTGTTTTGAGCGTAAGTAACAGAGCACGCACGACATCGCTTTCCAATCAGCCCCCGCCGCCAGAAAAGCCTAAGCTTCACCTGGATGATAGAACGATAGAACGTGACAAACTGCACCCGGCAGCGGCAAAGCCAAACACAGGCGCCATCATACCGGAAGTGCTGTTGATTGTTAGGAGTGTGCATCTCCTGACCTAAAGGCAGTGTTGCGGGCTTTCAGGAGGAGACGAACATCCCGGTTCATCCAAGGCTTCTGGTTGGGGTACATGGTGATCCGTTTCTGGGTGGTGACACTGTCTGTGGTTTCGGAGATGTAATCCAGTACAGATGAGGCGTACTGGTCCAGGTCTGTGTGGGTGAACATATTCCAGTCTGTGTTTTTAAATCTGTCCTGGAGCACTGCGTCTGTCCCCTCTGGCCACACTTTAATTGTCCTCACAGCAGGTTTCACACATTGGATGAATGGTGAATACCGAGGTGTGAGGAACAGGGAGAGATGGTCCAATTGTTCAATGTGGGGGAGGGGTGTGGCTTTGTAGGCTCCAGCCAGGTTGGAATACACATAGTCTAAAGTCTTGTCTCCCCTGGTGTGGCAGGAGACATGTTGGTGGAAGCTGGGGAGGACTGTCTTTAAGTTGGTGTGGTTGAAGTCGCCAGCAACAATAAAAGCAGCCTCGGGGTGTTTATTCTGGTGTTTGTTAATGGCTGCAGAAAGTTCTTTCATGGCCAACCTAGCATAGGAATCAAAAGGACTAATGAGCTTCTGAGAAGAATGTTCTTTTGGCCCCCAAAATAGCAAAAGATGTAGAGCAGCATGTAGAGTGCATTACCCATACGTCACCCCCACAGAGTGCAGCTCCATTACATCAGATCCTGAGGAGTGGACCAATGGAACTAATATAAACTGACTTCCTTTCAATGGAACCTGACTCTAAAGGCCTGAGCAATGTATTAGTCATCACTGATCAATTCACACGGTATGCACAAGCTTTCCCTACAAAGAACCAGAAGGCTCAGACTGTGGCAAAGATTTTGGTTTATAAGTACTTTGTATATTATGGCCTGTCCTCCAGAATTCATTTGGATCAATGATGAGATTTTGAAAATCACCTGATTCAAGATCTCTTAAACATGCAGAGAGTACTAATGTCACAGACTACTCTGTCTCACCCCTAGGGCGACCCTCAACCAGATAGGTTTAACTGGAATTTCCTCTCCTTGCTTGCTACTTTGTCATGAGGGGAAGCAACAGTGGAGTCAACATGTTGGATTCCTGGTTCATGTCTACAACACTACTAAGTGTGATGCAACAGGTTATTCCCCTTATTATCTGATGTTTGGTAGGGAAGCCCGGCTCCCAGTAGACTTGTGTTTTGGTACTACCCAGGATGGAAAAAAAGAGAGCCATTCACACTATGTGGCAAAGTTGAAAGAATATCTCTAGAGAACATATCAGCTTGCCTCTGAAACAGATGAAACAGATTGCAAGAGTCACCAAAAGAACAAAAGAGTTGATTTTCAATCTGTAGAAGTAGTTAAGAGTGTTACTTAGGAACTTGGGGCTGAAAGAAAAGCATAAGTTGCCTGCCCGCTGGAGTCCTTTCTGCTACACAGTAGTGGGGAAATTGCCCAAGCTTCCAGCTTATAAGGTCAAACCTGAAAAGGGCAGTGGAGGTGTGAAATCTGTCCATCAAGACCATATCCTGCCTAATAGACAACTTGTGAGGTTGCCAAAGACAGATTGCAACCCTTCTACCAGGTCAAAGACCAGAATCTCAGCTGCCCAGAGGTGGACCCAAAACTCACCTCGGGGTCAAGACATACAAGACTCTTGCTCATCCTCTGAGTTAAGTATTATAAAGCTAATAGATTTGCTAATTAATGCTCAGAAACCCTGGAGCAACAAATCCGGCAAACATCTAGGCAGTCATCTGTTGTACTAGAGGATGAGAGGCCACTTTCTCAGTCAAATGAAAGTCCAGAGCTGGATAATTCTGAACAAGAGTTTGGAACGACCAAGCTTAGGAATCCCATCAGAATTCCGTTTGGTGAGGCTTCATCTTTTGCTTTGCTTTTTTGTAGGAGCCCCGTAAAAAAAAAAACTGCCCATTATGCTGGCAATGTGTAAAAGCAGTCTTTTTCTTTTATTCATACCGAGTCCCTCCTGCAATGGCTCTTCACCCCCCTAGGGGGCGTGCTAGGGGGGCGCAGAGCCATTGCAGGAAGGCCTCCACTTTGGAAACCACTGCCATACAGTATAAAGTCCCTTGTGCCAACTGTTGTTGAAATTGGTACCATCTTTATTCTCTGGCCTTTGATTCATCATGAGTTTGTTACCATAATTCTTTTTATTCTCTTCTAAAACACTATTCTATTTTTCTTTTATGTCTTCTGCTTTGTCCATTTTATTGTACAGTACTTTGGTCAAAACTTGTTGATTTTAATAAGTGCTAGATAAATAACTTTGAACTTGAACTTGAATGATAGTCAAACATTTTCTCTTTATCTCTCTTTTTAAATTAGCTGTTGGTAATCACTAATCTTCAATAATAGTATTGTTTTTTTACTCTATCAAAGTAGCTGGTGAAGCAAAAATGAACAGTCATGAAATCCTCGAATAACATAATAATGTACAAAGAGTCAGGAAGAAAGAAAACTACAAGATAAAATCAGTTTTTGAACATTTGGGATGACTCACTGTTCTTATACAATTGTATTTATTACTCATAAAGGCCATTATTATATAAATACTATATTACATTTCTGCTAGATGTGTTTCTCCTTCTTGTGCTGTTATGCTTCTTATGTTCCTACAATCTATAAGTGACAATCATGTGTGTAATGATGAGCTTACCTGCACTGTAAACCCCAACAGTCTACCTGACTTATAAAGTTTGTGGATACAACAATTGAAATTTGTCACAAAGTTGAAACAACTTAAAACTTTTCTGTTCTCTAAACGATTCAAACAGTTATAATTGTACATGGCTTAGAAGTTAAGAGTAAATAGTGCTTTTTTAATTATGATTTTTGAGTAAATGTTTTTTTTTTCCGAGCTCCGCATTTGTACATCAAGTACGTCATGACGTTTTCTCTCTAACCTGAACGACGTTGACAGAAAATTCTGTTCAATATGGCTGACCTTCTCGAGCGACTGGAGAGCACATTTGGAGAAACTTGTAAGTAAAACGGAACCTTTGTTATGTTTATTTTTTCTGTAAAAAAGCAAGTATATTAATATGTTGCAGCCAATAACAGCACAGACCCAGGTAGTGAATAGTTGTTCGCTGTTGTTCGCGCTCTTTTTCAAACCGATGATGTCGTCAGTTTTACAGTTTTAACCGATTAAAACACAGTTTTAATAAGAATTGCACATAAAGAAAGTGTCTTAGTGATATTTTAACGACCCCTTGCAAACGCAAGAAAGTTGGTGTTTTTACAACAGCAGCCTCATTGTTCGGCAGGGGTTTTTTTCTTCTCATTAGCATCGTTCAAAAGTGACTTAGCTAGCAGTGGCCACTTCTATCTTAAACAATTAAAAGTAATACCCAGATTGAAATATAGCAAGGTGTTGTATATTTAGTGTGCTGATAAGGTTTTCAGTATTTTTATTTTTTATTCCAAGGCTGAAGACCGAAGAAAAAAATTCAGACTGCAAGTAATTTCAGGTGGAGACAGTAAACACAGGTGAGTTGAAAGATCTATTGAAGAGTCCTTTCTTCATGGCCATTAAAACATTTGTAGGTTAAAAGACCTGGGTTTTTTTTAATCATGCCCCTGCTTTATCACACTGAATCATGTTGAAAAAATATATTTTCATGGCTCCCCCCATTACCATGACCTTGTACTTCTTTCAACCAGTCTATTTTTTTTGTGACATTAACATCTTAAATGTACCCCGCCAGTATAATTATTAATAGCTGTGTTATTATTTATAATGCATCTTTTTATCATGTGCAGATCTACCAAGGGTCGGTGGCACAGTTCAACTTTTGTGGTAAGTTATAACGCTTCATATTTAGTCACATAAGTAAGTTGTTTCATCAGTTGTTCAGTTCTTATAAAATAATTTTGTATAATTGTACAAAATCACTGAGGATACATCCAATGTGTAAATCCCAATCAACAATTTTACTGTGATATTTGCTCATGTTTAGAGAATCTCCATTATATTGGTTACTGAGTTTCCATTTTTTTTGTAGGGCCAAATTTGTATTAAAAATTAATATTTTCATGTGATGTGAAAATACTCAATCATTTTTAATTTTTAAAAGAAACCATTCATTAAGTCCCTTAAAGTGCAGATTTCAGTAGTTGCTGAAATGTATATAAAATGTCCCCCAAAAAACGTCTTGATATGTTGATTGGGGTATTTCAAAATTAAAAATGTTTAGAAACCCAAATTATGAGGTTGATAAGATGTAAATTTGGTCAGTAATTTGGCTTCATGTTGGATGTTTTTGTTCCTGTTTTATTTTAGATTTGTGCGGAGTTCCACCGAGTCACAAACATCAACCTGCGGAACCAGTTCTACGCTGAACTTGACAGACACACACCACGACTTATGGCTCTATACAGACAGAAGGCTGCACGGACTGGCAAGATAACGGAGGCTCTGTGAACCATCCTGAATCATTATGATCTTCAGGTGAATATTGATAATGATAAAATTAACACAAATTAAAAGCTTCACTGATAAAAACTCTATTTTTCCTTGCTTTGAACATCTGTGTTCTATGCAGATTACAGCTCTGATCTGGAGAACACTATTTTAAAATACTGTGTAGGATTTTTGTCAAATGATTAAGAAACAGACTCTTTGTCATAAGAGACAGAAAGGTTGTGTCTTAAAAGAAATGTCTCCAAAATTATGTAGAGTCACATGCCATGCAGTTTCATGAACATGTATTCTCCCCAAAGAATGACACCTGAAAACTTTGTGTTCAATGAACTTTTCTTTTCCCTTTTTAGGAGGCGCCTGATTTCAACGTGAAACACACTGCAGTGCTTTTTTATAAAAAAAACAAATGTTCTACACTGAATTTATGGTGCCCATGTCCATATTAGTGGTTTTATAAAAACACTAAGTGATGTTTTTACATTTCCATAAAAAAATGTTAAATAAACAAAATGTAAAGTAAATGAATTTCTCAATTTCTTTTTTTACTAGTCTAAACTCAAACATTTAAAAATAAATATCTTTTAATTAATAATCATATAATTTGTGTTTAGGTTGTAATATAATTGCATTGTGTTGGATCAAAATAGTAAAACACAAAAATATTAAAATTAAAGTATATAGTAAAGTAAAGCTCAATTAATAAAATAAAAATATAATTTAAAATGTTTAAGTTAACAATAAATACAAATTTTGAGTACCCCCATACTTAGAAGAGATGCGTTTGTGTACTTAAATCTTTTGAGGTAATCACTTTCCACAAATGTTTTAAGTTTAGTCAACTTATTCGGGTTTACAGTGTGGGTCACAAGCACCAGGTAACAATTTTGCTTCAAACTTCCTGTTAACCAAATTAACATGTAGTTTTCATTTGAAGATGACCTTTGCAAATATTGTTAGGAGGTGGTGGGTAGGTGTATTGTTGTTGTTTGGGTTTTGTTTTCCTTTTTGGCATAGGTAGGCGAGGCGGGGCTTGATGGCATTCCGGCACACCTGCGGCGCATCGGACGTCATCAGTGAGCGCTTTTATGGAGCTGAGTCACGGACGTCTGGTGTTGGAGTATTGTCGCTGTCACAAGTGGTAACGTGTTAGTGCAAGCTGAATCTGTTGATTCCACGCTATTGAGCTGCATATTTTTAGGATCCATCTTCTGCCTGCTTCTCCTTTGTTTTAGCCTGTTCCGCGGCCTGCTCGCCTGCCTAGTTTCTTTGTGTTGGCTACTGTGGATCCGTGACGGAGAGCTAAGTCACACCAGTCTGTGATCACTGCTACAGCTGTAGTTTTGTGTTTCAAGTAAGCTCTCCAACTCTCCCCGTCCACTTTAGTTTAACTCTCGGCTGTCGACGTTACTCCGTAAACTCTGTTTGTCCCTCGTTTTCAGGTAGCTCCGGTGCGTCATCTGCCCACCCGCATACCTCGGCTCCGTCTCATCTCTTCGGTTTTGCTCTCCTTGCACATTTTTACCTGTCACTGTATATAGCCCCCTCCCTTGTAAATATTCCCCATCATTGTATATAAACTTGCATCACAACTATCTTGTGCCCGTGTGTGTTTCTGCCACTAAATCCATCCGTGTAAGTTTTCTAACAAATATAGCAGTTGAATGGCAGAGAAGCGGGAACTTGAATCGGGCCAAAGTAAAAACAGCATGTAAACTTTCCTATCAGGGAAAAGAACACTTTGGACCTCATCTATTCAAATATTAATGAAACACTTAAGGCAGAATCCTGCCCCCATCTCCACTCCTCAGGCCAGCTCTTTGTGATGCTTATTTCTGCATGCATACATACAATCCCTACTTATCAGAGGAAAACCCACTGTGAAGGCCTGGCCTACAGGGGCCATGGAAACATAACTTTTGAATGAACTGACTGTGATGTGTTGAAGGCAGCTGCACCAGTCAGTCAACTTACAAGTGTGGTTGAGTATGCTGATCCTCAGCGTGTGCTCAGTGTCTATGTACATTCAGAAATGCATAAAAGATATCTTGGTCAACACCAAACAATAAATGGCCAAACACGCATGCTCAAAACAAAACCTGGCACTTGTAGATCTGGTGACATCATGGCACTCGTAGCATGGGTCAGATTGGCTCCTGCTGATCTAAGAGTAGCAAAGCACAACCATTTTCACTGACTATGTGTTAATATACCACTTGCATTTAATAATTATTTATTATTAACCTCTGGCTCTCTTCCACAGCATGTTTTTTATTCTGTTTTTCTCCCCTCTTCCCCAACTGGTCATGGCAGATGGCTTCCCCTCCCTGAGCTCAGTTATGCTGGAGGTTTCTTACAGTTTAATGGGAGTTTTCCCTTCTTACCATCTTTAAATGCTGGCTCATAACCCCCTCCAGTTTGCATACTGCCCAAATTTCTTCACAGAAGATGCCATCTCCTTTGTACTACATCTAAGCCTGGCCCTTTTGGAGGAAGAACAACACATATGTTTGAATGGTGTTCATGAATTTCAGCTCTGCATTTAATTGCATTCTACCAAGCAGACTGTTCCATAAGTTTTCCAGCCTAGGCCTCCATCACAACATCTGCCTATTGTTGAGGGGATTTGTAAGGTCAATTAATATGGGCCCCCATCACTCTTCTTCACTGTCTCTGGTCTTCCACAAAGTTGGCTACTAATTCTTTTCTTGTACTCTCTGTATATACACACAACTGCACGCCTATCCACAAGATCAATGTCATCATTAAATTTGCTGATGACACAACAGTGGCTGGCCTGATTAGTGAAGGAGATGAGTCAGCATACCGGGAGGAGGCTGACAGACTGGTATGCAGTTAACAGCCTGGTTCTAAATATCAAGAAAACCAAAGAGCTCATTATTGACCTCAGAAGAAAAAAGGAGGATCATCGGCCTCTGGTGATGCTGTACTGGTTTGTCTTGATGAAGCGAGAGCCAAGCACAAAAGTGAAGCTTTCACTTTACTGGCTGATTTAGGTCCCTACCCTCATCTATTGGCCCAGGCTTTGGTAGTGATCGAAAGAATGAGATTTTAAATCAATACAAGTGATGGAAATAGGTGAAAACCTTAGGGATAGGGTAGGACTTGTGTAATTTTAAAGGGCCTCAAATGACGTGCTCAAACCACTACCCCTCCACATCCAAAGGGTCAGTTGAGGTGGTTGGGGCACCTGACAAGAATGCCTCCTGGGTGTCTCTTGGGTGAGGTGTTCTGGGCATCTCCCATGGAGCTGAGGCCCCGAGCCAGACCCAGGATATGGTGGAGACATTCCATCTCTCGGCTGGGGATAATTCTGTAAGGATAAGCTAGAGGAGGTGGCTGTGGAGAGGAAGTTCTTGGCTTCTCTGCTTACGCTCCTAGCCCTGTAAAGTGGAAGCAAATGAATGGATGAATATTGTGTTTTGGTTTATGTCTGTATTATTAGTATTGGATTAGTAGTTCAGGAATTTCTCTGTTATCTCTAGTGCAAGTCTTCTTGTTCCTGTGTTGTGTCTTGTGTGTATTCCCTAATTTACCTTGAAAGTTTGTTAAAAGTCCAAATGGCCTAGAGGAATAAGCTGTTTGTGAGTCTGGAGGTGTGCCTGATTGACCTGAGGTGCTGACCAGAGGGCAGCGGGTCAAACAGGCGGTGGGCGGGGTGTGAGGGGTCACCTATTTTGGTCCTGGTTTTCCTGAGATAGGTGCGGCCGGTGATGACCTCCAGGGTTGGCAGAGGTGCAGCCAATGACTGTTTAAGCAGTGTTTATTATGCTCTGTGCAGCCTTCCTGTTCTCATTTGTCACCCATGCTTACCAAACACCCAAGCAGCAAGAGAGCTCGCTCTTCGTTGAGGAGCAGTAGAAGTTGAAGGCCAGCAGGTAATAAAATAATTTGTCTCAACAAACAGAAGCATTGACAGACTTCTGGCTGCCTGAAAGGTTGTTTGGCTTCTTTTAGAAATGTATCAACTGTAGTAAAGTAGCATGAGTCCACATGTATACAGACTGTTCTTTTTTAATATTATATGTTATGCTATTTAAAATCTTATATAAATAATCAGGTAAATGAGTTTTAAGGCCAAATACCAGCTTGTACCAAGATGCTTTCCTTGGCACAAATATTAAGCTGACCCCTCTTCCACTTCAGTTCTCTTAGTTAGAAACCACTATAGCGGATGCCATTAGAAAGAAGTATCAGTCAATGAATAACGAAAAAAGCCCTCCACCCCCTCAAACCCGAAGGATTTCGGAGGATGAGTCCCTGCTTTGTTACCCCCCCAAGCTATATCAATGGCTGTCAAAAATTAGTTCTACCTCAGTTCATTCACCACCTCCTCATCCTCCCACTCCCTACCCTGTGCTCGCCTCCTTCCCCTGCTCCGTGCAATATATGATCACTCATGGATAAATACTGCGAATAAGTGCCAGTAAGTAATGAGGGACCAACTGAGCTCCAGCACACCACCGAGAAGCAGCTGAGTGAGAGAGGGAAGGTGATAGAAAAAAGAGAGAGGAACTGGAAGGACTGGGGGTGGGGGGTGGGTGACAAGAACCTTGACAGTTAATTATCTGGGGAATATGGCAATCAGAGCAGCAATGAGTGTTTCTGAGCGTCTTTCTGTTATTTGGTCCTTGGGGACATGTCGTCGAATTCAGTCGACAGACAATCTGCTGAAGGCCTCTGGGCTCCTCTCTGCTCAGCTGTGTCCACTGCCACACCATTCTTTCTCTGATTATTCACCTTCACATGTTTTTTCTTGTTGCCTGGAGTGACGCTTTTACACAAGTAGCTTCCCCCCTCTTTTTTCTTTTTCATAATTGTATGTATTGGTTCAGCCATATAAAAAAAAGAGCCACACTTCTAGTTTAGCTTTTCCCCCCAGTCATATGGATGCACATTTGGGTAATTTTTCTTTCTTTCTTTTCTTATCTACCACAGCATTTTTTTCTAGTCATTCCATGTGTAGAAGTCAATTTGAAATAGACACATTTAAGGATGCTGTTTTCTGGGCTAAACTGGGCTCGCCGTTCAAGCCTTTAATCTGGATCTTTTAAATTTTTGATTTGTCAAGACTGGGTTAAGAAGTAAAATTGGAAAATCACTTTTCAGACTATTACAAGAACTTGAATACAACCTAATTTCTACCATAAATTCACATTTTTGTAATGAGAATTTTTCTGTAAAAAAACTCAAACATCTTTAGGGTGAATAACCATCAAGGTTAAAACTGGATTAAATTTAATTAAAACTTAATCCTCATTTAATATGAGATTTTATTGACATTTTATTTGGTTGTGATCAGATTATTACACACCTGGACATGAACTCCAGGTACAGAGACCAGAGACTGCTTCAATGTTTGCACACCTGAATGAATGACAGGTGCGTTTAAAGACCTTTTTCTGTAAAAAAAAAGGAAAAATTTGAATTCATAATAAATTATAAATGTTCTCACTTACCACGATTAAAAATCACAACATTTTGGACCAACTGACTATCATCAGGTACAAACAATGTACACACAGTCACACACAATAATATATGTTCACTCGCATTCATCAGGCAGAATTCAATCATTGAAATGGGGAACTCTGGCTGTTCATGCTATTATTCAGACAATCAGATCAAAGATCTTAGGGACAGTTTGTGCCATCCACTTTTTTATGTTCATGCCATTTTTGCTGTGCTGAATGAATATTGCCAAAATCTGCCAGACGATGTTAATTTAAAAACAAAAATATCGTAGAACTTTGATCTCAGTTAAAGTAGTTTAAAATGGCTAAATCAGGGGTCGGCAACCTTTCTGATGATGAGTTCATCATCAGAAAATTTCCTCAGAAGTCAAAGTGCCATATGATTGCATTAGCAATAAATTTAATAACGCTCTATATTAACAGTTACACACTATATAGAACAACTTTATAGAATTATATTGTTGGCTGATGTTGGCAGCTGTCAGCGAATAGTCATCAGTAGGGATGGGTACCGGTGTCCGGTGCCATGATGGCACCGGTTCTGACATAAACGGTAGTAACCAGACCGAAAAGCAGCGCACATTTCGGTGCTTTATTTCGGTGCTTTTTTTTCCTGAGCTGTGATACACTTCTAGCCAATCATTTTACGTTTCCGAGGATAGTAGGCGGGGCCAGGTACGTACGTTCTTTTATGCAGAGCTACAGATTAAAAATGCCCAAGGCGAAGCGGTCAAAAGTCTGGCTGTACTTCATAGCAAAATATGCAAACTCAGCAGCAACAAGTGCTTTAAGCTGATACTGTGATACTGTCAAAGGAGGTAACACCTCAAATCCGATGAAACACCTGGCGACGCATAGCGTTTTTTTTTTCTCCAAAAACCAAGAAATGCGCTGTATTTGATAGCTTGCTGCGAGACCTCACACCGAGTGCATCTACTGCGGTGTGGTGCCTGTTATCGGACCCGGAGTTAGCAACATACCCAAAAACACGAAGAGGAGAGTCCTGGCCCCTAGCCCTGCCAGTGTAGCAGAAATGATGACGGATGATGATGGCAGCAGCAGCAGCCGTTCTTCTCTGCGTGAGTAATTTACGTTGAGTAGGCTAACCACGTTATTAAATTAATGCATGTAAGGTGAACTACCAAACATCATATCTACATGCGGCTGTCTTCTTGTTTGATGGCAGATACTCCCTTCACCCTGGCCAAAAAGGCTAAAATGACCAAAGAAGAAGTGGAAAACAGTTAAACATAAGAGGTTTTGGACAAAGTTTGTGTTTTTTTCCATTGTTTAAGCACTGCTTCCAGCCAAGAGTGATACCATATATTCCCCATAGCTGCAGAAAAGGCTAACATTGTTATCTTTTTACAAAAAAAACAGCTGAACATGAGAGGTTTTTGGACAAAGTTTGTGTTTTTTCCATTGTTTAAGCACTGCTTCCAGCCAAGAGTGATACCATATATGCCCTATAGCTGCAGAAAAGGCTAACATTGTTATCTTTTTACAAAAACCAAATCAAATCAAATCACTTTTATTGTCACATCACATGTGCAGGTACATTGGTACAGCACATGTGAGTGAAATTCTTGTGTGCGAGCTTCACAAGCAACAGAGTTGTGCAAAATACAATAATGTAAACAAGCAAAATACAAGAATGGCTACATCTGAAACTAATAAATATATGTACAATATATAATAGTATATGCATTTCTGGATGTGTATAGTAAATATTTTCCTACGTGTGTGTGTGTGTGTGTGTGTGTGTACACATATTTTACAAATTAAACAGAGTAAACAATAAATAAAATATATAAAATATACAGAGTTGAGACATGTGCAAAACAGTGGCATTTATATACAGTATGGAGTGCATAATGTTAAAGTTCCAGTAGTGAAGCTGAGGTGTCTATGACGTGTTCAGCAGTCTGATGGCCTGGTGAACCAGCTGAACATGAGAGGTTTTTGGACCAATTTTGTGTTCTCCATTCTTTAAGCACCGGTTTGAGCACCGTTTAAGCACCGGCACCGTTTCAAAAGTACCGATTTGGCACCGGTATCGGATAAAACCTAAACGATACCCATCCCTAGTTATCAGCTATTTTAAAACAAAGAAAAATACTTTTTATCCATAACAGCAAATGAACTGTACAACAGAAAATTTAAATGCTGTTTATGGTCTCCTCACAACAATGATAAGAAAAATAAACTGGGCCAATATGGCATGTTTGTTAATACAGAGATACACATGTTAATGTGATCTCTGAAGTTCAGTTCACCTGACACTCGGACGGGCGGCCGCCTCGGGTCTCTCCCCCTCCTGCCTCCCCTTTCCCTCATCCACCTGCTGGCCTGTGTGGAAGCTCCGCCATAGCCACCACCAAACAACTGACTTATTGTTACACATTTGCCAGCGTCTGGCCAATCCATCACCTTTCATTGTCTATACCGTTACAAAAGAGAAAAAACAATCATCGGCCCATAAAAACGAAAAATCCCCAATGTCGTGCCATCGGTTAACCCTTCGCGTGTGAAGTGGCACGCGTGACCAGGGTTGCCGACCCCGGGGCTAAACATCAGGATATAAAAAAAGTGACATTAAAAATGTTTAAAAATGCAATTTTTGATCTCACAATTATCTTAACTTCAATTTAAGATTTTATTTTGCACAACTCACTTTACGTCTTTAATTTGCCCACCAGGTGGCGCCATGTTTTACTGATCAAAGCATTTCCTGCTTATTACTTAAAAACTACCATAAGTGTTTCCAGGTAATAATAACATACTTCTTTATTAGGTTATTAATATATTATGAAATATAAATTGTCCGTTTAGCATTTTTCGTCTCTGTTTCCTGCTTATTACACAGAAACTACCACAGGTAATTGAGAGGTAATAACTTAGAATTGACCACATTATTAAAGTCTTGTTCCTGCCTTGTTAGCCTACTATTATTACTTTATTACTGAGAGATACTACCGTTGTTTTATTTATTTATTTATTTATTATTTAGGAGATTTGCAAAATCTTTCTGCTCTTCTTCACTTCCCTAAAAAATACAAAACATGTAATGGATCTTTTGATTGGTCATGAATCTATAATATTGTATTAGTCACAAAAATATCGGTTCAACATGGAGTTCAATTTGAACTTTTTAAAAAAAACCAAACAAACATGTAAGATAGTATAATGGGGTAGAAACAGACACTATGTCCAGTTAATTTCCTGAGTACGGTAGCCGTAATACTCCAACAATCCATCAAGCAGTGAGTAACTCAGCAAAGTCATACTAAAACATTTTTGACAGATTTTTGAGCGCCGTGTAGCACATAAAATCGGTTCAAGGTCAGTAAGCACAGCCAGAATTCATACATAAGGCGCACTGTCAACTTTTGAGAAAATTAGAGGATTTTAAATGCGCCTTATAGTGCGGAAAATACGGTAATTTATGTTTGTTGTTGTTCAACACAGATTTCAGAGGAGCAAAGAGGAGCACTGTTGCTTCATCCTTAATACTTTAACCTCCTCAGACTCTTCCACGGCATGCATTTTTAATTTCTCTTTGATATTTGGTCATATTGGGGCCCAAGAAATGCAAAAACAAAGAATTACCAGATTTTTTTTTACCTTATTTTTGTTTTTATGAAAAATATTCGTTTAAAATTTTGATAGAACAGTAGCAGTATAATGTCCTCGTAAGTGGATATCAGGCCCTTGTAGAGCAAAATTTTGTATTTTTGTCTAAATAATCCAAAATGTGATGTCCACATATGTGGACGCCAGGTCCTAAGAGGTTAAAGCAGAACTAGATCGGAAGTCAACTATCCTTAAAAACTTTTTCTCCTCCCTGACTCTCAAAGCCAAACTTCACCCCTGAGAGCTGACGGGATATGATTTTTTAAAAGTGACATTATCAGAAACAAAGGTGAGCAACAATACTTAATATTTGCTTTTAAGATAACTGTCATTTATAGAGCCATCTTGTATTTGTTAAACAAAATCAACTGTTTGTTTAAAGGACATTTCAGAAGTAACTGACTAGTTGAATGTTATTCTAGTGTCTCCTGCTCATTTGCAATGATGGACATATTTTTCATGTTCATCCATCTATTGAGTAAATTCAGTATCTGTCAGTCCTGCTATTTATAGTTTCATGATGTAAGATCAGATGTCTGTTATGGTATTACATAAGCATTCATCACATATCAGTCATATGCTGAACAGTACAATGTTACTGACACAAGAGAGGGACAGCTATGGCTATTCAACGTCATTACACGACACATTCAAGCTCCATAAAGTAAATAAAATGACTAAATTGTCTTTTTTGTGGCTTATTGTCTTCAAACCAGCAGACAAAGCCGATGGAATTCAGAAGAAGTCAGGGAAAAAAAATCCTTGGGGCCGTGTACTGAATAGGTTTTGTTTTCTTGTTATCATAAGACATTTGGAGTGACGGCTTCTACAACTGCTGAAGTAAAGCTTACAGTTTGAGAAGTCACAGTGTTGATATTCAACACAAAGAGAAAAGCTCACCTGTTTGAATCTATTTATAATTACAGGTTTGAAATGCTGTGACAGTAGACGTCCAGTGAGGAGATTTAATAAAAGTAAAAAGAGCAAAGAAACTGTCAGCCTGCAAAGCAACAGATGTGCTTCCAAGCTAGAAGCTCTACTCACATTCACTGCCAGCTACACCTGCCCAAACTGACATGACCCCACAACACAAAGTGAACCAACTCATTTAGTTAGACAACAGGGGGCCAAATGCACCCAGTGTCTAAACAACCTCACATTTCGTCACCTGACGTTAAAAGAATGGATGGAAGTTAAATGACTACATACATAAAAACCTAAAAACCACTTATTCCCAGATACTGAGCGTTAATTGTACTGAGCTTATACCAACAGTTGTAGCAGACTAAGCTACCTGAGACATTACTTTCAATTATTGTTTACATCCTAATTATTTCACCTGGCTGGTTTCACCTCAGATATTCTACTTTTGTTTTTGGTCGATCAAAGCGACTCCGCTGTTTCTGCTTCTATTTGGATGCCAAGAAGAAGAAGAATGCTTCAAAGAAGTGGCGTTCATGGTCTCTGTGAACAGTGTGCCAATCATGGTCACACACTGCATGTGGTTTTAAAAGCAATGATCAAAATACTGATCAAAAACTCTGAAATATGTATTGTTGTTTGGACATGTCTGTTCTGTTTTCTGTTCTGTTACCTATCTATGGGCTGCTTGACTGTGATTTGGAAGTGGATGCAAAAATCACATGGAGCGTGCTGTAGTTTATTTTTTAATATGATGGACTGAACACAGGAGGTGTCTGCTGTCGACTGTGCAAAGATTAATCTGATCCCATTTTTACCTGATTTAACTGAAGTTTGTTCAACTGTAATTGTCAGGTTGGGTTTATTCCAGCTGTCATAGAGCAAATGAATGAAACAGTCAAATGTTTTTGATTAGATACACAATGTGAAGTTCATAGTTCTCTTACAAATAACACTGTAAAACAGAGCAGCTGTGCTTATTTATGAGGCATGAATGTTTGTAAACAACTTTATTTTTTGAATGTGTTCATATTTAGACAGTTTTTGTTTTTTGTTTTTTGTTTTTTTTGCTGAAACTGTAATGAAAGTAAATACATATAAATATAATACAATACTGAAGTAATGTCTTCACCCTGTGCAGTGTGTGGATGCTGTGCACACAGTCATCTGTAGTAAACCGCTAGCTAACATGGCTGACTCTGTCTCCATGGTTACATCAAATCATACATTATTAGCTATGTAAACAGCTTCCAAAGATGCCGCCATAGCTCTCTGCAGCTGTAACACTTTCACTGTTTGCAAACATTTCATATTCTTGATGTGAAGAAAGAATATGTTTTTAAGGACATACTAGGCGTATGCTATGGTGGTACGGTGAATCAAACCTCACTTTGTCCTTTTAGAAAAGGAAGCTGTTCATGACGCACACACACACACACACGCACACACACACACACACACACACACACACACATGCACACACACACACACGCACACACACACGCACACACACGCACACACATGCACACACGCACGCACTTTGCCTCACCCGTACAATGCAGTGTCTGATATAAAGTGGAAAATGAAGCATTAAGACTCGAGGTCTGCAGTTCACAATACACGGTCCTGAATGACTCCTTCCACGTTCATATAATTCATTCAGACTGTTACTCTTTCATTTTTTACCTTGTTACCTCGTTATGTCATGAAGATTCACCTGCTGGAGGTTTGATGGATCAGCTGGACGATACAGTCAAAGACAGGCTTGAATGCACAGCCATTTCTTCATTTGCAAGAATCCCAGTTTGATTTTTTATTTACGTTCATATTTTTGAACCAAATATTGAAAACGACCCTGACAGACTGGATACCTGCCCACAGTGTACACTGTCTTTCACCCAAGGATGCCGAGAACAAGCCCCGCCCCACCATGAGCTGGGTGGATATGTGATTATAAAATGAATGATACTGAATAAGAATATTACATGAAAATCAAATTATAATACAAATTCCTAGGTGTTTGTTGTAGCCAGCAAGAGTAATATGGATTACACATGGCTGAATTGCTAACGCTAACGCTAACTCTAGTTCAACAAACATCTATACCCTGGACCGTCAGTATTATTACATGCTGTGAACATAAGTAAGTTGTGATGTAACATTGTGATGTCCTTTCTTTCCAACTGACAAGAAATTTATCAGGCTCAGGCTCACTGTTTATGGTGGGTGGGGCCTGGTTAGGGTCACAATCTCTGTTTGAGGATAATTAATATGCAAAAAACACTAATACATTATACATTAATTATTAATAAAAAATTATGCATGATTAAAATAGTAAATGGCCTGTATATGTATAGCGCTTTACTAGTCCCTAAGGACCCCAAAGCGCTTTACATATCCAGTCATCCACCCATTCATCCACACATTCACACACTGGTGATGGCAGCTGCATTGTAGCCACAGCCACCCTGGGGCGCACTGACAGAGGCGAGGCTGCCGGACACTGGCGCCACCGGGCCCTCTGACCACCACCAGTAGGCAACGGGTGAAGTGTCTTGCCCAAGGACACAACGACCGAGACTGTCCAAGCCGGGGCTCGAACCGGCAACCTTCCGATTACAAGGCGAACGCCCGACTCTTGAGCCACGATCGCCCATTAACAGCATTATTAATAGCATATTTTTCTTCAGATTTTCTAACAATTAGAAAAATTAGACTCTCATATTGTTACAGTCCTAGTGCCAGTATGATTCTTCGTAGCTCCTGCTTTGAAATACTGAACTTTAAAATTTACCTCATGAAAGATAATAAGTATATAATCTGAATCTCCTTTCTCAAATATGCTGTGAATAAATGCTGCAGGTAACTCACTGTGGGAAAGCTGTGACAATGAAAACATGTGACACATGTAACACTGAGGACGAGGACACAAAGGGAGGACACACACAGGCTGTGTTAAAGTCAAAAATCCAAATCTTTAGTCAAAGACAGGCAGCAGTTCCAAACAGGAAGGCTCAGTCTGTTAAACAGTGTACTGGGGCACACATACAGAGAATTCAAAGAGTAATATAATAACTGGACACGAGCGATGTGGGCGAGTATGTTCAAGGACTTCTCATCAATTACAAAAGAAACACAAAGAGCAGCGGTTACAAAAATAATCAGAAATAACTTCAAACTTACCGAGAGCAAGGCCTCTTTCAAATATCAGTCTCATACATGATCAGTGTTAATGGTAAGTGAAAAGCTGGCTCTGCCCAAACCACTTACATATTTCATAGAGTCAGCAATTTCTGACATTTGTTTTCTTAGAGTGCGGCAGGTAAAGATAAAGACATGCAGAATAAGAAGTGAGTTTGGTTTGTTAGTAACAAATGATGAGAAAAAACAAGAAACACAATCATGCTCATGATATTCATGAATAATGAGGAGGCAGCAACATGGTCGTGGTTTTTTGCAGCCTGGTCCTGAGGAAGGCGGGGCCATCTCTGGTGATGTTACCATGAATGGCAGGATGGGTGGGTGGTATGTGTTTAGAGTGACTGTGTTATGGTTACTGCAGTTAGGCAGCTAAACTTACCAAAGGCGGAAGCAGACACACCAACAGGAGTGATCATTGAATGCTGCTCTGTTCTTTTGTCGCATGTCTCAGTCTTTTGTTGAAGTTAGCTGGTTGGACACTCTAACAGCGGTGTCACATGCAGAGGTTAAGAACATTACTACTTTTAAACATTAGAGCTCAAGTCTACATAATTTAGATTTAAATAGTTCTTAATTTCAGCAATCCACTGACAGACAGGAGATTAGAGGACAGATTGGTCTGGTCAGCCAGTGAGATGTTGCATGGTGAAGCTTCTCCTGATTCTGAATGAATACAGTATGATGTCATTTTAAATTAATGTGTCAAAGTAATTCATCAAATCTATACTGTTTGTTAATTAAAGAAAAGCAACTCTGAATGAACTAAACATTCAACAAAAAATAAAATATATAGTAACATTCTACATTTTCAAATACAAATTTCATGAAGTTCATTTTTGATGAACAGAAAAAATTATTCATTATAAAAAATAATATATATTATTAATAGTCATAGTGGTTTATATTCTGGAACTATGACCAGTGTTGTGGATGCTATTACTGCTTGGCTCATACTGACAAACTTCAGGAGAGCTGATGATGACAAACAGCTCCAAACACTACAGCAAAGTCAGGTTTCTGTTCTTGTTGTGATCCCAGCATGCTGGCAGATTTTTAAAAGTGATAACTACTTTTGCATCCTTTTCACCAAACATTTTATATCACAGCTGTCTCTGTCCTATAGTGTTCTGTAACTACAACTAAGCTTGGATTTGGCTGCAGGCATCCCTGCACAGCCTTCTCAGCAGCACACATGTGGGTATACTGGCTCAGTCATACTTTGTCCTGAGCTTTGCTTCCTCACAAGACCAAAGGTCTCACAGTCCTAAGGACCCCACAGTTGTATAATATTTCAGACAGTCCTTTTCCTTTGCAAGGAGAGAAAAAGTAGACAACAGTTCTTCTGACTATTAATCTTTTGTTATAATGGTATTTTTCTCTTATCCTGTGAAAATCCTGCATAATATTACATGAGGCATGCAGTGAGGGCAACTCAGATTGATAATTAGGCTGCTCCGATTCAGTCTCAAAAGTGTCTGATGCTTGCTGCAGGCCTGGCTGCTTTTCCTATGGATCACCCCCAGACACAGTCCTGCATTTACTCTTCAGTTTACAGCCACTGCATGCACATACACAAAGATGGAGAGCGAGACAGGCCAGCAGGACTGCAGCTGGTAAAGGTCAAAAATCCTGGTCAATATAAGGAAGGTTTAGACACAAATAAGCACAGAACAATCCCCAACTGTCCGCCCACTCTCTGAAGCTCATATAACTTCAAGCTATAAATATCGACAATCCCAACTCTTTAACTCTTTTCAGGATGGACTGGCAGGGAAGGGAGGGCAGGGGGATTCATGTCCTTGTGCTCTGAAAGTCAGAAAACAGTTTTCCTAAATATTCCCTCCCACCCACCACTGAATTGTCATACATTTTGAGTATTTTTTGGGCAAAGAAAACTTTAAACAATAAAAAAAAATCCCACAATCTGGGTCCCGTGTATGTTCTGAGCTTTTATTTCTGATTAATGTCACGGTCTGGCTGGCAGACCGTGGGGATGTGAGAAATGAGGACCCAAAATGCAGGACTTGGCGCTGAAGGTAGTGCGTTTATTTACAGTGGTGACAATCCCAACAATAATAAAGCCCCCGTGCGATCCCAACTCCCGTTCCGTGTCTTCTCCTTTATCCCGTGCTCTGTCTCCGTTCCCTGTGTACTGTCCGTGTGCTGCCTCCTGGTCGCCACAATTCCTCCTGAGGAAACACGCATACAAAAGGCAGTCGTGAGTACAAAACCTAACGGCAGACTTGCACTAACCTTGCACAATAAACTAAGACTGACGGGAAGTCACTCAACGATCCAGCGTCGAGGAGCTCTCAGCCACACTGTTTTGAAGCTCCTCTGACGAGGCTTGATCGGTGCCAGGTGTGTGTGGATTCCTGGGTGGGACCGGTCAGCTGGCAGGGCCACACCCACCAGGCCTAGAAGTGCCTGCCACGACCGCACCCTCACACACATGCACACACCCATAAACACCTGACAGTACACCAACACGGAAAACAGGACAGCAGACACAACCATAATAACAATAACCACAATAATAATGATAATAACTACAATAGTAGTCCAGACTGCTCACGGACCCCGAATCCCTGGAACCGGGTCCGTGACAATTAAAGAGTTTTTTCTCCCCACTTCCATTAATCATCAAGAACCTTGAGATGATTTGTGTCTGACCTGCTGCTACAGATGAAAAAATCAACTGACCATTTTAACTTTATGACCTAAACTCTGATGTCAGACTTTGAATGGCATCATTCCATGGACCCTGATCAACATAAGACAGGCTTCGATGAGCTCTATAGGCAAGCCTGGCTGTTGTAGCAGCACAATGTCGTGTCACACAAATGTTCCTTCCATCAACGTTCCAAAAAAGCTTGGGTGCCAGCTATCCTAGTACTTCTTTTTTTAAGAAAAAAGAAGAGGGAAAAGTAACAGAAAAATCAAAGAAAATACTCAAAGTATTACAGAAAGAAATACTATGATAACCAAAGATCAGTTTATTTACAGTCAGTATCAACAGGGAACCATTAACTTGAGGCAGGGAAAGTCCAATAGTGACAGTTTGGGCTCCAATTAGTGAAGGGACGTACTGTACAGAGGCTTCGGGGCACGTGTCGAGAAATCCAGGAAGGCTTTTGTGAAGCACGTGCCGGGCTCGCTTTATTAAGGGCGAGTGATATCACTGATAACGTCTGAAGTCTCGCTGTTTCAGAAAGTCGTTCAACTGTTCTCATGGCCTATTAGGTTTAAGCACTGAGTGAAATATAGTTTCATTTCTTTAATGAGTCCATCCACTCCTCCTTTTGGAGAGTTAGAGGAAAAAGAGCCACACTCCCTCTGTAGAGAGAGAAGGCAAATGCAGTACTGCTGAATTAGAACGTTGGATATAACTACAGTGTTACACAATATTGTGCAAACTGAACGAAGAGTTTCACAAATGTAGCTGTGTTTGAACTGTTTCCTGGTGAGATGAGTTAGGCCAGCTAACTAGTCTTGCAGCCATGTTGGATGTTATTGTGTTTGCACGGTGACCTCGATTGCGCATGCTGGCAGGTGAGCATTATATTTATGCTGTTGTTTTTAACCAAGTTGCCTTAATGAACTAAAATTAAACTTTTGAATGTAAATGGTAGCCTCGCTTTGATGCTCAGTGCATTGCACCCTGTGATAACAATAATACAGTGGGGCAAAAAAGTATTTAGTCAGCCACCGATTGTGCAAGTTCCCCCACTTAAAATGATGACAGAGGTCAGTAATTTGCACCAGAGGTACACTTCAACTGTCAGAGACATAATGTGAAAAAAAAAAATCCATGAATTCACATGGTAGGATTTGTAAAGAATTTATTCGTAAATCAGGGTGGAAAATAAGTATTTGGTCAATAACAAAAATACAACTCAATACTTTGTAACATAACCTTTGTTGGCAATAACAGAGGTCAAACGTTTACTATAGGTCTTTACCAGGTTTGCACACACAGTAGCTGGTATTTTGGCCCATTCCTCCATGCAGATCTTCTCGAGAGCAGTGATGTTTTGGGGCTGTCGCCGAGCAACACGGACTTTCAACTCCCGCCACAGATTTTCTATGGGGTTGAGGTCTGGAGACTGGCTAGGCCACTCCAGGACTTTCAAATGCTTCTTACGGAGCCACTCCTGTGTTTTGGATCATTGTCATGTTGGAAGACCCAGCCTCGTTTCATCTTCAAAGTTCTCACTGATGGAAGGAGGTTTTGGCTCAAAATCTCACGATACATGGCCCCATTCATTCTGTCCTTAACACGGATCAGTCGTCCTGTCCCCTTGGCAGAAAAACAGCCCCATAGCATGATGTTTCCACCCCCATGCTTCACAGTAGGTATGGTGTTCTTGGGATGCAACTCAGTATTCTTCTTCCTCCAAACACGACGAGTTGAGTTTATACCAAAAAGTTCTACTTTGGTTTCATCTGACCACATGACATTCTCCCAATCCTCTGCTGTATCATCCATGTGCTCTCTGGCAAACTTCAGACGGGCCTGGACATGCACTGGCTTCAGCAGCGGAACACGTCTGGCACTGCGGGATTTGATTCCCTGCCGTTGTAGTGTGTTACTGATGGTGACTGTTACGCAGTGAGGGGTGGTGAGGGAAACATCAGACTTCACTCTATCTTAATTAAAGTAATTGTTTTATTATCTCTTGCCAACATCATACACATGCAGACAGTAACTTTTCAAAAAGGCTCCCAATCCATTTCCTGCTCCCTTTAAATACTCTAAAGACACACCTTCTTAATACAGACTGGCCTATAAAAGAGCTGCAATTGAGGCAGGCTTCCTCTTTACTGGGAAAACAAGATGGCCACCACAAAGGTAACCTGCAACACTTTGTTACTCAAATGCTTCCCAACATTACTCACTACCCCCCCCCCCCCCCCTTTCTGGTCGACACATCTCCGGCAAACGGGAAAGATAGTCAGCAATAAGATTGTTCTTACCCGGACAATGCTGGACGGTGAACTGGTATGGCTGGAGGGCTAGGCACCAGCGCAGTATCCTCGCATTCTGATGTTGCTTGGAGTGCATCCACACCAGGGATCGGTGATCCGTCTGAAGAATAAATTCTCTTCCAAGGAGATAATATTTCAACGAATCAATTGCCCACTTAATTGCCAGTCCTTCTTTCTCTACTGTAGAATAGTTTTTTTTTCCTGTCAAACAGCTTCTTACTTAAGAAAAGCACAGGTTTTTCTTCACCAGCTTCTCCTTGAGCCAGCACTGCTCCAAGTCCAACATTAGAGGCATCTACCTGTACAACAAATGGTTTGGAAAAATCCGGGCTTTGCAAAACAGGGGCTTCAGAAATCTGTCTCTTTAAACATTGGAAGGCATGTTCACAGTCGTCATTCCACATCACTTTAGAAGCATGTTTTCTCGTGAGATCTGTAAGAGGGGCTGCCAAGGTTGAGAAATGGGGAATAAACCTCCGATACCAGCCAACCAAGCCCAGAAACGACCTCACTTGCTTTTTTGGTTTTAGGTCTGGGAATTGTTCGTATAGCCTTTACCTTTTCAACTTGTGGCTTTATTTGTCCATGGCCAACAATGTATCCTAGATACCTCACCTCTTCTTGTGCCCAGGCACACTTGCTCACATTCAGAGTCAAACCAGCCTCCTGGATCTTTGCCAACACAACCTTTAGATGCTGCAGGTGTTCCTCCCAAGACTCACTGTAAATCACCACATCATCCAGGTAGGCAGCTGCAAACTTTGAACAACCATTAAGGACAATGTCCATCAACCTTTGAAAAGTTGCAGGTGCCCCATGAAGACCAAAGGGCAACACGGTGTACTGAAATAAGCCCATTCCTGGAATTTGGAAGGCTGTGTATTCTTTACAGGACGGCTCTAAGGGCACTTGCCAGTAACCCTTACACAAATCTAAGGTTGTAATGTATCTAGCCTTTCCTAGTCTTTCCAGTAGCTCATCAATCCGTGGCATTGGATACGAATCAAAACAGGAAATACTATTTAGCTTTCTCATGTCTGAACAAAATCGTAGTTGAGGGGAGTCTTTCTTTGGAACAAGTACAATGGGGTTTGACCACTCACTCCTTGAGGGCTCAATCACTCCCAGTTCCAGCATCATCTGAACCTCCTTCCTCAATGGTTCCACCATCCGTTCTGGTATCCTGTAAGGCTTAAGACGAAGAGGTTTTGTGTCTTTCAAGATGATGTTATGTGTTATGACATTTGTTCGCCCCGGTGTGTCTAAGAACAAAGATGGAAAGGATTGCCTCACCTCGTTCAACTGTTGCCACTGATCTTCAGTCAGATGTTCAGGAGGGTCTTCAGATTTGGGCATGCCTCTGAATGGGCTCATCTCAGCTTCTCCAACCTCCAGAATGCCACTGTCTTCAGGCCGAACATCTTGTACCATCAGGATTTGCTTCACACCTGGTTCTGGGGCGTTTCTTTCATGATACTCTTTTAACAAGTTTACATGTAGCAGTTGCTTTGATTTGTGTTTCTCTGGACAAATGACCTCATATGTCACTGGGCCGGTTTTTCTGGCCACAGTATAAGGTCCTTGCCACTTAGCCAGCAACTTACTTGGTCCAGTAGGCAAAAGTACCAAAACTTTTTGACCAGTCTTTAGTTCTCTCTCACAGGCATGCTTGTCATACCATACCTTTTGCTTTTGCTGCGCCTTCTGCATATGGTCTCTAACCTGTTCTCTGTATGTTTCCAGTTTGTCTCTCATCTGCAATATGTAGGAAATGATGTTCATCGTCGAAGCCACTTCAGTAGACCCCGGTGCCACTCCAGCCACCCAGTTCTCTTTCAGCATATCCAGGGGGCCTCTAACCTGCCTTCCATAGAGCAGCTCAAAAGGGGAGAAACCAGTTGAAGCCTGTGGTACTTCTCTGTATGCAAACAACAGAAAAGGCAACCATTTATCCCAACCTTTGCCAGTATCATCAATAAACTTTCTCAACATTTGCTTTAATGTACCATTAAATCGTTCCACCAGACCGTCCGTTTCTGGATGGTAGGGAGTAGTTCGAATACCTTTTACACCGAGTTGGTCATAAAGAGACTTTATCAAATCTGACATAAAACTGGTACCCTGATCTGTCAGGATCTCCTTTGGAATGCCAACTCTGGACAAAAGGTCTACTAAGCATCGAACAATGTGTTTGACCTGCAGAGAACGCAGTGGATAAACATCTGGATATCTTGTGGCATAATCACAAATGACTAATGCATATTTATGACCACTACTGCTCTTAGGTAAAGGACCTATGATATCCATAGCTATTCTCTCATAAGGTACATCCATTATTGGTAATGTTTGCAACGGGGCTCTGTCTGAAATTTTGGTAGGAGCCACTTTCTGACATTCATGACATGTTTTGCAGTAGTCAACCACATCTTTGTACAATCCTGGCCAGTAAAAACGTTGAGCAACACGATTGTAAGTCTTTGCCTGTCCTAAATGTCCTGACCATGGTACAGTGTGGCCCAAATGCAGGATTACTGATCGGTACTCTTTTGGTACAACAAGTCTGGGTTTCTCCATGTCCGCTAGATACAGAAGTTTATCCTTTATTATGAAAGGTTCTCCAGTTACACTTTTAAGCCCTACATCATTTTCTTTTCCATCATCCACGTTGCATGCTTTCTTAAAGAGAGGTTTTAAAGATGAATCATTTTCCTGTCTTTCTCTAAAATTATTGGGAAACTCCCACTGAAGATCAATAGGTGGAGACATTGGTAAGGTTGGTTCTGGAAAGTTTGCCCTACCACTGTTTTTATTTTTCTCCTGCCTACGTTGTCGTTTTGTTTTCCTGAGTTTACTCCCTCCTTCAAATAAGTCTTCATCTACATCAGGCAGTGGTTCTAAACCCCTTTTCATTGAACGAGTGACAACAGCACAGGAATAGGCTTCAGAGTTATTATGAACCAAACTGTCTAAGATTGGTAAGTCTTCTCCCAAAATGACATCATATGCTAACTGATCCAACACTCCTACAGTTAACATAAATGCTTGGCCCTCAAGTTCAATAGTGACATCTGCTGTTGGATAATCTTTTTGACACCCATGAACACAAGTAATATTTACAGGTTTGTTAAAGTCAGGTAATACATTGCTCAACATAGAAGATTTAACCAAGGTTTGTGAGCTACCAGTGTCAGCAAGAGCCTTTACTGTTCGGCCATTTATTGAAACATCTACCACATGTTTATGTGGCACTAAACCATCACCAGTAAGTTCCCCCTCAAGACCTGTGGAGGGAACTACACACAACTCTACTGACTTTGGTTTTCTTAGGGGACATAAAGAAGCTTTATGACCAGGCTGCTGACAGTAATAGCAAATGAGGTTGTACCTTTGACTGCAATGTATAGGCTTCTTACCACCCCTAGTGTCCAAGTTTTCAACACTAGTCACCCCTGGAGGTTTTACCTCCCCAAACCTTGGTCTCCCCACAGTCATCTTTGACTTAGAAGGTTCACGATGAGCAGCTAGGTAACGTTCAGCCAGATCTGCAGCTTCCTCTCCTGTCTTTGGGTTGTTCTCTTTCACCCATGTGCGGACATCTGACTGCAGCACGCGACGAAACTGTTCCAAAATAATGGTTTCACCGATCTCTTCTTTGCTCCGACTGTCAGGACGCATCCATCGCTTATAGAGTCCCTTTATCCGATTGTAGGTTTCACGCACACTCTCTCCCATGGGTACACTGGTGCTCCGGAACCGGTATCTGTAGGTCTCCTCTGTTACATTAAACTTGGATAACACTGCAGCTTTAATGGCTTCATAAGAGTCAGACTGTTCTTCATCCATGCCAGCATAAGCTTCAAGGGCTTTTCCAGTCAATAAGGTGACCACTCTAGCTGCCCATTCAACTTGCGGCCATCCCCACGTTTTAGCTATGCGTTCAAATCGTACAAAAAAACTTTCAGGATCCTCACCTTCCCTGAAGTCAGGTATTCTTGGCTCACCCCCACGGTGTGTTTCTGCTCTCTGCACTGGAGCAGGTTGAACGACATGCATTTGAGACTGTACAGGCAGTGGTTGAGATGGAGAAGGCAGCTCAGCTTGGTGCTCAGTGGCTCTGTGAGGTGGCTGCACAGCTGATAGTGGAGGCAGTTTCCCAGCCTCTTGCTTTGGACAAACAGCTGCTGTAGAAATGTCACTCTGGACAGAAGGTTGAAGTTCAGAATGTTCAACATGTGGCAGCCTTGGTATATTGTCACTCAGTTGTTTTATCTGTTCAAACAGTATTGCTTCTGTTCTTTTGGAATGCCGCATAAATTCTCTAATTTCATCAAAGATATCCGGTTCAGAAAGTTCTTTACTCACGACACCAACTGCAGTCTGCTTAGGTCGTACTACTGGTTCAAAATCATCCTCATTAGCCATTGCTCCTTCAGGTGGTGGATCTGGCTCAATTGTTTGTCCACCTTCTCTTTCTTCCATGTCAGCAAGGGGGTTTTTCCTTGTCCAACGGTTTCTTCCACGTCCTACACCCCTCATTCAGCGTGTTCGGTCCCTCATTCACAGGCGTAACCAAATCCCACTCCTGACACCAACTGTTACACAGTGAGGGGTGGTGAGGGAAACATCAGACTTCACTCTATCTTAATTAAAGTAATTGTTTTATTATCTCTTGCCAACATCATACACATGCAGACAGTAACTTTTCAAAAAGGCTCCCAATCCATTTCCTGCTCCCTTTAAATACTCTAAAGACACACCTTCTTAATACAGACTGGCCTATAAAAGAGCTGCAATTGAGGCAGGCTTCCTCTTTACTGGGAAAACAAGATGGCCACCACAAAGGTAACCTGCAACACTTTGTTACTCAAATGCTTCCCAACAGTGACCTTTGTTACTTTGGTCCCAGCTCTCTGCAGGTCATTCACCAGGTCCCCCCGTGTGGTTCTGGGATCTTTGCTCACCGTTCTCATGATCATTTTGACCCCACGGGATGAGATCTTGCGTGGAGCCCCAGATCGAGGGAGATTATCAGTGGTCTTGTATGTCTTCCATTTTCTGATGATTGCTCCCACAGTTGATTTTTTCACACCAAGCTGCTTGCCTATTGTAGATTCACTCTTCCCAGTCTGGTGCAGGTCTACAATACTTTTCCTGGTGTCCTTCGAAAGCTCTTTGGTCTTGGCCATGGCGGAGTTTGGAGTCTGACTGTTTGAGGCTGTGGACAGGTGTCTTTTATACAGATGATGAGTTCAAACAGGTGCCATTCATACAGGTAACGAGTGGGGGACAGAAAAGCTTCTTACAGAAGACGTTACAGGTCTGTGAGAGCCAGAGATTTTCCTTGTTTGAGGTGACCAAATACTTATTTTCCACCCTGATTTACCAATAAATTCTTTACAAATCCTACCATGTGGATTCATGGATTTTTTTTTCACATTCTGTCTCTCACAGTTGAAGTGTACCTCTGGTGCAAATTACTGACCTCTGTCATCATTTTAAGTGGGGGAACTTGCACAATCGGTGGCTGACTAAATACTTTTTTGCCCCACTGTATGTAGTACATAGTTTAATGCATTGCATTATGATGTTGTTTACTTCAGTGTGTAAAACGAAGCACAGGTAAAATATATGTTAAAAGTGCACATCGTTGATGTTTTATGTTAATAATTGATGGTTAAATAAAAGCTAAAGAGACAGCATGAGCCGTGTTCTCCCTCTGGTACTTTGGGAGGTGTTGAGCCAGCTCTGAACCTGATCACCTCCTTCAAGGTGACCTGAATGAAAGCAGAGGAGTGGATGACCTGACTGGAGCTTGTCTGTTAGCTACAGCTGTCTACAAACCAGAGGAAAGTTCAACTGGGGGAACAAACTAAAGACATTTTAAATTATTTACTTAGACTTTCTCAATAACACCATAAACCAGTAACATTTCCTAAAAATCTTGTTTGCACTGTAGTACTGTTAGAAATGGTTAGTCCATTATTTATAAAGTATAAAGTATAAAAATGCTTGTTATGTTATGTTATGCATTATGAGCTTATTAACCAAGACTGAACATTTACATCTATGTTAATAAATAATATACTGTGGACAAATAATGCTTTATAAATGACAAATTAAATATTAACCACTACTATAACGACGCTTAGTGTGCAGTTCTTATGAAATTTATTCAAAGCTTATTTCTGAAAGAGGCAAAAAAAGCATGACAACCCTTTATCATTAAATAAGCATTAAATAGCATTAAATATGGATCTTTTGTTAAAAACACATGAATTGTGTTCTTGGCATGGTGATACTGGTTGTGATAACAGGTAGCACACATTACATTGTTTCCTGTTGACTCTGTTTGATCCGATTCAGGCACCAAAACGTATTATTATAATAACCCATCTGTTTTCTCCTGCTAATCCATAGTTCGGCCATGGTAGCAGTGGGTCAACCAGAGTAACTCTTCAGGAGGATTCCCAGGTGCTCCCATTCCAGATCACAAGTTTTGGCTGGACCTCAGGTACTTTTCCCACATGAGTGTGTTCACAAAAGGGAGGAACCAAGAAGGTATGCCTAATGGATGCCAGACTATCTAAGCCGGCTCTTTTGGACACAAAGAAACAGCAGCGTGGGCTCCCTCGTCTATTTCTAAGGCTGAGCCCAGTCACCCTAGAAGTCATTTTGGGTTTCTACTCAGAGCTCAGGACCACAAGTAAGATGCTGAGACATAAAGTGAATGGCAAACTGAACGTTCTGGTTTTTGATTAGCACTCTATTAAACCTGCGTGCTAGAAGTAGAGCTAAATAGTATGTAAGATGTTAAAATACAACAACGAATGGTTCTGGCCAACAAAACACTCAGTACTTGGTATTCAGACCCTGAATCCATAAAAAGCTGATGTTTTTTGCAGCAGCACAAATAAGTGCATGTGTGCAAACAGCTCCTGCTTTATCCTACCAAGCTTTAAAGCCCCAAGCAGCATCAGAAGCCCAGGTGGACGTATTCGTTATGCGAAGCTCTTCAAATCAAGGCCACAGGTCACCTACTAACAAAGAGCACTAGAGTTGCTCTGCCTCACTTGGAAGCTGCTGGTTGTTAGTGTCATGAGGCAGAATGTGCATGTTGTGATTGCTACATTTTAACTAGGTGTGTTTTTAATTATTTTGCACAAGTTGCTGTGTTTTATCTTTCTTTTAATAGTAAGTGTTTTATTCTTCCAGTTTTATCACATGCTTTTATTGTGACATTTGTTCCTGGGAGGCACTCCATCTTAGACACTAAATAGTCTCACAGTCATGAGGGGGTGAATGGCAGCATGGCGACTGTGATGCCATGGCACAGCACTATGGCTGTAAGAGCTTTGGGCGGTGTAGCCGGAGATGAAAAAGGAAAGACCACTGTCGGCGGAGTGTGAAGAGGTGACAGGAGAGCATCAAGAAGAGAACAGAGAACGGTGGCTGGCAAGTTAGGAGCTCTGCCCATTCAGGGTTCCAAGTTCGGAGCCAGTCCTCGGATGAAGGGACATTGGTAAATACAAGGAAGTGACTGCCGCTGTCCTCCTTTAGTGGGTACCAGAGTGAAGAAGTGGAGAGGACATGTGAGGACGCTGCTGGACTTTGTATTTTAATGGACTCTTATTGGACTTTCAGCAGTTTTAACTGATCGGCTGTCACTATTGTACGGAGCCCTGGAGAAAAAACAATGAAGATGTCCTTTTGCAAGACCCCGCAAAAGTTTTAAGTCCATGCCCCTCCAGGTCAGTACTGAAACCTTAGAAACAACCACAGTGATGGAGGACACACAGCCATGTGAGAGATTCATAGATTTTTACTTTGAGCTTGGCCTAAACTATAAAGACATTAAAACAGTGCTAGACACAGTTTTCAAATAAGAGAGAGACATCTCAAGAGAGTTCTTAGCACAAGGGGACACGCTCATCACAAAATGTACTCTGACCTGCAGTCTTGGTTGAATTCATTGACCACCAATTGCAGTTCTCTGGGCATCTTCACGGGTACCGAAGGATGTACGCTGAATGCAGGGAACATGGACTACAAGTGAGGAAAGAGGATGTGCGCTTGGTGTTGAAGGAGCTGGATAACTGAGGAGCGGCACTGAGGAAAACAACACATCTCAGGCAAAGGAACTAGTTTTGAAAAGGGCCGAATTTCATCTGGCACCTGAACTTCCTTTGCCCCACTGAAGAAGAACATGTTGAACTGTTTAAAAACAAGTGTGTTTTTCGACTGACCAAACCATGTGATCCAGATGTACAGGGAGTGCAGAATTATTAGGCAAATTAGTATTTTGTCCACATCATCCTCTTCATGCATGTTGTCTTACTCCAAGCTGTATAGGCTCGAAAGCCTACTACCAATTAAGCATATTAGGTGATGTGCATCTCTGTAATGAGAAGGGGTGTGGTCTAATGACATCAACACCCTATATCAGGTGTGCATAATTATTAGGCAACGTCCTTTCCTTTGGCAAAATGGGTCAAAAGAAGGACTTGACAGGCTCAGAAAAGTCAAAAATAGTGAGATATCTTGCAGAGGGATGCAGCAGTCTCAAAATTGCAAAGCTTCTGAAGCGTGATCATCGAACAATCAAGCGTTTCATTCAAAATAGTCAACAGGGTCGCAAGAAGCGTGTGGAAAAACCAAGGCGCAAAATAACTGCCCATGAACTGAGAAAAGTCAAGCGTGCAGCTGCCAAGATGCCACTTGCCACCAGTTTGGCCATATTTCAGAGCTGCAACATCACTGGAGTGCCCAAAAGCACAAGGTGTGCAATACTCAGAGACATGGCCAAGGTAAGAAAGGCTGAAAGACGACCACCACTGAACAAGACACACAAGCTGAAACGTCAAGACTGGGCCAAGAAATATCTCAAGACTGGTTTTTCTAAGGTTTTATGGACTGATGAAATGAGAGTGAGTCTTGATGGGCCAGATGGATGGGCCCGTGGCTGGATTGGTAAAGGGCAGAGAGCTCCAGTCCCACTCAGACACCAGCAAGGTGGAGGTGGAGTACTGGTTTGGGCTGGTATCATCAAAGATGAGCTTGTGGGGCCTTTTCGGGTTGAGGATGGAGTCAAGCTCAACTCCCAGTCCTACTGCCAGTTTCTGGAAGACACCTTCTTCAAGCAGTGGTACAGGAAGAAGTCTGCATCCTTCAAGAAAAACATGATTTTCATGCAGGACAATGCTCCATCACACGTGTCCAAGTACTCCACAGCGTGGCTGGCAAGAAAGGGTATAAAAGAAGAAAAACTAATGACATGGCCTCCTTGTTCACCTGATCTGAACCCCATTGAGAACCTGTGGTCCATCATCAAATGTGAGATTTACAAGGAGGGAAAACAGTACACCTCTCTGAACAGTGTCTGGGAGGCTGTGGTTGCTGCTGCACGCAATGTTGATGGTGAACAGATCAAAACACTGACAGAATCCATGGATGGCAGGCTTTTGAGTGTCCTTGCAAAGAAAGGTGGCTATATTGGTCGCTGATTTGTTTTTGTTTTGTTTTTGAATGTCAGAAATGTATATTTGTGAATGTGGAGATGTTATATTGGTTTCACTGGTAAAAATAAATAATTGAAATGGGTATATATTTGTTTTTTGTTAAGTTGCCTAATAATTATGCACAGTAATAGTCACCTGCACACACAGATATCCCCCTAAAATAGCTAAAACTAAAAACAAACTAAAGACTACTTCCAAGAACATTCAGCTTTGATATTAATGAGTTTTTTGGGTTCATTGAGAACATGGTTGTTGTTCAATAATAAAATTATTCCTCAATAATACAACTTGCCTAATAATTCTGCACTCCCTGTATATGAATCCTTACAATATCCTTATGAGCCCCATCTGACTCCACCAACAGACCCATATCAGGCTGTGAGCTGTGTACATGCATCCAAGAGAGACCATCATGGTATCAGGGTAAAACACATGCACTGCAGCAGAGATCATTTCTCAAAATTGACTTGTGCTATATGTGAGAAAGCAAATATTTATTTATTTATTTATGAGAATAAATATATCTTAATTGCTCCTTTTGGGATAAATAATAAAGTCTTTCTGATTCTAAATAAAATATTGAATATTGTGTTCCAGGAGGGTCAGTGAACTAAAGTATGAAGTGAGTCTCTGCTTTTTAATGATATTCTGAGTGTTCTTTAGCACAAAAACACTGTGATGTTCTGTGAAATGTTATCATGTCTTATGTCTATTACTTTGAATTACTCTCTCTGGCTGGATACATGGATCAAACCATAAGACAAAAGTCTGAATTTAAGCTTTTTTTGATAGAGGAAATCTCACAGGAAAAATGCTCACATCAAAACATTTAATTAGGAGTTTTAATGTACAGTATTTACTCAGATAATGATAATAATCAACATTTTTAAACAGTGAGTTGACATTTATTGACACCAGCTGACTAGAATATTTAGTTTTCTATGGTGGCCAGGGGCATTTTTAGCCCATTTTGGGGTGCTTCAACACTCCCAAAATGAATCGAAGAACCTCCGAAGATTTCCTACTTTTTTTTGACAATATTTGCTGTTTGTGTGACAGACTACATATATATAAATCAAATTCAAATCAAAATTCAAATTTTATTTGTCACGTACACAGTCATACACAGTACGAAATGTGAAATGCTTGGACAACTGCTCGTGACCCAAAGAAAACAAAAAAGGAAAAGGCTATGAATAAGATAGGAAATAAATATGAAAAATTAAAAAGGGTAAATTTAACTAGGAAGGAATAAAATATAAATTAAGGTTAACACAAATTACAACACAACACAAATTAGAATGAAGGGTAAATTTAACCGGTAAAGAATAAGATAAAATATATAAATTAAAGTTGAAAATAAAATAACTGTACAACAAAATACACAATATAGAACTATATAAGAATGTATGAAGAAATATAAATAAATATATACACAATAACAGCAGCTGTACAAGTATTAACTGGAAATGAAGAATATAATGTCCAGTGTTGTGCGATCCACATTATGTCTTCTGCAGTGCAAATATGCTTAAAGTGATTTAAGTGATGAAGTGAAAACAATGTCCAGAAAGTCCAGTGTGTGTGTAAGAACTGTATGTGTGGGTCAGTACTGTGTGGTGGTGTGATTGAGAGACCGTATCGCCTGCAGGAAGAAGCTCCTCCTCAGTCTCTCTGTGTTGGTCTTCAGGGAGCGGAATCGCTTTCCTGACCTCAGCAGAGAGAACAGTCTGTTGTTGGGATGGCTGAGGTCCTTCATGATCTTCCTGGCCTTGGTCCAGCACCGCCTGCTGTAGATTGAGTGCAGGTCAGGGAGCTCGGAGCGGATGGTGCGCTCAGCTGACCGCACAACCCTCTGTAGAGCTCGTCTGTCCTGCATGGTGCTGTTCCCGAACCAGGTTAAGATGTTTCCCGCCAGGATGCTCTCTATGGTGCACGAGTAAAAGTTCCTGAGCACCTTGGAGGGCAGTTGGAAGTCTCTCAAGCGTCTGAGGTGGTAGAGACGCTGTCGGGCCTTTTTCACCACGGTGTTGATGTGACAGGACCATGACAGGTCCTGCGTGATGTGAACTCCGAGGTATTTGAAGCTGTCCACTCTCTCCACTGGGCACTCGTTGATGACGGGGGTCTGGTAGTTCCTCTCCTGCTTAGTGCTGAAGTCCACTATCAGCTCCTTTGTCTTACTGACGTTTAGAAGGAGGTTGTTCCTCTGGCACCAGTTCTCCAGATTCCTAATCTCCTTCAGGTAGGCCGTCTCGTTGTTATCAGAGATCAGGCCCACCACAACGGTGTCGTCAGCAAACTTGATGATGGTGGTGGAGCTGGTAGTGGCCACACAGTCATATGTGTACAAAGAGTACAGCAGGGGGCTCAGAACACACCCCTGGGGGGCTCCAGTGCTGAGAGTGGTGGAGGCTGAGACATGTCCGCCCATCCTTACTGCCTGTGGTCTGCCAGTTAGGAAGTTGGAGATCCACTGACACATAGATGAGCTGAGTCCCAGATGCTCCAGCTTGGTGGTGAGTGTGGAGGGAATTATGGTGTTAAATGCAGAGCTGTAGTCTATGAAGAGCATTTTAACATAATTCCCCCTTCTAGTGTCCAAGTGAGTGAGTGATGTGTGGAGGAGATGAGAGATGGCATCGTCTGTGGAACGATTTGGACGGTAAGCGAACTGTAGTGGGTCCAGTGTGTCTGGTAGTGAAGAAATGATGAAGTCTCTGACCAGGCGTTCAAAGCACTTCATCACTACTGAGGTGAGGGCTACAGGGCGATAGTCATTGAGAGAAGCAGGGTGGGGTTTCTTCGGGACAGGAACAATGATGGACTCTTTGAAGCATGTGGGGATCACCGACTGAGATAAAGAGATGTTGAATATCTCAGTGAACACAGGAGCTAGCTGGTATGCGCAGTCTCTGAGGATACGACCTGGGATGCTGTCTGGTCCTGCTGCTTTCCTGGTGTTCACTCTCTTGAAGGCTCTCCTTACTTCATGCTCGGAGATGACGAGCACGTTTCCGGTGCTGGCAGTATCTTCCTGTCTGCAGCCCTTAGCGCCGCTAGCACTAGCATTGTTGGAGACCTTAGCTGCAGCCTCAAAGCAAGCATAGAAAGTGTTCAGCTCGTCTGCCAGAGTCACGGCCGCGTTCGTCATACCGGTTGTTGGTGCTTTATAGTCCGTTATTGTCCTTAGTCCCCGCCACAGACTCCTAGAGTCACTCTGTTGGAGTTGTGACTCTAGTTTCCTCCCGTAGCACTGCTTCGCCTCTTTCACCGCCCTCCGCACGTTATATGACGCGGCTTTGTATGGGTCCATGTCCCCCGTCGCGAGTCCCATGTTGTAGGCAGCAGTGCGGGATCTCAGAGCGTCGCGGATGGTTTTATCCACCCACGGCTTCTGGTTGGGAAACGTTGTGATAGTCTTTGTCTCCACGGTATCATCCGTTAGTTTCCCGATGAATCCCACAACCGCTTCCGTAAACACGTTGACATCATCATCGGAGCTGTTTCTGAACATGCCCCAGTCTGCGTCATCGAGTGCGTCCTGTAACGGGGCCACCGATTGATCCGTCCAGCGCGCGACCTTCCTCTGAACCGGAACTTCCTGTTTCAGCCTTTGTTTGTATTTTGGCATGAGGAAGATGGCGGCGTGATCAGATTTGCCAAACGGGGGGCGGGATTGTGCCTTGTAGCCGTCCTTGACCGTAGTGTAGCAGTGGTCCAGTGTCCTTTCACCCCTGGTGGGGCAGGTGATGTGTTGATAAAAGTTCGGCGCTGCGCGTTTGAGGTTGGCGCTATTAAAGTCCCCCGTCACAATAAGCGCAGCGTCCCGGTGTTGTGTCTGGTGCTGTGTGAGTGCCTCATGCAGCTCGCATAAGGCGGTGACCGTGTCTGCTTGTGGTGGAATATAAACGGCACTTATAATGACCGATGTAAATTCCCGAGGTAGATAAAAAGGACGACACATGATGGACAGTAGTTCCAGATTTGGTGTGCAGGAGCGTGTGAGAGGAACAACGTTCGCACTGTTGCACCAGTTGTTGTTCACCATTAAACACATGCCGCCTCCCCTTGACTTCCCCGTGTCCCGTGTCCTGTCCATGCGGTGAACCGAGAAGAACTCGGCCGGCTGGATGGCGTGGTCCGGCACCGCTGGGTTCAGCCATGTCTCGGTGAAGCAGAGGAGATTGCAGTCCCGAATGTCTCTCTGGAACTTTACCCTGGCCCTGAGGTCGTCAAGCTTGTTCTCCAGTGACTGGACGTTGGCAAGCAGGATGCTAGGCAGAGGTGTGCGGTGTGCACGAGCTCTCAGCCTGTTCCTGACGCCGGCTCGCTTCCCTCTAGGCCGCCGCCGCTTCCCTTTGTTCTCCCTCAAGATCTCACTCGGCCAGCTTGGATCCGGAGTTAAAAACTTCGAATTGTGAGTACATTGTATACCAATAGAAACAAGAGTGTCACTGTCATACCTAATGTACCCAATGGTGATGATTTTGCCGATTTAGAAACGCTGAAAACTAACTTAAAAAACAAAGACAAAGAAAAAGTGGTCGGAGCAGTCGTGACAGCAGCCGACCTCACCGGCGCCATACAGTACTTGGTTGAGACGTAATATTTTAACAACGAAAGTATAGACATCATAGATGTATGATTGTCAGTCCAAAGAGGGAGACAGGAAAGAGGGGAACGTGAGGAGAAAGTACAAGGTCAGGAAGAACCAGGTAAGCAAACAGACAGGGAGCAGTGACAGGCACAGCAGAAACTGTTAAACTGACAAAGAAAAAAAACCTGATTTTACTCACAGTCTGGAAGTTGTGTCCTCCATATATTAAAGCTGCTAAACAGAATCTGCAAAACAAACTGGGTTGAAACATTTTTGACCCTCTTTAACAACATTCCAACATAACATTAAAATCAATGATATATTTTTATGTGGTTCAGCCACAACTCTACAAAAACCTCAGTCAACAATAGGTAGGCCAACTTTTGGACCGTCCAGTTGTCTGTATGACTGCCGCAGTACATACATCACATTTGGGGTGGCTGTAGCTTAGGTGGCAGAGCAGGTCAGCCACTAATCAGAAGGTCGGTGGTTCGATCCCAGGCTGCCTCCTGGCTGCATGCCAAATATCCTTGGGCAAGATACTAACCACATGTTTGCCTACTGGTGGTGGTCAGAGGGCCCGGTGGCGCCAGTGTCCGGCAGCCTCGCCTCTGTCAGTGCGCCGAGGGCAGCTGTGGCTACAATGTAGCTGCCATCGCCAGTGTGTGAATGTGTGTGTGAATGACTGAATGTAGTGTGAAGCGCTTTGGGGTCCTTAGGGACTAGAAAAGCGCTATACAAATGCAGGCCATTTACCATTTGCTCACTATCAGAAAGAGCCAAACAGCCCTCGTAAAGAGAAGCAGATGCTCTATTTATATTCTAAAATTGTTTTAAGCTTGTTTCAAAGATTCTGTACAGCAGCTTTAAATGTTTTCTAAAAGCACACATACACTTATCAGTGTTTCTCACACTTTTTACAGTGTGGACCACCTGATAAAATGTCAAGCTCTCCTAAGCACCACTATGAAAGCATGAAACTCATAAATCTTACAACAAAAAATTCCAATCTGTTACTAAAGTGAAAAGTCACATAGGTTAAAATAAAAGAAAAAATCTGCAGAGCCATAGTAGTATCTGCATTAAAGATTTTTTCATACATTGTATACACTGTACCATAAGCAAAGTTGCCTCCATCTTTATAATTTTTTTATTAATATTTTGTACATTTGTACATTTCAAGGACTCTTTAATATTTTGAGTGTATTTTTATGTACCTGTATTATATTATACTTACACATTAAAAGTGAATCTCTGTCCAAAAAATGCATTCAGTTGACTTTTTACTCACTATGAGCATCATTCATTATTCTCCCCCAGTAATTAAGGTTAGGATTTTTTTTTATTCTTCTTTTGCAGCATTTAAATAACCTTTATCAAATTTGATGGTTTTGTTACAGATTTTTCAAAAAAGTGCTTTTCTTTTCTTTCACAAATGTGGGATTAAATTGTGTTAAAATGTGCAAAACAGTGATGTCGTGTTTTGTGACGAGGACCAAGGCACAGAGAGCCTTGATGAATTTAAGAATCTTATGGTTTAATAAAGAAATTTGCAGACTTGCACAGAGATGGTAAAATTATGATGACCGATAACGGAGATGAAGACAACAGATGATGAGGACAGGAAGGAACAGGGGTTTAGGATGCAGGGACTGACAGAGACGGGGAAGAAGTCTCATTGTGACGTTTATCTTGCCTGGCTGGACAGCTCTCTGGTTGCTCAGCACCTCCAAAGCTCTGATCCTAGAATCGCCCGTGATGGTGGCTAGAATAGAAGTTAAAATTGAAGAGAAATTCTATTCTTCTTTGCTACTTCTTCTCCATGGCTAGCTAGCACCAGGCGTGGAGAAGTGCAGAGGGAGGGAGAGCAGTCCCAAAACTGACCTTTATGGTAAAATAGCTGCTAAAAACCACAACCAAGGAAAAGCAAGAAGCAGAAGAGATTTTTTTGGTACCAAGAAACACAACGAATGGACATTAGACCAGTGGAAATCTGTGCCTTGGTTTGATGAGTCCAAATTTGAGATCTTTGTTTCCACCCAATGGGTCTTTGTGCGAAGCACAAAAGGTGAACGGATAGTCTCTGAATAATAATAATAATGACTTTATTTATAAAGCGCTTTCAATCAAAGTGCTGTACAGCTATTTGAAACTAAAAAGATAAATAACAGCGATACAAAGCAACACAAGTAAAAAACACAATACACGTTAAAAACAGTAACAATTTAAAAACCAGAAGGCATAGAATTAAGACCTGTAGGATCGGGTGAACAAATGTGTCTTCAACTTAGTTTAAAAAACCTCCACGGAGCATGCCTGCCTAATATCTTGAGGGAGATTGTTCCACAAAAATGGGGCACGAAAGGAAAAAGCACGCTCTCCAGTTGTCTTTTTTCTGGCTCTAGGAACCTTTAGAAGGCCAGCGTCCTGAGATCGGAGAGCACGGGGTGGATGTGAGGGACCAAGCAGCCAAAGCAAAGAGGACACAGGCAAAAAATTATCTTCAAAAGGGTTTTCTTTATTTTAACCCTCAAAAAGTCCAAAAATTAACAAAATTCAAAACCATACTTAGCAGGCCCATAAAACAGATCAACTAAATATAACTCTACAAAAAGTAATTTCCAAAAACTTAAACAACAAAGTGAGACACAACTTAACTCACAAACTGACCTAATTACAAAGACACATGAGGGTAGCTTTTATAATGATTTGGCCAAACCATTTGAACACAATAGGGGGGAAAACAAAAACACACACTAATATTAACTAAGCACAGAATAACCTAACTAAACCTAAAACACCCCTGCTCCTGGTAAGCCCATGGTTGGTCCTGCTGAGCAGGCATTTTGTCCCCAGAGTCCTCAGCCACGCCTTTTGCCCAGACAGGAAACAGCCACCGCCCAAACCCAGGTAACTCAAAGAAAGAGAAACATAATTAATATAACAAAACATTTTAGAAAAACCACACAATGTTACTATGTGCGCGCCTCATAATACCAGTGTTAGGTTTAACCAAATGATTAATGAATTATATTAATGAAGAAAACTGCAAAACAAACTAATAAAGTGAATTAATTGACTGATTTCCCCATGTGTGGCTGATGCCATCACACACACCCCCTCTTCAGGACTCTCGCTGGTACACCGAGAGAGGAAGTCGGCGGTAACGTTGTTCTTCCCAGGAATGTGCTTGATGACAAACCGGAAAGGTTGCAGAGCAAGGTACCATCTTGTGATCCTTCCGTTCTTATCCTTCATCTTTTCCATCCACTGAAGTGCACTGTGATCCGTCTCCAGGGTGAATTCTCTTCCAAGAAGGTAGTACCTGAAGGAATCAAGGGCCCACTTGATTGCAAGGGCCTCCTTTTCCACTGTTGAATATCGAACCTCTCTCGGGAACAGCTTTCGGCTGATATAAGCAACAGGATGACGTTCTCCTTCCAAACCTTGAAGTAGCACTGCTCCCAGACCCCTATGAGATGCATCCGTTTGAAGGAAAAAGTGCTCATTAAAGTCTGGACTGTACAAAACTGGTTCGCTACTCAGTGATTGACTGATGTCCTTGAAAGCTGCTATAGCCTCCTCTGTCCAGTTAATCTGATTAGGACACTTGATGCCTATCAAGTCCGTTAGTAGAGCTGCCCTGGTGGAGAATCGTGGTATGAACCGACGATAAAAGCCTGCCATGCCCAAAAAGGATCTTAGTTGCTTCCTTGTCTGTGGGAGAGGACAAGACTCAATGGCTTGGATCTTACTGACCTGAGGCTTGATCACCCCATTCCCGATCACATGGCCCAGGTACGCAGTCTCAGCAGAGGCAAAAACACACTTAGAGGGGTTCACCGTCAACCCAGCAGTGCCAAGACGGTCGAAGACAGCATGCAGATGTTCCAAGTGTTCCTCCCATGTGGTGCTGTAGATGACAATATCATCAAGATATGCAGATGCAAAATCTGAGAAACCACATAGTCCATTAATCTCTGAAAGGTTGCTGGAGCCCCATGCAGCCCGAATGGCATCACTGTAAATTGGAAGAGACCCCAAGGTGTTCGAAAGGCAGTCAACTTCTTTGATCGCTCCGTTAGTGGCACCTGCCAATATCCCTTGCACAGGTCAAGTGTGGTCAAGTACTTTGCCTTCCCCAGCTGTTCCAGCAAATCATCAATGCGTGGTGTGGGGTATGAATCAAACAGTGATATTGAGTTTAGGTACCTGAAGTCTATACAGAACCTCATGCTTTCATCCTTCTTTGGCACCAGGACCACTGGATTACACCACTTACTCTTTGATGGCTCAATGATCCCCAAGGACAACATGAGGTCGATTTCCTTCTTCAGGGATATTAGCAGACGTTCAGGGATCCTGTAGCTCAAACGCTTTACTGCGACGCCCTCTTTAATGACAATGTCATGCTCAACAATATCTGTTCGGCCAGGATTCACTTGAAGCACCTCAGAGTTGCATGCAGCTCTCACCTGAAGCTGTTTATCATCTGGCAGATGACTAAGGTCAAAATCTACCACATCAGCAGAAGGCAAGTATTGCTCACCAACCTCTTCTTCCTCTGGCACACCCCTTATGAGCATCACCTCTGCTGTCTTTTCAGGGTGCTGCGCCCATTCCTTCAATAGATTTATGTGCAGAACCCTGCTGGAGCGTGGCTTTCCAGGGATGAACACTTGGTAAGTAGTGGACCCCAGTTTCTTCTGAACCTCAAAGGGCCCTTGCCACTTAGCCAATAGCTTGTTGTTGTCAGTGGGGAGGAGCACCAACACCTTTTGTCCAGGACTAAAAGACCTCTGACGAGCTGCTCGGTCATACCAAAACTTCTGCTTCTGCTGGATTTTGGTCATATTTGACTGAGCAAGCTCACTCATTTTCTGCAGTCGCTCCCTCATCTGCACAACATAGGAAACAATGTTAACAGAGTCCATCTTTTCCTTGCCTCCCTCCCAGATGTTTCTTAGCAGGGCTAGAGGTCCTTGTACCTCATACCCATACAAAAGTTCGAACGGAGAGAAACCAGTGGAGGCTTGTGGCACTTCCCTGTAGGCAAAGAGAAGATAAGGAAGCCACTGATCCCAATCAGCACCATTCTTATCTACCACCTTCCGGAGCATCTGCTTCAGAGTCTGATTGAACCGTTCTGTTAGCCCATCAGTCTGAGGATGGTATGGGGTGGTCCTCAGGCTTCTAATCCCCAGCAGCTTGTACACCTGTTTTAGTAAGTTGGACATAAAGTTACTCCCCTGATCAGTCAGTATTTCCTGTGGGAACCCTACTCTTGCAAAGAGCTGTACAAGGCAGAAAGCTACTGATTTTGCCTTGATGGATTTCAGTGGGAAGACCTCTGGATATTTAGTTGCATAATCAGTGATTACAAGCATATAGCGATTCCCTGACTTACTCTTCTCAACGGGTCCAACAATATCCATTCCGAGGCGCTCAAATGGGGTACCAATAATAGGCAGTGGTTGGAGTGGAGCTTTGGAAGGGACTTTGGAGGATGTCATCTGGCACTGAGGACAGCTCTTACAGAAGTAGGCTACATCTCTATGGAGGCCAGGCCAGAAAAAATGTTGTTTAATACGAGCTGTGGTTTTGTGCTTACCAAGGTGGCCAGACCAGGGAATAGAGTGTCCCAAATTAAGCACGGTTTCTCTAACTTCTTGGGGGACCACTAGCTTCAGAAGTGAGCCCATCTGATGGTAAAGTATGCCATTTTGCAAGACATAGTCACTTTTGTTAATGCCTGCCTCCTCTACTTGGTCCTTGTCTATTGCTCGCTGAAAACAGGAAGCTAAACTAGGATCAGTTTTTTGCAACTCTATTATATTGCCAGGAATTTGAAGTCCCAAAGGCAAGTCTGGGTCAGTATGCATTTCTGGGTGTACTATAGTATGCTGGAACTTCTCCTGTCTCCTCTGTCCGCGACTTTTCCGAGGCTTCACAGGTGCAACTTCCCATTCCTCATTAAAAAATGGCAAGGCACTGAAAACTTCTGAGGTTTCACTAGATTTTTGAGCTTGGGCTCTAGTAACAGCCACATTGCATTGATGATTCTGGTCTGACTCCAACAAATCAAAAAGCACTGGAAAATCTCGTCCCAGAATAGCTGAATAAGGCAGGTTATCAACCACCCCAACATTTAAAAGGTATGTCTGTCCATTCACTTTAATGTACATGTCAGCTGTTGAGTACATCTTCTCATCTCCATGCACACAACAAATGGGGGTGGTGTCACTAACACGGACAATATTGGGGGGCACAAAATCTCTATGTATCAGTGTACGAGAACTGCCAGAATCAAGCAAAGCTCTTAAAGTTGTTCCATTAGCTTCAATTTTTATCATTTTAACAGTCTGGTCACACTGGAGCCCATGTTCAGCATGTGAACGTGGCATGAAACACATTTGAACCATCTTAGCTGAGGTTTTTGGGCACATTGGCTTTGTGTGGCCCTCTAACCCACAGAGGTAACAAACAATCTTTTTTGAATTTTTTAATGGTCTGCCAGCAAACTGGTTCTCACCCACAGGAGTTTTTTCTGCTGACAATGGCCTTTGATGATACATCTGGGCTGATTTGGGGCCTTCCTTTGGCATTTTATTTGCATTACAGGTCCAAGGTTGCCCTTTCCTCCTGGCAGCTACAAACACTTCTGCCAGCTCAGCTGCCTTCGCTGCAGAAGACGGATTGTGCTCTCGAATCCAAACCTTTTGGCTGAATCCATTTCCCGTACAGATCTTTAAGTCGAGCATACAACTCCTTGGGGTTCTCATCAAGCCTGACTTCCAGTGAACGGAATCGCTGCCTGTAGGTCTCAGGGTTAACATCATACTTGGACAAAATTGCAGCTTTAACTTTGTCATAGCTGAGAGAGTCATCAATATCCATATGAACGTATGCTCCTCTTGCCTTGCCCGTTAGTTAGAAAAAAAAAACTGTGTCCTCAACTGGCAGATCCCACTGCTGCCACCAATTGTGAGGGACCAAGCAGCCAAAGCAAAGAGGACACAGGCAAAAAAAATATCTTCAAAAGGGTTTTCTTTATTTTAACCCTCAAAAAGTCCAAAAATTAACAAAATTCAAAACCATACTTAGCAGGCCCATAAAACAGGTCAACTAAATATAACTCTACAAAAAGTAATTTCCAAAAACTTAAACAACAAAGTGAGACACAACTTAACTCACAAACTGACCTAATTACAAAGACACATGAGGGTAGCTTTTATAATGATTTGGCCAAACCATTTGAACACAATAGGGGGGAAAACAAAAACACACACTAATATTAACTAAGCACAGAATAACCTAACTAAACCTAAAACACCCCTGCTCCTGGTAAGCCCATGGTTGGTTCTGCTGAGCAGGCATTTTGTCCCCAGAGTCCTCAGCCACGCCTTTTGCCCAGACAGGAAACAGCCACCGCCCAAACCCAGGTAACTCAAAGAAAGAGAAACATAATTAATATAACAAAACATTTTAGAAAAACCACACAATGTTACTATGTGCGCGCCTCAGAAGCTGGAGATTTAGGGATTAAAATATCAAATAAAATTGGTGAGTTGTTGAAAATAGGTAAAACACAATTTTCAGTCATTGATACATTCAGTCCATAACCCAACACAAGGTCTAGGGTGTGGCCCTTACCTGTTGGCCGAGACACAATTGTGTGAAGTTTGAGGAATCACTTACATTTAAGAAATTTTTGACCAGGGGTTTATCCTCACAACACAGATGAATATTAAAGTCCCCCACTATAAGAATCCTTAGTCTGAAAATTCCAAAATAAATAAGCCATTATATTTAAGTGGACGGTATGTTAGGAACATGACGTCCGGCTTATGAGTGCCAAAAAAGTCCCGAAGTACATGAGTTTTATTTGATACAAATCTTGCATTTAAGAGAGCTAATTTAACTCTCTGTCCATCCGTGGTAGCAGTCAGTAATTGTAGGTTGTTTATATTCGCTTCACCTCCCCTCGTATCCCGTTGGCATGGCGACCAATTAAACTGCGTCGGGTGAGCGACGTCAATGACGTAAACAGGAAGAAGGTAGCGCTGTTTGAGTCCAAAATAAAGTCCTAAACAGCCAGGGTCGCCAATGGTAAGGACCTGCCGCATCCAAGTTCTGACCTGAACACACTTCCCAGAGCGCATGGCACGTATACGTCCACTTCTACAGCGCTTCCATTTAGAAGGATTCCAGGCTGGATCACAGCGATGCAGTTCCTCCGGTACCGACGCCATAGACGGCAGGAGTCCTCCACATCGCTCGCTAACGCTGGTGAGAGGAATGGGCCTGAAAGACAGGATCATGGCAAACCAGGACCCTCCATAGCCAGTTACCAAGATTAAGTGAAGTACCCTCTGAAGGTCTACTAGAAGATGTGAATGCAGCATTACAGACAACCCTACAGTGGCCATTGCTGAAACCAACGGAGTGATCTACACTAGAACTATACAAGATCAACAGGACCCTAAGAACCTTTATCAGGAACTCATTGGGGATGTGGTGTACAACACTAGAGGCCAACTTCAAGCCTATAGCACAAGTTACCATCAAGTCTGGGATTAACCAAGGAGAGATGCTTTGTCTCCACTATGTTCTGCAAAGGTTTGAACCCCCTCAGTGAGATTATTGACAAGATTGGCTACAGATACCAACTACAGAATGGAGCAGTTGTCCACCACCATCAAGATGTATCCCAGGACTGAATGAGACATTGATTCACTGGTGTCCACCACAAGGATATACAGCACCTTGGACTATAGAAGTGTAGTGGGATGCAGCAAAGAGAGGGAAGGTAATCAGAACTGAGGGGACTGACTTCTGCACTACCAGAAGTCAACATTGCAGGCATCAAGGACACCTGGAAATCTCCCAATCAATACCTATGCTCTGCCAATGATCAGATACCTCGCTGGGATAAATAACTGGCCAAAAGGAGGCGATAGAAGCCCCTGACATCAGGATAAGGAAGCTCGTCACGTCCGCAAAGGCCGATGCCGAAAAGTGGACCCAAAAGCAGATACAGGTGAAGGTACAATAGACAGATTTCTAATCAGAATTTATTAACAAACACCAGATTACATCTTAAGTTTGTGGAAGGAGAGAGGCATGAATCAAAACATGATTAAGGAGTAGAGTGACGATGGAGGTCACTGAAACAGAAGGAGAGAGATATCAGAGGAGTTCTGCATGAGGCACTGTATAACTTGCAGGGTTTACTTGCTCGCAGGTGGAGTGCAATGTGAAGGGGAGGTGGAACGGTCCGGGTGAGGACCAAGGAAGGGAGAGCGGGTTCCTACGGTGATGTGTGATGTCACACAGCTAATATTTCACACACTTCCCTTCTCATTCATGCTGACTGAATGTGAACGGTGTGAAACAGCAGTGAGCAGGAAGGGAGTGCGTGGATTCCCTTCCCTCTTCTCCCCAGAGCCCTGGGCCCCCACCCAGCTCACTGTATATATATTGCACTGTGGTGTTCCCTGCTGTAAATAAACTGTGAACTTTTTCAAGAGCTGTGTCTGCACTCGAGTCTGTTCTGTCCTGTAAAATACCTAAAGTTATGCAATACTTACAAAAAAAAAATCACTGCCTAAGGTTACTCATATATTACTTAAGTTTGCTTAGAGTATAATTTTTTATTTGCTTCCTGTAAAACACTGACTTGCTGCTCCCTTATTCTACTGTACTTATCATTAAGTATTTGTAGTTATGATAAATATGATTACATTGTAATTTTTAATAAAATCCATTTCAGTTCCAGTTAACTACAGTGCAAATGCAGCCATATTATAAAGTGTAACTTCATAATCATAATTATGAAGTTAAGGATCTCAGTCTTACATCAGACAATAAAAAGAGTTAAAGCCATCAGTGACTAGATAAATTTGCTTTCGGTTAGGTTTAGATGCCAAAACTGCTCGTTAAGATTATGAATAGTTTGATTCAAATGTGTTTCATCCTTTGCAAGGATTCAAATAACATGTCCTCACACAGAGCACTTAATCTGCAAAGGTTCTTTTACTTTGAAAATTGGCAGGATTTTCTCAGCTAAGAAACTCAGCTTGATAGAAAACTGTGGCACAGCGAGCAGTTCTGTTGGCCACGCTGGAGCCTGAATGTGAAACAGTCACCTACACTGCATCTCCCGAGTTAAGCACTTTTTAAATTCCTGTTGATTTCATAAACTGCAATTTTCAGTTGTAGTTAAGACCTTCTGCTGGATGCTGCCTCCTGTGGGAAACCTCGTGCCTCTATGACGCTGGCAGCTTTGACTCAACAGAAGCATTTTATATCCTTGGAATTAAATGGGATAACTGATTAGTAAAGAAACCTTCATTGCAAAACATGATCAGCTGTGATGCTTCACAGAATATGCAAAACTGTAATTTGATATTTTCTGTTATAGAAACTAATGACAATAATATTCATAAATCACAATGACTAATTATTTATAAATGTAATTAAAACATTTTTGTTATTTTGTGCAGCAAGTTAACTGTTACTACAGATTAATGAAGCAATAACTTTGTACTTTATAACAAAGTGTCACCAAAGAAATGAAGCACCAAAGCTGTGTCCACACAGGAAGCAGTTCACAGCAATCAAAGACCAGAGAAAGTCAGTGACATTCTGTGGCTTTAAATAACTACCGGACAAATAAATGCTGGTGACGCAAAGTGGGCAGGTCCTACGATTAACATATGACATGCCAGTAAATCCATTGGAGGTTACCTTGGCAACTGGAACTTCAAATACCCAGAGGCTTTAAGGGGTGGCTACAGCGCCTTTGCACCTTTTGTTTTTTTAAAGATCCATTTTAGTAATATTACAAAAAGATGTAAAAAATATTACCAGATATTCAGAACTGGTCTCTGTAAGGTACCAACCACAAGAGTACCCCCTGTCAAAGGTACAGCAGCATTATCTTAATAATGTCCTCACTGACGAGCTGCACTGCTAAAGGTACAATGGAGCACTTTATGTTCTTAGAGTGAAGTCATTTCAGCTCTGAATCTGTGCTTGGTTTCTGGGTATCAGGGGAAACAATGTAACTAACACATATAGTAGGAGTCTGTAGAGAGCCAAAAAGAAGTGTTTGCCCTGTGGCCCCTCAGGAGAACAATCCTCAGTACATCGCAACAACACAAAAACTGCTGGGCATGACCCGTCGATGTGCTCGCTGTTTGTTTTTTAACTACATAAACTGCACATTGCATACTTCCACACTGACATGAAACAGAAAGGCAGTAGAAAGAGAACCGTCATCCTTACCTCTGTAGACAATGGAAGCATATAATAAAAAGGGAATAAATAATAAAGTGTGCCAAACCTGGCTGACATAATTCATCTGCACTCTGGCATTATTTAAATGTATGGCTCCAAGATACAAATCTCTAGCTATTTGAGCTAAAACTCAGACACAAAGACCTTGATTTCAAAAACACACCGCGTGACTTTGCTGTAGTGCGAGTCACCTGTCTAATGAAGTAGACGTGCATGCGCAGACCTGTGATTTGTTGAGCACGGCAGGAAAGGCGAGGCTCCAGCTTGTCATTGAAAACCGCTTTATGGGATTAATTGGCTGCTGATGGCTTATGGATTTTTCCTTTTTCCTCTTTCTGTCTTTGTGTTACAGTTGTGCTGTACATGTTGCTGTTCTGATATTTGGCCTTGTGGTGCTTCAAGCTCAATTCAGTGGCTTTTGTATGGCTGGCTGCTTTGAAAAGTGGAGACCTTCCTCTCTCTCTCTCCTCTCGCTCTGTATCAGAGCAAAAAGATTTTCAGTCCAGCCTGATTCTTTGGGATGAATGCTGCGGACAAAACATGTCAATGTGTTTAGTGAGGAACTCGAGGAAATTCACTTCAGTGAAGGTGAATATAAACACCTTTTTTTTTTACTTTTCCAAATGTTAATTTATGGAAGAAGTGTGTTTTTTATGTAAAGGAAAACACAAACATGAGCAACACATAGTGGGACATTCTTATTCAGAACACATGTGGCACCATGTTCATGCCAAAACACATTTGTTCATAAAAATGCATAATCTCTCAGCACTATGTTAACAAAGAGGAATGAGCAGCACAGTTACAGCTCATGTCTAGTCCCACAGTGCTCTTAATATAAGCATTTAATAATAAAACATTTCTGCCCATGTCCACAGTAATGTCCACCTCAGCTATGACGGACCGTCTAAAAACCTTTGATAGAAACAAACAAACAAAAACATGTGGACCTCTAAACCCTGCCAGCCTGCCTGTGAGCACTCGGCGTTAATGAAGAAGCTTTGCAGCTATTGGCAGAGATCTCTACACTGTGTGTGTGCGTGCGTGTGTGTGCATGCGTGCGTGTGCGTGTGTGTGTGTGTGTGTGTGTGTGTGTGCGTGTGTGTGTGCGTGTGTGTGTGTGTGTGCGTGCGTGTGTGTGTGCGTGTGTGCGTGTGTGTGTGTGTGTGCGTGTGTGTGTGTGTGTGTGTGTGTAAAGAGTCATTAAGTTCACCACAAAGTCTGCATGTATGACAGAAAGACATGTGCTGTTAGGTTGAAGCCTCAAACACAGAGCAGCAGTGTTGTGATTATTTAAATGCACTTTCCAGTAGAAATGCAGGAGGAATGACATTCTCCATGTCAGGTGGTCAAATATTAATAAGCTGAATGGTGTTGCTGTGCTGGTGCTGGGTGTGTATCTGAGACTGGATTGCTTAGATTACTCTGCACAGTCCTGGGTGTGTATTGTGGGTCTTATTCCCGCACACACTGATAACCCTGATCTCTGATATTCAGTGTCTCTCGGCTTATCCCGGTAAAAGGACCATCTGTGGCTGAACAATGCCACAGCAAGTGGGCTCATTGCCACTAGGGGGCACTACACCACTACGAAACAGAACCAGTGCCCCCCCAGCCACAGCTCCTCAGGCTCTTTTGTCTGCTATACATTAACGAACCATCTCTTTCGCAGATAAAGCCGTGTATGATTATTTTACCCCCCCCCCCCCCCCCCATTCACCCTCAAAGGCGCCGCTGATCACTGTGGAATCCTTGAGAGATTTTAATTTCCATTGACTCTGGAGATTCGCCAGTGTCAGAGGAAGTAGCAGAGATGTAAATGTAATTGCTCTGTTGCTCCATTGAAATGAAGACACTGCTGAAATTAAGCATTTGTGTGGCTGCTTCTTTTTTTTAATCTACTCACAGTCGACTTTGTTCAAATGTGGAAAGAGGACTCAAACAAGAACAAAAGAGAACAAACAGAATCATCACACACAGGCATGTTGCAAGGATCGCACCGCCTAATTTCTCAATAGTCACTGAGAGATTTGGTGTGCAGCTTGTGCCCTTCAGTGCAGCTACAGTAAACACAGAAATAGAAGGAGAACATGAAAGCTTCTTGGATGTTTGTCCGCATTTCATTTCTGGCACGGCTTTGAAAAAGAATGGCACAACATTACTGCTGTGTTCCTGCCTGTGTGTGTGTGAAAGAGAGCTGGACACCTACAGGGAACCTTATATGATCTGACCACCATCTCTGCTTCAAAACACGGGCTCGTTTTCTCCCCCACAAATGATTTTAAGTCTTCCTAATTGAAAATGTCAGCGCCTGTTGCAGCGTGTTAAGAGAGCAGTGTGGAATTAAGAGCATCTTAAATGGGCCCCGAGGAACTCGGTTTCATTTCTCCTCGCTTTCATCCTTCTGTTTGTTCATACTGTCCCTGCTACTCTGCAGGGCTGATGTGAGGGTTCGAGTCACACTTTGGTCACTGATCAGTTTCTGAATGTTCATGAATCAGAATACTTTATTGATCCCTGTGGGGTACAGATGCTCCAAGACAGTAACAATAACAGACCAAACTAATATGATACAAACTTAACAAATAGCACCGATATAGGCAAGGCAAGGCAAATTTATTTGTATAGCACAATTCAACAACAAGGTGATTCAAAGTGCTTTACAGAGACATTAGAAACAAAAACAAATAAAAAGCATGATTTAAAATTGATTAAAACAATATAAACAAACAATATAAAAATCGCTCAATTATAAATATCAAGAATATTCCAGAGGTGGACATTTGACTCTAACCTGTGAACTTTGTCATTTGCTATTCTACTGTACAGCGTGTGAAAAAAGGATATGGTTATTATTATTTTCATAAAGAAAAACACACACCGTGTGTGCTCACTGCTGTTTCACACCGCTCACATTCAGTCAGCATGAATGAGAAGTGTGTGAAATATCAGCTGTGTGACATCACACATCGCCGTAGGAACACGGGCATTTGGCTCACATCGCCTGAAGCGTCCCCTTAACATGTTTAACAAAGACGGCTAATAGGAAACGTTGGCAGACTTCAGTCCACACAGCAGCCTCGTCGTCCTGTGTGTGTGCGCGTATCAGTGATTCCTCACATCCTCGTGGTATGCTTTCATCAGTCCCAGGGGCCCATTCATTTCCTCTCTTCCTCCTCTTCTTCTCCAGCATCATCACAGTCACCCCTCACTTCATTTCTCATTTTTTTCTCCCACAGTTTAGTGGCTGCTGGTGGAAGTGTTGGCTGAGGGCCGTGAAGCACACAGTACATCAATTAATCCAGCAGTACTAGGTTCCAGGACGTGTGTGTGTGTGTGTGTGTGTGTGTGTGTGTGTGTGTGTGTGAAATGCTCAAATCTAATTATTCTCTACCTCTCCTCGTAGCAGGGATGTGGCTTAGACAGACTGCTGCTGGCTCAAGGTTTTCATTGCTGCAATACCTCTCTCTCTCTCTCTTGCTCTCTCCCTGCATCCTACCTTACCCCACCTTCTTCCTGGTTCATCTATCCTCCTGCCCCCTGTTTTATCTTTCCCTCTCTCCTCTATCACTCTCTCACAGATGCCACATCACACCACACACTTGCACTTTCCCTCTCTCTCTCTCTCTCTCTCTCCCATCTGCCTGCTTTCTCACTCGCTCCACCAGCTTGTCGCCGGCTGCCTGTTCATTTGCCACGGCAGAGCAACAACTGGCTTCTTTCAGTGCTGGAGAGCAGCAGGAAAAGTGGAAGGAGAAGAAGAAGTAGAGGAGGGAAAGGAGAAGAAGAGGAGCTCTTTTGTGAAGCGTCCTTCGCTCATCCCTCTCTGGCAGCAGCAGCCGCAGCATCCGTACCGCTGCCTCCATCAGCAGCGGCGCAGCGGCCGCCGCTCTCGCTGCTGGATGCTCCGTCTCCTGCCGGGATCTGCCTCCACCTTCTCCTCAGGGAGCTCTTCCTGGAACTGGGAGGGGGAGGGAGATCACCACCTCCCAGTTTGCCACGGACCCTCAGCGAGGCAAGGAGAATTGTAGGAGAGCTGAGGAGAGGCACCACCCTGAGTGACAGGAGGAAGCAGGGTAAGAGGCCAGAGTGGCACACACAGAGCTCGCACTTCCATACTTTGCTGTCTCCATTTGCACATCCTGTGAAGCGCAGAAAAAAAACCTGGCTTCTACATCACCTCCATCAGCCTGCTCTCCTGTCTGCACTCATCATCTTCACCAGACTGTGGGCACTTTAGAAGAACCACAAGATGTGTGAATGTGTGTGTGTGTAAGCAAGGTCCTGAAAGTTGAGTGGAGACAGGAGGGAGTACCTGCAGCTCCTGAGCAAAGAGAAAGAAAGCAACTGTGTGAGGCAGCATCCTCCTGATGTGTGCTGCTGCTCTTCCTGACGCTCACAAACAAAGACTGACACAATCATGCTCATAGTAATCTGATGAGACTCCAGGGAGCTTCCACTCTACAATCAATGATACTTGGGCCGGCCGACCTCTCTGAGTGTGTGTGTGTGTGTGTGCAGACTGGCCTGGCTGAGTCGAGCTTAAGTGAAGAATAGAGGAGGGGATGCTAGGTTAGCCTCTGCTTTCTTCCTTCTTTGTCTCGTTGCTCCTCAGTCTTCCTCCTGCCAGCTTGGGGCTGCTGACTCTGATCATCAGTTTGTTTCTTCGTTCTGCTTCAGCTCATCTGCACGTTGGGATTTTTCATCCTCGTCACTGTGTTTTCTGATTGCAAGTCCAGTCACACCATCTGTTCCTCCTGTTAAATATGATTTTTCAGTTCTCAGGAACAATGAAACAGTTCATTTAGTGCCAGCGTGACAGAGACACAGACTGACAACCTTTTACCAAAGCAGCCTGATTGTGGGGAAAAAATCAATGGAATGATTTTGGATCAGCTTAGCTGGAGCGTGCTCTTTGTATTCAGCCGGCTAGTTTAATTAGAATAGAACGGAATAAATTTGCTTGAACTTTCCATCCATTATTCATGCATCACCCACCGACATTTAAATACATTGCTTTAATTTCAAAATAAAGAAATAAATCTGCCAAACTAATACTTAGGAACCGATTTAAAGTCAATTTTAAAGTTAACAAGTTGCAACAAGTAAACTCTGTACAAAATGCTTGCTCTTCCAGTAAATAGCCCGCTCCAGTAAGCTAGACACCTGCAGAAACACAGTAGTATTTCATAAAATCAAACAAATGAGTTGCCTGCATGTGCTGCCCCCTCCCTCCCTCCCGTTGTATAATCCATGTGTTGATTTCTCTGCCTGTCCCATGGGGGTGGGGAGGGGATGGTAATGGAGTGTACAGGGCTATTGTCACACCACAGCAGCTCCTGGCCTGACCTGCCTAACCCTCCGTCTCCCCTGTGTGTGCACCCCAGCCCCCCTGTCACCCTCCAACCCCTCCTTCCCAGGTCTCATGGGGAAGAGCTGGATGAGCTTTCGGGAGATCTGGGCGGTGCTGCCGGGCTGTAGTCCAGGTGAGAGACGGTCGCCGTTTCTCACGCTCCCCCTGTCGCTTGCAGAGATGGTTGCACAGAGGCGTGAGAGACTGAATCGATGTAACGTGAGCTTTTTCACACCCTTTTTTTCTCTGTTTTCTGTGTCTCCCTCTGACACCCACTTGCTGGCTTGGATTGAAAATGCCACCATTGTCAATTTTCTCCTTTGCAGAGGAGCCATTGATGGAGCCTAGCCTCACACTGCAGCGAGGCGTCTTCAATCAATGCACTGGCCACTCTCTGTGTATGTGTATGTTTCTGTTTGCCACCGGAGCCTGAAGGGGGGCTGCTGATGGCAGCGGCGATGGCCATGGTGGTGATGGTGGTGGTGATGATGATACGATGGCAGTGGCGCTGCTCACGTGCTTTCTGGCTTAGCTCCCCTGTTTACTGAAAGACTCTCTTCGGTGACGGGTATTCTTGGGTGGATAATACAGATCACGTTGTTATTGCTTAAGAATACGCGTAGTCGAGGAGAGTCCTCTCTTCGCCCAATACCCCTCAGCCCCCCCCCCGCACTCACCCACCTCACCTCCCCCCGACAAAACACCACCCAACCACGGAGGTCTGTCAGGTTGGGTGAAGCCACACCTCCACGCTCCACCTTCCTATAAAGAAAACCCATCTCTTCTTTGATTTCCGCTGCATCCCGCTGTCTTGCCTTCCCGCCCACTTCCTGTGTGCTGAGCCATGGTGTGAGGTCGACAGTGTCCTCGTGTCTGTCCCACCATACATCTGTCGGTGTGTCTCTGTCTGCGAGGCGTGGTGTGTGGATGTAGTCTTTCAGTGTGTGTGTTGTTCTTTGAGGGAAACGCTGGATTATTAGACGTGTGCATGTGTACGTGTTCCTGCAAAGCCAGCCTGGAACAAGCAGTGGCAGCAGACAGATGCCTGTCTGAAGCCTTCCCGTCAGGAAGGACACATTCTCTCACGCGAGCAACAGGTTTCTGTGCTGAGCACTGGATCTGCATTAATACTCCCGCCTGGCACTCTGTGTGCCGACAACATGAAATAAGCAAAGATAAGGCTCTAGATTTAAACATAGAAACTAAAGCACAGCTCATCAGGTGTAATATCTTTACATCTTTCATTTCCTTGGTCTGCACTGGACTGGCTGTACCTTAGACTCCAGGGCTGTGTGTGACAGGTGGGATAGCCCCGCACACTCACACTGGGTATGTAGAAGAAAGGCTTTTTTGGTCCTTGAAGGTTTGGAAATTAGTCAATTAATAAAAAAGATTATTAGTACAATTGGAGATAAATGATCTGACCACGCCTCCAAACACGCCCCTAGCTCTACAAGCTTTTCGTTCTTGTTTTCTTGCCCCAGCCTGCCTCCCCTTTTTCAGTTCTTTCACGTCTTCTTTTCTCATTAGTAAACGGGGATCCCTCCCATGCCTTCCCCAAACCACAGCTCAGTTCACATTTAATCCTCTATCTACTAAAAACGCTGTCAAACCTAAAATAAGGACGTGGGCCCAGCTCGTGAATGCACTCATCGATAAGAAGGATGAAGACCAAGGCTCAATTCTGTCTAACACCGAAGATGCCAACAACACCAAGAACATACTGAGAGTGTGTGGTGATGGCTTCAGACTGCTTCTCTTGTTTGAGCGTCAGTCCTCGTGTGCGCACGCTGCAGGCACAGCGCTCTGTGCTCAGCACAGCTAAACAAAAACTACCATAAAAGCTGTGTGATTAAGTTTGGCTTCATTAGAGTGTGACATCAGCGTGGGCCTGTAATATTTACTGAGGGGCCAGTGGACATCCACCGGCTGCGGTTACAGAGTGGAACCTCCTTTTCTTCAGCTCCGTGTAGTGCATTTATTCTGTGACTGAGCTGTGCTGAGCTGCCTCTTGTGTTCCCCCTTTTTTATGCAAATGGCTGCTCAAATGGCATTTATCGCAGTGAGGTTTACGCCACATGTAACGCTGCTGCTGCCGCTGAGCCTCACACACATTCACACTAATGCACGCACACACTCATAGCTGAGAAAACAAAATGTCCACCACGAGCAGTCGACAGCTCAATTTATGCATTGAGGAAAGCGGCGTCTAGATAAACAATTACCCTTGGCTCAAATGGTCTATAACCAGCTTTTTCTGCGTTGCCAGCCGGGCCAATACATCATGAATATGGATTCCATCTCCATGTCTGATGGCACATTCTGAACCTTAACAGCCGTGTAAAATCCATTTAAACACTTAATAGGATCAGCTCGAGTCATACAGCCACGTCCTCACATGCATCGCCTCCCGTGATTGTGTGCTGCAGATTTCCGTATCGCCGGGCTTTTCCGAGCCTTTAAGAAGCAGTTTCTGCGCCGGCTTTGCTGCCACGTCGAATATAAAAGTTAGAGTCACTTAGACATGCTTGTGACTGTAATTATACAAATCATCCCAGTCATTACCACTGCAGATTATTCCAATAATGCAATTAATGCTTAACACTTGGCTTAGCTGATAATTACTGCTCCTTTGCTCGTGGAAACAAACAGAGCAACATGCTTAAACGTGTGTAGGAGGATGTAAACCGGAGCATTTGTGGGGTAATGACGAATCCAAAAAGGAGCCTCCTCCCCTGCTCTGCATGTCCACTGTGCCGTAGCGTGGACGCGGTCCTCTCGCTGTTTGCTACCTGCAACTGTGTTTGTTGCTGCTGCGGGGCTTCAGCTGGCTGCCACCGCTGCTGTCATCTCATGTTGCATTGTGTAAACACCTTACATCTAGCTCCACTGCTACACCGTTAGCCTGCGATGATTCCTTTGTTTGCATTAAAAAGCAAACACATGCATCCAGGCAGTCAACTGTTGCATTTCCTGACTGATTTTGGGCTCTTCAGTGGTGGTGATGAGCACACCGTGATGTGGTATAAAGTGTTGTGTTAGTCGCTGTGTGTGCCAGCCTGTGTTTGGACTGTTTCAAAAGAGCTGCTTTGCTGTAAAACCCACTGTTGACATGTCCTGTCAAATGCAACGCTCAATTTCTTTGAGGCGTGGACGAATGAGGCATTGTGTGCTGAGAGTGACGCCTATCTAAAGTGCATGTGTGCTCCTGTGCTCGTGCACTAATGCTGTTGTGTGCTGACGACATGCTGCTGCAGCTGCTGATGACTACGGTGATCCCTTTAGGCTAACCACTCTTTTCAACACATGTGAGGTTGTCCTGTAAGTGTGCCTTATTTCTGTCAATAAATTGTGGCTGTAAATACAAATAAATCCCTCTCTTCAAATTGAAGTGTGAAACGAAGCATTAATTAACAACTTGTGTATACACACACACACACACACACACATTGATGTGGAAAGAGGCCTTTACTGTGTGCTTGAGGCCTGTTTCATATCATAACACAAAATAAAAAATACACGAGGTGAGAACTGCATTAGTGTTAAATATTCGGGTTAATAACTTGAACACTTTCTGTCCCCACACTCTGTTGGCCTTTCCCCCTCAGAGAGTAAAAACAAAACGATCTCCTCTGTTCTGCTCTTTGGCAGTTAAGTTCAAAGAGGCGGAAATATCCAGTGTATTTAAAAAAGGCAGACGAGCTGTGAAACTTTCATTTGTAAATAGTAGATATTTTTTACTAAATTGCCAGGTTTGTTCAAACTACACACACACAAGCAGTAACGGCTGAAACAATGTGACTGACGAGCAGATTTTAAAATCGTTTCCTCTTTTTCAAAAAGAGCCATTTTTATCCCTCTTATTTTCACTTCTTTACACTAACTAATAGAATTTTCATCAGTTCAAAAAAACAAAGAAAAGCAAGAAAAGAAATATCAATACACTCCTGAAAAATGTGTTGCGACCTTACAAGATCCACCAAAGGATTTGCTGCCCTGGGTTTGCTTCAGTCGTGCATCTGAGGGAAAGACCTGCAGGCTCTACTCAGTGCTGCAGAAATGCCACGGGTTCAGCACGCATCATAATTTTGGTATTCTACTAAAGACTGAAAATTTTAAATAACAGTAAAAAAGATCTTCTTTTTCATGATATATTAAAACTGTTCGGACAGCCTTCAGGACAAAACGGGGCTTTCAAGCACTTTTCATTTTAATAAGCTTCACAAAGAAAAAAACCCACAGATTAAATTCAGGGAACATTTAACTGCAGTTAATTAATCGTTATTTATTGTTAAAAGACAATGAAATATTTTTAATAGATGCCACTGAAGTTTAAAAACTTTATGAATGGTAAATAAATATGATCACAGCAGAGGAACAGATGCATGTGGTGCTTTTATAAAACTGAAACAAATCCTTCTAATACCTGTTGCAGAGGCAGACGGGATGATGAGGGTTATTGTTTTTATTTGGATAGGCCGAGCCACCGAAACGCAACGGAGGACTGTGGCTTTGATCACCCTGCATGTTGAACGATGATGCTGTAATGCATTCAGAGCGCCTTTAACAAGCGTCTACGTGTCTGTGGTTCGTTTTCACCAGTCTCACCTTTGCTTCGCACCTTGAATTATTCGGAACGCGCTCAGCAATGCAACTTTGTTACAGAACAACAACTGGTCATCACTGAAAAACACACATAAAAATGTAAGTAAATATAGTGAATATAAAAATAGAAATATAATGTAAACGTCTCTTATCGACTATAATAAATATTACATTTATTCTTTTTTTTTAAACCACCAAAATAGTGACATAAATAAAATTAAGTCATATCTACTAATAAATAAAATCTGCTAATAATTATTATGAATCGGGGTGACATTATTTGTTTAGGGTAAAACACCAAATAACATGATAACAACACATTCACTTTACAATTTGTTATTGATGGTTATGATTGGGGTTTTTTGCATGTTGGGTTAATTGGTGATTATAAATTGGCTGTAGATGTGAATGCACGCTCGAATGGATGGTGAAGCCAGACTATCCCCCTGTGACAGCTGCGATCGTCTTCAGGCCCCTGTGAACATGAACGAATTGGATAAGCAGAAAAAAAATATAATATAATGAAAATATTGAGCCTACAAAGTCCATTGAGGTGAATCAGTATAAAGTGACTCATTACTCTCATCATCCAAATAATAGAACTACATCATATTTTAGCATGAGACCTCTCTAACCCACAACTACTAAAACATTAGAGAACCTGACGCCATTGTTATTCACACCAGATTACTGATCTACTGTCAGTGGTTATTTGCATCCTCTTATCACTAAGCAACAGATTACCATATTACATCCTATTTAATTTAGCCTGCAAATACCCCAAGCATCTTAGTGCCTTTTATCTCTTGTAATCCTGTTAAAACCACAGTAATTGGAATCACAGAAATAACCCCACTAGACCAAAAACACTCAGTGTAGCCAAGGAAAATTTCACTGTTTTTATTGGACAGCAGTGATTCGAAAAGACAAAATCTATTTAACAATATCTGCTGTTTTCTTTTTACATCTGCAGACGTCGATCCTTTCATTGAATCCGTTTTCAAATAGGACATTTAGTGTAAAAGGTAAAAAGAAATCCAGTCGAGTCTTCACACTGTGCTGGAAAAAAAGTGTGGCCTGGAAGTTCAAACATGGCTCTTTTTGTATGTTGCAGTGTATTATTAGGAAGGAGTTTACAGCCCTGTGAAAGCTGCACAGCTATTGGTTGGGGATGTTTTCAGGCCACTCATTACTTATTAAACACACTATTAGTGAAAATTGACAGTAATGATGGGAAAGATGGGACCCAGGCTCATTTGGTAGAACCGCCACAGGAAATATTCAGCTTTTGTACCAATTAATTATGCATCATCTTTACTTTGCTCTCTGTAGACCGAAACTGGGTGTAATGTAGCAGAACACACTGCAGTAGGTGAAAAGGAAAAACCCTCATTATAAACAAATAGAAAGAATACAAGACTACATTTTATTTTGTAAGCTGAAGTGCATTTAAACAAAATAGTTTAAAGCCAAATGGATTTGAATTTTAAAAGAGGTTGTGTTATAGGTCAGTATTCCCTCACGTTACTCCTATTTTATGAAATCATTAAATTTGAAAATAACAAACAACGAAATAAACGATGAAAATGTTTTGGTATTTTCCAGTCGCCCTCTAAGCTGATGCTTGTACCTTAAAAAAGCAGAGAAAGCTGTGCACTTTCATTATGTTTAGTTTAATACAGCAACTGCTCTAATCTTAAATCACACTCGGTTCTATATTTTTATTCTTTTCAGCAAATCCCGTATGCTGTGCCAAACCACCACTGATTATACTCCACTAACAAGCACTGTGTGGGCATCGCAGCCCGTTATAGCTTACTCCTGCGTGGTACAGTGTTCCATTGTTTTCCAGAAATCATTAAAAACACATCAGTGAGCCACGCTGGTGTGCTCGGTGACATGTTTCTTCATTATCACAACACACACACATGTGATATTCATTTAAACCCAGTCACACACACACTGTCCTGTCACTAGACCACAGGGTCTGGGTTCAAATGCTGTGGAAGGCAGTCGCAGACAGATGTTGGCGTTATCCATTTCCTGTGTAAACACTGAGCTCCATCTATGGAGGTGTGTGCTGTTTCTTTTCCTCTTTTTTAAACGTCTGTTTTCATCTCTGACAATCGCTGTTTTTTTACAAAGCGACACACAAATCTTGTCTTGTACAAATTATTCTTACATGCTGTTAATTTGTTTTTAGGTAAATAGAAAACGCTTGTGTGGATTATAAACTGACTTACATAACACAGCATAATGAATATATTTGCACAACTTTCTCTGCTTATGTTTCATGTTTTTTTAATATCTGTATGTTATGATTTAAGCATGAATCATCTTCAGTTGTTTTGTTTTTTTCGGGGCGACCGTGGCTCAGGGGGTTGGGAAGCGTATCTATAACCGGAAGGTCGCCGGTTCGATCCCTGGGCTCTCTGTCCTGGTTGTTGTGTCCTTGGGCAAGACACTTCACCTACTGGTGTTGGCCAGAGGGGCCGATGGCGCGATATGGCAGCCTCGCTTCTGTCAGTCTGCCCCAGGGCAGCTGTGGCTACAACTGTAGCTGCCTCCACCAGTGTATGAATGAATAGTGGTATTGTAAAGCGCTTTGGGTGCCTAGAAAAGCGCTATATAAATCCACTCCATTATTATTATTTTCAAATCTGACTCATCACAAGTATTTATCATTATTTATTTCCTCTTTTGTAATGGACAAAATATTATGTTTGTAAATGACTTAGCTGTTTTTCAACCAGTGCATGACTGCTGTGATAAACTTCAGTCTGTTCATTTATAAGCAACAACACAGGTTGACCAAAGTGCAAAGTAAAACAAACAAACGCAAAAAGAACAAAACAAAACTCGGTCACAATTAAAAGCTCGGGAGTAAAGATGTGTTGTTACATCTTATTTACCAAAAGGCTGATATCATCTGACAGTGACGTTCAGCCCTTATTAAAGTCCGTGCTGCTCAGAAGCCTCACACTGGATATGTGCACTTAGTTAATTATGTAAAGGGTTCCACTGACTTCAATCAAACTACACGGATGTGAAACTGCTTTGCTGTCAGTGGCATGTATGCTAATACGCTCACAATCCACGCTGATCATGTTCACAAAGATAATAAAAGAAAAATATTTGCAGACTTTTACACCTCACTGAAAGATAATTTCACTAAGACAATGATGATAACTGAAATTTGTTTAATGTAGTGCAGCAAGGTATAGTGACAAAACCTGAAATTACATTTGTTTTCCAATTTTTTCATTATGTGTTTATAGGGATGGGTATCGAAGACCGGTTCTTGTTGAGAACCGGTTCCCACTGTTTCAATTCCTTGGAATTGTTTGCCATTTTTACAAACGATTCTCTTATCGACTCCAGTCGCCCCGAATGACGTCACCACGTTGCGGAGCGTCATTTACCTGGCAGGAAACATGGCGCCAGTGGCTCAAAAGCTCAAAAGTTTGGTTATACTTTACGAGAACGGATGACAACAGGACAACTTGCAATACTTGCAAAGTAAATATTTCATTTAAGGGAGGAAACACTACGAACATGCAAAAGCATTTGCTCACAAGACAACGCGATGACCTTAAAGGAATGTCGTGTTTTTAATTCCGCTCCGGACTCGTGAATCTCAACCCAGCAGCAGCGGTAACGTTTGCACGTCCTCTCCCGTTAATGCAGCAGGTAAATAATCAACTAACAGTGCATATTATGTTAGCGCGATCTGCCTTATTACAAACCTGCCATTACTGTGCATTTAGTGACCATGATGAGACAGAGTCTGGCTCAGATGCTGGCAGTTCTCGCTGCAGTCTACCGGTAGCGTCTCCTTTCAGGCCAGGATAGACGAATGTCACCGAGCAGTGACTCAGTTTGTGGTCAAAAGTTTGCACCCATTTGCCACAGCAGATGTCCCCGATTTCACTTTGGTAAGTGAATGTGTTTAATTGTAGGCAGGGACATTACTGGATATCCTTGTGTAATTGCTACAGAACAATTTATGTTATACTTTGTTATTGCTACAGAAGAATATTTATTTTATTATTTTACATTTACAATTTTTTTTCCTGGGGACCCTGTGACACCCCATTGAAGAGCTGTAGGCTGGATCTCTTAAGATCTCACTGTTGGGTTTCTAAGGCCATACTCCTAAATTACTCCTAAATTTCTATCTTGTTCAAAGAGAAGATATAAAACAAAGTTCTAAGCTAATCGACCTTAGTGTTCTCCTTTTTAAAAAATAAGAATTGATAAGAGAATCGATAAAGAATCGAATCGTTAAACAGAATCGAAAATGGAATCGGAATCGTTAAAATCTTATCAATACCCATCCCTATGTGTTTAGAATGATGTTTTATGTAGGGCGGATGTTATTTATTCCCTCTTTTCGATTTTAAAGTCTTTAACTCTATATGTTGGTACATTTAAACCTTTTATCACTTGCATAAAATCAATATGATAAAACAGACAGACTCATGTCAGGAGAGAATCAGTAGCTTTTAATATCAGACGTGTTGTAATGTTGTGTTTTTTCTTTTTTTTCAAAAATCATCAGTAATTGGAAGCATACGTCCTTATTTTAACATTTAATACCTGTAAATGCTGTTCCACCCTATAAGTAAAAACATTAGCACCCCCCAAAAACAAACTCATGATTGCAGATTTTTAAACCCACAGGAAAACGTGTGATTGTTTTCATTTCATTTAGCCATTTCAAAAAATTCAGAAATATTCAAAATCTCAGAAAATCGAAGGAGCAGAAAGCAGCATCGTGAGCAGGCTCAGGACAGTCATTGTATGCAGCAGCAGGACTGGGACAGTGAGAAACAGCTTAAAGCGTCTCCTGAGCTGCTCTATTCCCCTTACTGAATCACGATAACAATTCTGGCTCTCCTCCTCCTCCTCGTGTCCCCCTCTGCCCAAACCACCCACCAACAGGCAGGATAATGTGGTTTCCGCCAACAAACCCTGTCTGCAGTATTAATCAATTGGAAATGTGCTGCATTTCCTCTCTTCCTGAGACAAAAGCACATTGATGTTTGTCTTTGCTTCTTTTTCCCTTCTTTCGCTAGCTGTAGCATAATATTGACTCTAACAAAGTACCTAGTGGAGCTACAAAATTATCTTGCAGTTAATAACTATGTTTTGGATTTTCCATTGAAGGATGGCCTCCCACCTCCCCCGACATGTCTATAATGTGTCTTTGACTATTTTTTACATTTATTTCTGACGTCCAATAAGGGATGAGTGCCAGTACCAGTATTGTAGCCCTAATAACCGTAAGTGGCTCTGCTATCAAATATGCTGGCACTCATTTAAACAAGGGCCACTATGAAATGTGTCCACATCAGTGGCTCCAAGATAGAGACCTAAGCAATCTATTTAAAAAGCAATCTATTTCTCGCTGTTGTGGAGATTGCACAGATTGACTGGGGGAGTCTGAACCTCAATGGAAGGCCCACTCGATCCACCCTCCACTTTTATCTCACAGCTCTTCTCCAACTCTCTGCTCTGGGCTGCTTATAAAGAAAAGGGGAGAAGGGGGAGCTTTTCCTGTAATGCATCCATTAAAAAAACAACCCAAAATGAGCTCAGCACTGATGAGAGCTTCTTATAAAGCCGCTGTGCTCACGTTTCATAGCAAACACCACGACTATAAACTCTTAACCAGAGAACAGAATTATTTTTTTTAAGATTAACATGGCCACAGCTTGAGAAGAAAATCATTTCAATAGTTGTCTCAACAATATATGAAATTAAATAAATCTATAATGCATACAAAGAAAATCAAAATTGAAGATTTTCCTCAACTTTTAGTTTTTAGTTATGAATATTTCCTTTTTTCATTTTTGTCCACTGACAAGCTTTGAAAAGCTTTACACATCCAGAATAATCTTTATTTATCTTATATTGGGCTTCATTTGATCATCTAAAATAAGGCATCTTATCTTCAACCCTACACCAAAGTCTCTCTGGTTCTGATTAGCCACATGAGCCATCCATGCTTTCATTTTGCTATTTTATTTGCTCTTGTTGCTGATGGACCAGCAAAAATGCTGGTGAGAGACTTCAATTGTATCTCATCTACTTGTCATTTAGTCAAATATAGTTTCTGCATAAATAAAACAACTCTGGATTATTTTTGAGCAGAGAAACAGACAAAATGAGACGTATGCTGTAGATGTTGGTGAAGACTTGGAGCGCTCAAGTCTTGGGCTGCAGTCATCTGAGAAACCGATGAAGGTAAATTGAAAAAGAAAAAAAACAACAACTTTTAAAATAGTGAAGTGGTTTAGTCATTAATAATTTTGTATTCATTTCATTATTATTCATGCATTTCCTTTGAAATGAACTAAATTTTTAAAGCAATATTCTAGCCTTACTGAACAATCCAAGTTTTACTTTTACCTGGCAACTTAAAAACAGGTGATTTTTTTATGTCACCCAATGTGAGCCAATAGTTTTTTTCAATCTATTTTTAGCTTTATTAAGATCTCATAATCATCCCACAGATGTAATATTATCTACAGCTACTCTTAGTACCATTGATGTTAAGTTAGACTCTTTATCTCTAATTGATCTTTCTAAGTTAACTTCAATAATTACTTCCTCCAAACCATCAACATGTCTTTTAGACCCCATTCCTACAAAACTGCTCAAAGAAGTCCTGCCATTAATTAATTCTTCGATCTTAAATATGATCAACCTATCTCTAATAATCAGCTATGTACCACAGGCCTTCAAGCTGGCTGTAGTTAAACCTTTACTCAAAAAGCATCTCTAGACCCAGCAGTCTTAGCTAATTATAGGCCAATCTCCAACCTTCCTTTCATATCAAACATCCATGAAAGAGTAGTTGTCAAACAGCTAACAGATCATCTGCAGAGGAATGGTTTATTTGAAGAGTTTCAGTCAGGTTTCAGAGCTCATCACAGCACAGAAACAGCTTTAGTGAAGGTTACAAATTATCTTCTTATGGCCTCTGACAGTGGACTCATCTCTGTGCTTGTCCTGCTAGACCTCAGTGCAGCATTCGATACTGTCGACCATAATATCCTATTAGAGCGATTAGAACATGCTGTAGGTATTACAGGTACTGTGCTGCAGTGGTTTGTATCATATCTATCTAATAGACTCCAATTTGTTCATGTAAATGGAGAGTCCTCTTCACACACTGAGGTTAATTATGGAGTTCCACAGGGTTCAGTGCTAGGACCAATTCTGTTTACATCATACATGCTTCCCTTAGGCAGCATCATTAGAAGACATAGCATACATTTTCACTGCTATGCAGATGACACCCAGCTCTATCTGTCCATGAAGCCAGATAACACACACCAATGAGTTAAACTGCAGGAATGTCTTAAAGACATAAAGACCTGGATGGCCGCTAACTTTCTACTTCTTAATTCAGATAAAACTGAGGTTATTGTACTCGGCCCTGAAAAGCTTAGAAATATGGTATCTAACCAGATTCTTACTCTGGATGGCATTACCTTGGCCTCCAGTAACACTGTGAGGAACCTTGGAGTCATTTTTGACCAGGATATCAAACAATCAATCAATCAATCTTTATTTATAAAGCACTTTTCATACAGAAATGTAGCACAAAGTGCTTTACATGGTTAAAAGCACCCCACCCCACCCCGTCCTCCAACTCACTCCCCACACTCTCATTAACATAAACGATCATGGATACATACATACACACACACAAACACACACACACTTAAAGAGTAAAATTGGGCTGCGCACACATGAGCCAGGTGAGGAAACACTATCATGGGGAGCTGTCTGCACCGGGAGCCGGTCACAGACCGCAGCCTCCAGGCTGGGCACACAGCAGGAGGGAGGCAAAGGAGCCCCCCAGCCAGGCTGAGAGGACCCCCAGAGCCCCAGCAGCCCCGGTCGATCACAGCCCCGGTGCAGAGAGCCCCCTCCGAGGAAACACTGGAGATATGACCTAATAAGGATACAGTGGGGCAAAAAAGTATTTAGTCAGCCACCGATTGTGCAAGTTCCCCCACTTAAAATGATGACAGAGGTCAGTAATTTGCACCAGAGGTACACTTCAACTGTGAGAGACAGAATGTGAAAAAAAAAATCCATGAATCCACATGGTAGGATTTGTAAAGAATTTATTCATAAATTAGGGTGGAAAATAAGTATTTGGTCACCTCAAACAAGGAAAATCTCTGGCTCTCACAGACCTGTAACGTCTTCTGTAAGAAGCTTTTCTGTCCCCCACTCGTTACCTGTATGAATGGCACCTGTTTGAACTCATCATCTGTATAAAAGACACCTGTCCACAGCCTCAAATAGTCAGACTCCAAACTCCGCCATGGCCAAGACCAAAGAGCTTTCGAAGGACACCAGGAAAAGTATTGTAGACCTGCACCAGACTGGGAAGAGTGAATCTACAATAGGCAAGCAGCTTGGTGTGAAAAAATCAACTGTGGGAGCAATCATCAGAAAATGGAAGACATACAAGACCACTGATAATCTCCCTCGATCTGGGGCTCCACACAAGATCTCATCCCGTGGGGTCAAAATGATCATGAGAACGGTGAGCAAAGATCCCAGAACCACACGGGGGGACCTGGTGAATGACCTGCAGAGAGCTGGGACCAAAGTAACAAAGGTCACCATCAGTAACACACTACAACGGCAGGGAATCAAATCCCGCAGTGCCAGACGTGTTCCGCTGCTGAAGCCAGTGCATGTCCAGGCCCGTCTGAAGTTTGCCAGAGAGCACATGGATGATACAGCAGAGGATTGGGAGAATGTCATGTGGTCAGATGAAACCAAAGTAGAACTTTTTGGTATAAACTCAACTCGTCGTGTTTGGAGGAAGAAGAATACTGAGTTGCATCCCAAGAACACCATACCTACTGTGAAGCATGGGGGTGGAAACATCATGCTATGGGGCTGTTTTTCTGCCAAGGGGACAGGACGACTGATCCGTGTTAAGGACAGAATGAATGGGGCCATGTATCGTGAGATTTTGAGCCAAAACCTCCTTCCATCAGTGAGAACTTTGAAGATGAAACGAGGCTGGGTCTTCCAACATGACAATGATCCAAAACACACCGCCCGGGCAACAAAGGAGTGGCTCCGTAAGAAGCATTTGAAAGTCCTGGAGTGGCCTAGCCAGTCTCCAGACCTCAACCCCATAGAAAATCTGTGGCGGGAGTTGAAAGTCTGTGTTGCTCGGCGACAGCCCCAAAACATCACTGCTCTCGAGAAGATCTGCATGGAGGAATGGGCCAAAATACCAGCTACTGTGTGTGCAAACCTGGTAAAGACCTATAGTAAACGTTTGACCTCTGTTATTGCCAACAAAGGTTATGTTACAAAGTATTGAGTTGTATTTTTGTTATTGACCAAATACTTATTTTCCACCCTGATTTACGAATAAATTCTTTACAAATCCTACCATGTGGATTCATGGATTTTTTTTTTCACATTCTGTCTCTCACAGTTGAAGTGTACCTCTGGTGCAAATTACTGACCTCTGTCATCATTTTAGGTGGGGGAACTTGCACAATCGGTGGCTGACTAAATACTTTTTTGCCCCACTGTATATACAGGATAAAAAGATAAAATAAATAAGAACGGGATACAATATAAATATATTTATGAATATAAATAGAGTAAGAAGATAAAAAATGAATAACAATAAAATCAATGAATATTAGGTAAAGTCTAAATTAATAATAGAATAACAGGATAGAGTAAATAAGCATAAAATAAATAAACGTTAGGTAAAAGCTAAATTAAAAAGGTGGGTCTTGAGCCTGTTCTTAAAAACATGTACGTTCTCTGCGGCCCTGAGCTCCTCCGGCAGGCTGTTCCACAGACGAGGACCATACCACTGAAAAGCTGCCTCTCCGTGAGTATGTGTCCTGACTTTAGGGACAATCAAAAGGCCAGTGCCAGAGGACCTCAGGGTCCGCGAGGGTTCATATGGTAAAAGCAGATCTGAGAGAGCCAATGCAGCGAGTTTTGTAAAAGTTGTAAAGTTGAAATATTCTTCTTAGGAAGACCAGAGAGCAGGGCATTACAGTAATCAATACGACTGGTAATAAAAGCATGCATCAGCATCTCCGTGTTGGCCCGAGAGAGAATAGGGCGGACTCTTGCTATATTTTTTAGATGATAAAAAGATGTTGTTTTATTACAAGAAACTCACAGACCTGTCACAGGTTTAAACGAACTTACAACACCTGAGTTTCCTAACGTGTTTGCAGCCTGTTATAATTCTAGACAAAGGGGAGTAGCAATTTTAATACATAAAAATGTTAATTTTACAGTACTCGATACAGTTATAGATCCAGAGGGTAGATTTCTAATCATTAAACTATCAATATTGAACAAAAAGCTATGTATTGTAAGTATATACGGTCCAAATGTTGATGAACCCTCATTCTTCCACGGATTTTTTAGTGCACTCTCTGAAAACCTTGTTGCACACTCATTCTTGGCGGTGACCTCAACCTTGGACTAAATGAAGAAATGGATAGGCTCAACACAACAGGAACTCAGCGCAATTGGCAATCCACAAATATAATCAAACAGTATATGAGCGACTTTGGTCTTTGCGATGCATGGCGCTCTCTTCACCCCACCAGTAAGGAATATTCTTTCTTCTCACATGTCCATCACTCCTACTCTCGTCTGGATTATTTTTTGGTCAGCAGCTCACTGCTGAACGACATTTCAGACACTGAGATTCACCCTATAGCTGTCAGCGATCACGGTACTGTATCTCTAACACTAATGCACAAGAATAATACTACGCCAAGTAAAAACTGTAGAGTTAATATATCACTGCTTAAAGATGAAGACTTTATTAAATATTTTAAAAAAGAGTGGACTTCATATTTAGACTTTAATGACACTCCCAGAACTTCAGCATCTGTTCTATGGGAAGCAGGGAAAGCTGTGATGAGAGGTAAAATAATTTCTTTCTCATCACATAAAAAGAAAAAAGAAAACAAAAATATTCAGGAATTAGAAAAAAACATCAAATCACTAGAAGAAGCCTACGTGTCCCACCAAGATCAGGAAACACTGAACAAAATACTCAAAACAAAACTAGAATTAAATGAAACTATTAATAAAAAAACACAATTCCTTGTACAAAGACTTTGCTTGCAGAATTTTGAACACAGTAACAAATCAGGTCGATTTCTAGCTAACCAGTTAAAAATAAAGAAAGAAAAAAACAACTATATGTGCTGTTCAAGATTCATCTGGGAACACAATATATGAACCGATACAAATAAACAACATTTTCAGGGATTTCTATAAAACGTTGTATTCACCACAAATAAACCCATCTAAAAAAGAAATTGATCAGAATTATTGGACACTCAAGCAATGGCACTGGATTCACCACTGACACCAGGTGAACTCCAGGAAGCCCTGATAAGTATGCCCAATAATAAGGCTCCAGGTCCAGACGGCTTTCCTGCAGAATTCTACAAAGAATTCTGGTCGATTCTAGCACCAGTTTTCTACAGAACGTTGTTGGAAATCAAAGAAAAGGGCAGACTTCTGTTTGAATTCTGCAAACATTAATCTCCTGCTAAAACCAGGCAAAGACCCTGTATATCCCTCAAGCTATCGTCCAATATCCCTTATCAAAAATCAAATCAAATCAAATCACTTTTATTGTCACATCACATGTGCAGGCACACTGGCACAGCACATGCGAGTGAAATTCTTGTGTGCGAGCCCCACAAGCAACAGAGATGTGCAAACACAACAACACAAACGAGCAAAATACAAGAATGGCCAACCTGAAACTAATAAATATATGTACAATATATAATAGTGTATGCATTTCTGGATGTGTATACTAAATATTTTCCTACGTGTGTGTGTGTGGTGTGTGTGTGTGTGTGTGTGTGTGTGTGTGTGTGTGTGTGTGTGTGTGTGTGTGTGTGTGTGTGTATACACATTTTTACAAATTAAATAGTAAAAAAATAAATAAATAAATAAATAATAATAATAATAATAATAATAATAATAATAATAATAATAATAAAATATATAAAATATACAGAGTTGAATATGTGCAAAACAAGTGGCATTTATATACAGTGTGGAGTGCATAATGTTGAAGTTCCAGTAGTGAAGCTGAGGTGTCTATGACGTGTTCAGCAGTCTGATGGCCTGGTGGAAGAAGCTGTCTCTCAGTCTGCTGGTACGGGACCGGATGCTGCAGAACCTCCTTCCTGATGGAAGCAGTCTGAACAGTTTATGGCTGGGGTGACTGGAGTCCTTGATGATCCTCCCCGCTTTCCTCAGGCAGCGCTTCCTGTAGATGTCTTGGAGGGAGGGAAGCTCACCTCCAATTATCCGTTCAGAGCACCGCACTACTCGCTGGAGAGCTTTGCAGTTGTAGGCGGTGCTGTTGCCATACCAGGTGGTGATGCATCCAGTGAGGATGCTCTCAATGGCACAGTGATAGAAGGTCCTGAGGATGCGGGGGCTCATGCCGAATCTTTTCAGTCTCCTGAGAAAGAAAAGGCGCTGCTGCGCCTTCTTCACTGTTTTGTTTGTGTGTACTGACCACGTAAGATCCTCAGCCAGATGTACTCCGAGGAACCGGAAGCTGCTCACTCTCTCCACTAGCGCCGTTGATGGTGATGGGGGTGTGTACTTCTCTGCACCTCCGGAAGTCCACTATCAACTCCTTTGTCTTTGCGACGTTGAGGGTGAGATGGTTGTCTTGACACCAGTGGGTCAGGGCGCTGACCTCCTCCCTGTAAGCCGTCTCATCACCGTTGGTGATAAGACCCACCACTGTAGTGTCGTCCGCAAACTTCACAATGATGTTGGAGCTGTTAGTGGCTGTGCAGTCGTAGGTGTAGAGTGAGTACAGGAGAGGGCTCAGTACACACCCCTGTGGAGCACCAGTGTTCAGTGTGATGGGGGATGAGGTGATGCTGCCCAGTCTGACCACCTGGCGTCTGTCAGACAGGAAGCTAAGGATCCAGCTGCAGAGGGAGCTGCTCAGTCCTAGATCCTGCAGTTTCCTGTCCAGCTTCGAGGGAACGATGGTATTGAATGCTGAGCTGTAATCTACAAACAGCATCCTCACATACGTGTCTCTCTTCTCCAGGTGTGACAGGGCAGTGTGTAGTGTCAGGGCTATGGCATCATCAGTGGACCTGTTGTGGCGGTATGCAAACTGTAGAGGGTCCAGTGAGTCGGGTAGTGCAGAGCAGATGAAGTCCCTGACCAGCTTCTCGAAGCATTTGCTTACGATGGGGGTCAGGGCTACAGGTCGCCAGTCGTTCAATGAGGAGATGGTGGAGGATTTGGGTACAGGGACGATGGTGGCCATTTTGAAGCAGGCTGGGACTACAGACAGAGAGAGGGAAAGGTTGAAGATGTGCGTGAACACTCCAGCCAGCTGAGCCGCGCATGACCTGAGGACGCGGCCGGGAATCCCGTCCGGACCAGTAGCTTTGCGTGCGTTCACCTTCCTGAAGCACTTCCGCACATCCTCCTCAGACACAGTGTGCGCACTGACGTCATCCGCGGTGCGCACACTGTCCGGTCTCATGGTGTTCGCTGTGTCGAATCTAGCGTAGAATACGTTTAGATCCTCACATAGAGAGGCCGTGGTCTGCGGTGTGCTGGTTTTCCCTCTAAAGTCTGTGATCATGTTTAGTCCCTGCCACATACTCCGAGGGTTGTCAAACTGTTGCTCCACCCTGTCCCTGTACTCACGTTTGGCTGCTTTGATCGTCTTCCGGAGTTGGTAATGTGCGTGTTTGTAGTCCGATGTGTTCGCGGAGGCAAAGGCGGTGTTCCGTGCCGCGCGAACATCTCCGTTAATCCAGGGTTTTTGATTTGGGAAGGATTTGACTGTTCTGGATGGGACGACATCTTCCACGCATTTCCTGATAAATCCACAGACTGAGTCTGTGTATTCATCAATGTCTCTGGCGGCCACGTGAAACATTTCCCAGTCCGCGTGATCAAAACAGTCCCGCAGCGCAGACTCCGATTGGTCCGTCCAACAGTGCACCGCCCTCCGCCCACCGCCCTTATAAATGTAGACCTTAAAATAATCTGCAAAGCTCTCTCAAAGAGATTAGAGAAAATGACCCCCCTCTTAATTCATCCTGACCAAACTGGTTTCATAAAAGGTCGGCACTCATCAACAAACACTCGTAGATTACTTAATTTAATAGACTACTCATACAATAAAAACATCGAAACCATAATATTATCTCTAGATGCAGAAAAAGCATTTGACAGAGTTAACTGGAAATTTTTAGTCACAACTTTACACAAATTTGGTTTTGGAAACTCTTTCATAAACTGGCTAAGAATATTATACAATTCCCCAACAGCTCGTATCAGAACAAATGACCAGATATCCTCCAGCTTCTGTCTCCTGAGGGGCACCAGACAGGGATGCCCACTCTCCCCTTCACTTTTTGCAATTTTTATCGAACCTCTAGCAGCAGCATTTAGACAGGCTACAACAATTAAGGGCATAAAATGTAAGAACATAGAACGTAAAATCAGTCTCTATGCGGATGATGTGTTGCTTTTTCTGCAAAACACACAAACCAACCTCTCTGAGGTAATTACTCTAATAAACTGGTTTTCAAGAGTTTCAGATTATTCAATTAACTGGCCAAAATCTACAGTTCTTCCCATTAACTGCTCCTTCCATAATTCTTCCTCTGCCCCACTACAATCTGGAAATGTTAAATATTTAATGGATTGGATTTATATAGCGCTTTTCTAGGCACCCAAAGCGCTTTACAATACCACTATTCATTCACTCTCACATTCACACACTGGTGGAGGCAGCTACAGTTGTAGCCACAGCTGCCCTGGGGCAGACTGACAGAAGCGAGGCTGCCATATCGCACCATCGGCCCCTCTGGCCAACACCAGTAGGCATATTTAAGTATTAATGTCTCTCCTAAGCTTTCAGACTTAACAAATTAAACCACATCCCACTTCTAAAGAAAGTAGAAGGCGATTTGACTAGATGGAAATCTTTACCCATATCACTCATGGGAAGGGTCGCCACTATAAAAATGATGATCTTGCCAAAAATAAATTACTTATTTTTGATGATCCCTAACAAACCATCACAAGATTGGTTCAGATCTCTGGATTCATATATTTCCAAATTCCTTTGGAAAGATAAACCCCCGCGTATCAGCTTAAAAACGCTACAAAGAACCAAGGATAGAGGACGATTAGATCTGCCTAATTTTCACCAATACTTCTTAGCCAACAGGCTTCACTTCATCTCAGAATGGTTAAAACATACCTTCTTAGATGAGCCCTGGCTAGATGTTGAACAGGCACTATGCAAGGATCTAGAGATTTCAGACCTACCATTTATCAGCTCAAACATCAAAAGAAATGAATGCTTTAAAAGTATCAACATCAGCTCTTCTCTGACAGCATGGTGGGAGTTTCTAAAAATAACAGAGTCTTCATTAATCCCATGCAAACGTACACCTATCTGGAATAACCCTGACATATTACAAAACAATAATATGATTAATTTCCCAGAATGGAGTTGTAAAGGAATTAAATACTTAGAACATATATTAGAGGGAACAGAATTTATTCCATTTGACAGACTAGTTGCACAATATGGGATCAACAAGAAAAGATTTTTAGAATATCAACAAATTAAATCCATAGTAAAAAAGAAATTTAACCTCAGTCAAGTTGAATTACAGACACCACCAAGTGCGGCACATTTTCTTACTCTTAAATCCCCTAAATTATTATCTAAAATATACAGAACACTTTCTAAATTAGATGAATCAATATCCCTTCCTATTGCAAAGTGGGAAGCAGATTTATCAGTCAGCTTAGACCAAAACTTCTGGTCTCAGGTTTGTTTAAAAACCTTTAAATTGATTAAAAATCACAGTCTGCAATTAATACAATACAAAATACTACATAGAGTGCACTATACAGGTCATCGGATGTTCAAGATGGGCTTTACATCTACCAACAACTGCTCACACTGTCAAGGCAATACACCAGACAATTACATTCACGCTCTTTGGTTCTGTCCACCAGTGCAAAAGTTTTGGCGCGAGATATGTGAAGACTTATCAAAGTGTCTGAAATGTAAAATTCCAACTTCCCCTTTAGTATGCTTGTTGGGAAAATTGGATGATGTCACTACAGAAACTAATACAGTCCACATGGTTTTCACTGCCCTATGCATCGCCAAGAAAACGGTCCTCATGAACTGGAAAAATAAAATTAATCTTAATTCTAGCCAATATAGAAACCATCTAATAGATCACATTATTCTCGAGACAGCCTCTGCCACCACATTAGATCAATCCCTCTGGGCTCCTTTGATCGGCTCCATCACCTAGCGGGGGTAGGGGGTCGTAGTTTGGTCCAGCCTTAGCTACTGTGGTTGATATGGAGTTGGGATGGGCTTAGGGCGCCTGGAGGACCCCTAGAAACGTTATCCCTGGAGGGCTTAACCCGGGGGTTGTGTTCATAACCTGGTTAGTGGCTCTGGTTGCTCTTAGAGGTTGTCCTCCTCGTGGCTGCGTGCAGCGGGGCTGGAGGATGGTCTGTACTGGTGGACGTAGGTTACTGGCCTGGTGGCCTGGCTGGCCCTGAGTGGATCCGGGGCAGGCGTGGGGGTTTGGGGTTCGGGGGTGCTTCGCCTCTGTGCTGGGGCTCTGGCTGGGCCTTGGGGGCTTCGGTCCTCGTCAGTGTGTCACCGAGGTTGTGGGCGGGTGGGTGCACGGGGGCTCAGCCCTGGCGCAGGGGGCCTCTTGTGTATTGGCCTAACTGGGGGGCTCTTCAACTGGCGGGGAGGTTGTTCCATCCTTGCAGGAGTCCACTCTGCAGGTGGGGGAGAGACATAGGAGAGGTGGAGAATAAACTTAACCTGGGTGTCTGTTGTCTTGTGTAGTCTGGGAGACAATTGAATGTTGGGGTGGGTACAGTTTCCTCTGCGGTGGGGTAGGGTGGGCTGCCCCGGGTCCTGTGGTGCTTGGCAGTGCTACCGTAGGCCCCGGTCTGGATGGACCTGGGCTCCCTTGCCTTGGTGGGTACCAGAGGACGGGGGTGCCTACTTGGGTCAGCGGGGGAGCTGGCCCTAGGGAGGGGCATCCTCCCCTCCCCCCTTTTACTCCCCATCCCCGGCTACCTCCCTCTTCCCGCTCCACCACACTCACTCACACAGGTAGGGCCTTGGGGTGCGGGTGTGTCACCAGGGTGCAGGGGAGACATTCCCCCCCGTCCCCTTCTGGCCACCTGTGCCTCAATTTTATCTCACAACTTAGACATCCACATTACTTACACTCTCATAACACTCACATATATATATATATACATACATATATATATATATACATACATATATATATATATACACATATATATATATATATATATATACATATATATATATATATGTATATATATATATATATATATACATATATACATATATATATATATATATATATATATATATATATATATATATATATATATATATATATATATTATTGGGCCTTGAGGGTGGGCACGTTAACGGCGTCCAGTGGACGGTCTGTGTACTCAAACCTACCTCTGGTGCCCACCTCCCAATTTTAAATCCATGTAGACATTGAGGGTTCTCGGGACGGGCCGTGCTAACACCTGCTGCTCTCTGGCAGCAGCACCATGCTCTCCCTTGTTTTAAATGCACTTTAGAACAACATGCAGCAACACTACACATGAGCGGGAGAAGGGAGGTATGGGGTCTTCATACACCCCCGTTCTCTACTAGCCATCGGGGCGGGGGGGATGATAAAATCCAATCCAAGATGATAAAATCCAATTTTGGTTACATGTTTAATATGTGGGATAAAACCAAGCTGTCCGATTGGCCTCCCTGCTGCTGCGGAGCCTGGGACGGTCTGCTTGCCTCCACCCCGGGGGGGAAGGGTAACATCTCTTGGGTCTGGGTTCTGTTTCCCCCTCTGGGGGCGAGGGTACCTGGACCCGGGGTGTAGAGTATGTTTGGGGAGTGTGATTGTGTGTACATGTCCATTTATGTCAATCCTTACGTTGGGTGAGTGCTGAGTGTTTGTATATGTGTGCATGAGGGTGGGAACGCATGTTTGTGTCTGTGTCTATATGTCAGGTCGGTCCTGCCCCATCCCCCAGGGCTTCATGCCCCATCCCCCAGGGCTTCATTTGTATTCAAATGGTTTCCACCATTACATGTGGAAACCATTTGAATACAAGCGCGCTGATCCACACAGGTATGCACACGGGTGTTCACTGTTCGTAGAGTTAAATTACACCTTTCTTGGCTGCTACTTCAAAGCACATTGTGCGCTGTCTGTCCTGCGTGCTGCACAACAACATTGAATATTTAGTATTTACTGCTGTTTACACTTAGCTAGATTAATGCGATGGTGTTGTGTTTAGTATGTTGCTTTGGGTTTTTTTTGCTTGTTTTCTATTCTTTCTCTCTTAACAGGTGATCCAGGAGATTTTTTTTCCCCCTTTCTCACTGTCCCTCTCCCCTTCTGTTTTTCTTTTCCTTCCTCTTTCTCTCTCCTTTTCCTATCCCTCACTCATGTCTGTCCCGTCTGTAACAACTGAAAATAAAATAAAATAAATAATAAAAACAAAGGTCGATCAAATGGACCAATACAGCAATGCCACGATGATCCATTTGGCAAAATAAATCCATTGGGTATCCTTGTTGGTCTTCAGACAACAATTCTGACGGCTAAAGAACCAAATGGGACAGGCGAAGAAAAAAAAAAAGATGATAAAATCCAGTTTTGGTTACATGTTTAATATGTGGGATAAAACCAAGCTCAGAGTCAAAAATAACACCCAGGTTTTTCACTTGTAGCGAAGGACATAGTGAAAATGTCTGTAATTTAGACAGGAGTTTCTCTCTATGAGCCTCAGGACGACGATTAAAACTTCAGTTTTGTCCTGGTTAAGCTGTAAAAAGTTTTCTGCCATCCAAGATCTTATATCTAAAATACAGTTAAAAAGGGCATCCATTGGTCTGGTGTCATCAGGAGACACGGAGATGTACAGCTGCGTTTCATCAGCGTAACTGTGGAAGTTCACTCCATGCCTCCTGATGACACCGCCGAGAGGGAGCATATACAAATTAAAAAGTACAGGGCCTAGAACCGACCCTTGAGGCACACCTCATGTCATTCTATGGGTCTTAGAGGAGCATGTATCCATACTCACCATAAAAGTTCTGTCTGAGAGAGCTGTGGTTCACCCTAAATCCAGACTGGAATATCTCCAGGATCTGTTTATCATTCAAAAAGTCATTAATCTGATTAAAAACAAGTTTTTCTAAGATTTTACTTAAAAATGGTGAGTTGGATGCAGGTCTGTAGTTATTAAAATCATTACAATCCAAACTGCTCTTCTTCAGAAGGGGCCTCACCACCGCCGTTTTAAAGGCAGCAGGGAAGACACCCAACTGAAGAGAGCAATTCATCATGTATAAAAGCTCAGCCTCAAAAAATCCATAAAGTGTTTTAAAAAGTGAAGAAGGGATTGGATCTAAAAGACATGTGGTGGGTCTCACTGTGGAGAAAACTTTCTGAAGGTTCTCAGCATTAACCAGGACAAAGCTGTCCAGTGTCTCCTCAGGTACAATCGAGCCCTCAGATGTGTTTACAAACATATCGCGATTAGATAAAATATCAGATCTGATGGCGCTGATTTTTCCCCTGAAGTGGTCTGCAAACTGCTCACAGAGCGAGTCTGTGGGCTTCTTTGGGAGCTGTTAAAATCAGGGTTAAATAAATGATCTATGGTGGAAAAGAGGGCCTTGGGATTATTTTTGTTATTACTGATTATTTTGGCAAAGTATGAATTTCTTGAATTCCTTAATGTATTATTGTACATTTTAAATTGCTTGCAAAGTATTTGATGGTTGATAGTATTTTTATTTTTCCTCCATCTCCTTTCTGCTGCCCTGAAATTTCTTTTGAGTGTTTTGACTTCTTCGTTTCTCCAGGGTGATGCATGTTTTACGTTAATCTTTTTGGTGGTGAGTGGAGCAACGGAGTCAAGGCTTTTCTTCAGTTTGCTGTTAAAATAACTAAAAATCAAATCGCAGGGTGCAGGTAAAATCACAGGGGGGCATTCGTCTAAAACCCTGGTATAATTTGCAGCCACTTCAGAGGTTAGATAGCGCCGCCTCACAGTTCGCACCGAGGTCTCCCGCTGAATAAAACCGGTGATGTTAAAAAACACACAGTAGTGGTCAGAGACAGCCAAGTCAACAACAGAGGACACGCTGGTGGACAGCCCATGGGTGATGACCAGGTCCAGAGTGTGTCCTCTGTTGTGAGTCGGCTGCGTGACGTGCAGGTAAAATCCAAACAGTGAAGAATGTTTAAGAATTCTTTTGCTGCAGGGTCAGAAGGATTATCTATGTGCAGGTTAAAATCACCGGTTAAAATTATCATATTATATTTTGAATGTATGTTTGTTAAAAATTCTGAGAATTCCTTGATGAAAGCAGCGCTGTCTTTAGGTGGTCTATAAACTGTGACAGATAAAACTGGAGGGCTGCTAAAAACAATAGCATGGAATTCAAAAGTGGTAAAATGATCAAATAAAATTTGTTTTGTGGTGAGTGTGTTGTTGGCTAAAGATGCAGTCCCACCACCTCTCGTACCACTTCTAATAGAAAAAGAGAGGACGCTGAAGATATCTACCTATTCGGAACCATGATAACAGGATTCTTGCTGATTGGAGCTGGCTTGGCCCTGGCTTATCGGAGAATTAAGAAAGCGGAACCAGCTGTTCAAACCCCCCCCAAGGCTGCCCGCTGGGATTGAAATGATGGGACAAGGCACGACCTCTCACAACGAACGCAGCATGGTTAACACCTTGGAGACGCTTACAGCTGCCGTGAAGACTCAAAATAACACCATTGAGCGTATGATGGGATACATCAGAGAGAGGCCTGCTCAAAATGAGACCCTTGAGCGAAGGTTGGATCACATCGCAGAACGGCTCACTGCAGTTGTGGGGTCTCAGAATCACAAGAATGACAACACCACGGACCAGAAGTTTGATACCATCATGAGGAGGCTCGCGGCTCTCCAACGGGAGATTGAGAGACCAGTGTCGGAGTGTTAAAGATCAGCTTTGAAATTCTCCTGAGCTGCTCGCATAAAAGAAAAATCAACGACATCAACATGCGGACACCACGGCGCTGCTCAGGCCCAAGGCTGGAGCCGAACAAAAACTCCCTGATAACGACTGTGTGATGACTCTTCTTCCCATTCCATGCAACGCCACCTGGGTTGGCTAGCATTAGCCTGATAGGGTGAAGGACACTTTCTCAGCTGAACTAAGGACACGCACACACATACACTTACACTGATAAGCACTCACACATCCCCCTCCCCTTCCAACGCCTTCGATGCTTGTTGCCTCCTGGGAACACGAGGCGGGTCTGAGCCCGCGCTGGAGAGTCGGCGCAGTGGCAGGATGGCTGCTGTGTTGCCTGGGATTACTCCTCACCCCCTACCCAACCCTGTTGCTGGTCACGTGCTCTATAATGTTGTACTGTGGACGTTTATGTGCTGTTCTGTGCAGAGGAGTTTTTTGTTTCCTCTTCTCATGCTGTCCTCCTGTAGCCCAGCATGAGAAGAGGTCTCTTTTTTTCCTCTTGTACTTTCCCATTGTAGTGTACATTTCAGTGTTTTTCTGTAATGCAACCGTTCTCTGACTTGTATCCCTATGTGATGTCTGTGTTGTGTGTGTAAGGTCGGGGGGCAGGTTCATTCCACTGCAGGGCAACCTGCTTGTGGCGAATAAACTTTGAACTTGAACTTGAACCCTGGGAGACACAGGCGGCTGAGCAGCCGGCTGAAACGGCCTATCCCTCTGCCACAGGTGGGGGTGGGCCCGGAGATAAAAGCACTCACCTGCAACTGACCAAGGAGGCTGAAGAGTTGGAGGAAGTCCAGCTTCAGCAGCTCAGTTTGCTGTTTGGGGATGTCATTGGTGCCGATGTAGATGATGAGCCGGTTGGCCTGTGGGTGGGATGCAAGGATGTTGGGAATTCTGTCCACTATGTCAACAACGGTGGCTCCCGGGAACGACAGCGTGAGCGCCCCCCTCATCTGCACATTCCTGACGATGGAATCCCCGAGGACCAACGTGGAGAGAGGAGGTGCTACTGGGGGCTGCTGGCCATCTGCGACGCCCGTGCCGCGGCACCAGGGATGTTCAAATTGAGATGCACCAGCCAGACCACGTGAGTGACAGGATCCAGGACATTGAATTTATTCTCCAGTACTACCGCACCGGAGGGGTGAGGGTGCGAGAGACGAATCCTCCTGGCCCCTCTGCAGCCACCGCGCGTCTCAACCACGGTCCATGGCGCTGTTTGGAGTGGAGTGGAGCTGACCAGAGCCTTGGGTCTGGCCCCTAGTTGAAACCAGCAGTTCTCGACCATGACAGAAACACCAGCGACGCAAGTTGAGAGCCTGGGTTGACTGTTGGCGGGATCTTGGGACACAACAGCTGGGTGGTGCACTGTGTCGGCTAGCTCAGCGCTAGTAGCGGTGGTTTGAGCTTTGCCAAGGAGGATCGTGTCAAGTTCGTGTTCAGCCCCCTGGATTTGGTATAGCATGGATATCCTTTGTTTCAGCTCAATCACTTTTTGGCTCAGGTTGATGCAGCTTTCACAACTGGATGTTGAGGTAAGTGGTACCATTCCGAAATCTTGTACCGGTGACAAGATCTTGTTTTGGCTTCCCTTCATTGGCTTCCTGTTAAATCCAGAATTCAAAATCCTGCTCCTCACATACAAGGTCTTAAATAATCAGGCCCCATCTTATCTTAATGACCTTGTAGTACCATATCACCCTATTAGAGCACTTCGCTCTCACACTGCAGGCCTACTTGTTGTTCCTAGAGTATTTAAAAGTAGAATGGGAGGCAGAGCCTTCAGTTTTCAGGCCCCTCTTCTGTGGAACCTCTTTTAAGATTAGGCTTCAAACTTTCCTTTTTGCTAAAGCATATAGTTAGGGCTGGATCAGGTGACCCTGAATCCTCCCTTAGTTATGCTGTGATAGGCGTAAGGTGTTGGGGGATCCCTTTGATGCATTGAGTGTCTTCTTCAGTCACCTTTTTAACTTACTATGTTTATACACCTCTCAGCATTTAATCATCAGCTATCGTTAATATCTGGCTGGTTAATATCTGGCTGGTTAATATCCAGTGATGGGAATAACGGTGTTACTTTTTTCAGTAACGAGTAATCTAACTAATTACTATTCCTATCGTTGCAACACCGTTACCGTTACTAACAAGAAAATGCGGTGCGGTCGCGTTACTATTTTTCAACAAACAGACGGTTGAAGCTGTCTTTAGCTTACTGCACCTTATTTCAGTTGCATGGAAGGAGCTGTAAGTAATCGACCAATCAAAAAATGATATGGCAACATGACATTTGGTTGTTTAGGAAGAGGGGGAAGTTTTAGGAGTGACGGCGAGAGAGAGAGATAGAGAGAGAGAGTGCAGAAAAAGAGAGAGAGAGCGAGTTTTGAGATATGAGACATTTGTGATGTTTAGCGTGTTTAGAGTGTGTAGTTAATGTGTAGTGTTGTGGATAGTTTTGTGTTGTCTGTCAGAACAATGCTGTCTCCAGCAGTCAACTCATTTTTTTTCGAGTGGCACAAATAATTTGTGCGGCATCTGCTTGAATGCAGAACAGAATATTTGTTCTGTAAATAGTTTGAAATGGTTATTAAAAAAAAAGGTAAAACTTGTGCATATGATTTTAAAATTGACAATTTATATTTGCATTTAACATTATGAAATATGATTCATTAAACATGTTTGTGGTTGTTACAGTAAAAAATATAACTTTTTCTACTCGGATTTTATGTTTTTTGTCTGATTTTAGATCAATTGTGTCAATACAGTTTGTCAAAATGAAAACATAACTGTAAATTCAGACACGTGAGGTTGTGCTGAAAAGAATGACACCAAACAAGGCAAAGTAAAGAGTTTTTAAAGGTGAAATGTAGAGAAAACATCAAAAGTAGTTAAAAATGGCCAATTATACCCTGGACCCCTGAGGGTTCAACATTTTTTTTAAAGTAACGCAGTAGTAATTAATTACTTTTAGAATCTTGTAACTCAGTTACTAACTACTTTTTTGAAGAAGTAACTACTAACTATAATTAATTAGTTTTTCAAAGTAACTTGCCGAACACTGTTAATATCCACTGCATGTCTGCCCCTCCCTGAGCCTGGTTCTGCTGGAGGTTTCTTCCTGTTAAAAGGGAGTTTTTCCTTCCCACTGTCGCCGAAGTGCTGCTCATAGGGGGTCATATGATCATATGATTGTTGGGATTTTCTTTCTTTCTCTGTATTATTGTTGGAGTTTCTGACAGAGCAGTAAAACATGGCATTAGGTGACTTCTGGAATTGTCTTTTTTTCTCCAGAATAATTTTCTCTTTCTTCAATTCAATTCAATTCAATTCAATTTTATTTATATAGCGCCAAATCACAACATAAGTCGCCTCAAGGTGCTTCATAGATACAGAGAAAAACCCAACAATCATATGACCCCCTATGAGCAAGCACTTTGGCAACAGTGGGAAGGAAAAACTCCCTTTTAACAGGAAGAAACCTCCGGCAGAACCAGGCTCAGAGAGGGGCGGGGCCATCTGCTGTGATTGGTTGGGGTTCAAAGTGTATTTTCAGTACAGTGCACCCTCCAAAGAAAATTAAAAAAATAAAATAAGCTAATCACCGAGTTACTAATGAGCTTATCCAGAGAATATTATATCTTTGTGATTAGTTTGACTAGAAGCCTTTCATACTGCATGCTGCTGAAGCCAATCTCAATCCAATTATTTCTGTTAAGACTGATGCATTCAAGTCAGCACAATTAATCACTGATGCAGGGAACATGTTTTCACAGCTCTATACAGCAGTTTTGTGCACGTGAACCTGTGATAGAACAAAAAATATATGTTTGATTTAAATAACCAGTTTAGTCCACGAGGTCAAAGGTGAGTGCAATGGTTTTTGTGACCTCGGGTAAGGACAGAGATGTCTATACTTGCATGTACTTCTTTGTGAGTGATTTAGACTGGATGTTTTTTTTTTCAGACTGTCTAATGGTGTGTGCTCTGGCTGTGTGCTCACTGTTGCAGTCAGTTCAACACTTTGCAGTCAAATCTTTCTGCTGATATGCTTTGTAAAAGTCATTACAAGAGAGCATTTCTGTAAAGTGTGTGACAAATAAAATTTGAATTTGAATTTGAATTTGAAAGTGAGGATGAAACGAAGTGGAGAGAAGCAAGTAGGAAGATTCAACAAACTGCTTCAGTCTTTATCACCTCATCCACTGTTTATGCGCATAAATACAGAAGCTAACAGTCAGGGCATTTTACATAAATCTTTATTTTTAACTGTGTCACAGCATTTGTGGATGTACTCAGTTGTCACGAAGCAGCTTCAGCTGACACCTGGAATGTGGAACATAACATGATGTTGGTCGTCAGGTTGGATCAGATTACTTCAAGTACAAATGACAAACGCTAAAAGATGTTTCAACACATGAAATAAAACAACTGAATGTGTAACTTAATGTGGCTTCTAGTGAATGCACTTTATACTGTAAGTATCAATCCGTTTGGTACAGGCCAAGCTGGCTTTTCATACAGGAGGATTAAATTAACTGAGGCAACACCACCAAACAACACCAGCTGCCTGGGAATACCAAAATAAAACCACTAAAGCAGTTAAAGGTCATATTTGACACCCAGACTGCACTGCATGGACTCGAAAACACGTCTGTTTGCTGATGAATGCAGGGTTTATAAAGGTAAGGTACATACATAGAAGGAAGATTTGAATTAAAGCTGGAAGTCTGCATATGCACTGAACAAACAAATTCATTTTAAACAGAGTTCAAAAGTTCACTGAAAGACACGATGGGCACAAGAGCAACTATCTTTTTGTAATGTAGTAACTAATAGCTGACAAATAATGTCAAATTTACAAGTAGAAAAAATAACTGTTTTAAGATTTTTTTTTCTTCTTCAAATAAATTAGGGAAGTCTGTGTATGTGGTTAATGTTTAGAATAATGCATCTTTCAACAATGTATGCAGTGCATGAGCTGATTCTCTGTTTCTGACAGTACTTAGATCTGTAACCTGCCCCATCTTCCAGCTGAGGAAAGAGCAGTAGTTAGAGTAGATCAACAACGGCTCCAAAAACCTTCCTGAGGACATAATCCCAGGACGTCCTACTGGAATGAGACATGGGTCCATCATGCCCATTTCATGCTTTCTCTCTCCACGCGTCAGAAGTTGCAGCACGGAGAGATGACATATTTAAAGCCAAGAAGTCACTAGTGAGCAAGGAAGGCATGAAGTACATTCTAGCGTCCTTCTATAGCAGAAATGATGAAGTAACGTCTTTAAACAGTGACGTCTGTTTAAATACTTTCCCGTGATTATTTCCATGGTACCTTAAATAAAATTTCTCCCTTTGCTGGTAGTGCAGCTTACTGCAACTTGTGCATCCTTTTCATGATTTGCTTCTCCAAAGCGTTAAATTGACACAGTGGACCAGCATGCCTATTAAATATTTCACCGAGATACTGGGTGGGACCCAGAATCTGAATCTTCAGTCTTCTAGTTCCGAATCCAAATCCTGGAAACTTGATCAAAAAGAATGGATGAAGGATCTTTGATATGTGATATTATGACTCTGGAAATGTGTCCATCAACAAATTATACTTTTTGAAAAACTGATGATACTGGGGAAAGTACAGATTTAATGTTTAAAGCAAAGTAACTCAAAATGGTCTGTACAGAGAGAACATCAGTGATCTAAGAAATATCTCACGTCTCCCCCCTTCAGAATCAAATTTTCCAGTGATTTCTGCAGAATCTCTTCCCTCTCATGCCTCACGACTGTGCTGTGTAAAACAATCTCACTCTCAGAGGACTGTCATTTTCTTTCCACATGTAAATGTCAGTCTCTTTTGACAGCCTCCCCACAGTTTTGGAAACTATTAAAACCGTACCTGAAACTCTGATCGTCAGTGATGAGCCTGGGATAAAGCAGAAGCTGATGTTTGATCTGTGATGGCAGCACATGTGGTCACAGTGGGATTTCCACTCTGAAAACATACTGTACATGTGTGAATGTGCACGAGAATATGAAGACTCTAAACAGGAGATTTCTTTTTTCTTTTTTGTCTGTTCTCACATCATAGATGCCGCTGGCAAAGTTATACAGGACACTGTCCAGTTCCAGAGTCAGGGAAGTATGTTGGCTTGCTTAGTATTTCGAATACAGTCACTGAACAGCTATAGACATACACAACACATTGTGCTGGACTTGTGTATATGCTTTTGTCTAAGCGGTTTCACTAAAAGCTGTGAGGCAGTCAGTCCTTGAGTGTGTAGTTTAGCAATCTGACCACAGACATATGTCTACGTGCTCTGTAGCATTTACATAAACCCAGACAGGTCTGTTGGCATCAGTGAACCTGTTTATTACAGTATGAAGCAGAGCACAAACACCCTCTCAGTGATAAACACATGCTCATTCATATACAGTCGACCCTATACTCACAGACCATCTGTTGCAGCTCACGAGAAAAATCTGAAGTTTTTATGGTGTGCAGATAAAGAAATTCTTGTTTTTCCTCCAAGCACAGCTTTCAAAGTAATGATTTCTGTCAAAAGTATTTCGTAAACAGACTGTCCTCACACAGGAGGTCTCAGGTTTCTAACCTGTGATTATACTTATAAGAGAATCTGACCCACACCATCATCTTTTCCTAAACATAAGAGAACAGTGAACAACAACAAAGGTTAGTGACTCCTATGTGTGAGTCAAACCCCAATATCGTGTCTGAAAATCCTTTTTTTGTCAAAATCACGCAGAGCGGAGTTTGTTCTTTTAAACTGCACTACACTTATGCCTGGTTGCAATTTATGTCTATGTAATGAAACCTGTGGATTCAAATTTCAGAAGGTTATTGTTAATCAACTTTTGATTTGATTTTTATTGATTAGCATTCAAATATCTCAGTGAAGACAGAATAAAGATTCCCACAAAGCAAGAAAGCATGAGACAAGGCTAATCAAAAGGTATTGGCTGAAGCATTTGCTTATTACGCCAACCTTTTTAACAAAAGATCTTTTTGCATGCAGCTCCTGTACACAGGGCTCGAAGCAAAGAATAAAACAAAGCAAAAACAAAACAAACAAACAAACAAACAAACAAAACTATCCACCTTAGATAAGTAACTACATCAAAGCAAAAGAATCAACTTGCCTGATTCCACTCAAGAACAGTCACGTGGTGAACTTTAATCACTGCCACTGGACAGTCAAGCTTGAGCTCTAAGTGTATGTCCTTTCCTCTTCTTTCTTTGTGTTGGACACATGAACACAACAATGCACGCACATTGGATTTCTTTACTTAGTGATTTCATGAACATTATGCACTTCTTGCTCATTCCTGTGTCCAAAATACCACACATGGACTTAAATACCCCTTGACTACTGAATATGGCCCCATCTCTACACTTCTGAATCCCCACCTTGACATGTCGATTGCATTTGTGTGCCTTTATGACCCCAGGGACTCTTTTGCAAGGAGAAATTGCTTCTGTTACAGCAAGTCAAGATTAATCAGTCCTGAGCAGAAACCGCCAAAGAGCAGGAGCTTCAAAAGTGAGCTATCTGACATTTATAAGAGACATTTCTGCCGAGGTGGACAACCGACACAGAGCAGCCACCTCATGGACCAGCCATGTGCAAAGAGGTGGGATCTTTCGAACAGTGATACCAAAGGAACTGAAAATATCCACCTGTGAGGAAATTAAGCAGCATGTATAGTCTGGACACGAACCATCAAGAAGATGTTTTATTATTTTCCTCTCTTCAAGTGTTTTTTTTTTTCTTCTATTTTATGTGTTGCGATCTTAGTGCAGTCTAAATGTGAATAGGTTTAGGAATCAACATAGATTGGACAGGAAAGTCATGGATTGTGTAAAATTTAAAGATTACGGGTTTTACATGTCATATCACAGTAACCTGTGATGTATTTGTGATGTATTAGCAGAGGAGCTATGAAGATAAATTTGCTGATAGGTATAGAGCTTTGGAACTGCAATGCATTCTGGGTAGCCACCACCATGTCAGAAACCAATAAGTAATAAAGAGAAGAACCCACTAGGAAAAGCTGGGAAAAAAACCCAAACAGAGAAGATCAGATGCATGATACGATACAGAGAGAAACAATGAGGCATAGCAGTGGGGGAGGGGCTTGTTACATGTTCTCGAAATCTATTTGCGACGAGCAACAAGACATTAAACAACGTCTTGATGCATTCTCAATCATCCAGGAAAGTAAATCTCCAAAGGTTGATTCTGTTCATCTGGACGTAGCGTTTTGTGGGAGAAACGTTTCGTCATCATTCAAGCGACTTCTTCAGTCTCAGCTGACTGCAGGTTTCAATCTTATAAACAGTGCATTTGCATAATGACTGAAACCAGCCCACTGAAGGAACAATGGGCTGGGAGGTCAGTTCCTTAATCTTAATTATGCAAATTCTCATGACCACTGATCAACAACCATTGATCAATAACCATGAGTCCCATTCACAGAGAGTTGGGAATGGCTGCAATCACAGCATTGCAAGATGGCGAAAGAGATGAGAGTCATGAGAATTTGTTCACCTCAATGCACCGCTTGGCCTCTGGAACCGGCCACCTGGAGAGGGGTTGGACTGTGTTCTAGTCTGGAGTTGACCTTGGCAGCAGGCAGGTATTCATGTATCCCCTCGGTTTGCTGCCTGTATCTTGGATTTATTTGCCAGTGGAAGAGATGATTGTTTCCATGTAGCTTTGGATCAGAGAATGGATCCTGACTGCAACAGTTCAGAGTACCCAACCTTCGTGGGATGCTCAGTTGTGATCCAGCTGGCAACTCTGATGTCCTACTGGGAGACTTCAGTGTTCACATGGGCATGGGACACTGTCATTATGGGCAATGGCCATAACGGCAGTGTGACCCTGGGAGGCGTTATCAAAAGGAACCCTGATCTGAATCCTAATGATTTTCCGTTATTGGAATTATGTGCAAATAACAGTTTGTCCGCGACAAACACCATGTGCAAACATAAGTGCACCAGGACATCCTAGGTCACAGGTCAATGACTGATTTTGTAATTGTATCATTGGATCTACGGCTTTAGGTTCTGGTGAAGAGAGAAGCTGAGCAGTCAACTGATCATTACCTGGTGGTGAGTTGCACGAGATGGCATGGGAGGACATTGGACAGACCTGGCACACCTAAACATATTGTGAGGGTGCACCGGAAATGCCTGGAAGACACCCCTGTCTGTGAGACCTTCAACTCCTGTCTCTGGCAGAGTTTCCACAGTATTCTAAGGGTGGCTGTAGCTCCTAAAAGCTCCTCTCAAATATTTGAAACATTTTTTTTAATCTGAAAAAAAATATCAGTCAGTAACATTAAAAAAAGAACTGATCTAAATTAATTTAACTGTCTCTCTTTGTGAGGACAGCGATTCCATTCCCAAGGTTTAACCATCACATCTAGGTGCCAAACATTTACCCTAACTCACATCTAATTATAACCCTAAGATCAGCTCTTCACCCTCAAATAATGGGCCTTTTGAATGGCTAAACCCTTCTAACTTTTACAAAAAAATGTTTTACTCTAATGTACTCAGAGCAGTACATTTATGCACTGCAACTTGTGCACTGCACTCATAATCAAAATGACAAACATATATCTTAGAGGAAAGCTCATTCAAACCAACAAAGTTCTGAGAGTTGGAGAATTAGTCCCAAGTACATTGAAGCTGTGGTCTAATGCTTTATACCATGAACATGAGAAGTATCAGCAGTTTCCCAGTTCCACAGAATTTCTCTGCAGTATATACATGAACACTGTGTATGACTGTCCTCATTGTCAGCAGACTTTTGGGAGACCCAGATCAAACTGCCTCTAGCTCAGATTTTTTTGCTCTGAGATCAGATACAATGTGCAGATACACAAGGTAAAACAAGACACAGGAGAAATAAGCTAGCTAATCACACTCTGACTCATTGTAATACCTACAGCATCCTCTAATCTCTGCAGAGACTGATGAGCTCTGAAATTTTTCAAATAAACTACTCCTCTGTGTGGTGCCGCTGCAGAGGAGGTGGATACACCTGCACGGCAATCACCAATCACCAGCTTAAAGTCTGTGCTCTCTGACTGCTGTGGTAGTTGCTGTCAGAACGGTGAACTGCGACTTGAAAAGCTGCAGCCGGTGTGTACATTGCAACAGCTGTGAATAAAGATGCTGAAAAGCATACAAACGTGGACGGGTCTGCTGTGGTTCTGTTACACTCTGCAGATCATCAGTTAGCTGTTTTACAGCTACTCTTTCAAGAACATTTAATAGAATAGAATAGAATAGAATTCAACTTTATTGTCATTGCACATGCACAGGTACAGGGCAACGAAATGCATTTGAGATAAAAGGAAGGTTGGAGATGAGCTTTTAATGAGCTAAGACAGCAGGTCACCTAGTAATTAGAAGGTTGGATCCCTGGCTGAGCAATAAGCTACACTCTGAGTTGCTATGTGTTTATCAGAGTGTGAATGTTGCACTTTTAACCAGTCACATGTAGCCCAAGTCTACATTTCAACTCTGTTTTGTTAATTGTAGTAATTAATTGAATTAATTCTTTACTTACTCTCAGACCATTGGGTCTGCAGTTCAAAGAAGAAAAACTAAAACTTTCTTATGCAAATTTTCACATTAATTTAATGGAATAATCGATTACAACCTATCAGATTCTCCCATGCTTTACTAACACTTAGCATTTTCGACAGCTTTCAAATACAGTAAACTATATTAATCTTTAATCTTTTTACACATAACACGACCAAATCACATTTTCTTTCACACTTGACCAAGTGGTGCTACACTTTAAGGGCACCACAAGCGCATGGCACAACATAGAAGAGCCACCTCCACAGGACAAGACTCCGCAGTCCATCTGCATCTTAAGGATAAAGGACACTCTTTCGAGTGAAAATCATTTTTGTTTTTTTTAACATATATTTCTAGTTAAAGGAATTTAAGAGGCTTATCCCTCAAAACTGTAAATACAAAAAAGTTGCATAAAATAGTTTCCCACCACAGGAAATTTATTTTGAGTGTCTTCATAGTTTTATTTTTGAAATACACCAATTTTTATACACTGCAGGAAAAACGAAAATGAATATTATAATGCAAATTTGCAAAAAAACAGCATATGTATCAAAAATAAACTATTTCCAACAGTGCAATTTGAGTCCTAAGCATCCCAGAAAGTATTCAGAAAAGCATAAAGTTAAACATAACTTTTAAAAATACCAGTACAGGCTTATAAGGTAAAAAAAACTACATTTCCGCAAAAATGACGTCACTTCCGGTTTCGGGCAGGTCGTGGCGGACATGCGATAGTTCGCGCTGATGTCTACTCCAACTTAGGAAGTGTTATGAACAGCTGATCGGATCGGCAAAGAGTGGAATATTATGTTTTTGTTGCTGCAAGCGCTTTTTATGCGATTTTTTGGTGTATGTGGAAGGAAACTGTGACCTAGGACAAGCTGATGGTATAAGATGTAAGTACAACTCCTCCGGTTTCATATGCAAAAAGATTATTGCGCTAGCTTATGTGGTTCCGGTTCTACAGGGGTGCAACGATACTCGTATCGATATAGAACCGTTCGATACAGTGCTTTCGGTTCGGTACGCATATGTATGAACAATACAAAATTTGAATTTATTTTATCAACTTTCCTTCTGACGATGCTGTCTGTGTTGAGCGCTCAGTGGATCTGCGCTCGACAGTGCAGCCTAGGCGGAGTAGTCGAACGCAGATTCACTGAGCGCAGGGCAAGCTAGCGAGACAGAAGCTAAGCTCTCCTTGAAACATGGCAAATTGAACCTCCCCCACCCTCATTCAGATCTGGCGTTTGGAACTATTTTGGTTTTCATGTGACGTATGACCCTGAAGGTAAGCGCTCATGGACTAAAGTAAAACAGTATGTTGGATGTGCCATGCAATGCTCAATTACATGGGTGGGAACTAGTGCGTTAGCGCAGTTAGCTCGTTAACGTGTTGGCCGTCCAGCCCCACGCACGGGGCGATCCGCGGTAGCTCGTTAACGGAGATTTGCCGTGTTGTGGCGTTAAGGTCATTTCAACGAGATTAACCTGAAAGCACTAGTGGGAACACAACGAATATGACTGCACATTTACGCCGACATCATCCTAGTGCAAAGACAAAAACAACAAGCATGCTACTAACTTTAGCCGAGTCATTTAGACAGCTGTTAGCACATGATTCTCCTCATGCTGCTGAGAATATAGCCCAGAAGAAGCGGATAGTATAGCTTTTATTTTGGAAAGAGACATTTCTCTGTAATAAACTCTCTTTTCCAAAGATGAGTGATTCCTCAATCAGATACAGGGCTCGCAATATCGCTAGCCTGACGTCCCGGGGCTAGTGATTTTTTCAGTCGGGCTACCAAAATCTATCTCTGCCCTGCCCGTCGGGCTATTGTAGGAAAAATATATGTCAATGCTTTTGCATTCTTTCGGAAATGTAGCTGGGTAATTATGTCATTGGCATCGGTGAGCCACTGTCAATATGTGACATATTGAAATCGCGTTTGAATTTGCGCTTGTTTTTTTGCTTTCACTTTGCAATCGCGCGAACTGTGTATAGAGAGCGACAGCACTGATCTGTGAGTGATGATAATTTGTGCACCAATTCCTCTGACATCGTCTTATCAATCGTTAGCTTACTATGCAAACATGACAAGTGAAATCTCCCGCAGCTTAAACATGTGAGAGGTTGATCGCGCAGAGAATCGCTGAGCTTATGTGAGTGCGTGTGTAAAAGCAGCAGGATATATATTTTAGTTCTGCTGAGCCAAATAAGACAGGTCAGGGTGAAGAAGTGACAGCCAAAGAAAAGCTTACCACAAAACGGAAAAGTTATGACAAATCAGACTATAAGGCAAAAAGAAAGTGCAGCTTTATGGTTTCATGGACAAAATATTTTCTGTGGCTGCGATATGATGAGCTATATAACCAGGGCTGCACATAAGTGGTGCGCAGGTGCACATTCGCTGTCAAAATAAAAAACACGCACAAGATAAGAAGTTGCAACGCGTGTTTGCGTACATAAGATTTTCTGGAGGAGGACATATTTGTTTAGAACTCTTAAAGATGTCGAAGAAGCTCCTTTAAGCAATTACTGTGATGTTCCTCCACCTCCAAACAAATGTCAGAAGGAGTCCGAACCACAAAAGAAGCAGGTATTCTCGGAAAAGTGGTTGCAGGAGGTGAGCTGGCTTCAAACAAATGATGAACGCACAGAGATGTGGTGCAGAATGTGCCGTGAAAATTTAATAAATGACAAATTAAAAAGGCATGAACATTTTTTTTGTATCGAAAAAATATCGAACCATGACACCAAAGTATCGAACCGAACCGTGAATTTTGTGTATCGTTGCACCCCTAATAAACACACTAAAGCTTGATACAAGGATACAGGAGGAGCTCAAGGAGAGGACAATCATCAGCTTCTAATTCTGAATCGGTATTTCGTTTGAATGACCAGAAGCATACCAGGAAGTAGGTGTACTGAATTTTTCCCTTTAAATAATTTTATAGCCATTATTACACCTTTTAATTTTTCACATACGACGGCTCCAAACAAACCAAATCTGTCAAGGTTGTACGATGAAAAATCTTGTAAAAAATCCAGATCAAATATGCGGCTCCTCTGCTGTCCATTAGTCTGAGACCTTCTAGGAAGCTCACTGCGCCTTGTTTTTGTCATTGTGTAACTATTTCTGAATTTCTGCTGTGCCGAAGTTCAAAATTCCAACTGGAACTAAAATGACTTATTTTCTTCCTTATCTATTTTTGTAGCTTGTAAACATCTTTCTCACAGGTTAAAGACAAACAGATGGTTGGTGTTGCAAGTATTTTTCAGTGCAGTATTAATTAAAGCTTATAGCAGCTGATGCAACAGATTCACACTGACCTGCAATTAAGGAGAACACTTGAGAGTTTGGAGAGCTGGGGATATAGCAGCCTAACAAAGTGCTGCCAACTGCCATTAGAAATCCATCCCTCTCACTGGGATTTGTACTCATTAAAAGTTGCTTTGTGACATTTTGATTTAGATGGTTTTTTTCGCTCTTGTCTGTGTGCTTGTGTTTTTCTGGTGCTTGTGAAGTTCTCCTAAATGTGACGTTGGAGTAAGTCGACGAGCAAAATGTAAACACGAGAGGCTGGGTTTACCAGGTTATATACGGCCACGGTCTTTATGAACATAATGGCATGTTAAGTTAATAATAATCCGTCCTCTTTTTCGCTTGTCCAGAAGTGTGCAACAACTAACACGGGAAAAAGTACAGGTCAGTAGTCCATCACCAGGCAAATGCAGACAAACAACCACAAATCACAATGTCAAATTCAAAGAAGGGACAGAAGACATACAGTTTCCAACCAGGAGACCCACATCTACAACCTGGAGCTTTGAGGTGACAGGGAAGGAAGCTCACACGGGGAAGGAAGAAGAAAAGAAAAATCCATACAGCACCTGCAACGCAGAAATATAAAAAAATGTACAGATACGTGAGAGTCTGTGTATGTGTCTTTGTCATGAAATCTTCTTGAAAATGAGGGTGTGAAGCTTCAATATCGCCCCCTGGAGCTACAGGCAGACAGAGCTATATCCAGGAGTTCCCTAAAGAGTACCAAAGACATAAGGCAGGGGTGTCGAACTCCAGGCCTCGAGGGCCGTGTCCTGCAGGTTTTAGATCTCACCCTGGGTCAACACACCTGAATCAAATGATTAGTTTATTACCAGGCCTCTGGAGAACTTCAAAACATGTTGAGGAGATAATTTAGCCATTTAAATCAGCTGGACACGTCTAAAACCTGCAGGACACCGGCCCTCGAGGCCTGGAGTTTGGCACCTGTGACCTAAGGCCTCACATCTGGGCAACAACTGCTTGTCCATTCCAGGTGGAGTCACTGCATGTAGTGAACCGTAATGACTAGTTTAGTGTAATTAAAAAGGAGGGGCAGGTCGCCGCACAGCACAGCCAGCAAAGCCACATGATCACATTATAAAATCTGCTGGAAAACCATCGGGACCAGAGGTTTCACTGTTTGGGAGATGCTGCAGGTTCATGACATTCAGACAATGAAAGAGGTGAACTCAGAGCCTCAGGCTGTTCATTTAGTTTTGGTAGATTTATATTGCTAAATTCTTCAGTGGCTGCTTTACATGAATTAATCTGTGATGCGTATACAGCTTCATCATAAAACTCTCTAAAAATAATTTTTTATTTGTTGTGGGTCATGATTAATGTTTCCAGTTGAATCCTTAATAAAATTAATAGAAAACAAAACTTTTTGCCACGTTTGAAGTTCTCCAAAAACAGCCTTTATAGCAGAAATTCTTATTAAAGATTTAATTGAACTCCAGTTTCAGTTTTCTCAGTGTGTTAATTATATGTTCGTCTGGTGAGGCAGCACACACAACTTCTAATGGTGGATTTTTTTATTTTACTTCTAAAACAAGCATTTTTTCATTAGCTTTTTTCTTATGTGAACAGTAAGACATTATTTTGTCCTAAATTATCAACTTTCCTGTTTCCCAAAGAATACATGTGAAATCAGTGGGGTGCCATGTTCCCTCAGTGAGCTGTCATACTCGTGAGTTTGAGGAAGTGAACACCCCTACTTGTAATTTAAAACAACAACTTCTTTTCAAGTTCTATTAACATCTAACTGTCCCAGCTGCTGTGTATAATCATCATAATTCTTTCTTGTAAATTACGTTTGTGTTTAAATCCTCTGACAGTTTTTAATTTCTCTCTTACTACTCGCTTGTTGTTCATTTATCTCAGTAGTCACCGCTAACAGCTCCCTGTTAATGTGTTCTCCTGCACCACCCTAAAAGAAAAATCACTCTTAGTTTCAGTTTTTTGGTGTTTAGCTGAAGAAAACAATCATTACACCAAGTAAAAAAGACATCCACACATGCACCATACTTTGTTCCTTCATCTATGATCAAACCAACAATTACAGTATCACCAAGCTATTACATGAAAAATAGCAAACTGGAGCCACTTCCATTTATGCAAATGGAAGTGGCTCCAGTTTGCACTGAGCTGAGAACATTGTGCAATACCACTGACATCATGTGCAATGAACAGATTTAATGCCTGTATTTTGATATTTTCGGTATGGGAGCATTTATTGGGACTTCACATTTCTTTCTACATTTCTTTACATTAGGACCATGCCACTTAATCCAGTCAGCCAAGCTGGTTTTTTATCTTTTAAACTGTCTAAAAATTTGACTTAGTCAGGGTCAAGCTGTTCCCAAATATAACTCACACTGAATTCTGTGTTTCAGTCTCCTATAAAAAGCAATCAATCCAAAGATCAAATGATCCTGTAAATAAGTTGCTTTCCCTGCCCCATCCTTGTGGACAAGTTCCTGCCATCCCTGTCTTAGGTTATCTTTCATTATTATTTTTTTGTACACTTTTTTTAATCCCCAGTAGGGAAATCACTCTCTCCATTTAACCCATTCGCTCAGTAGGGACAGTACCTTACTCAGGGTACCAAACGGCTACCTCAGGGCAAACACTTGCTATCCCCCCCCCCCCCCCCCCCTTATTATACTCTCTATTTTCCTGCTTATGCTTATATTTACACCTAACAACAATTAATTCATGGTTTTTAATTTGGAATTGTGATTTCTTTTTATATAACATTATCAACACAAAACTTTTCTTAATACATTTCTACAGTTCTAATTTCATCCAAATTCCTAACAGTCCACTGAATCATCATTCCAATAATTGCACCTTACACTGTAAATTCCAGTACCTTACATAAATAAGTTAACTTGGCGAGGAACAATACAAGATTTTTAATAGTTTGTGTTAATTATACAGTGAAATTTTTAATGAGTGCTTACTGACTGTTAAGTGAAGACAGTTGTTTTACCAGTGGGAGGAAGTAATGCGCTAAACTATGCCTAGTCAGATGAAAAGAAGATGCTTAGTTATTTGGAAAGATGTGGATTTTAACCTTTTCTGAAGACCCTTTTTTTCCAAAAACAGTAGGGTGAGTAATTGAACTAGGAAGAAGTGGGATTCCCTCCGTTTCTCAGCTGATAAATAAAGTTTATTAAAGAATTAAACCCCACTCCAGGAGACTGATTCCAGAGTTCAAGCCATCGAGGTGATCCCGACTATATGTTCCTGTCAGCCCTGTCAGCCAAATGCTGGCCCTTCTTCAGTTCAGTTCAGTTCAGTTCATTTTTATTTCAAACATTTCAAACATGTGCCTTCACAATCATTACAAAATATCATTCCATTATTTGTTTGAAAAGGAGTAGGCTGAAGTATTTACTTATTTGTCCCTACCCCCTCAAGTTTTACCTCTCATTCATTTAATTCTTTTTGTCTTAAATTAAACAAACAACATATGAAACATATGAAGTAAAACCACCAGAGAGGTGAAATTATATGTCCCAGCCACTAGCATCAGTCCACCATGGCCACCACTGCCCAACACATACTGCACATGTCCCTATGATGCTTCGTAGAAAGGTTGAGGCTTTTCCGAGTGGAAGAAAGGGTTGTTTCCCTGCACCTTCAGTCCAGGAAATGTGTCCTGACTGTCATCTGCACGTATGCACCAAGTGACAGTTCAGACTGCCAAGCCTCCTTGGAGTCGCTCAAGTGTTCTCCATCTGGTGACTTAGTGGTCCTACTGGGAGACTTATGTGGGCAATGACAGTGATACCTGGAGGGGCCTGAATGGCAGGAGCAGCCTGCCTGATCTGAACCTGAGTAGTGTTTGTTATTGGTTACGGGAGTCACAGTCTGTCCACAACAAAGGTGTGGATGCAAGGGAGTTGTTGCATGTCATGATGATAACCGCTGAACTAGATGATAGACACCAGTGTGTATCCTGTAGGAGGTGCTGTGGGAGTATGCGGTGTCTGTTGAGGTGGTCTGAGCATCTGACTAGGACACCTCCTGGGTGAGGGCGAGGGACATCTGTGATCCTCTGCTTAGGTTCTTGCCCGCATGATTACCCCTAACGCTCCCGGATAAGTGGAAGAAATTAATAATTGGATTGTCATTAGTTATTATTATCTCTTCCGCAGCGTGCCTTTGTCCTGTTTTTCTCCCATCACCTCTAACCAGTTCATCCATAATATACATCCCCGTACTTTGCACTAAACCTTTATATTTATTTTCATCTAGTTACCTTTAAAAATGACTCGATGAAAGGAGCTTTTTATTTATCTCTATGAAAGCTCTCAGTTCACATATTCAATTTAACTCAGTTTCATTTATTCAGAACCAAATCACAACAACAGTGCCTCAAAGTGCTTTATATTGTAAAGACCCAACAGTAATACAAAAAAACACAGAAAATGTCAATGATCATATGACCCTCTGTGAGCAAGCGCTTTGGGAAGGAAACAGTGGGAAGGAAAAACCCCTTTCTAACCAGTGATGGTAAATTTGATTCTTTTACTGAATCGAGTTTTAATGAGTCACTCACCAAAGTGAATCGGATTTTTTGAGTCATTTGATTCACTGAGTCAGTCGACCAGAGAGTGCAAAAAATGTACATTTTCACTCAAACTTAATTTGTTTCTCTTTTCATGTAAATCTCACTGCTAAGATGAGTGATTAAAAAAAAACAACTATTTTATAGAGCAAAAAAGAGCAAAAACATTTCTAAAATTAAGCAATTTCCTATCAAAATTGCTTAATAAACATTTATTTTGTTCATTTTTATTTTATTGGTATTTGCAGTCAGAATTATTGTCTAAAGGCGAAGAAAGATGCCCAACGGATTTACTTTACCAAATAGACCATCCCAGTCTTGCCTTAATGGTCTATTTAATCACCTTTTATTGTTTATTTTATTTTATTTTCACTTGCTAAATATGGGACAGACTTGACTGGGGAAAAGAAAGGGGAGAAAGAAAGAGGGAAATAAAAACAGTGGGGAAGAGGGACGGGGATGAAGGGCAAAACAACAACAACAACAACAACAACAACAACAACAACAACAACAACAAAATAAGCAGACAAAAAATACATATATCAATCACCTGGATCACCTGTTGAGAAATTTAAAAAAAGGAAAAGCAAGCAGAAGGAAAAAAAAGAGCAAGATAATAAACAACTCACAATGATCTATAACATCGTTACTATTTATAACAGCGCACAGTGTGCTTTGAGGTAGGAGCCAAAAAGGGTGTAGTTTGTGTGTGTGGGCACCCGTGTGTACACCTGTGAGCATGGACGCGCTTGTTTTTAAAAGGTTCCTTCATGTAATGATCTGCTAGAGCAGGGGTCGGCAACCTTTCTGATGACGAGTACCATCTAAAATTTCCTCAGAAGTCAAAGTGCCATATGATTGCATTAGCAATAATTTGAATAACGCTCTATATTAACAGTTACACACTATATAGAACCACTTTATAGAATTATAATTGTTCGCAGATTTTGGCAGCTGTCAGCGAATAGTTATCAGCTACTTTGAAACAAAAAAAGACTTTTTATCCATAACAGCAAATGAACTGTACAACAGAAAATGCAAATGCTATTTATGGTCTCCTCACAACAGTGATAAGAAAAATAAACTGGGCCAATATGGCATGTTTGTTAATACACATGTTAATATGATCTCTGGTCTCACACTCCCACGAGTGTCCAGCATTCAGACGGCTACCTGAGAACACTCATGTGAGAGAAAATCTGCTCACACAGATATGTAGACATACATATACCAACAAGACAGCATACATCACTGTCACAACAGTGTTTGTTTTCATTCAAAGGCTCTATGGCTTTAATACCTGGTGGGCCGGTCTCTAGTCAAAATGCCCGGGCCGATTTTTTGTCCCAGTCCAGCCCTGGGCATGACACGCAGTGAGTTAATCTGAGAAGGTGCATTAAAAAAAATAAATGGCCGGGCCAGCGGTGCACATCGCAAATTAGCTCGCATAGACACATTAGTTGTGCTGCTTCTTAATGACAGTATCTTAGCTAACAACCCCAACTACCAGATTCAACCTGTAATTGGCTAAAAATAACTATATTAAAATAGCTTCAGGAGCTGTCCACTCAGCGCAGCATCAGCACCACAGAAATACACGGATACATCCGTAGACTCGAGACAGAATTCACAATGCGTTTTCGGGACTTTCAGGTGTTTGGACCAATGTTTTCTTTTCTGATTAAACCAGAAATCTTTAATGAGCAGCTGGGTTTGTCTCGCATTAACTGCCGGAGTTAAGGCTAGTTAATGCGACATCAAATTGCGGCTGATAGAACTGAAAAGCTCGACTCTGTGGGGTCAAAGTTTGCAGAACTACGAACGGAGCTGGAATCCATAGCTGTGCGTGGAGCTGCATTTCCACCTGCTGGACGTCACTACCTGACAAGTTTAACTGTCTTCAGAACATTGCAGAGGCCTTATTGACAGTATTTGGCTCTACATGTCTGTGTGAGCAGATTTTCTCTCACATGAGTCCTCAGGTAGCCTCTGAATGCTGGACACTCGGAGACCTGTGTCTGAGAGGGAGACCAGAGATCACATTAACATGTGTGTCTCTGTATTAACAAACATGCCATGTTGGCTCAGTTTATTTGTCCTATCATTGTTGTGAGGAGACCATAGATAGCATTTGTATTTTCTGTTGTACAGTTCATTTGCTGTTATGGATAAAAAATTTCTTTTTTTTTTGTTCCGAAATAGCTGATAACTATTCGCTGATAGCTTCCAACATCTGCCAACAAATATAATTCTATAAAGTGGTTCTATATAGTGTGAAACTGTTAATATAGAGTGTTATTCAATTTATTGCTAATGCAATCATACAGCACACTGACTTCTGAGGAAATTTTAGATGCACTCGTCATCAGAAAGGTTGCCGACCCATGTCTTACAGTTTGTTTCAGTCTTTCCTAAATTACTCCAAATGTCCCTGTGTCCTCCTTTTCCTTTCCCTAGGTAAAGCTACCAGCCTTTTTCTCAAGACTCATATGATTTGCACACAGTGGTGTTTCAGTTGCAGGACCAGACTTCAAGTTCTTGTCATGGATCGCTGTGTGGCAGGCAGGAGGAGGACCCAAATTGCAAAACTCACAGACTCGGGGATGAACTCAAAAATCACAGCTTTAATGCTGGAGAGGCAGAACGTAGGAAATACAAAACTAAACTGGGAAAACTAAATACAAAGCTCGCCAAGGAACAGGGAGGAACACACACAACATGAGGGAGAACGCGACACAGAACTGAGGGAGACGCAGACATAAATACACAGAGGGTTAACGAGGGAAGTGGGAGCACACGGGGAACACAGGTGACACTGATAATCATAACAAGACACAGCAGGAGTGAACACCACACTGGCGGGAGACGGGCAAAGTAAAACAGGAAGTACAGAGGTTCAGACAGGAGGAGAGAGAGCACGGGGAAAACACAGACATAACGGGCTGGGGAAAACAGAATAAACACAAAGAGAGACGAGGGCTCACAAATACACAGAGGGGCACACAGGGGGTAAGAGTCACGAAGGGAAAACACTTAGGGAACAACACACCAGGGCAACTCAGGAAACATGGCCTAAATAAGGAACAAAATACAAAAATACATGAAAACTAAGAATACTGGGCCCACATGGCCCAGGACCATGACAGTTCTTGATATTTAGCGATCTTAAAATTATTAATAAACTAATGGATTAATAATTAATCCATTCTAGTGTAAATAGCTTTCACAGGTTACTCCAGCCCTTTAAATCTAACAGACTCTTGAGGCCTATTTTTCAGGTCCCAAAAATGAACCCAGTTAATTACCAAGTGCACCGACTAAGAAAGGCGCTGCAATAACAGGTGTGGCTGGTAGGACTGGTGCGGCAAGCCTACTCAGGCTGTTCTTATCAGAGGTGGCAGGGAGACACCTAGACTGTGAGGTAGTTAGAACTGGGGGACCCCTCTCATGCACATTGGCTCCATCTGAACTCTGCATTGCCTGCTAGGTAACACTCATAGGATCAAAGATTAGGACTTAAATGTGTTAAATACATATTTTCTCATCTAAATGTCCACTGAAATGTGAGCCAGGGGGCGGTAATGCGCCTTAACATTGGTTGCCAACCAAGAAGAAGAAGAAGCTGTGAGCCAGGAGGGAGGGGGTGTCACTACCCGATCCGTACCGGAAACCCGATCGGTACCCTGCATGCGCAAATCTTACGTCACTTCCTCTCTTTGCCAACATTGCGACATTCAATATATTTGAATGATACGGTTAGCGCCCAGTTAGCTCCTAGCATTTCTCAACAGCTCTGCCTCATTTTCGACTGCCCGGGACATTTAAACAATGGATAATCCGTATCCACAACAAATTTTTGCTTTTCTCCTCAACAGAGAGCATCCCCCGATTGAACAACAGCGCTGTAAAATAAGAAGAATGGCGCCTAATTACAGACTTAATAATATTGACTTAGCAATGTGTCACGTGAAGATTCAGCAGCCAGATGAAGTGTTTACTGACAATTGACAGTGATAGCGGACATCATCATCACTATTCCAACAATCCTCTCCTCACAGACAAGCATAAGCACACTCGACTATCACTAAATCAAATTTAACACACGTTTGTAATGACGCCAATTCAGTTTACGATAGGGTCATTCGCTCGGTCAGCAGGTGGCGGTGTCCTCGTACACTGGGGAGTAAACTGCCGTTAAACGAACAGAAGAAGAAGAAAACATCTGCACATGCGCGGTACGGATCGGGTAGACCCGATTTGTACGGTCCGACTTTGCACATGCGCAGTAAGGATCGGAGAGTCCTGATCCGTAACTTTCTTTTTATTTTTGTCTACATTGTACTGAAATGCTTCATTATTGCAAACATTTTAAGATATACTTGTTATTCTTAACATCTTAACAGATACTCTGACCCATAACTATCGTAAAACGCTACGACCGGAAGTAGAAACCTTTCGCGCATGCGGGGTACCGATCGGGTTTCCGGTACGGATCGGGTATTGACAGGGAGTGAGTGAGTAATTTGTTTGTTCGCTCTATGATTCAGCACAGGAGGGAGGGGGTCAGCGAGTCCTGAGTGAGTAGCTCAAATGTGCTGTTAGCATGTTAGCAGAGCGATGCTACTGTGAACCGAGGAGCTATTGTCTTGATGTGAGCTTCTACTCAGGGTTTTTTCTTCCAGTTCAGAGCAGAAATGTTTTTGATAAGAAACTGGCTGTTGTGTTTTCCTCCACAATTTTAATTATAAGCTAGATACATTGCTGCTAACAGCAACAGGGATGAGTCAGTGAGTCAGTTGGGCTTGTGAATCATGATTCATGAGTCAGTAAAGTGATTCTCGAGTACTGAACTCGATTCGTGCATCACTACTTCTAACCTTGGACAGAGCCAGGCTCAGGGAGGGGCGGCAATCTGCCGTGACCGGTTGGGATTAGGGGAGGAAGACATGCTGCGGAAGAGAGCCAGAGATTAATAATAACTCATAATTAAAAACAGTAATACATATAGTGATTATTAATATAGCATACATTATCTAGTGCAAGAGGCAAATGGTTTATGCCTTTTTTGTTTTAACTAAGATTACCTAATTAAAATTTACAGTGCTAACAGGTTTTAACCTGCTGTTACAGGTCTCACATGCCTTTGCAAACTTAAACATTTTCAGTTTTAAAAGAAAAATAAAACATAACGCTTTCAAGAAATGTTGTTTTAATTAAAAGTAACACAAATTAACATACAAATTAACAGAAATATAAATTATATTTTGTTACTAGAAGACCCTTCCCTTTTAGGTCAAACTGTCGTGGTTTGAGGCGTCACAGACAGATTTCATGAATTAAAGATGATCTTCCATGAACAACAAAACAAAATTAAGATGACAGGGCTGGGTCAGGTGAGCCTGAATCCTGCCTTAGTTATACAACAGTAGGCCTGGGCTGATGGGTGTTTCCCATGATGCACTGACAGGCAAGAGACAGAAGACTCAAAAAGTAACTAAACAGGGAACCAATGAACACAGTAATACTTTGAAGGCAGCAAAAACTAAAAAGGAAATATATATTCTATGCACTTTGTTAGAGTATTTATTATTGTACTGCTGTCAATATAGTTTTTAACGTACAGCTCAAACAACTCACCGATTCAGTAACTTCTTTTTAAGCTTTTAATTTATTCCTTATGCTATGACCTTATGTGAAAAAGACTTCGATGAAAAACGTGTCACTGTAAAAAAATGAACCATGATCTATCTAAAAAATATTTATGAATCTCAACTAAACAAGGTCTGAACGTAAACACACAATAAGACTGTATACTTGACTATTGTAATGCAGTTTTTAAAAAGAAATGAATATGTACAAGTCTCACGTTTTTTATGTTCAGATGTAGGTGACCGAATCAAACAATGCCAATGATTTAACATGCCAGGATTAAATCCCCTTTCCACATTCAGTTATGTCATTTAACTTAAACATTTAATATTTAATAATATAACAAATAATTACAAATTTGAAGAGTGAAGAATGTTGTGAATTCAGTTGTTAATATTTGCTATAGTAGATTCCTGCATATCAGATTTAGAAATGATAACATCCTCCTCTGTCACACCAACCTTGTGCATGTTCTCTATCATTACATCTATGAGCCTCCTCTGAGGACTTCCTCTTTTCCTTCTGTCTGGCAGCTCCATCTTCAACACATCCAATAAATCCACTATCCCTCCTCTGCACATGTCCAATCCATCTGAGCCTCACCTATCTCAATTTGTCTCCAAAATGCTCAGCCTGAGATGTACCTCTGATATACTCATTTCTAATCCTGTCCATCCTGGTCACTCCCAAAGAAAATATTAACGTCTTCACCTCTACCTCCTGTCATTTCCACCATCTACAAACCATATATCATACGAGGTGTAGCTGATACCCATCTGTCACAAATCACTCCAGCGTTCATCTCCACCCACTCCACCCTACCTGCACTCTCTTCTGCTTTGATGATGGACTGAAGAGTGCCGTCTTCAGTGCAGTATGCCTTTTACCTACATCTGTAAATCTCTGTACACAGAAGGAGGCAACTCTGTTACAGTGACTGAGATCAGCAGCAAAGTATCAGAGACAAATATGTGATAATGACTTGACTCTCTAATGTGCTCTAACTTGTGAAAAATGGTCACACTTTCACGGAGGGTTGTGGCTCCTCTTTATCACTTCACATTGCAGTAAGTAATGGGCACTGATAGCTACAAAGCCAGCAATCTATGCATGTATTTTCTTCAGATTTGCTCTTTATAGAGGCATCATAGGCACACAGACAGAATATTTCTTCGATTTGGAACAGGAGGTGGTTACCATTGATGATGGATGGAAAGTGAAACAAACGCATGCACATGCAGGGCACTTGAATCCACATTCACTGGACCCATTAATAAGATGATTGGGATTCAAAAATCATGCAGCTCTTTAGTCTTTATTTTGCGGCTCCGGGTGGTTTGGGAAAATAAATTAGAAGTATTTAGCTGAAGTGAATTTTATTTGTGTTTAGTTCTTTTTTTCACTTGTAGTTCTAAATTGGAAGATTATTGGGATTTTGAAATATAAAAATAAAATTATATCTTATTATTTTTTCATCGCTCAAAATAAGCGGCACACTCGCGGAAGCCGGTGTACCCGCCGAAACGCCGTGCATTTATCGAGACTTTCAACCCCAGCTAGGCCAATTATGGATCTTCGGATCCACATTATGTCAGCAGCTGTTCCCCACCGTGAACTAAACATAACAAACATAAACAAACAAAAACAAACATAAAAGCAAACACCGCTCACGCCTCGGATGACAGCAGACACTGTGCGCAGAGGTTCGGGACCATAAGTCTTATTGTAAACATATCACGGCAGACCCGACGATGTTTGCATGAACACGCTTTTCAGCATCTCTTTATTGACCACTGTTCACACACGGTTGCTGTACGCACACAGCCGGCTGTAGCTCTTCAGCCCGACACAGACCAACACAACAGCAGAGAGAGCACAGATTTTAAGGTGATGAGGTGTGATTGCGGGTGCCGGTCAGGTGCGTCCGCCTCCCCTGCAGCGGCGCTGCAGACCACGCCCTGCCACACACATTAACCAGGTAAAATACATATTTCGGCAGAATTTTGCAAATATCTATTTTTTTTTAGCAGCATAGTGCTTTTTTTTCAATTATTTTTTAAAAGTCAGATCAAGGCTCCAAAAGCCCAAAGGCGATATAAGTGTGGCGGCTCACAACAGTTTTTGTTTGCTGGATCATTTTAGTTCAGCTGGGTGTCTTTCCTTTTGTTATATTTCTTTAAGAGTTCAAAATGTGTTAATTACATAAATAAAATGTAATTTTCTCTTTAGCACTTCATGGATTTCATAAGCAACACACTTTAGTTGCTCTGTCGATTCTTTTAAAAAGCAGTTAAAAACTTTTCTTTTCAAACAAGCCTTTTGTTGATCTACGTATTTTATAATCTTTCCATTCTTTACATTTGATCTTTTACATTGTGTATAATGCCTATTTATTGTATTGTTTATTTTAATATTTGTGTACAGCGCTTTGTGACTGCCTGTCTATGAAAAGCGCTTAATAAATAAACTTTACTTACTTACGTTAGTTGTTCACACAAAGCATAAAGGTAAAAAAAAAAATATATATATATATATATATATATATATATACATATATATATATATATATATATATATATATATATATATATATATATATACATACATATATTAGGGGTGCAACGATACACAAAATTCACGGTTCGGTTCAGTTCGATGCTTTGGTGTCACGGTTCGATATTTTTTCGATACAAAATAAAATGTTCATGCCTTTTTAATTTGTCATTTATTAAAATTATAAATATATATTTTAACTCAAAAGTACAGTTTTAAAATTTAACCCTAACCCTTGTGCGTGTTTTTTATTTTGACAGCGAATGTGCACCTGCGGACCACTTATGTGCAGCCCTGGTTATTTAGCTCGTCATATTGCAGCCACAGAAATTATTTTGTCCATGAAACCATAAAGCTGCACTTTCTTTTTGCCTTATAGTCTGATTTGACAAAGATACTTCCGGTTGAGTGAACGCTGGCGCGACTGGCTGCCGCTACTCACCGGCCGCCACTCACCACTATCGCTAACATTAACGCTACTGGACTCTGGACTTTTGGACTTCTGTCCTACTCCTGTTTCTAAGGCCCACCGGTGTCCCTGCCCGGCTGTTCCTGTCCATGATGTGGCCTTTCAGGATCTATGTACTCTCAGTGTGGGTCTGGATCCTTATGTCATCGATCTACCGACTCGGCACTGGACTTCATCAATATACAGCTGATGAGCTCCTCCGGCTCCGCTTCTCTTTAGCTGCTCCGCCATTGGCTGCTCTTCATTTCCACACGGACATTGCCTTCCTCCCTCGCCGAAAGTACGTACATCGAGGCTCCCGTCGGTATTTCCATCAGGATAATTCCAAACCAATTCAGTCCTTCTGGTCCACCTCTGGTCGCTCTCAACGGAACCCCTGCAGGTCTATTGACCACAATGTTCTGACTGGTCTGCCTAGGTCGGCTAACACTCTCATCCAGTCCGACAGTATTCCTGTCAACTTCGGCCTGCTTAATATCCGTTCGCTTACGAACAAAGGACATCTCATCCAGGATCTCCTAACAGACCGTAAATTTGACTTTTTCTGCTTGACTGAGACATGGCAACAGCCCAATGACTTTTCGCAACTCAACGACTCCACCCCCCCGGGGTTTGTTTACACCTGCCAACCTCGCGAGTCCGGCCGTGGTGGTGGCCTCGCGATAATCTATCGCGAGAACTGGAAAGTCTCGCCGCTGTCCGCCCCTACATACAGCTCCTTTGAATCTGTTGTTTGTCAACTTTCAGGACCTACCCCAACTGTAATAGCTGTCATCTACCGCCCCCCCAAAATTTAATTCTGTTTTTATCAGTGACTTTGCCGATCTGCTGACCAATCTAGCTACTGTCTCCCCTAATATAATATTGCTGGGTGACTTTAACGTTCACGTGGACAACTGCGACCATCCTCTTACCAAGGACCTTCTATCCTGCCTTGATAGCTTCAGCCTTAAACAATACATAAACTTCCCTACCCACATTAAGGGCCACACTTTGGACTTAGTCTGCTGTTCTGGACTTACCCCTCCATCTGTACAGCTGACGAACTGCCAATTTCGGACCATCTACTTCTCTCCTTTAATGTTCACATGACCCTCTCTGTAATTAACAACCCCCGTATTATCTCTTTCCGGAATATTAAGAATATAAATCTTGATATCCTTTCCTCTGCTTTTTCTAGCTGCTTGTCTTCTAACAACTTAGCTATTCAAGAGGACCTGGTACTTTTTTATAATCATAGCCTTAGTAGTATTTTAAATTCCCTGGCTCCACAAAAAACCAGAACTGTACTTTTTTCTCGCTCTGCACCCTGGTACACCCCTGAACTCCGGCTACTGAAAGCTAAAGGCCGACAGCTTGAACGCCTCTATAAGAAAACTGGCCTTACTATTCATAAGGATATGTTTAATAACCACCTTCTGTTTTACCAGGAATGTATTAGTCAAACCAAATCTGCTTATTACTCTGCTATTGTCTGCTCAAGTGAGAACTCTACCAAGACCCTTTTCTCACTATTCAACTCTTTTAACAGGCCACCTGATTCTCTCCCTGCTCATCTCTATTCATCTAACTTCTGTGATGCTCTAATGCTATTCTTTATTGATAAAATTCATAAAATACACTTAGACCTGGACCCTAATGCTCAATGTAGCTTCTCTGTCCTAACTCCTCCCCCTTCTCACTTCCTCTCTGTTTTTCAACTTCCATCCTTAGCTGATATTGCTGATCTCATCCATAAATCAAAGCCTTCTACCTGCCAGCTCGATCCTATCCCCACTGTCCTCGTCAAAGCCTGCTTACTCCCTCTCCTTCCCCTCATATCTGCTATTATTCACTCTTCACTCACCACTGGAACTGTTCCTGCTTCCTTCAAAGTTGCTGCTATTACCCCAATTCTGAAAAAAACTGGTCTAGATCCCAACAACTTTAATAATTTTCGTCCTATCTCCAATCTACCATTTCTCTCAAAAATCCTTGAAAAAATAGTTGCTTCACAAGTCCATCTTCACCTAACTGATAATAACCTTTACGAACAGTTCCAGTCCGGCTTTCGTCCTCTACATAGCACTGAAACTGCTCTTATAAAAATAACAAACGACCTTCTTATAGCAGCTGATTCTGGTCTCCTCTCCATCCTTATCCTTCTTGATCTGAGTGCAGCTTTTGACACCATCTCTCATCCCATTCTCCTTAGCAGATTAGCTTCTATTGGTCTCTCTCACACTCCACTAGCCTGGTTTAAATCATACCTATCTGACCGCACTCAGTTCATTCAATTAAAATCCTTCACTTCTCAGCTTTCTCCTTTATCCACTGGGGTGCCCCAGGGATCTGTCCTCGGGCCCCTTCTTTTCATCATCTACCTTCTTCCACTCGGACATATTTTTCGTAAATATAATATTCAGTTCCACTGCTACGCCGATGACACCCAGCTCTATCTCTCTACCAAACCTGACTCTACTCTTCCTCCACCCTCCCTCATCCTCTGTCTAGCTGAACTTAATTCTTGGTTCTCCTCCAACTTTCTTAAACTCAACAGCAATAAATCGGAACTTCTTCTGGTTGGCACCAAACGACTGCTATCCAGAATTAACAATTTCTCTCTCACCATCAATAACTCGCTGGTCCCTATCTCTCCTTCTGTGAAAAGCTTGGGTGTCATTCTCGATAGCACATTATCCTTTAACTCACATATCAATAATATTACACGTGCAGCATATTTCCAACTCCGTAACATTAATCGCCTCCGCCCCTTCCTCACACCTCACGCCACTGCCATTCTCATCCATAATCTTGTTATCTCTAGAATTGACTACTGCAACTCATTATTATTTGGCCTCACACAAAAATCTATCAACAAGCTCCAACTTGTCCAGAACTCTGCTGCCCGTATTATTACTAGGACTTCTTCTACCCACCACATCTCCCCAATCCTGAAGCAACTTCACTGGCTCCCGGTCAAATTTCGCATCCATTTTAAAATAATTCTGTATACATTCAAGGCTATTCATTCTCTCTCTCCACCGTACCTCTCTGACTTATTACAGATGAAGCTCCCATCCCGCTGCCTCAGATCTTCATCTTCTCTTTCTCTCTCTGTTCCCTCTGCTCGTCTGATCACAATGGGAGGGAGGGCCTTTAGTTGCTCTGCCCCTCGACTTTGGAATTCCCTACCCCCGGACCTCAGAAATATTAGTTCATTCTCTCTTTTTAAGTCCACCCTTAAAACTCATCTGTTTAAAATTGCCTATTCTTAAATTTCTGTATGTTTTAACTTTTATCTTCTATTTTTATCATTGTGTATATTTCCAGTTTTTATCTGTTGTACAGTGTCCTTGGGTGCTTTGAAAGGCGCTATTTAAATAAAATGTATTATTATTATTATTATTATTATTATTTGTCATAACTTCTCCGTTTTGTGGTAAGCTTTTCTTTGGCTGTCACTTCTTCACCCTGACCTGTCTTATTTGGCTCAGCAGAACTAAAATATATATCCTGCTGCTTTTACACGGACTCACATAAGCTCAGCGATTCTCTGCACGATCAACCTCTCACATGTTTAAGCTGCGGGAGATTTCACTTGTCATGTTTGCGTAGTAAGCTAACGATTGATAAGACGATGTCAGAGGAATTGGTGCACAAATTATCATCACTCACAGATCAGTGCTGTCGCTCTCTATACACAGTTCGCACGACTGCAAAGTGAAAGCAAAAAAACAAGCGCAAATTCAAACGCGATTTCAATATGTCACATATTGTCACTTCCGGCGCCCCCCGTGTGCGGCAGCCTGTTACAGCAGCTCTGCTCATTCTGAGTTTCTTTCTTTCTTATCTTTTTTCTCGTAATTTTTTTGTAACTAACGTATTAGTAATTAGACTCTGCAACCATGTTCTACCGTTTTGTGCTAGTCCTGGTCGTTTTTCTCGGTTTATTTCTACTTTTTTCACCCGTGTCTGGGGACCCAGAGCAGAGATCCTTTGTTTACAGTAAGGATCAGCTGTTAGCGCTGCGTCCTGCAGCGGTACTGCCGGCGGACAGACCCGATATTCCCAGCGAGCTGAGGAGGAAAAGACGGGGGTGTCGTGCTGGGAAGGAGCGCCGTCGCCCGAGAAGGAGACGTTATCGACCATCTCTTCCTTCTGTAATTATTGGAAACGTAAGATCTTTGCCCAATAAGATGGATGAGCTCATGTCGCTAACCTGGTCACAGAGGGAGTACCGGCAATGTAGCATCATGATGCTAACGGAGTCGTGGCTAACATCGCTAACTCCGGACACAAGCGTGACACTACCGGGATTCCAGCTGCTGCGAGCGGACAGGACCAGAGACAGCGGTAAGAGGAAAGGAGGGGGACTGGCAGTTTTTGTGAACGACAGATGGTGTAACCCTGGGCACATCACTGTAAAAGAGCAACTCTGCAGCAGAGACATTGAGCTGTTAGCCGTTAGCATGCGTCCGTACTACCTGCCCCGGGAGTTCTCGCATGTTATCGCGATAACAGCGTATGTCCCCCCCTCGGCCAACGCGGATGCAGCCTGTGACTCTCTCCACTCTGTGGTCAGCAGACTGCAAACACAATCACCGAGAGCCCTTCTCATAATATCAGTGGCTCTGACATCCCACCTGATGAAGACCCTGGAGCGGTTGGTCCTGGCTCAGCTTCGGCGCCTAATAAGCTCATCACTGGACCCACTTCAGTTTGCCTACCAGCCTGGCATTGGAGCGGATGATGCCGTCATTCACCTCCTACATCGTTCCCTCGCTCACCTGGAGACCGCTGGAAGCACTGTGAGAATCATGTTCTTTGATTTCTCCAGTGCCTTCAACACTATTCTTCCCTCGGTTCTAAAGGACAAGCTGGTGAACTCTGGAGTGGACCATCACCTCACTACCTGGATCCTGGACTACCTCACCGACCGACCACAGTATGTGAGGACTCAGGGCTGTGTGTCGGACAGGGTCGTCTGCAGTACGGGGGCCCCACAGGGAACGGTTCTGGCTCCGTTCCTCTTCACCATCTACACTGCAGACTTCTCCCACAATTCCACCCAGTGCTTCCTGCAGAAGTTCTCTGATGACTCTGCAATAGTCGGCCTCATTACTGATGGGGACGACAAGGAGTACAGAGGTCTGACCCAAGACTTTGTGGACTGGTGCCAGCTGAACTACCTCCAGATCAACGCTAGTAAAACCAAGGAACTGGTGGTAGACTTCCGCAGGCACAAGCATTCTCCACTGCAACCACTGAACATCCAAGGTATGGACATTGAGGCTGTGGACAGCTACAGGTACCTTGGTGTTCATCTGAACAATAGACTGGACTGGACTCATAACTCAGACGCCCTCTACAGGAAAGGGCAGAGCAGGCTGTACCTGCTGCGGAGACTCAGGTCGTTTGGAGTGGAGGGCCCACTCCTGAAGACCTTCTATGACTCTGTTGTGGCTTCTGCTATCTTTTATGGCGTGGTCTGCTGGGGCGGCAGCATCTCTGCTGGGGACAGGAAGAGACTGAACAGGGTGATCCGAAGGGCCAGCTCTGTTCTAGGATGCCCTCTGGACCCAGTGGAGGTGGTGAGTGACAGGAGAACGGCGGCTAAGCTGTCATCCCTGATGGACAACATCTCCCACCCCATGCAGCAGACTGTGACAGCACTGAGCAGCTCCTTCAGTGGGAGACTGCGGCACCCACGGTGTGGGACGGAGAGATTTCGCAGGTCTTTCCTCCCCACTGCTGTCAGACTCCATAATAAAGACTTTAACTGATCAAGCACACACATCCATACATATGCAATAATACTAAGTGCAATAATCCTTTCTGTCATCGTTGTATTTTTACTCAGTTGTATATAGTATTTGTATTTGTATTCTATTTTTATCTTATTGTATATTTATTTTATTTTATTCTACTGTATATAGTATTTTATTTTATTCTATTCTGTACAGTTGTGTACTGTATTTATTCTTATTGTATTCTAATTTTTGCCTCATAACTTTTGCACTGTCCACTCCTGCTGTGACAAAACAAATTTCCCACGTGTGGGACTAATAAAGGTTATCTTATCTTATCTTATCTTATATTGACAGTGGCTCACCGATGCCAATGACATAATTACCCAGCTACATTTCTGAAAGAATGCAAAAGCATTGACATATATTTTTCCTTCCTACAATAGCCCGACGGGCAGGGAAGAGATAGATTTTGGTAGCCCGACTGAAAAAATCGCTAGCCCCAGGACGTCGGGCTAGCGATATTGCAAGCCCTGTATCTGATTGAGGAATCACTCATCTTTGGAAAAGAGAGTTTATTACAGAGAAATGTCTCTTTCCAAAATAAAAGCTATAATATCCGCTTCTTCTGGGCTATATTCTCAGCAGCATAAGGAGAATCATGTGCTAACAGCTGTCTAAATGACTCGGCTAAAGTTAGTAGCATGCTTGTTGTTTTTGTTTTTGCACTAGGATGATGTCGGCGTAAATGTGCAGTCATATTCATTGTATTCCCACTAGTGCTTTCAGGTTAATCTCGTTGAAATGACCTTAACGCCACAACACGGCAAATCTCCGTTAACGAGCTACCGCCGATCGCCCCGTGCATGGGGCTAGACGGCCAACACGTTAACGAGCTAACTGCGCTAACACACTAGTTCCCACCCATGTAATTGAGCATTGCGTGGCACATCCAACATACTGTTTTACTTTAGTCCATGACTTGCTTACCTTCAGGGTCATACGTCACATGAAAACCAAAATAATTCCAAATGCCAGATCTGAATGAGGGTGGGGGAGGTCCATGTTGCAAGGAGAGCTTAACTTCTGTCTTGCTAGCTTGCCCTGTGCTCTTCCTTCTGACTATGCTGTGTGTGTTGAGCGCTCAGTGGATCTGCGCTCGACAGTGCAGCCTAGGCGGAGTAGTCGAACGCAGATTCACTGAGCGCTCAACATAGACAGCATCGTCAGAAGGAAAGTTGATAAAATAAATTAAAAATTTTGTATTGTTCGATACATATGCGTACCGAACCGAAAGCACTGTATCGAACGGTTCAATATCGATACGAATATCGTTGCACCCCTAATATATATATATATATATATATATATATATATATATATATATATATATATATTTAAAAAAAAAACACCCAGCACGCCCCTGCGGGCGGTTTATCCTTCAAGCTCGGGTCCTCTACCAGAGGCCTGGGAGGTTGAGGGTCCTGCGCAGTATCTTAGCTGTTCCCAGGACTGTGCTCTTCTGGACAGAGATCTCCGATGTTGTTCCCGGGATCTGCTGGAGCCACTCGCCTAGCTTGGGAGTCACCGCACCTAGTGCTCCGATTACCACGGGGACCACCGTTACCTTCACCCTCCACATCCTCTCGAGCTCTTCTCTGTGCCCTTGGTATTTCTCCAGCTTCTCGTGTTCCTTCTTCCTGATATTGCTGTCATTTGGAACTGCTACATCGATCACTACGGCCGTCTTCTTCTGTTTGTCTACCACCACTATGTCCGGTTGGTTAGCCACCACCATTTTGTCCGTCTGTATCTGGAAGTCCCACAGGATCTTAGCTCGGTCATTCTCCACCACCCTTGGGGGCATCTCCCATTTTGACCTCGGGACTTCCAGGTTATACTCGGCACAGATGTTCCTGTACACTATGCCGGCCACTTGGTTATGGCGTTCCATGTATGCCTTGCCTGCTAGCATCTTGCACCCTGCTGTTATGTGCTGGATTGTCTCTGGGGCATCTTTACACAGCCTGCACCTGGGGTCTTGCCTGGTGTGATAGACCCCAGCCTCTATGGATCTTGTGCTCAGAGCTTGTTCTTGTGCTGCCATGATTAGTGCCTCTGTGCTGTCTTTCAGTCCAGCTTTGTCCAGCCACTGGTAGGATTTCTGGATATCAGCCACCTCCTCTATCTGCCGGTGGTACATACCGTGCAGGGGCCTGTCCTTCCATGATGGTTCCTCATCTCCCTCCTCTTTCTTGGGTTTCTGCTGCCTGAGGTATTCACTGAGCACTCAGTCAGTTGGGGCCATCTTCCCAATGTATTCTTGGATGTTCGTTGTCTCATCCTGGACTGTGGTGCTGACACTCACCAGTCCCCGGCCCCCTTCCTTCCGCTTAGCGTACAGCCTCAGGGTGCTGGACTTGGGGTGAAACCCTCCATGCATGGTAAGGAGCTTTCTTGTCTTTATGTCAGTGGCTTCTATCTCCTCCTTTGGCCAGCCTATTACCCCAGCAGGGTACCTGATCACGGGCAGGGCGTACGTGTTGATGGCCCGGATCTTGTTCTTACCGTTCAGCTGACTCCTCAGGACTTGCCTGACCCTCTGCAGGTACTTGGTGGTTGCAGCTTTTCTAGCGGCCTCTTCATGGTTCCCATTTGCCTGCGGGATCCCCAAGTACTTGTAACTGTCCTCTATGTCTGCAATGTTGCCTTCTGGTAGTTCAATCCCCTCAGTTCTGACTACCTTCCCTCTCTTTGTTACCATCCGGCTACACTTCTCCAGTCCGAACGACATTCCAATGTCATTGCTGTATAGCCTGGTAGTGTGGATCAGTGAATCGATGTCTCGTTAACTCTTGGCATACAGCTTGATGTCATCCATGTACAGGAGGTGGCTGACAACTGCTCCGTTCCGTAGTCTGTATCCGTAGCCAGTCTTGTTAATGATCTCACTGAGGGGGTTCAGGCCTATGCAGAACAGCAGTGGGGACAGAGCATCTCCTTGGTAGATCCCGCACCTGATGGTGACTTGTGCTATGGGCTTGGAGTTGGCCTCTAGTGTTGTACGCCACATCCCCATTGAGTTCCTGATGAAGGCTCTTAGGGTCCCATTGATCTTGTACAATTCTAGGCATTCCAGTATCCAGCTGTGGGGCATTGAGTCATAGGCCTTCTTGTAATCAATCCAGGCAGTGAACAGGTTGGTCAGTCTGGTCTTGCAGTCTCGGCTGATTGTTCTGTCTACCAGTAGCTGGTGTTTTGCGCCTCTGGTATTCTTGCCAATTCCTTTCTGTGTCCCGCTCATGTATTGACCCATATATATATATATATATATATATATATACAGTGCTATCTTCATTTTAGATGTCAGTGTTTTCTTTTGCGTGGAAACCGGGTCCAAGTGGCTCTTTGGGTGTTAAAGGTTGCAGACCCCTGGTCTAGCTAAAGATCTGGATATGGGGTTTAGCCCTGCAGAAAATCAGTGGGGACAGAGCTTCTCCTTGGTAAATCATCAGCTTAATAGTTAATGGATCATCTTGAAATTGGTGTCTAGTGTTGTTTGCCATATCCCAGTTGAATTCCGGGTGAAGGCTCTTAGGGTCCTGTTGATCTTGTACAGTTTTAGGCATCCCAGGATCCATGTGCTATGCATTGAGTCAAGACTGTCTGGCCTTCGGTTAGCCATTCTATGTATCTTATACACTGTTAGGTGGTTCATTCGTGCTGCCATGGCGCGCAGTTAGCTTCTTTAGCTAGTTGGTGTGGATTATGTCAGAGTGGTGACATGTCAGGGTGTTGCTATCCAGCTCTTCATATTTGAGACTCTTTCCTTGGATATACCAGATGGTTACTGGCAAGGTTACCATAGTTAACTGAAACAAAAAAACCCTAAAACTTAAAAAACACTCATGTAAGACCTCTTTCAATACTTGGGATACAGATTTGAATGCTTACCTGGGTGCTGGACCAATAGCTAAGGTTCAACTACTAGAGCAAATTGGATGACTAATAAAACGCTCTGAGAACTTGGTTAGATTAACTTGTATTCACAAATGAATAATCTCATATACATACAATGAAAACAATAGCATTACATGAAAGGAAAAATTGGGCCCAAATCATGGAAAATAATAAACAAAACACTCCCTCGGGCGATTTTGCTCAGTCTCTCTAGTGTCAGGCCACACCTTGAAGTGCGAGTCCAGCAATAAGGCTTCTCCTTGCAGGATACGCAAAGGAGAAATGAGGTGCAATTCTGTCCTACCACGTAAGTAGACTCTGTACAGTTCAAGGCTCGTCCAAAGAATTTAGTTTTGTTTTCCGACCAATCATCTCAAGGACTCATGGAGGGGTACATCCGAAAAAACCTGACCTGTATAACAGAATCAGAGTAACTTTCAGAAATCTCCACTTAGACATCCATACATATATTTTTTCCTATATTTTCTACATACATTCTAGCAAAGTTGCAGTTTCTGCCTCTCCAGTGTACAGAAAGAAAGACAAAATATCCCCAAACACTGACAATGATTATTTCTTACTAAAGTAAACAACAAAATGGGCTCTCCTGGAGCTTCAAAATGTTGATGGTGCAGCGTCATAGCACAAAAAAATCCCCACCACCTTTTCTTTAAACTGCATTCACTTCACAATAAATACAACTAGAGGTTTGATACACAAACATACAATCTCTACAGCATACATTTAACCTGCAGTCTTTACATACAGTGTTATAGGAAGCTAACAAAATCTAATATAAGGTTTGATCTTCACAATTGTACATTTACAACCACAGGCTAATAGCAATGGCCGCGATAGCTGTTAGCATGTCATCGTTGATGGCTTAACATCACAATATTCTTACTCAGAACAAGTTAACTCACCCAGAAGAATCCCAGCAATAGCAAAACTCCTCTCCAATTAAGAACAGTACCCAGACAGTTTATTTCCTCTATACAATCCGGATAAAGAAAGCCAACCATGTTTCACACTTGGAAAACCAAAGTTTTTTTCCTCTCCCTTTTTCCTGATCTCAGTAGCACCCCCCCCCCCCCCCCCCCCCCAATATACTTCAAAGACCATCTGGACATCATAAACACCTGCTATTTAATTATTTCTCATCAAAACAATTTTACTTAATAAAGCTTAATAATGAACACAACTTTTCAACCTCACTCATAACATACTCAAACCATTAGTAACTCTCTAAGGTTACACTCACACTGTGAAACAGTAAAACTAACAAATGTTTTTGTGAACTTCAAAAGCTAACTAAAATAAAATACAAGTTAAGAGCAAACATCCTTATTTTTTGTATCTGTTACGTTGGCAAAAACATTATTCCAGCTATTGAAAGACATGTTTATTGTCTGTCACACTATAGCTTAACTGCATTGGAAATGTTTTTTTTGTTTTGTTTTTTGGTCTTTTTATTTTTCATTTTGTTTTTATAATACCTGCCCTTATTTTCCTAAATCTTACCTTCACATATGCCTTCACATAGTAATTCAAAAGACTAAAACGAACACTGGTACTACTAAAAACTAAACTAAAACTAAACATCTGCAAAAGAAATTCAACTCTGGAAATGAACTGAAACTAAACTGAATTAAAAAGTCAAAATAAAAAATAAATAAATGAAAACCACTTAGAAAATAAAAAAATATATTATAACTCTGGTTACTGGACCCTGTTCTGCAGTTCTGATACTATCCCTCCATGTTACCCTGATCTTGGTCTCTAGTCTCCTACTCCATGAATCTTACTGCTCCTTGTGGCTGCTTATCTTTCTCTGGTATAGATCTGCTGGCTTGTTTTAGTTATGGCCTGTAATGCCGCATTCACATCTTCTTGTAGACTTTCACATAGTCTTGGTAGTCAGCCAAGGACGGTCCAGGTTTCCAGGTCAGCCATGATGTTTTGCACAGGTCAGCTGCTCTTGCATTCAACACATCAGTTGTTCTTGTGGCTTGGTACCAAATCTCGTGGGTGGAGATGATATTTCCCCCCTGACCTAACGTCCTGGCTCGCCCTTGCCCTAGCATATGTGTTCTACCTCACCAGTCATTTGCTGTAATAGCAGTTGCTTATTCCTAATCACGCAGCTAGCTGCTCAGTGTTCCGTGATTAGGGAGTAAAGTTTTATTCTTCATTTTCTCTGTTCAATTAAATGTTATTCCTGGTCCATAAAGACATGGCCGGGGAGTTTGTTGTGAAGGAACTTGGTTGCCCTGCAAAGGGTCCCGACCTTCAATCAATAGAATACTTTTGGTAAGAAATTGGAGCAGACAATGCAAGCCAGGTCTTTTTGTCCAACATCAGTGTTTCACTTCTGAGAAAACTGTAAAAAAAAAATTCTCATAAACACTTCAGGAAACCCTGTGCACACACACTAACACATCCTCCAACCACACACGCCCATATTTTGCTCAATTGCGGTTTATTTCACACCTCAAACATTTAGTAAACAATTAAGCAAATACAAGTAATCTGCAATAAATTACAGGTAGTAATAAAATAAACGACTAACTCTTTTACGCTGCGTCCGCACCTACACGGGTATTTTTGAAAACGCAGCTGTTTCGTCCACGTGTTTCGAATCACCGAAAACTGAGCTTTTTTAAAACTCTTTTTTGCGTTTACGTGTGGACGAGGAATACAGAGTTCGTCATGCAGCGTCAAAGGTATGAGCCTTTTTTCACGTCACGCTGTGGCCACATTATTGTTTACATGACATGAATCGCAGAATGGCAGGTAGAGACAAAATACTGTTAATCTGACTGTCTGCAGGTTTTACACGCAGTTACTGTCCCTCCATTTACAAAGGCAGAGGCGTCACGGTGGGATTATTTTACTGTAGCTGTTTTTTTCCTGTGTAATAATATTCAACATTGCTATGAATACATTTTTCAAAAAATGCCTCTCTGTGCAAAATGGGTCTAAAAACATAAACAACTGTGGGATCCTGTTTGTCTGTGATTTGAACCGAGGGAACAAATCGTGGCAGGATCAGCCTGATGTTATTTGTATCCAGCTGTAACTTTACTGTATAAAGAGCAAACATCTCCAACATGTCAGTTAGTCATTACAACAAGTGTTTGTGAAAAATCAAGAATGTGAATGGCCCAGCGCTGCTCCCGACGCAGGGAAAACCAATCCTGCAGGGAGACCTACCTCGGCACTTGTGCAGGTGAAGCCAAAGGGAAGATTTGCTTCACCATATTTTCTAGTCTTTGGCTTAGAATGAAGTTGGTTTGGAAACATATTCAGCGATGCTTCATCTCCTGCTTTACGTTTCTGTGGGCGCCCGTGCTAGCAGTGTACAAGCGTTTTGTTTTTTTCCTTTTCATACCGCCCCCCCCCTCCCCTGCAATGGCTCTGCGCCCCCCCTAGGGGGTGGGCCCCACACTTTGGGAAGGTCTGGTCTAAGGTTTTGTCCATTTTTAGTTGCATGCAATTTTGTTTCACTAATAAAGGTTCAGTAAGAAAGATTTATAATCACTCATCTGCTCCTTTCCTGGGTGTTCAGCTGCTAATTTGTTCATCACATCACTATCACTTTCCCATGTTGTTGATCTCAATACTGACATCATTACTATAATCGAATCATCTTCTTGCTTGCTTTCTTTAAGCCAATCAGCCACCATTCTGTGTGGTTTAAATCAGTGCTCTCCATCATTCTCCCTTTCAGACTCTTTTGTGAACCCTCCGTCTGGCTGACAAAAGTGCCTCAGAGCTCTATCCAAGCTTCCATCTTCTTCTTCACCACGACCAAAGTCTAGACTCGTGTCCTGAATCCTATCTCTGATGGGATCTGTTCTGCCATGATGGGTCGTCAGAATCTAATCGCCAAACACATTAATTTCTCTAGCTTAGTAAATCTTGTTAATTCTTCCAAATGAGCCCTCCATATTGAACTATAATATCTAGAAGCTGATTAGCGCATGTGCAGGTCTAATGGCACACTTGTACAAGTGTTACTCTACCAATCTTTGTCTTTAGTTCTCATCTTGTCAGACAAGCTCTCATCCACTTTACCACCCGCATGTTGTTCCCTTCCCAACGTGGCTCTAGGATTGTACAACCAAAGATGATCTAATAGTCATAAAGAACGTGTATTAGACAATAAATATGATCAATAATAGTGCAATAAATAATTTAAAAGAACATTATGAAAAAGCCTAAAAAACCTTTTTAAAATTTGCAGTTGCTGTAGATTAAAGTTTTAATTTGCACCCCTCACTACCGGGTGTATCCTAAAATGCGTTGAATTGTACAAGATTAATCAGGACTATAAGAATCATCAGGAATTTGATGTGGCGAACAACACTAGAGGCCAACTTCAAGCCAACTGCACATGTCAAGATGCCCCATCTCCACAGCTGTCTGCAGTCAGCACAGTAAAGATGATCAATAACAGTGTCATTAATATTTTAAAAGAAAATTTTAGCCTAAAAAACATGCAGTTGCTGTAGATTTAAGCTCAGGGTGTAGCCCACCTCTTGCCCTTTACTTGCTGGGATATGCCCCCCGCTCCAGAGCCTCTTGAGAATAAGTGGACGAAGACGGATGGCTGGATGGATGAATGGCATTGCCTGTGTGGTCAGATTTGTTCCTTTAAAATCTGTTGTCACACAAATTCTGTTAATGCTATGCGTACTGACAATTTAAAATATTACACTCTTATGATTCAAATCCAGCGGCAATAATTACAGCAAGCTGTCCGCTGCTATGCTTTTTTTCAATCGTTTGATTTAAAGGCAGTTTGTTAACACTTATATTCCTCAAAGTAACAAAAAAATCTGTACGCGCACACGTTTTCTCCACTTAGGATGGTAAAGGATGGCTCTCGTTTAGACTGCAGACAGTTATTAAGTCATAGCTTATGGAACACAATGTGGCCTGCATATTCAATATCTTCATTAAACAATTACTGTGCCTTTGTTAAATTGGCCGGCCAGATAATCTTATTAAGCCATTTGCCAGAGGCCTAATTCCATGAAAGGTGATACAGACTATTTTGAGGCATTGCTTGAGCTTTCATATCAGGACCTGGTATTGTGTTTGTAATAGCAAGGCAGTATTATTAAAAAGTAATGTGGGAGTTGAGATGATATTACATATAATGATTATGTATTCTTATTTCCTAATATAAGACTATGGAGACTCACAGGCCATGTTTAGTCATGCTGGCAGACGTTAAGCTTCTTCCACCTTCACATTGCTTCATTGTTGGATATACTACTGCATGGATACAATTCTTTTCTTGCCAATCAGTTTCACAAGTGTACTATTAGGAAACAGCATTTTTCTATTTTGAATTCAATTATATCTATTTAAAAAAGTTTCTAAATATCTACGAAAATGTGATTTATTTAACTATTCAGCAGCTCAACTTCAAAAAGTGAAGCCAACAGAAGCTTAGAATATGTTTTCAGAGCAACAAAATATATATTTTTGCCAAATCTTCACCAAAACATCACTTAGCGTAAACACTGAAATGAAAAGTTGTAAGTTTAATTTTTTTTTTCACAAACCTGTGAATGTGCACAAAGTACAGGCAAGGCTTTTTCCAGTTGAGCATCACCTGTATGCTGCATAAACACTGAATTAAAACAAAAAGAAATGTGAAATTTCTGTGCCGTGAAGTCATCTCACAAGTGCTTTGCTGGGACAACTGTTTGTGATGAAAGGAATGACAAAAGACAAAGTCCCATCTTCACTTTATAGTGTAAAAAGATTTTGTAGTTATTCCATTAAAAGGATGCACCTTTATACTGATCTCCTTAACAAATACTGTAAGTTTGTCTTGTTGTCACAGCAATTAGTTAGTTTATTCTTAAATGTATTTTAATGCATTATGTTTGCTTTAAACACTTTCTATTGTACCATTAGATCAATGAAACGGTTTAATTCTTACATATATGCACATATTTCACTACTTTGGATGTATAGTTACAGCCACAGTCCTGAGGTCTTCACCCACTCAGCCAGTTGTATCTGTCTCTCTTCTTCATATTCTCTCGTTTCCCTCTGTGTGTGTGTTCTGTTATGTGTAACTGCTGAGCCGGGTCCTCCATCGCTTCACTGTGAATAAACACACAGTCACTTATCCGAGTCCTGCATCTTGAGTCCATCTGCACCATTAACGATGAAAGCTACCTCTCTTTGTGTGACCCAACCACAGAAAATATGGTTCAGCCAACCTTTGATAAGATTGTTATTACACATATTATTCCCTTGCAAATGTAATTTAATTTACAAACCCAGCAAAATAAGGAATGCATCCAGTCAATATTCACTAGATTTCAAGCTCGAATAATTAACAGACTTCTGTTGTGTCCATGAACTAACACAGTCACAATAAAAAGTTTACACATTAAACAGTTAAACATGAAAGATACTTCCGTGAATGTAAGATCATCAGATTAACTTGTCATGATCCTGGCAGTCTGGCTCTTTTTCCTTCTTTCTGTCCTCCTTTAGGTGGAGTAGTGAGCCCACTGTTCCTTACAGAGCTTCTGAGTATTCTGAGATTAGCCATCACAACTGATTCTCATCTCTCCATCACAGAGGAAAGTACAGTTAGTCGTTTTTTGAGGTGTTTAATAGAAAAACTTTAATGCTAGACTCATAAATGTACATTGTTTAGGTGAAATAGGTGAAATCAGGGAAGTAGCCAACTTTATTTATTACAATTATTATAGATGTTTTAAAGCTGTGAAACCCCTGACTACACACTTTATACACTTTTCTCAGACAGGCATGAACATTTTCACACTTTTCTCTCGTTTAAACTCTCAAAGTTCAAACCTTCGTAGAAAAATAAGTTCTGTATTATAGAATGAAACCAAAGAAACCCGCGGTTGCCTTTGACAGTGCAAAACGTTTTGTCGACATGTTTGTGTTTGTTGGGGAGAAAACTTACAAACACAGTCACACTGCTAGCGATCGGAGATTTATTTAAATTTGACAAGCTGAACACATTCTGTACTATACAGGAGACACAGCATGAGATTGACTGACAATGGTCTACAGCCAATCAGGACGCAGAACACAATGCACTGTTAAAAAAAAAAAGCATGGAAAATTGAACAAAAAAAATCCGCGAAACAAGCAAAGAGGCCCAGACCTCCCTCTCCCCAGCCACCTCCTCCAGCTTATCCGGGGGAATACCAAGGCGTTCCCAGGCCAGCCGAGAGATATAATCTCTCCAGCGTGTCCTGGGTCTGCCCCGGGGCCTCCTCCCGGTGGGACATGCCTGGAACACCTCACCCAGGAGGCGCCCAGGGGGCATCCTTGTCAGATGCCCGAACCACCTCAGCTGGCTCCTTTCGATGTGGAGCAGCAGCTGCTCTACTCTGAGCCCCTCCCGGATGGCCAAACTTCTCACCCTATCTCTAAGGGAGAGGCCAGCCACCCTTCGGAGGAAGCTCATTTCTGCCGCTTGTATCCGCGATCTCGTTCTTTCGGTCACTACCCACAGCTCGTGGCCATAGGTGAGGGTAGGGACGTAGATCGACCGGTAAATTGAGAGCTTCGCTTTTACACTCAGCTCCCTCTTCACCACGACGGACCGGTGCAGCGTCCGCATTACTGCAGCTGCAGCCCCAATCCGTCTGTCGATCTCCGGCTCCCTTCTCCCATCACTCGCGAACAAGACCCCGAGATACTTGAACTCCTCCACTTGGGGCAGGAACTCATCCCCGACCCGGAGTGGGCACTCCACCCTTTTCCGGCTGAGAACCATGGCCTCAGATTTGGAGGTGCTGATCCTCATTCCCGCTGCTTCACACTCGGCTGCGAACCGTTCCAGTGCGAGCTGGAGGCCCTCACCCGATGAAGCCAACAGAACCACATCATCTGCAAAAATCAGAGATGAGATTCTGAGGCCACCAAAGCGAAAGCCCTCCGCCACTTGGCTGCGCCTAGAAATCCTGTCCATAAAAATTATGAACAGAACCGGAGACAAAGGGCAGCCCTGGCGGAGCCCATCACCCACCAGGAATGAGTCCGACTTATTGCCGGCAATGCGAACCAAGCTCTTGCAACGGTTGTATAGGGATCGAGTGGCCCGTAGCAATGGGCCAGACACCCCATATTCCCGCAACACCTCCCACAGGACACCCCGAGGGACACGGTCGAATGCCTTCTCCAAGTCCACAAAACACATGTAGACTGGTTGGGCAAACTCCCATGCACCCTCAAGTATCCTGGAGAGGATAAAGAGCTGGTCCAGTGTTCCGCGACCAGGACGAAAACCGCATTGTTCCTCCTGTATCCGAGGTTCGACTAACGGACGAACTCTCCTTTCCAGCACCCTGGCATAGACTTTCCCAGGGAGGCTGAGGAGTGTGATCCCCCTGTAGTTGGAACACACCCTCCGGTCCCCTTTCTTAAAGATGGGGACCACCACCCCGGTCTGCCAGTCCACAGGTACTGCCCCTGATCTCCACGCAACATTGCAGAGGCGTGTCAACCAGGACAGCCCTACAACGTCCAGAGCCTTCAGGAACTCGGGGCGGACCTCATGAACACCAGGGGCTCTGCCACCAAGGAGTTGTTTAACTGCCTCAGTGACCTCGCCCCCGGAAATTGGCGGGTCATTCCCCTCATCCCCAGACTCTGCTTCCTCCTTGGAAGACGTGTCAGTGGGATTAAGGAGGTCCTCGAAGTATTCCTTCCACCGCCTGACAATTTTCTCAGTCGACGTCAGCAGCGCTCCGCCAGCACTATTCACAGTGCAGGTAGAGCACCGCTTTCCCCTCCTGAGACGTCTGACGGTTTGCCAGAATCTCTTCGAGGCAGTCCGAAAGTCTTTTTCCATGGCCTCTCCGAACTCCTCCCACACCCGAGTTTTTGCTTCAGCCACTGCCCGAGCCGCATTCCGCTTGGCCTGTCGATACCTGTCGGCTGCCTCCGGAGTCCCACAGGCTAACCAAGACCGATAGTTCTCCTTCTTCAGCCTGGTGGCTCCCTTCACCTCTGGTGTCCACCATTTGGTTCGGGGATTACCACCACGGCAGGCACCAACCACCTTGCGGCCGCAGCTCAATGCAGCAGCTTCGGCAATGGAGACGCTGAACATGGTCCATTCGGACTCAATGTCCCCAGTCTCCCTCGGAATGCTGTTGAAGCTCTGCCGGAGGTGTGCGTTGAAGATCTCGCGGACTGGGGCCTCTGCTAGACGTTCCCAGCACACCCTCACTACGCGTTTAGGTGCACCAGGTCTGTCCAGCGTCCTCCCCCGCCACCTGATCCAACTCACCACCAGGTGGTGATCAGTTGACAGCTCAGCCCCTCTCTTTACCCGAGTGTCCAGAACATATGGTCGCAGGTCTGCTGATACGATTACAAAATCGATCATCGACCTACGGCCTAGAGTGTCCTGGTGCCACGTGCACTTATGGACACTCTTATGTTCGAACAGGGTGTTCGTTATGGCCAAACTGTGATTAGCACAGAAGTCCAATAACAGAGCACCGCTCGGGTTCAGATCAGGGAGGCCGTTCCTCCCAATCACGCCCCTCCAGGTCTCGCTGTCGCTACCCACGTGAGCATTGAAGTCTCCCAGCAGGACAACAGAGTCTCCAGGTGGAGCACCCTCCAGCACCCCCCCCCCCCAGGGACTCTAAGAAGGCGGGGTACTCTGAACTGCCACTCGGCGCATAAGCGCAGATGACAGTCAGGACCCGTTTCCCGACCCTAAGGCGCAGGGAGCAAACCCTCTCGTCCACCGGGAAAAACCCCAACGCACCGGCAGCAAGCCGAGGGGATATTAGGATACCCACCCCAGCCCGCCGCCTCTCACCAGGGGCAACTCCAGACTGAGACAGAGTCCAGCCCCTCTCCAGGAGACTGGTTCCAGAGCCCAAGCCATGTGTAGAGGTGAGCCCGACTATATCTAGCCGGTACCTCTCAACCTCACGCACTAACTCAGGCTCCTTCCCCACCAGAGAGGTGACATTCCATGTCCCTATTGCCAGTCTTGGCAGCCGGGGGTCAGTCCGCCAGGGCCTCCGCTCCTGGCCGCCACCCGGCACACAATGCACCCGACCCCTATGGCGCCTCCTGCGGGTGGTGGGCCTGCGGGAGGATGGTCCCATGTCTCCTCTTCGGGCTGTGCCCGGCCGGGCCCCATGGACTAAGACCCGGCCACCAGACGCTCGCCCTCGGGCACCCTCCCCGGGCCTGGCTCCAGGGCGGGGCCCCGGTAACCCTATCCCGGGCAGGGTAAACTGTTCCCTCGGTTTCCTTTTCATAAGGGTCTTATGAATCGCTCTTTGTCTGGTCCCTCACCCAGGGCCAATTTGCCATGGGAGACCCTACCAGGGGGCAAAAGCCCCCAGACAACATAGCCCCTGGGATCCCTGTGACACACAAACCCCTCCACCACGATAAGGTAGCGATTCAAGGAGGGGATATATATACATATATATATACATCTATAGGTATATACACACATACAGGCAGTGCTGGGAAGGTTACTTTTAAAATGTATTCCACTACAGATTACATGCCCCAAAATGTATTTTGTGACGTATTACGTTACGTTACTCAATGACAGTAACGTATTCTGAATACTTTGGATTACCTATTATATTATCATGCTTTTTACAACTACATGAATGTACTATTGCTGTGTGAATTATTACTTTTGCTGAAGGTTACTCTCCATACCAACACCAACTAGATGTTTAAATCTTAATATAAATGAATAACAGTAGGTGGACATTAGGTAAGGCTGCACTTTTTGCAGCGATCTCGTATAGAAACTATTCCTCGCGTATATAAAACAGGTCCACGGCTCCGAAGTGTAGTAAAGGGACCTCTGGCTAATACGTCGGGTTCGTGTCGGGCTCATAGCTGAAAACTGGATTTACTTTGTTGTCTGGGTCAACTTTGCTAGCGAGAGACAGAGAGAGGCGTTGAAAGGCTGCTGCAACGGAGCTTATTGTTTCAGAGGAAAACACGAACATGGTGTACAGTCGAGTCTTAATAGCTTACTTACAACTGGGCTCGTCAGGCACTCTTCTTGGCTGCAGTGGTTATTATTATATTTACATGCTTCCAGCTCCCGTTTCTGTTCGGTGACAAGTCTTACTTTTCGACTCTCCTTTTTCTCCCTCCCTCGCTCACAAACACATAACGGGTATGGCAGTCCATTCTCCCTGCAGCACGGACTACACTGCACATAGCCCCAAAAATCACAACGTGCTTCACAGAAAAGCTAAAACATAAAAACAAAAACCAACCAAAAGCAAGTTTAAAAAGATGAGTTTTTAGCTGTTTTTTTAAAAGAAATCACTGAGTCCACAGATCTCAAAGAAAGGGAGTTCCACAGTCTGGGGGCCACAGTTAAAAACAATCTATCGCCTTTCGTTTTCAGCCTTGTATGATGGACAACCAGCAAGCCCTGATCACATGAACTCAGGGACCTGCTGGGGTTGTAAGGATGTAAAAGATCTCTGATATAGGTTGGTGCTTGTCCATGCAGAGCCCTGAATTTCAAAGTCAAAATCTTAAAGTGGATTCTGAATTTTATGGGGAGCCAGTGCAACTGGATCAGCAGTGAGAGTATATCATGTTACACCGCTCTCACAGTATATCTGCTCAGTACACAGTTCATTCTCTATGTTTTTTTTAAATATATGTATTAACGAATATAGTGATGTCATACAAAGGAACGCAGCAGAAACAAATGGCCCAGTTAAATCAGTTCACATGTACCTACCTGACACTGTGACAAGTAATCAGATATCTACGGTGGTCCTGAGAGGCCAAACGGACTGCAACTTCAGAAAACACCAGTAATATGAAAAACACTGCAAAAGCACACAAAACACAACGGAAATAGGAAAAACGACAACGGAAATAGAAAAAAAGAACAACAAATAGGAAAAACGAAAACACAAATAGGAAAAAACACAACAGAAGTTTTTCTGGGGAGACAATAACCCGACGGACCAGTTGCAGGAAGCAAAATAAGACCCCACTTAACTACCAGTTGTCAGGTGACCATTTTGGCAGCAACATGAACAGCGCCACTGAAACTTTTAAGCCATCAGAGTATTCATCTCTCTTTAATTCGCATGACATCGAGCTGTATATCAAAAAAATAAATAGGTTAAATATTACCGAGCCCTATAATGCTCCCGCTTTTCAAAAGTATTTCAGTGTCCCAGATCTATGCAGGATATATAACATACCCAGCCAACATTTATATGTGGGGCCCATATGGTTTGGAAATGGGCTGAAAAATGGGCCCCATATAGAATTGTCCGCGGGTTCCGTAATGGCCCCATGTTAAATGCCCATATAGGTGTTATGTTAGGAAAATTTGGAACCTAAATGGGCCCCAACTGGGCAAAGTACACAGAGACCCACCCGGGCCCCATCTTTCAAGTTTTTTGTGGGTACCATGTGGGCACCACATAGGCTAAAAAGTGGGCTTTAAGTGGAATTGTCTGCGGGTTCCATAATGGCCCCATTTTATAAGCTCATCATGGTGTCATATTGGTAAAATCTGGGAACTAAATGGGCCCCAACTGGGCAAAGTACACAGAAACCCACCTAGGCCCCATTTTTCAAGTTCTTAGTGGGTACAACATAAGGAAAACACGAGCTAAAATTTGGAATGGCATTATCAGTAGTGATGGGATTTCCGGCTCTTCTTAGAGAACCGGCTCTTTTGGTTCAGCTCACTAAAAAGAGCCGGCTCTTTCGGCTCCAAACCGGCTCTTCGGGTTGTTTGTGTTGCTTTAATTAATTTATTATTAACAATAATATAAAATTATGCACAAAAGAATTACTAACGTTAAAAAAAGTGGTTTTATTTATATATGTTTATATTTAAATATATGTGGTGGCCCCTAGAGACAAAGCACGTACAAACTCCAAAAAGCACATACTGTTAGGATGCCTGGGTGGTTGACCCAGGGTTTTTGAGTTTATTATATTATTTATAATTTCTAGTCTTTGGGTTTTTGTTAGAGTCATGTCTTATGGTTTGTCTCTGTGTAATCCTTAGTTGCTGTCTTCCCTGTCCGCTATATCCCCGTGTCCAGTCAGTGTCTGTGTCTGCCCTGGTCCCACGTCTCTGTTCCCTCTGTAGTAGTGCCTGCATGTGAGCCTGTCTTTTGTTCAGTCTGTGTTATGTGTTTCCTGTTTTACTTTGAAGGTCTCTGTCTTATCTCAGTGTGTTCAGTTTATGCTTCCTTGTCTCGTCAGTTCTGATTTGCCCCAGCTGTGTTTCCCTCCTGTTGTCCATTCCCTGATTGCTCCCTCTATGTATTTAAGCCCTGTGTTTCAGTTTGTCATTGTCGTGATCTACCCTTATCTAGCTGTGTGTTTTGTCTGCCTGTGTAAGTTATTTGGATTCTTACTTTTGTTCTGTTTGAGTTCAGCATTAAAGCTGTTTGAGTTTACGTTTGTCTCTGGAGTCTGCGCTTTGGGTCCTTTTCCTGCCTGCACACAGCCGTTACATAACACATACAAACTCCAAAACACATTTCTAGCATGAACTGAACTTCCAAAACAGAGCTACCTAGATCACTTAAAATACACAATTGAAAGCATGAAAGCATATGTGTATTGTTGGTGTATTTATACACAAGCATTCATATATATACTCAAATAATAAATAAAAGAAATGTTCATTTACCTGTTACTACCACACACCAAATCTGGTCGTTGGTACTTGCTGGCTTGTGTAGCCACTAGGTAACAAAAGTTCAACACTGCCCCCTAGCATCCTGGAGTGTTTTGAGTTTTTATGTGCTTCGGAGTTTTTACATGTTTTGGAGTTTGTACGTGGTTCAGGGTTCATACGTGATTTGAAGTTTGTACGTGCTTTGTCTGTAGGGACCACCGTAAATATACTTTTATTTATTCACTCCACATAAAATGTAACAAATAAATCATATAATACAAAAATCAACTATTCACATTTCAACTTTTAACTATTTAAATTTTCAGCTTTTTCCTTTCACAAATTTAAAGTGAAACAACACAAAACACTGCAAACCACAACACAATTAAATATAAATTAAAATATGAAAACAAAAAGAAGATGCACATTCTCTGTCATATGGGTCTGCATGAATAAACTTTCTGAATCCTTTATCATTTGCAACTGAAAATAGTTGTGGATGATTACTATACCTTTCTAATGTGACCTTGTTGTCCCTGGCTCTCTCTCTCTCCCTCCTGCTCTGTTCCTGTGCTACTGAGTGTAACTACCGCCCCTCCCCCCTCTGCTCAGCGTAAAGCACAAGGCTCGCGTGCGAGTGAAGCGGAAAAAAAGTGCGAGAGAGAGAGAGAGGAAAAAACAAAAACCCCACGGCTCGCGATAAGGAGCCGGCTCGCGTCGTTCACGTCAAAGACCCGGCTCTAAGAGCCATTTGTTCACGACCGACCCTTCACTAGTTATCAGTGGGTTCTGTAGTTGCATCTTATTTCTTGTTTGAATTGGCTAATTTCTGGCACTGGGTGGGTCCCATGTAGAAAAACAGCCACAAAATCAATTTAACAGACAGCCATTACGGGTTCTGTGACACAAACACACCAAATATATTAAAGCTGACTGCAAAAAGAAACATCAGGAGGGGACACAAAACACATTTTTTCACATTTATTTTGTCCAACAACTGTGGGTTTAAGTAACTGTATTCCAAGGAGTGTGAACTTAAAAAACTAGAAATGTCAAACTATTCAAATTGCTTAGAGAGTTGGAACTGTAGCAACATGGGAAAAAAGGAGAAGGGAAACTCAAAACCTTGTCTTGAATCAGCAGGGGTGTCTTTTTTTTACAGTGCAGTTAGTCTATTTTGTCCTCTTGCAGCCCTCAGTCCTTCTCTGTCTCTAGCTCCAGTGAACCACTTGGAGAGAGCTTTCTCTGCTTCTTGCAGGTTGACTTTTGCAGTCAAAGAATTCTTCTTCAGTGCTTCTGCAAAAATGAAGAAGAAAAATGGATAAGCCAAAGTAAAGTTAACCTTAGCTTACTTCCTTGGTGATGATTTACAAAGAACAATGTTTATTTCACTTTCTTGCCTCAAATATATAAGATGGCACAATAACCAATCTCACTTACACTTTCAAACACTTTATTTAAAAAATTCAAGTGTCTCAAGTGAAACTAACTTACCATACACAACATTAAAGAGGCGCAAATCTCGGAACTTTTTTTTCCCATGTCATCATCCTTCTTGTAGCATCATCTACACTTGTTCCCCCTATATCTGCTACCATGGCAACCAGAGGGGAACATACAAAAAGGACAGATTAGATACTGGCATCTGGGTAGGATGCCTCCCTGGTGAGGTGTTTTGGGCACATCCCACCTGGAAGAGACCCAGAGGAACACCCAGGACATGCTAGAGGGACTATGTTTCTCAGCTGGCCTGGGAATGCCTTGGGATTCCGCTGGAGGAGCAGGGCCAAGTGACTGGAGAGAGCGAAGTCTGGGCCTCTCTACTTAGTACCGGATTGGGTCGCAGGGGGGAGCAGCCTAAGCTTAAGATAATGGACCAGGAATGAAGGATAAATGGACGCTTTACATATTACTTAATGTTAATTGTGTGGTGATAAAAAAAAAAAATGGTAGTAACACAAGCTAAACTGTTAAAAATTGAATTTAAGTTCCTTAATAGGGCTGAGTATCGTCACTGATTTCTAGAGTCGATTCGACTCCAATTCACAAGGTCCCGAATCGATTTGGGACCTTTCTGTTTGTAAGTGAAAGGGGAAAAAAATGACAGCACTGTAAATGCAGAAAACAGATTTTTAGATGGGAAACGGTTCTTGAAGTACACTGAGAGAGATTGAGAGAGAGACAGCGAGCTCTGCGTGAAGTGTGATTTTTATTGTGATGGAAAACCAAAACAGCAAAAGTAAGAGGGAATTCATGACTATGTTCATGTGAAGCGAAATTTTCAGTGTAGTTTGGATCTTCTTTTGCTGCTGGTTCAGTCAATATTGTTTGGAGAAAGATAAAAACTGCAGCTTCAGAATCTAGCACAAAAAACACAAAGTGCCGTCGGCTGAGAAAGGCCACATCTCACTGATTCTGATCCGTCGGTGGGTCCGCGCTTTGTGTTTACATCTTTGTGCAGAATGCGTGTGCCTGCTCTCATTTACTTTCTCCAAATTAAAATAGGTTTTAATTGATAAATCGATAATCAAAACCCACCCCTATTCCTTACCCCTTTATCATTTACCCATAATGTTAAGCACCTGGAATTATTTTGTTGTTTTAGCTGTAAAAGTGTCGTAAAATCAGCTGTGAGTGTGTGTGCTTTTATCCTTTTTTCAGGATTACTTCTACTTTCCACATCTGGTAGTTTTTTCTCTCTACTGTATACTATAAGAGTGTAATCAGGGAGTAATAACAGAATAGGGAAAAAAACAAACTTGAAATTTTACCGTTTTTTAAAACTGAAAAAGGCACTCAGAATGTACATGAATAAAAGATTTAGAATAGGCAATTTGATTTATTAACTGTAAAACAGAACAAAAACTATTTTGTGACCTTTGCCCCTGTGGTTTGTTTTTGGGCATCTCTTTTCTTCTAAATAAGTCCAGGCGTGTTGGGCCCCTAGAGCTCTGGTTGGAAGAGACAGGTTGGAAAAACCTGTCACCGGCAACGGGTTGGGGGCTAAAGGGTTAAAATAAATAGGAACTGGCCAAAATTTGTATAAACTATCATAGCAGAACAACAATAAGAAATCTGGGGGGCGCTAGCGAGCGCAATGGAGTGAACACGCTTACTTCAGAGCCTCTGCACATTCCAGCTTAATTTGCATCAAAAATAGGCACTTAAGTTACCAATCTGCTTTCAAAGACAAGCTTAAACTTTTAAACAAAGTTCCTACGGATTTAAATCCAAGAAAGTCGCTTTTATGGCGGCAAATCTGCGGAAATACAAATACGAGGCTTCGTCGACAGCTAAGACCAGTGCAGCCGCGGGCAAAAGTTGTGACAACACCGCTAGCCAAACACCGAAGTCAGCACCGATAGCTAAAATGGATGTGGCAGACCTCAAGATGGATATTCTTACCTCCTTGCGACAAGATATCGCCGCCGTCATCCAGCAGGAAATCAGGTCTGCTCTGGCTGACAGCTTTGATTCGTTGAAAAGGGATATCCAAGACGTGAAGGCAGAAATCAATAGCAACACTACCACTATTCGAGCCGAGCTGGACCAGGTGAGAGCTAACATAAAATCTGTCGAATCGGTCTGACGAAATGGTGGCCGTACAAGACACGATGGAGCCCCTCACAAAAGAGGTGAAAGCCCTTAAACACAAATGTGAAGACCTCGAGGGACGTATGAGAAGGGGAAACATCCGGATTATCGGTGTGACTGAAACTCAGGGTTCCAGCTCTCCGGCGGCGGTCTCTGCGCTCCTCAAAGAGGTGTTTCAGCTTGACAGAGAAGTCCGCGTGGAAAGATCTCATCGTAGCCTGACTCAACGGAGACCCGGGGATACTCCGCGCCCTATCATTGCTAAATTAAACAGCGAAGGAGAAGCGGCGGACATCCTCAGGAGAGCGCGCAGAGGAAAACTACACTTCAAAGGAAACCCAATTGCCATATTGCCCAACTACACGGCCAGCGTGGCGAAAGCCAGGGCGGCTTTCACTGACGTGAGGAAGATACTCCACGATAGGCCGGGAGTCCGCTTTGGCATCCTGTACCCTGCCAGATTCCGTGTCTCTTACAACAACGTTGAAAAGGAGTTTGTGGATGCTGCCAAAGCCATGGATTATGTCAAGGAAAATACTCTCTCCAGCAGATGGTGATCTATAACTATCTTATCTTCTGTCCCAAGGTGGAAGGTAACTCAGAGTTCTCTATGTCAGTAAGCTACATTACTGTTCCAATGGACAAGGGTCACACTAAAGATTTGGCGTAGAATCAAACATTCATTTGGTCTTCCAAAAGAAATTTCAATTTTATCAAGCCTCTCCTCCCTGCAGGGTTTTTCTCCTATTGTGGAAGACCCTGGCTTCAGAGCATGGTCAAATAGCGGGCTTTATAAACTATGTCATGTTGTGAGGAATGGGCACCTGAGCTCATTTGGACAGTTGAGAGGTCAGTTTCGGCTTCCTTCTTCCGACTTTTTTAGGTTTCTGCAGCTAAGAAGCTTTTTGATGAAACATAAAGAATGGAGGCAAGTTTTGGAGCCCTCACCCATTGAGGAAATATTTCTAAAAATATTTCAAAGTAATTCCTCCCCAAAATTAATCACTAATTTTTATAACGCATTTATGAGTTTCAATACAAATGCAACTTTGGATATTAAGGCAAGGTGGGAAGCTGAGACTGGCACTCAAATTTCAGAGGACACCTGGGAAGAGGTGTTCGGCGAAGCCCATCTTGTGACTAATTCTGGGCTGTGGAGAGAATTTAAATGGAAGGTGGTCATGAGATATTTTAGAACCCCAGAGATAATGGCCAAAATGAAGCCTACAAATCCTGACACCTGTTGGCGAAATTGTGGTACTTATTTAGGAACCCATTCACATATATTCTGGTCATGCCCAAAACTCTGCTCATTTTGGAATGACATATTTAAAGTTCTCAACACAGTTTTCCAACAACCATTAACGAAAGACCAACAGCTAGCCATTTTAGGAGTATTACCAAATGGTTTTGTGGGAAACAATAAAAAGTATCTCTTAAGAATCTTGCTTACAGCAGCACTAAAGTGTATTACTATTAAATGGCTGAATCTTGACCCACCTTCATATAATATGTGGCTTGATAAAGTGAGAGAAATTTACCAGATGGAGGAAATAACATACGCTCTGCGGATTCAGAGAGAGTTGTTTACTGAGCGTTGGCGACCCATACATGCTTTACTGTTTCAATAATTTAGCATAGGTCTGTTTCGTTTTGTTCATTTATGGCTAGATTTGTCACGTTATTTAATGTTACATAAAGTTTTTGTTTTTGTTTTGTTTTTGTTGTTGTGTGTTTGTTTGCTTGCTTGGGTTTTGTTTTGCTTTCCAGTTTTGTTTTGTGCTTCCTAATTGCAGTTCTCATTTTGATCTACATTTCTGCATTGCGGTTTCTGTAACTGTCCTACTTGTGAACATTGACAAGTACAAGTTACAATGTTGTAAATTATAATAAAACTTGAGCTTAAAAAAAATAAATAAATAAAATAAGAAATCTATCCGTTATCAAAATCAATCATTAGAATTAAAAAAAATGTAACTTTCTGGAAGGTAAACATCTGGTATAAAAGTAACATCTCAGAAAAAAAACATCATAGCAACAGAAAAACATGGTAGCAGATGTGATGGTCTCTGGCTTGCTTTGCTGCCTCAGGACCAGTAAGACTTGCTGTGTTAAATGAAACCAATTATGCTGTATGCCAAAACAAATCATGAAGGAGAATGTCTTTCAGAAAATATATCAAAGAATGTTTTCTGACTACTGTATAAAGAACAGTGGCTTAATATTAATATAGCAGACATGAGACTGGAGTCCTCCAGTTTTCCATTAAGAGCCTCAACATCGTCTTGGGTTTTAAGAGGTAAAACAACCCCTTCAGGGACCTCCGTAACTGAACCATTTTTCTGCTTCAGCAAGGCAATTAGCATCTTGCTATGAACCAGTTGAGTCTCCTTCACTTCCTCTAAAATGGCAAGGACTTTCGAGAACATGGCTTTACAAGCGGGGCTGGCGACGCTCCGAGCAGCGGGGCTGGCGACGCTCCGGGCAGCGGGGCTGGCGACTACACTATTGTTTTTTCCAGAGGGTCGCTTAAGGAGTTGTTCTGGAGGCGTGGGTGGAAGTTCTTCATCTGAATCAGAAGGCTCACTTGATTCAGTGTGGCTGCTCAGTTGATTCTTCATCAGTTTAACACTTGGCCTAGAAAGGTTAAGCACAGAACATTTATGACACTGTTTCAGAAGGAAATAAACTTCATCTTGTTTGTATGCTAGTACCACTTACTTTCTTTTTCTTATGCCATTCTCATTGTCCGTCAAGTCTGATGAATACTCTGCTTGATGCAACTTGGCCCTGGCATTTGCATAAGTTGCTATAACATAAATTGTACAGAATACCACATGTAAGATACAATGTAAAGAAGAAATAAATCTGCAAAAACAATAACAATGAAAAAATGGTTTCCAGTAATACAGGGCCATACATTTACAAAACCCTCCAAGTAAAATAAAATGTGCATGTATAAACTTTTAAAGAAAAGGAAATACAGATGTAGTGTACAAATAAAGTCAAACTTACCTGCATTTCCCATGACACGGACATTGTAGAGTATCCAGTTGCTGGTTGGTGGTGTTCCTTCTTTTACAGCCTTTGTCACATTCACCAATGAGGCAGGAGGCCACCAGCATCATTTTCTCTCTGTGTCATGGAACCACTCTGATGGAACGATGTCTACCTTCTTGCAGCCATCAGAGTCAACTTCATCCACAAACTCGACCACACTGAATGAAGACATCCTGTAAACGCCATTAAGTTACATGCTGTGTAGCTGAGGCAAAGCTACAAATGTGCTACGAAAAGGTAACAAAATAATTGGTTTTGTAAATTTAGTTACAGGAGCACTAGCAAGATGACCTGAAAGTTTTGACAGCAAATGTACACCCAGAGATGTTGAATCAATAGGGTAGTTAAAAAACGCTGTTCCAGTCTCAAACAGTTCATACAAAACATGTACTTCTCCGATGAACAGCACAATGTTCCGCACAACTGCAACTTTGCCTTCAAGATCAAAACAATTTGTTCCATTGGAGGTGGAGATTATTTGATTTCCATGTCAGTACAGTCCACTCAGTCCGTGTCTTGATTCCCACACACAGCCAAGATGCGATTCTTGACGTAGTCTTTAGCAGCCGTCGGATTGGTGAATATTTCCTCACCAAGAGGGGAAGAAATCCTTAGCTTCGCTGGATATAGCATCCCGAATCTCACAGCCCGACATCCGCGCAGTAGATCTTTAGCTTCTTTAAAGGCCCCCCGTCTCTTCGCGACTGCAGATGGCAGGTTGGGGAAAATTAGGATTCTGTCTCCATTATGCGTCAGGGGACTGTTTAACGCGGCCCTGCAAAGTACCTCCTCCTTTTCTTGAAAGTAGTGAAATTTGACAATAAGTGGCCTGGGTCTCTGGTCTCTCACAGGGACAGGCTGGAGGCTGCGATGTGCCCGATCCAGTGTCGGAGCGGTATCCAGAGCCAAAACCTCCTTTAGTAGCTGGGCCACAGAGGTGACAGGGCGCGTCCCAGTCTCAAAGTGCTCCCTCACGCCAAGTATTCGAATGTTGCATCTGCGCTGTCTCCCCTCAAGGTCTTCGGTCTTGTCCAAAAGAGCTGACACAACTTCTTTCAGATCGTGAACTTGCTTCTCCAAGTCCACAACCCGGTCCGAATACGTGTTTGCATCTTCTTCCAGGCTAGTTAGCCGGCTATGGTGGTCAGTGAAGGTAGTAGCTAGAGCATCAATCTTAGCACAAAGTTCAGTCCGCACTTCATCTGTTTGGTCAGAAACATTGCTGCGAAGCGAATCGATCAGCTCATTAAGAGCTTGGCACTTGGTCTCGACTTTTGCTTCCAGCGTAGAAATTTTGGCGACTACGTTCTTCTCCGAGTTAGCTATGGCAGCCATTAGCGCGGCCGTGTCCGGGGATGTAGCATTGCTATCAGTTGCCTTGGCTCCATCAGTCTTTCTGGTGTTTTTGGATCCTGACATTGTTGCAAAGTTCCCTTAGGTGATGCGCACGTTTGCAGTGATAACTCAGCTGACGACAGATAACGCGCTAGTGCCCAATTTGAAAAAATAGCGTATCCCCACAGAGCAACTCAGCCACGTGTCTTTTCATGTCGCTGCTCCTACGTCACCCCTCGGAAAATTGTTTTATCACTCATCCAGGTGACTTCTCCAGTGTCACGGATGAGTGATGAATGTATCTCCCACTGGAAACCATTGTGTCCAGTTAAAGTCCATCGACTTTTTTAAGGAGAGTTGTTAGATGCTGTGCTCATGAGGACAATGGGTTTTAACTTGCAGCACAACACAAAGCTGCCATACTGGATCAACGATTAAAACACGTAATTGAGCAGAATTAAGTCAAAATGTAGTATCCTCATATGACACATCACACATGACCCAGCATTGTTCTAAGAATGCAAACTTTCTTATTGGAAGTTTCCACAGCTGCCAAAAAGGGCCAGATTTCTGGCTGGTCTTAATGGGTGGTCGTTGCTCTCTCGTTTTCTCTGGAATTGCTGCACGGAGGATGAAACACCCATGATAAGCGCGGAGGTGTGTGTCTTTGTCAGAAATCAGCCATCCTCAGCTTCCAGGTTAGGAAAAGTGGAACCAGAAGATATTCAAATGCATCTCTCCACAGCTGCTGATAAATTCTACAAAAAACAAAGTTTGTTAAAAAACATTTGCAGGTGAATCACCGCTGATTTATCACTGACATCCATTTACTCAAAAAATACTGAAAAGTGGATAACTAGAATATATAGTTTATAATTTCAACAATGTACTGTACAAAATTGAACTTTATATGACAAACGTGGTGCTTGTGGAATTTTTAACAAGGACCCTACAAAACTTTGCAGTACTCATGCTGCCAAACTTTTGATGGCTAGGTGTGCAGTTCCTGCTTTAAATGCATTCACTGTTAAGATTAAGAAATCTAAGTGATAAGAGGCCAGAAATGTTTGAACTCGCTTGAAGTCCAGGTGCTGGTTTTCCAGTGTGTGCGTCTGATGGCCCAAAGCTGCCTCAGAGCCGTAACACCATCCATGGCTGCAGCATGGAACAGATGTGGGTGTGTCCTCATCTCCCAGAGGAGTCCAAATCATCATCAAACAGCCCTACAGACACAAAAACGTGAAAATATAAACAACCAGACTATCAGCAGTGATTTAACTACTTTAAGACCTCTGTGAAAATCATTTACAGTATATATCACAGAATTTAAGGCCTTTAAAATCACAGAGCACACAGAGAAAAGTACTAAACTGAATCAATTTCAGCTTTCGTTTTTCATGATGTATATTGTATTAATAATTACATTTCATTATCTGTGTCTTTACCACACATTTGCCACACAGGTGTAGATACTGTAGGTTCAGTGAATGTTTGTGAATGTTCAGTGAATTGCACTGATTAGAATATACTGGACATTCAAAGCTAAGATTCAGCGCACTGTGTTAGAGGCTGGGATTTGATGAATTCATCATATATACAACCTTTGATCATCGTTTATGTCCAGTTGAGAATGAATCTGTGCACTCACATATTAAATGAACTGAAATCAGTAGTGTGATCTCCAGTCTTGATATAAGGAATGAGAGAACTGACAGCTGTTATTTTAGTCAGCCTGTCTCAGTTGTTTTAACTCTTAAGTATCACAAAGTAATGTGGTAACATCTGGACTGACGAGTTTACTGTCAGCATTTTAATCGCTAGTTTAAAGGCTGTAGGCTGCAGCATTTGCTCTAACACTGTATGAATGTAACAGGACTCAGTGCTGGTTCTAATAGTCTGAGCTGCTTCCAGCTTTATTTGTGAAGAGCACAGCAGCTTACAAAACACGTAGCTAGCTCGTACAGCTGCAACGTAAAATTTTCATAAGCTAAGATGATCTTAAAATAACGGGGCTACGTGTGGTGATGCTAGCGTTAGCAATGTTACCACCTCTTTCTTTCTCCCAGTCAAGTCTGTCCCGTATTCAGTAAGTGAAAATAAAATAAACAATAAAAGGTGAATCAAATGGACCATTACGGCAAGGCTGGGATGGTCAATTTGGTAAAGTAAATCCGTTGGGCATCTTTGTTTGCCTTTAGACAACAATTCTGATGGCAAAAGAGCCAAACGGGACAGGCAAAAAAAAAAAAAAAAGCAATGTTACCACCTTACCTTCACAGGTGGTCAAACTGAGTAAACAGGCACTCAGTCAGAGGTTGGGCTCTCCGTTTGGCTGCAGGGTCCCTTCATTCTTCACATATCTGTGTCGAGCCGAGTGTAAATCCTGAGGCTGAACCGCCTTTGTACAAGCATACACGCTTCTTAGCAGGGCGAAGCTATGAGCTAGAAAAATCCAGGCAGACAGCCTGTGTCTGACCAACCAATCAGAGAGCTCCTTACATCCCAGGAAGTTTCTAATTTGAATAGCAGCAGGATTTTTAAAATGAAGTTGTTAATCCAACAGCCAATCCAAAATTAATCCCTGAGCGAACAGGAACGGGAAATGGATTTTGAAATGCAGTTTATTAAAGTGGAATTCGAAAATGATTTTTGAAATGAAGATTTAAAAAGCATTTTAAAAATCAGTTTATTAAATTAGAATTCAAAAATGAATTTACACATGCAGATTTTATTCTACAATTCATTATTTAAGCACAGAATTCTTTATTTCAATGCGCGTGGCTCTTGTGGTCCTCCACAGCAATCAACTCTGTTTCTCTAGAAATATTTCTAAACAATCTATGATGCAAACAGTCTTCTCAAAGCTGCTGTTCCGAAATGCATATAGCACAGATTGTCTCTGTCAGGCTACAACACTAGACTTGGCACCAGTCTACAATGCATCACACCGATACAGTGTTTGAAAAGCCTTGAAACAGTGGTTGAGTCAATTTTGAAATTAAAAACCAAAAAGTCAAAGGACAAGTTCATTCCAAGCTTCATTAACATTAACAAGTACTGCTGAAAACATGTTAAACACGGTTTATTCAGTGTAGTGTTATTTGTTTTTTCTTTCAGCAACACATTTTCAGTCCTCAGAGCTTGGCATTCTTGCTCAAGAGATTGGAGGCGTTTAACACATGTTTCAGTGCTAATTAACAGAACATTCTCATGGAGAACAGGCAGGACATCATTTCCAGGTTCTTCATTGATGGAGTCCTTCAAATGCTGTGAGATGGAAGTTTGGTCTGCAGTAGGATTATTGCTGTTATCTTGGGGATAATAGCTTGGTTGACTGGTTAAAACACAAAAGAAGTATATAAAGAGAGGTGTTAAGATATAAACCGCATTTTTGTTAATCATTCTATTCCTACAGTATACTACTACAGTACATGATACCACTACTAGCTTGTGCTAAACTTAGAACCAATTGTGCAGAAACGTTTTGGTTTATAATTTTACCAAGTAGGATAAAGTGGGGCTGAAGATCTTTTACATACATTAATTTAAGTATGATAGTCAGAGTAAAAGACCAACATGCAACAGAACAACAAGTAGGTCCAACATATATTACAACAGTTAACTAGAGAAAGACTTTGATATTTTCACCTTGGGGGGGTGCCTTCTGCAGATAGCTTTATTTGCTCTATCCATTGTAGCTCTGCTTTCTGTCTTCTGTTGAACGGTGAGGGGCGATCGTGGCTCAAGAGTTGGGAGTTCGCCTTTAATCGGAAGGTTGCCGGTTCGAGCCCCAGCTTGGACAGTCTCGGTCGTTGTGCCCTTGGGCAAGACACTTCACCCATTGCCTACTGGTGGTGGTCAGAGGGCCCGGTGGCGCCAGTGTCCAGCAGCCTTGCCTCTGTCAGTGCGCCCCTAAAAAATGCAGAGACAACATGTACCCTACAATGTAGCTGCCATCACCAGTGTGTGAATGGGTGGATGACTGGTTGTGTAAAGCGCTTTGGGGTCCTTAGGGACTAGTAAAGTGCTATACAAATACAGGCCATTTACCATTTGAACACATCCAGTCTCATTTTTTTCTCCTCTTCTCTGGAAATGGAACATAGTTGAAAATAGATGGAATAAAGTCCAGACTCAATGGATTATTGCTCTTTCTGACTAGAAAATAAACAAACATTTCAGTATTTCTACTTTACAGCTTGCTAACTTAGAAAGCACGACAGAAAGCCCACGATGCATGCAACTATGTGGTTTTGCACTCATCAGAAACTACAATGATAGTCTAGTAAATAATGAAATATTTATGTTGGAAAGTGTATATCTTGTATGAAATGATCGCTGCACAAACAGAAACCGACGGCTGGAGGGTCCCATTTTTCAGTCTTGTTTTGCTTACTCCTGGCTCGTTTAATGGTGCTAATCAATTTAGCTCGATTTTGGGAATGCGGTAAAACGACGTACCTTTCTTTTTTCCTCGTCTATTTGCACAACCTGGGGCGCGTTATCAACCATGTGTAGCAGCACGAGGTGGAAATAAAGTAAATACTCTTCAGTTTAAAAGACAACGCCACCCTGGGAATTTCACCCAGAGAATACTGGAAGTAACACTAATCACCAAGAAGGCACTTAGGTTTATTATACTCAGTACAGAGACGAGGTTCAATGATAAAACAGTTTGACAATTTATTAATTATTTAAAACAACATATAAAAGCACAATCATAAAGATCAATGTACAAATATGCTTAAAAAAAAGATATTCAGAGCCGAGGCTTACCAGTGGAGGGGCAGGGATGCCACGCACAAAACCCCCAAAAAAGAAAAGAAAACACACCAATACACAAGTGCAGCACACTATCACACACTCACACTAATAAACTAAAAGAAGACAGGTGTGTAACACTCAAAAGTTCCCACCACCAAGGCGCCCCCAGTGTCCTCCACGTCAGCCCTCTGCATCTGAATAAAAGAAAAAATGAAAATTATAATATATTACAACAAAACTAATATGCAGCGCTGGGGTATAACCCAACTGCAGGACCACACTGGCGATCTGCAGCTAGAAAAAGGGCCTCCCACCAGTGGCGTAACAAAAATCCAAACTACAAATCAAAACAACATTCAATCTAGATAAAACTTTAAAATCTGGAGCAGACGGAATCGCCATATTGCTCCAACTTGCCGTCTGCCCAACTATAAGTTAATCATCCATCAATCAATGTGCAGGCCAGCCGACTCCCGTAGCCGGCATACATATGGTCGCTGTCCACGCCGCTGTCCACTTTAAAAGGCTGGCAGCAGCAGGAAAAGAAACCTCGCAACAGGAACAGACGGTAAAAGCAAAGCAGCAGCACTTCAGTTAGCGTAGCATTCTGTAAAACTAAGGCCCACACTTCGGAGTAAACAGCGTCATGAATAATGAACGGAGTGGCTCATAGGAGGCTTCTACAGCTATGACCAGCCGTTATGGAGGCTTCAGAAGGGTAACCCGCAAATGATCTCTGCAACACCAAGGGAAGTCAGGTGACCAAAAAGGAGATCACAGATAAGCGATCCAGGAATGCTCAAATGGCCACTATTTATACTAGCGCCCCCCTAATGCGCCAGGCCGAAAGTGGGTTGAACCGAGAAATAACATTCACCCTGCCACACATGGTTAGCCTCCGTTACCGCGACAGTCAGCCGATTGCTGCCAAAAGGGGGTGGGGGAGTGGGTTTGGGGAAGACCTGTGTGACGTCATCTCCCGGAGCTCTGGGAGACACTTAAAAGAAGTGGAGGATCTATCGGTTTTGTGAGGAAAGATGAGAGGTAAGTGTGTTAGCGTAAGTATTAGCCTAAAAATCTGTCATCAGTATTATATGAATCATGATAAAACACGCTACCATGTTTTTACTTCCTACAACTGGTCCGTCGGGTTATTGTCTCCCCAGAAACACTTCTGTTGTGTTTTTTCCTATTTGTGTTTTCGTTTTTCCTATTTCCATTGTGTTTTGTGTGCTTTTGCAGCGTTTTTCTTATTGCTGGTGTTTTCTGAAGTTGCAGTCCGTTTGGCCTCTCAGGGCCCCCGTAGATATCTCCAAAGGTTGATTCTGTTCATCTGGACGTAGCGTTTTCACTGGGAGAAACGTTTTGTCACTCATCCAAGTGAGTCTCAGCTGACTGCAGGTTTCCCCAATCTTATAAACAGTACATTTGCATAATGACTGAAACCAGCCCACTGAAGGAATAATTGGGCTGTGAGGTCAGTTCCTTCATCATGATTATGCAAATTCTCATGACCATTGATCAACAACCATTAATCAATGGCCATGAGTACCATTCACAGACAGTTGGGCAATGGTTGCAATCACAGCATTGCAAGATGGTGACAGATGTAACCTTAGGCCCCCTCCTTGATTCAGAGATGGTCTTTCCCTTTTCATGTAAATGGCCTCCTTGACTCCTTGACTTAAATGGCCTTCCTCTCCTCCATGCTGATGTTGGATGCTGGGGGCTTTGCATTGCTGAGACAGGCCGAAACCTTTGTCCGTAGTTGCTCTGCTTCCACTTCTGCAATGTTTTTGTGGCTGTGATCAGTTCCACTAGCGGGATTTGTCTCAGTGTGACAGCAAAATTCAACCCTTTTTAGCAAGGATGTCTTTCTCTGTTTGGGTGAGCCGTCTGTCAGACACATTTTTCATCCACTTATCCACATCCTCGTGTCGCATCCATCTCTCTTCTGGCTGTTGAGTACACTCTCCGTATTTTGCTGTAGTTTCTGACGTACAACAAGTAAGTCAAACTTCCTTTTTTGCCTGGTCCTAGACTTTTTGTGCTGTGCTAGACAAGCCTTCTCAATGAAGTCAACCAACTTTTTAAGAGAATTCTTATCTAGAAACATCGTAAGTCTCTGTCAGATCCGCTCATCTTGAGATTTTAGCACGTCGATGGTACGTGACATGCACATTGGAGGCGATCAGACATCTCACCCCGAACCATGAGTGGACACTAAGTTTTGAAGGTGTTATTTTCAATTAGAACCTTTAGATTCAATGAAACACTGAACAACAAAACTGAGGGGCAATTTTCTTAATGCAAAAGAAGAATAAAAGTTAGAATAAAGTTAACAAAAACAACAATGGAAAATGATTTGGTTCTAATAAAACGGTTTTCTACTTTATCTGACCACTCAACATTAACATGCATTCACACTCCAATGGTCTTGAAGGATTTCATTAATGTTCTTGAGACAACAGGAGCTGTGCAGTTTTTCAAGTAAGGGAAGAGGACAGCGGACTATCCAATCTTCATCAAGACCCACGTGAAGCTTCTTGAGGCAGCCCGTTCTCACTCCCGAGGCGTAACATGCCGACGTTTTGTCATGTCTAGGAACATGAGGAACGCGAAAGGAGACCTTCCGCGTTGTTGTGGTACGCGCCGGGTTATGGATGAAATCCAGTGTAATGATGGTCCCGCGGTAATAGACGTTCCGGCCCTGTATTCCAGGCCTAAACCTAACCTTATCCCTAGCCCTAACCATAACCTTATTCCTGAGCTTAACCAGGACTTTAATGACATAAAATAGCATGTTTCCAAGCGATTTGAAGAAAAAGAGCGAGCATGTGTAGATTGAGTCCAGACGGTCCTCATATTTCCTCATTTTTCCGAGGTCGTCATTTAGGAACGTGGTGGGTAGCCGAAAACGTAATATGTTGACGATTTGTCACCTAGCGTAAAATGTTATGCTTTGGGAGTGAGAACGTGTTCCTGGAGGACACTGTGAAGAGCATCACCTTCCACCACATCCATTGGCTGGGAGATCAGCTGTTTTCATATTTAGTCACACACAGCTTTTCTCTAACATTATGGACTGTTCCTATCTCTTTTCACTCCCTCTCATCCCCAATCACTTCCCAATTATTTTTTTCTTTTTCTTCTGCTTCTGCACCCTCGATCTTTACACAATGATTATTTCATCTGCACGATTACGCACATACACACTCAGCATCAGCACATCCACTACAGCCTCACAGTGCACACAGACATATAGGACTCACACACAGGCATGCACATGCTCACTGATATAAGTTAATGTGCACACATATAATGACACAACACCAAGCACTACTTGGGTCTATGTATTGCACTCTTGTGGAGCCTCTCACCACACGTGTTTTTTTTACTCATTCTATTCACACTCTGAGCGTCACTCACAGCATTAAACATTGGCAACACACACACAACTATGGGTCCACTAAGATTTATCACATGGAATTTGCATGGAGCTGGTTCCAGAATGAGGTTAAAGATCTTTAATCAGTTTTTAAAAAAAACTACAGGTAGATGTTATCTTACTGAAAGAGAATCACAGACCTGCCACAACATGGGGGCGATCGTGGCTCAAGAGTTGGGAGTTCGCCTTGTAATCGGAAGGTTGCCGGTTCGAGCCCCGGCTTGGACAGTCTTGGTCGTTGTGTCCTTGGGCAAGACACTTCACCCGTTGCCTACTGGTGGTGGTCAGAGGGCCCGGTGGCGCCAGTGTCCGGAAGCCTCGCCTCTGTCAGTGCCCCCCAGGGTGGCTGTGGCTACAATGTAGCTTGCCATCACCAGTGTGTGAATGGGTGGATGACTGGTAGTGTAAAGTGCTTTGGGGTCCTTAGGGACTAGTAAAGTGCTATACAAATACAGGCCATTTACCATTTACCATGCCATAGCTACAGATGAACTTAAAACACCTGAGTTTCTTAAAGTGTTTAATGTGTAAGCTTGCTATAAGTCTAGGCAAAGGTGAGTAGCAGTATTACAAAAAGTTATGTATTCTACAGAATATATGGCCCAAAGGTTGATGACCCCTCATTCTTGACTCTTTTTAAGTATACTCTAGATTGCTCACTTGTTCTTGGGGGTGACCTCAGCTCAGTATAGCTGGAACTAAGCGCAACTGGCAATCCACAAATATCGTTAAACAAACCATGAGCGACTGGCTCAGTCTGGGGCCTCCCTTGCTAGCAAGTAAAAGATGTTCGTCTTGTTTTTGTCGTTAACGAGAATAAGTTTCTGAACCAGTGGGGCTTGTGGAAACACAGACCCAACAATAGGGAATATACTTTCTTCTCAGATATCCATCACTCTTACTCTCACCCGGATCATCATTGGCACCAGAGCCAAAGGCCACTGCGCCCAGGCAGTAAACACTTTTATTGCGGGTCACAGAATGTTAACATGATTGTCTGTGAAGGTTCTCAGTCATCCAGGTCATCGTAGTCAAAGGAGCTTGCAAAGAAAAGCGTCTGGACTTCTTTAAGTTGCTGGAAGACGTTTCACCTCTCATCATGATTGGTTAACATGATTGGTAGAAAAAGTTGAGGGTGGCCTTATGTCTGGTATTGGTTTGTTTCTTCCTCTGCATCTCATCTCCTTATATGGAGATAAGCCTTCTGCAGAAAACACTCCTATTGCAATGAATTTGGTATTTTTTGGCCTTTGGACAACAACATGATTGCTACACTTCCAAACAAACAGAAAAAACACACTATTTGGTCACAATGTTTTGTGAATATTTTGTTTTAATCTTCTGGCAAGGACCTTGCCATAAAACAACATTCATGTATTTTAAGGTCTAACTTTAGAAGTGGAAGTGGGTGGCAGCTGGATGAGGGCCTAGGATCGTTGCCTGGTTTAAGTACATTAATCCCATATACCCACATAGCAAAATTGGTATGGCCTGGATCTGGCCCACGCAATGTGCTTACACATGGCCCACATACCGCAAAGAATGACGGCCCTTTGGTGACCCCGATCTGGTTTGCCAGATGTGGCCAGCACATGGGCCAGCACAGGGCCAGTTGCAGACACACTGGTGGTCCTTTGCTGGCCCATGTGTGGGCTACCTCTGGAAAACCTTATCTGGGCCACCAAAAGGCCGTCATTCTTTGCGGTATGTGGGCCATGTGTAAGTTGTGTGCAGCCACAGGCCAGTTGCAGACACACTGGTGGCCCTGTGTTGGCCCAGAACAGTTTCAGCTCTGGCCCCAGATGTCACACTGTGTACCTTAATCAAGCAATGTAATAACAACATGTGCATAATAGTGCAAAAGTAACATGACAAAACTCTTTTGAGACAGTGAATAGATTGATTCTTATATAGCACTTTTCTACTCTCCCAGATTACTCAAAGTGCTCTATACAACATGCCACATTCACCTAATCAAACACTTTCTCTAAACTGAGTGCTTCCTAACTACATTCATACACATTCACACTCTTGACATGTAGACTGGAGGAGCCAGGGATCGAACCACTAACCTACCAATCAGTAGGGAACCTGCTCTACCTCCAGAGCTACAGCCTCCCAGTGGTAGACATGAGTAAACTCTAGGTTTTGGATAAAGTGTACACTCACAAACCTATCAAAGCTATATTTGAAATGTTGGCTACCATAGCAGTATAGTATTACAACATGGCATTTGGGTTTTCTAACTAAAATAGGAATTTATGAACATAAACAGTGCCATCATTGCCAGACCTGGCCCACATCTGGTTGACATACACTCTGCCATGACATAGGGTCAGTCAGAAGTGCCAGCTTGATGCCAGATCCAGGCTAGACCCGTTTTCTATGGGCCTGGGCCATGTAAAACACAACAAAAAGAAAACAACACAAAAAACACCTGAAGCCTTCGAAACTGCCCAGCAAAGACCTATAGCCTTGAATAGTCACTTGAGGAGGTATACTAGAAGAAGGTCTTATAGGTCGGACAGTCTTGATCCGCAAGGAGCCCCATAAGGGAATAGTCCCATCCAAATACCAGCCAATAACCTGCCTCAGCACCACATGGAAGCCATCATAGCAGCTAAAATGAACTGACAGGAACAACAGAGGGGCAAAACACCAGCTATTGGTAGATAGAACAGTCACTCGAGACTGTACGACAATACTGACCAACCTGTGTGGTCAAGATGCTAGCAGGCTGGGTATACATGGAGCCTAGTAAAGAGGAACACCTGTGCCAAGTATGGCCTGGAAGTCCCAAATTTCAAAATAGGACACCCCACCGAGGGTGGTTGAGAATGTCCGAGCTAAGATCCTGTGGGACTTCTGCATACAGACGGATAAACTGATAATAGCTAACCAAATGGAAATAGTATTGGTGGGCATGCAAAGTTAGACAGCCTGTAGCGATTCAGGTAAAACTGAGGTTATTGTACTCAGCCCTGAAAATCTTAGAAATATGGTATCTAAGCAGATTCTTCCTCTGGATGGCATTACCTTGGCCTCCAGTAACACTGTGAGGAACCTTGGAGTCATTTTTGAACAAGACATGTCCTTCAACGCACATATTAAACAGATATGTAGGACTGCGTTCTTCCATTTGTGCAACATCTCTAAAATTAGAAATATCCTGTCTCAGAGTGATGCTGAAAAACTAGTTCATGCATTTATTACTTCCAGGCTGGACGACTGTAATTCATTATTATCAGGAAGTCCTAAAAACTCCCTGAAAAGCCTTCAGTTAATCCAAAATGCTGCAGCAAGAGTCCTGACAGGGACTAGAAAGAGAGAGCAGATTTCTCCTGTATTGGCTTCCTGTTAAATCCAGAATCCAAAATCCTCCTTCTCACATACAAGGGCTTAAATAATCAGGCCCCATCTTATCTTTAATGACCTTGTAGTACCATATCACCCTATTAGAGCACTTCGCTCTCGCACTGCAGGCTTACTTGTTGTTCCTAGAGTATTTAAAAGTAGAATGGGAGGCAGAGCCTTCAGTTTTCAGGCCCCTCTTCTGTGGAACCAGCTTCCAGTTTGGATTCAGGAGACAGACACTATCTCTACTTTCAAGATTAGGCTTAAAACTTTCCTTTTTGCTAAAGCATATAGTTAGGGCTGGACCAGGTGACCCTGAATCCTCCCTTAGTGAGTGAAGAAATACTCTGGGAATCCCAGAGCCACAGCTGTAAAGCTGCTGGTCATGATGTCGGTTTGGATATGTGGTGAGAGGGAAACATGAAGAGGAAACCAGGAGATGTCCTTACTGAATCATCAGAGCTGAACAGGTGATGGAGAAACAGGTTTACCTTTTAGGTGACATGAATGAGTTGAAGTTATGAACTGTTTCTGGGAGACAAATAACACCAGGATCCTTTTCTAAGTAGCTGACAGCTGGTAACTGTGCAGGGGCGGATCTAGCAAAGTTTTGCCAGGGGGCCAGGTAGGGCATTAACAGGGAGATGGGGGGCACAAAGAAATACTTTTCAGAGACACAGGTCTCCGAGTGTCCAGCATTCAGAGGCTACCTGAGGACTCATGTGAGAGAAAATCTGCTCACACAGACATGTAGAGCCAAATACTGTCAATAAGGCCTCTGCAATGTTCTGAAGACAGTTAAACTTGTCAGGTAGTGATGTCCAGCAGGTGGAAATGCAGCTCCATGAACACGCACAGCTATGGATTCCAGCTCCGTTCGTAGTTCTGCAAACTTTGACCCCACAGAGTCGAGCTTTTCAGTTCTATCAGCCGGAATTTGATATCGCATTAACTAGCCTTAACTCCGGCAGTTAATGCGAGACAAACCCAGCTGCTCATTAAAGCTTTCTGGTTTGATCAGAAAAGAAAACATTGGTCCATACACCTGAAAGTCCTGAAAACACATTGTGAATTCTGTCTCGAGTCTACGGATGTATTCGTGTATTTCCGTGGTGCCGATGCAGCGCTGAGCGGACAGCTCCTGAAGCATTTGAAGTGTCAGAATGTATAATGATAAGAAATAACTTGAATGTTAATTCATTAAATGGTTGTGAGACTAAATTTTTCCAGTTGTGTGTGGGATCAGGAATGCCTAGTTATGGCCAAACTATAGTTTGACAGGTAGTTAATAGGTCACGCCCACAGGGTGTTCAGTAACACGAGAACATGAGAACAGAGGTTTTCTCCTTGTTGCAGCTTTACTGCCCGCCCCCCCACAAGAGCTCTGGTGTCATTGTTTACAAGGAGCTCAGTCCTCTAATAAGACTTGACACTGTGTGGGCCAGCAGCCTTCATCGCTGCACAAATAACACTGAGTGTGCTGAGTGTGCTCTGTGTGTGTGTGTGTGTGCGTGTGCGCGCGCACGCACATGATCCAGCAAACAACAATGGCCATGAACACACACTGATGTGAGTTTTAGCTCTTTGACAGACCCATTCATCATAGCACAAGTTGTTGAATACAGTATACCCGCATTATCTGCTATTTTACCTTAAACCAGTTGAACCCCAGGAGGAAATGGTTTTTCTACCTGAACTTTGATTCTTTCTGTTCATGCAAATCTAGATACAACCATAAAAAAGACATTAAATGCCACAATGTGCTATTTAAACATGTAAATGTGTTCTGTGTTTAATAGTAGCAAATCACATTTTTGTGGCCTTTCAGTAGGCAGTCTGTGGGAAACAGCAGCCACAGACACATGGCTCTTAGAGAGATCCGTTTGCATAATCACTGTTGTCCTGTCCACTGACCTCACAGAAAGAGAGAGCACATCATCAGTGACTGAAATGCTAAGTCACTCCATCATACTGCTCAGCTTCCTGTTAACAAAGAGAGCCACACATATTAAGAAGAAAAGATGAGGGGGGGGGGGGGGGACTGCTGGCATTCATCTGGGTATGAGCAACATATGTGCTGTGCATTTTAATCAAACCAAGGTATGCCTTGTTACCACTGTTCTCTACTAAAAGTGTCAGCAAACCAATAAACGTGGGCTCATATTTGACACAAGCTTATTAACAGTTTAAAAAACATGAATTTCATTGTATTTATTGTAGTTTTGGATTTAAAGGAAACACCTGGGAGTAAATTGTAAATTAAAACAGGTTTTTGATACATCAAAAGAGAAAGCAGAGTGATAAGTAAGATGTGACTCTGCTGCACTGATGTATTACTTCCATAGTTTGTCATCAGTCAGTGCCTCTTTTCCATAAGTACGTACTTGATTCGACTTGATTCGGTTTTTAGGGTTCCAAGCAAACTGAGTCCATTCGAAAATGTGACATCAACGCTGCCGTGTGTGTGTGCTGTGTGCGTGGAGTTTGAATGTTCCCCCGTGTTTGTGCGGCTTCTCTCCGGGTACATCAGCTTCCTCCTACAGCCATGCAGTTAGTGAGCTTAGGTTAACTGCTGAGTCTAACTTGCTCATAGGTGTGAATGGCTGTCTCTCTTTTCAGACACACTTGACCAGGGCGTACCCTGCCTCTCACCCTATGGTAGCTGGGATAGGCTTGGATAAGTGAAAGAGAATGGATGATTGGATGGATGGGTGGTTACATCCAGTTCATTTCAATAATGATAGGATTTAATGATAGGATTTATAGGTGCGTTTGTTTCCAGACACAGCGAGGCAGCTGAAAGAAAATTAGTGGCCTTGATATGAACAAAAATCTTTCCACTGTACAAACCTGCAATCTGCCCTGTAGGTGGCACAGAAGAACACAAAACATGATTCTTTTTTCATTATGCAGTCTGTGTGATAATGGTGGTATTTATTAAGTCAAATTCAGACATCAGTCGTACACTCTTCTGATCTGTCTCATTAATACCAGATTTTTTAACTTCTATTAGAAAAGTAAAGTAAAAGCAGACTCAAAGTACCTCTGTGTGTGTGTATACGGACCAGTAACAAAAAGACCGATATTTTTCAATTGCTGCATAAATAACTTGCAACCAAGTTAGTAGTTACAGTACAAACCATTCACTCACTGTAACCATTAACTTGTTTTGCTCTATCCATTCATACAAGAGGCACTTGGGTGAGTGGCTTTCCTCACCCTGTCTCTGTTTCATCGAAGTGTTACTGAGATCAGGAAATGATGGGCTTTAAAGACACTTGACCCTGCAACAGGATGGAGGAACAGATGGACGAATGGATTCAGGTTGAGAAATACACGATTTCAGTTTTACAATTATTTTGATAACATGTTCTCCTTCCCCTGCAAATAAATCAGCACTCTTATCAACAATTATAACCCCACTGGGCAGAAAAAGGTTTTTTCAGCATTACATTTATGCCATTTTCCACATACCTTTGTAAATTAACACCTATAAATACTGAGGCCAGCTACACATATATTTCATATATGTCAATGTGCATGCTGACCATAAAGCACTGGTTATGTTACGAAGCTATGAAGATGTATGCAGGACCGAGTAAGTCACTGAAGAATTTAATGAATAAGTAATTAGTTTAGTCAATTAATTTATATATTAATAATGAATAGCTATTTATATTTATAAATTATATCTTGATGCATGCTTAACCCTTTAAGACCTACCATAGAACCAAGTCTGCCAGAGCTTACTTTATATTTTTACATGCTGTAGTGCCATTTTTGGGAGCATTTCAAGTTGCTATACATCAATACAACTGTTATAGCCCATATTTTAATAATACGTATGCATTAAGTCCATATAACTACAATACAATAAACTACAAAACAATTGAAAATCGTTTTTGGTTTTTATACATATATTTCTACTTGGAGAAATTTAAGAGGCTTATCTTATCTTATCTTTTTGCAACAAAAAAGTTTCAAAAAATAGTTTACAACAACAGGAAATTTATTTTGAGTGTCTTCATAGTTTTATTTTTGAGATACACCAACTTTTATATACTGTAGGAAAAACGAAAAACAATCCTATGATGCAAATTTGCAAAGAAAACAGCATTTGCATCAAAATAAACTATTTCCAGCAGTGCAGTTCGATTTCTAAGCATCCCAGCAACTATTCAGAAAAGCATAAAGTCAAACATGACTTATAAAAACACCAGTAGTAGGCTTTTAAGGCCTACAAGTAAAAAAATGACATCACTTCCGGTTTCGGGCAGGAAATGGCGGACATGCGATCGTTAGCGCTGACCTCTGTTTCAATGTGGGAAGTGTTATGAACAGCTGATCGGATTGGCAAAGCGTGTTTCTGGAATATTATGTTTTTGTTCCTGCAAGGGCTTTTTATGCAATTTTTGCAAAGCTATATGTGGAAGGAAACCGTGACCTAGGACCAGCTGATGGCATAAGATGTAAGTACAACTCCTCCGGTTTCATATGCAAAAAAAAATTATTGCGCTAGCTTACGCAGCTCCGGTTCTACAAGGATTTAAAAGGGTTTAAAGGGTTAATCATCCAGGTAAGGAAATCCCCCAAAGTAATTTTTTTTTTTATTTGGCCATCCTCTTAGCCAGAGGTTGTTTGGTTTCCCCGGTGCATAAATCAATCCTCCTGGCACTTAACAGCATACACTATGTTACTCTCTTTGTGCCGGGGGACCCGAAATGGCACAACACAGAAGAACTATCTCATCAGGCCAGGACTCTGCAGTCTATTCACACCTACAGGCCAGTGGACACTCTTTCAATGATGAGGATGTAACATCCTGGACAGGGAGGAACGCTGGTTTGAGCGCAGAGTCGAGGAGGCCATTTACGTGAAACGGGAAAGACCATCTCTGAATCGAGGAGGAGGCCTAAGGGTACATCTGTCACCAACTTAAAATGCTGTGATTGCAGCCATTCCCCAACTCTCTGTGAATGGTACTCATGGCCATTGATTAATGGTCATGACAATTTACTTATTACATATTAATGATCAATTAATGCATACTAAATAAATACATTTGATTAATGCAAATGTACTGTATATAAGGTTGGGGAAACCTGCAGTCAGCTGAGACTGAAGAAGTCACTTTTTGGGGTTTACAATTTATAGTTATTTTGTTACAATAAAAAAATCAATTATTAATCCATTGTTAAATATGTAGTAAAAAAAAGTAAGTAAGTAAAATGTATTTATATAGCACATTTCACAGATAAAAGTCACAAAGTGGCTCACAATAAAATCAGAAATACAAATAAAGTAATATAAAACATTGAAAAAAATAATTACAACGCGTAAAGACAACGGCAGGGAGTTCCACAGCCTTGGTGCCTGAAAAGCCCGATCTCCACATGTTTTAAAGCTAGTATGTGGGACCGCCAGTAATCTCTGACCTGACGACCTAAGTGCTCGGGATGAAGCATGAGGTTTCAACAGGTCAGAGATATACTGGGGATCTTCACCGTGCAGAGCTCTAAAAGTTACAACTAAAATTTTAGAATGGACCCTAAAATTTACTGGCAACCAATGAAGAGAAGCCAAAACTGGAGCAATGTGTGACCTCTTGTTTGTGCCAGTTAAAAGTCTTGTCGCAGCATTCTGTACAGACTGAAGGCGATCCAGAGCGGATTTGTTGAGACAACTAAAAGACCATTACAATAATCTAAACAAGAAGAAGGATGAATAATCACCTCAAGTTCTGCCTTTGACACCAGTAGCCTGAGTTTAGAAATATTTCTTTGATGATAAAAACAGTTCTGGACAAGTTGTCTAGAGTGTTTCTCAAGAGACATTGAACTGAATATAACACCGAGGTTTCTGAGACTCGACTGAAATGAAGGGTCTAAAAAACTGAGAGCATGTGATCCGGTGCAATAATCAATGTTTCTGTATTATCTGCATTTAACTGGAGGACATTGTCATTTAACCATTGTTTGATCTCAGGAGACATTTATTTAAAAATGACAATTTATAAATCTCAGAAGTTTTGAAAGAACAGTACAACTGAATGTCATCAGCATAGAGATGATAAGAAATATTATTGTAACTTCTGATAATTTGGCCTAGAGGGAGTATATACATCAAAAAGAGAATAGGACCTAAAACAGATCCTTGAGGTACCCCAGAAGGCAGAACTGATGTTTCAGGCAGCACATGATTCATACACACGGTAAAAGATCTCTCAGAAAGACATAAACCATTTAAAGCAACACCAGTAATCCCAAACAAGTCCTTCAGCCTATTTATCAGGATGCTGTGATCAACCGTATCAAAAGCAGAGCTGAGATCCAACATAACCAGAACAGTGTACTCTTCAGAGTCTGCTGCCATCAGAATGTCACTAGACACTTTAAGTAAAGGGTTTCAGTGGAGTGCAATTTGTGAAAAAAAAAAAACAAAACAGACTGGAAAATGTCCAGAACATTGTTCAACAAAAAGTTGTTAAGTTGTTCTGCAACAGTTTTTTCCAAGATCTTTGACACCAATGGTAATTTTGATATTGGCCTGCAACTGCTTGGAAGAGATGGGTCCAAATTTGTTTTTTTTAATATTGGTTCAGCAATAGCTTGTTTTAAATAGCTGGGAACTGAGCAAGTGTAAAGAGAAGTATTAATTATTTCCAGAATATAGGGGCCAATAGTCACATGGAAAGAGGATTTACAGAAACAAACTTTAAACATTGTTTGAAAAACTATTTATGAATTTATTTTTGAGAAATCAAAATCTTTGAAAATGCTGTTTAAAAAGAGAACAAAACTGGATTTTATATCAATGCAGATACAGATTTGTTTTCCTGACACTGAAAATGACATTCCTTATCCCCATAAAACACAATGCTCATCGTAAATTATGGCACTTCAAATGTGTCTGTGTGCAGTTTCCACTCACACAGAGTGTGGAGAGGGATTTTCACCCATCACAAACATGCTCCTTTGCAGTCCTCCAAAATGTGGATGACATATCCATCAGTCGAATGCTGATTGATTGACGAGTAGGCCGGAACATCAATGGGAGAAGCAGGAGAGTTCACCAGGAACGGGAGAAGCATGAAAAATAATCAAAGATCAAAAACATAGCATGAAAACTGGAGACAGTGTCTGCAGTGAACACTTTTCATTGTTTTTAATACTTAACGTCAGCTTTTTAGCACTTAGCTCTTCTTCTCTTCTCTGCAGATGTACCAACACAATCAACCCACACACTGCTTGTATCAGATATTTTTGCCACTACCTTGATCTGATAACAAAAACTCTCTCACAACTGTCCATCAGCTGCCCTTGTACTATCCCCTACTCAAGCATTAAAGCATCATAAAGCAGCCTTCTCTCTCCAGAGACTGATTAGCTACATTGTTTCTAGCTGCTGTTTGTGCCTAGATTTGCACTGTCAAGGAGAATCTTTCATAGGAAGTGTTTGTGTTTGCACAAGGACATTTTGCTTCGGTATTGCTTCTCTTACAATATTCAACATGAATATACTATGAAGAATGTCAGGGGACACTGCAGTGAAATGGGGCCCGATCCTCAGAGTGTACACCAGTGGAGACACTCTTCTTCTGCTCTCAGCCACTGTGACCCTTTTGCATTTTAAAATACATGTAAAGCCACATAATCTGATATTTTATGAGATTTTTTTTTTGAAACTTTGGAACATCATAAACTTTGGAGTGTGCGGTACAACACCAATAGCAGCCAAAGATGTCATCATAAAAATTAATGTAAAACAACAATCGGGCATGCTGGTTGCATAGCAACACTTATTGTTTAAACACATTTTAAAATATGAAGGCTGCTATAACATGAACCAGAGCTAGATGTGACTAGTGATGTGCGAATCATGAAGGAATCGTTCAATACTCGAGAATCACTTTACTGACTCATGAATCATGATTCACAAGCCCAACTGACTCACTAACTCATCCCCGTTGCTGTTGGCAACAATGTATCTAGCTTATAATTAAAATTGTGGAGAAAAACACAACATCCAGTATCTTAACAAAAAAATTTCTGCTCTGAACTGGAAGAAAAAACCCTGAGTAGAAGCTCACATCAAAAAAATAGCTCCTCGGTTCACAGTAGCATCGCTCTGCTAACATGCTAACAGCACATTTGAGCTGCTCACCCCCTCCCTCCTGTGCTGAATCATAGAGCGAACGAATCACTCGCTCACTCACCCCCTCCCTCCTGGCTCACAGCTTCTTCTTCTTGGTTGGCAACCAATGTTAAGGCGCATTACCGCCCCCTGGCTCACAGCTCAGTGGACATTTAGATGAGAAAATATATATTTGACACACTTAAGAAAAAACTAATAAAATAAAAATAATCAAAATAAATGTTTATTATGCAATTTTGATAGGAAATTGCTTAATTTTAGAAATGTTTTTGCTCTTCTTTACTCTATAAAATAGTTGTTTTCTTTTAGAATCACTCATCTTAGCAGTAGGATATACATGAAAATGTACATTTTTTGCACTTTCTGGTCATCTGACTCAGTGAATCAAATGACTCAAAAAATCCAATTCACTTTGTTGAGTGACTCTTTAAAACTCTTTTCAGTAAAAATAATCAAATTTACCATCACTAGATCACTAAACTGAAATTTAGAGCAGCTATGTCGCTTTCAGGCCTGAGGAGTAGATCCAGCGTGGTTTGATGATGCATTTCAGCCAGTGGTTTCAACCTGTTCTGTGTCAGGTTTAGTCATTAGAAGTAAGGGTAAAAAGTTGTTGGTTTCTCCGTGGCTCCTCCCCTCCTGCTGCGCCTGCACCAGCTGACTGACACTCCCACTCATTTCCTTGTACATAAAGTCGCTGTCAAAGCTTAGAGCGCAGCAAATTCATCTGGAGAGGTTCATGGTTTCACACACATTGGTATGCTGGTCGACATTTGTTTACTAGTTTGTGACTTTTTACAGTATTTCAGTTACACCAGGACGGAGACACAATGATCAGTTCATTGTTTTTTTACATTAATTTCTATGACACTGCCCTGCATTTTTTCAGATAGATAAAACAATTACTGAACTCTATTAACAGTAACTCAAAACACATCTATGCTATGGCTGTAAGAGAGCCTGGGATCAGACTAGTTTAGAAACAATTCAACTGGGAACAGTTTTGTATATTTCTTATCCAGCTATGACAGAAATAATGATATTCTCCATTTAAAAAGAAAACAAGTGAGGGTGTTACATTCCCTCAAGAGATAAAATTTTTACTGAATAATTACTCAAACAATAAAATGGTCATGCACTGTAGCAAAATCAATTTGTATAAAAACCAAGTTGAAGGCAGATCCACCCCGGGGTCTGTTGTCTGGGTGTTTTATATCAAACGTTATTCCTTCTGTGATGATGAGAGTCGGCCTAGCTAATTAAAATGACTCTTTTCTCTCTTCCTACTTTTCGAGATAGTTGTAACGTAATGGAACGCTGACACGTGTTCATATTCCTTGGTCCACTAGATTAAAATGAAGCGCTGCTCTTTACTTCCCTGTTGTCATGGTAAATCTCAGTATCACAGCTCCATTGATAACAACAACAACAATCTTTATTTATAGAGCACATTTAAAAGCCTTGGGCATACCAAAGTGCTTTACATAAAACAATAAAAGGTTCAAACATTGATAACGGATAAAAAAAATAAAAAATAACGAGTTATGTTCATAGATAAAAGCTACCAATAAGAATGACTACAGCACATGGGTAATAGCAAGATAAAAGCTGTACCACCATAATAAAAGACACCAATAGAAAGATAGGAGGGAATTAATACAAGAGGTCAATAGGTCACAGCAACCAAACAAACAAACAAACAAACCAGCAATTAAAAGGTGGAGAAGGCAAGTTTAAAAAGATATGTTTTAAGCTGTGATTTAAAAGAATGAATAGAATCAGATGCCCGGATGCCAATCGGGAGATTGTTCCACAGCACAGGTGCAACAAGAGCAAACGATCGATCACCTCTAGCCTTAAGTCGAGATCTGGGCTGAGCCAGCAGTAACTGTGACGATGACCTTAAAGCCCTAGCAGGAGCATAAGGGTTTAAAAGGTCCTTAAGGTAGCTGTGTCTCCGTCCTGGTGTAACTGATTTGTTTCTCTACTCACACACATGCATAACTCAGAGTTGATTAACCCTTTAAGACCTACCGTAGAACCAAGTCCGCCAGAGCTTATATTATATTTTTACATGCTGTGGAGCCATTTTTTGGAGCATTTCAAGTTGCTATACATCAATACAACCATTATAGCCCAGATTTTAATAATATGTATTCATTAAGTGCATAGTAATTACATAAATTGCAAAAAAGTGCAATAAACTACAAAAAAATTGAAAATCGTTTTTGATTTTTTAACATATATTTGTAGTTAGAGAAATTTAAGAGGCTTATCCCTCAAAACTGTAAATACAAAAAAGTTGCACAAAATAGTTTCCCACCACAGGAAATTTATTTTGAGTGTCTTCATAGTTTTATTATTGAAATACACCAATTTTTATACACTGCAGGAAAAATGAAAATAAATATTATACTGCAAATTTGCAAAAAAGCACCATATGCATCAAAATAAACTATTTCCAGCAGTGCAATATGAGTCCTAGGCATCCCAGAAACGACACAGAAAGTCATAAAGTCAAAGATAACTTTTAAAAAGAGCAGTATAGGCCCTGAGGCCCTGATGGCAAAAAAGACTACATTTCCGCGAAAATGACGTCACTTCCGGTTTCGGGCAGGTAATGGCGGAAATGCAAAAGTTCGCGCTGACGTCTATTCCAACGTAGGAAGTGTTATGAACAGCTGATCGGATCGGTAAAGCGTGTTTCTGGAATATTATGTTTTTGTTCCTGCAAGCGCTTTTTATGCAGTTTTTGCAAAGCTTTATGTGGAAGGAAACCGTGACTTAGGACAAGCTGATGGCATAAGATGTAAGTACAACGCTAGCTTACGTGGTTGCAATGCTACTGGGATTTAAAAATAGTTACGCAAAACAGAGCGTGCCCGCTCCGATCGGCTCTAAAGGGTTAAACTAACTATGATCAGTTGTTCTGGAACAGGAAACTAATCCCAAAGTTGATCAAATCAGTTTATGTTTAAACTCAGTTTGTTGAACACACTTGCTAGAACAGGGCCAGGATGGATACCCATACGGAAAAGAAATAGAAAAAATGTATAAAACCCATATGTTAAAGAAATAGAAAAAACTTAGAAAAGATTTGCATCAGCTTTAGTTTGCTCCATATATAGTGAATCATATAAGGCTTGTATGATTTACTCCTGAAAGTGGCCACTTTCGGGTTACTTTCATACATGATAATAAAGTGGATAGAATAGAATAGAATAGAATAGAATAGAATAGAATAGCCTTTATTGTCATTGTACAGAGTACAACGAAATTGGAGTGCCACTCCCTTGGTGCAAGTTTCAATAATAAATATAAATGTAAAATATAAAAAGTACAAAAAAAACAATCGTAAGTATTCAAACAATAGTATGTACAATATATACAGGATAGCAGCATTAATATAATGACAGTATGAATAGCAGCATAATATAATGACAGTGACGGTATGGAATAGGTTCAGTTGTTTTTGTGCTTATTTACTACGGTGATAGCTCTGGGAAAGAAGCTATCCCTGAATCTGTTTGTCCTGGTTTTATGTGACCTGTACTGTCGGCCTGACGGTAATAGTTCAAACAGTTGGTTGCTGGGGTGAGAGTGGTCCTTGATGATATTGCCAGCTCTGCTGAGGTACCGAGAGTTTGCAGTGACCTCCAGGCTGGGCAGAGAGCAGTCAGTGATCTTCTGGGCTGTGTTGATGACCCTCTGCAGTACTTTCCTGTCCGCAGCTGAGCACCCTGCATACCATGATGTTATGCCGTACGTTAGGATGCTCTCTATGGTGGCTCTGTAAAATGTCACCAGCAGCCTCTCCTCCAGGTTGTTCCTCCTGAGCACTCTCAGAAAGTGGAGACGCTGCTGGGCCTTTTTAACCACCGCTGTAGTATTTGCAGTCCAGGAGAGGTCATCAGATATCTGCACGCCCAGAAACCTCATGGAGTGTACCCTCTCCACACAGCTCCCGTGAATGTAAAGTGGGGCCGGGTCTGCTCTGCCCTTCCTGAAGTCCAAGATAAGTTCTTTAGTTTTCGTGGTGTTCAGTTGGAGGTTGTTAACTGAACACCACTCAGTCAGTCTGTTGACCTCATCTCTGTAGTCCGACTCATCCCCCCTTGAGATGAGTCCAACCACTGTGGTGTCATCCGCGAACTTTATGATGGTGTTTGAGAGATGGGTAGGGGAGCAGTCGGATGTGTAGAGCGTAAACAGGAGGGGACTCAAAACACATCCTTGTGGAGACCCGGTGCTGAGTGTGATGGTGCTGGACCGGTGGGGGCCGAGTCTGACAGACTGTGGTCTATTTGTCAGGAAGTCCTTGATCCAGAGGCAGATGGGGGTGGAGAGTCCCAGGTGAGACAGTTTCTGGACCAGGATGATATGACTTGAATGCTGAGCTGAAGTCCAGAAAGAGCATTCTCACATAGCTTCCTCGGTGCTCCAGGTGACTCAGCGCAGTGTGGAGCGCTATGGTGATAGCGTCCTCGGTGGAACGATTTGTCCTGTAGGCAAATTGGTGGGGGCAAATTGGATCACATAAGGATCATGTTAAAACTAAGTATGAGTTATATAAGGAAAGTACATGTCAAAGTATGTATTCCATAGATGTTCCATATAATTTTTGCATAGTTTTTAGTACATATTTGTCATAAAGACATATGCTTTACATATATGAACAAAATCTGTTAGATAAATTTTTTTTATATGTAAAGTAAATGTAGTTTGCAGGGCAATAATCTATTTTTTTTAAATGCTTTTTATACATATATTCTAAGAATATGTTAGATTACATATGTTTTCTCTTTATGTTCCGGCAATACATTTTTATGGTAAACTATTCTTTTTTTTACATTTTTCTTCTAAGAATTCTTAAATCTCAGCTCATAAAAAACCTATAAACTTAATTATTAATTTTATACAAATTAACATTACTAGAAAAAAAATCTATCACATATGAAAAAGACAACAGTATAATTTGCCCCTGCTTGACCAACATCAGTTAAAAACTAGCAATGCAAAGACAAACTCGTAAGCCAACATAACTTTCTTTGACAGGTCGGCAGTCAATGTATTGTAATACTGAAGAAAACAAAAACAAAAAACATGAATACTGGGCAATCTTTAAATTCAATTAACTTTTATTATTCTGATATAACAGTCACATACTGATATTTCACAGAAATATTTAACCTAATCTAAGCTCTATTGTTTAAAGAGCATGCTAAGCTGCATACCTTTTTGCTGCAAATTTGTGGAACTTTTACCTGCTAACATGAGTAAAACTTTGGAGGGCAAAAAACCTGCCCACTTAAAAAACAAAACAAAACAAACAATCTATCTTTAATAGATAAAACATGAATTGGCATTATAATAACATGCCAAACGAGACATCGAAAGTCAAGTTATGGGGATGCTGTGACAGAGACATTTTTATTTCTGGCCCGGAGTTCTGTGATCTTGGCATTGATTGTAGTACCAATGCTGGAAGGACTTCTCAAGGGTTGCACCTATATATGTACAAAAATGCAGGAGGGGGGGGGGGGGGGGGGGGGGGGGGGTGATGACAAGAACAGAATTAGTAGTGTAAAAGAACCCAATGATCTTAAACAATAATGCAATGATCCTGCTTTAATCAGTCTTAATATCTAATAGTGCCAGCTTTGAAATTTGCAGACGATGCATGGAGAGGTTCACTACATTGACTACATTTACATACAGCCAATATTCAGGTTATGGTCAAGTTAAGCTCACTATTCAGGTTTCTGAAACATTCGGAATAACTCATTCACATGCATGAGATGAGAGAGTCACAGAGAGCCAGACGGCACATACACAAAGTTCCTCTACTCAAAAGACCAGGATTCCGTGGGAATAGAACATGTGCAAAACACAAATCCATTTTCATTTTGATGGCGATATGCCGATAGAGGTTTTACATGACCCTTTTCTCACCAAAATATTTAGTAACTCCAAGATTTATATTTGGATTTTTGCCGGTATTTTAAAGCCATGTGTGACCGGGTTATTGCTAACATTCCAGTTTTGAATGGGTTATCGGCTGCCTGTAAACGCAGTCACTGAAATACATCAAATGCAAGAACATTCAGAATGTAAAATACTTATCTACCATCATTTGTTACTTTGAAGTTGGACAAACAAAATGCACCATAAAGGAAATGAAACACCAGAGAAATCTAAGGCCTACAATAGTATGTCATGAAAAGACCATTCATTCATCTGGATATAACTCAAAAAAGATCAACTAGAATCCTCTATTTGGTGGAGGCCTTTCTTCATCAACAATAATATATGCATAAATGTTAAGAAGATATTCTTCATATGTGTGGCCCTTGTTTTTCATTGGTCCTTTGTTATCTTTAAATGCCAGAAGTGTGGACAACTGCGAAAACATGCCATAAAAAGCTAAAAACTTACTGTAGATGGCATCCAATTTATTTTTGTCGAGCGGTAAACGTGCATCTCCTCTGCCCCGTTTTCCCCCTCGAAGATTGCTCACTAGCAGTATTTCCACAGGGAAGACTGCTGTGAGCAGATGCCTCACAAAGGTTGTAGATGAATTTGCATTAGTAGCATAGGCCCAGGCCAGTTTCTCTACCATGACTCCAGTCCTAGGATAAATCTCCACCTGTTCCAACAAAAAGACATTTTGATCAATGTACGAGACGTAAAGAACAACTACATACCTTTCCAGACTTAAAACTCTGTTTCTCGTCTAGTTTTGAAGGCAGTGACATTTATGTATATTCCCGGAGCCGTCGTTCACCTGCAATGTCCGGATGCTAAGCTACTGGATTGCAAAACTTTTTTCTGCATCACTTGTTACTCGCACAGGCATTCCCATGCAAAAGTGAAGCTTTTGTAGAAAAATTGTAGTTTGCCTCTGCTCCACCAGGGGCTGGCTCTAAAACAGAGTCAATCCCCATAGACTCCTTTGTTAAGAAGGGAAACTTCACAGCAGAAACACAGTCAATGAATTTAACACTTGAATTAGATCCATCATACTTATAAGTAGAGTACCAATTTAAAAGTTTTGACATATTTTCCCATTAAATCTAATAGGAAAGTCTGTCCAAACTTTTACTGGTACTGTGTTCAAGGTTGGATCAACTGTAAGTAGAAAGACAGTAGATCCAATTTATGCACTTCATCTATTTATTCTTTAAAATTCCATTACCTTTGATGACTGGGATTCCTTTGTTGATAGAATGACAGATGCTGGTGTTGAGAAGGATGAAGTAGATTTGGGAGGGGGCAGCAGCGAACCATCTGATGATGAACCAGGCGTGGACTGCGGAGAAATCTGGGGAAGCTCCAAACTGGATCTCTTAAGAGGTTCAGCCAAATTAATCACCTTTTTCATCGTCTTCATGAGTTCTGGCACATCTATATATAGTAAATTAATAAAAAAAAAATGATTACCAGAATGGTTTATACATAGGCTAGAGTGACTTTTTCAAATATATTGGCTGTTTAATTGTTAAATTAGTGATAGGAAGTGATACCTTGGACAAGCAACTCCTTCAGTTTATCATTCTCTTGTTTCAGGTCTTGGATCTTCCGCTTTAGACCAATTACTGTCTTTTTTGGACTTTTTTCACCATAAGCGACTGAAGGTGGTGAATGACTGTACATTGCAAGGAATTCCTGTGCAGGGTCTTTCTTTGAAGGAGCCTTTGACTTCTGGACATGAAAAAAGATAGCGGGAAAGAAGAGGAATTTACATAAAATAGTCAAAGCTGCCATAAAAGTTATGAATCTAAAGTGTAAAGACAACAGATTCAATAGCTGTGCCACAAAGTGTAGGGTGCATACTTCAAAGAGCTGATTTCTTAGCCACATACAGTACCAGTCAAAAGTTTGTACAATTTTACAATTAAATATAATGGGAAAGTGTGTCCAAACTTTTAACTGGTACTGCACATCACAGAACTGTAACTAAGCCTGTTCCAAAGATTGGGATAATTTGAATACAGTTTAAAAAAAAAGTTTACCATTCTTCAATTTAGGTGGCTACAAGTGATTTTTTCCTTTAACAAATCCTGACAATCATTGTATACAAATGACCTTTGTGTGCAGTAGAATAGGGGGACCACTGGTGGAGTTCCTTTTCTTAAATGTAAATACGTTTCGGTTTTAAAATTATATCTGATCTGAAAAAGGTAAAAATCAGTAAAATATATATTTTTTTAGGGAGAGAAGTACTACAGTCATTGCTTGGTGACAGAAATGGTGTGTAACATAATAGAAAGATGGTTAGGATGTTCAGACATAACCAGGAAATGCTACTTGCAGGCTACACTGTTCCGTTTCATAAGGCTGTAGCCTGCATAGACTCCATCCGATGGTAGATGTACAATACAATAGTGTCAACTTTTTAAAGGAGCCATCACCTAAAATGTTTCATTTTCCACATGAAAACATGTATATAATGGTTTCCTAATGACTGACACTAGCCTAGAAGCCAATATTTAAAGATGGAGTGTTTAGATAACATGTAAAACACGGATACTACAAAATGGTTCCGAGTGAAATGTCACCTTGAGTTGCAATGGCTGCGACAGAATCAGAGTCTCATTTGGATCGGAGTCATCAGAATCATCCTGATAGTTTTCAGGATGGACAGATACCCTCTTGGTCAGGTCCGCTGGTTCATTTTCCTTCAGCAGTGCATTAATTTTCCGAGCTGCCTCAAAACGAGTAGCTAGAGCACAAAGGAGGAAACAAAAAGACATTACAACAATCGAACACTGGAATGGTTCTTCGACCTGTGTGAAAGAGAGAGCCAACAAAGAAAAGAGAACATTTGTATATGGGATAGAGAAAGAGAAGAAGCAGACAGCAGTAACAGTGTCTAGTTTTGTGTTGAGTTGTGATTCACATAGTGCATTTAGCAAAAAAACAAACAATTCCTATTTCACAGAATTTCCATCCATGTGAAACATAAAATATACAACTATTCAACATCTAAAAGCAACCATCTCATTAGTCAGGGGTTAGGGTTAAAAGGAGTAGGAGCCACGTTTAGGAGATTTACTGTGTTAATATGTAAACCTTTACTTAGAGCAGAGTAAAGACGAGTGATAAAATACAAAACTGTTGCGACTTTATGTAATGTATACTTAATGTATATTAAGTAAACATGTAGTACAGTCTTCAGCTCCCTGGAAAAACAAAGTAAGCACATGACTTTAAAGAGTGAATTCAGTTTTTCTTTAGAGAACTACTTTCAAGTAGAGAAGGACATTCTACATTTCAAATCATTAACAATTACTTACCAGAGACAAAAACAACAGTGCCCCTGTAGTGTGGCCACCCTCCTCGCTGTTTCTTCCCATGGCGCCATTCAATAACTGCCGAGTAAGTGGAAATGGGATTCCCATGCTGGTCCATCTTGGAGTCATCATACCCCCGTATGTTAACAGTTTTTACTTCACTAAGCTTTCCATAGTCCTTCCCTTCACTCCACTGCACCACTGCAAACTTCCTCTCCTCGTGTTCTGTAGTAAATGAAGGGGGGAGGAAAAAAAGAATTGCTATTTCCTAGCTAGAATGCTACGGGCTATATGCTAATAAAGGCTTTTTCTTATCAAAAAATATTCTATTTGACATGGTTTCTATAGGCATACTTTTACCGTTTGAACCATTTTAATGCCACCAAGTGCTATGTCGCATAATTCTCTGAAGAGAGCATTTCCACATTGGTCACTTGTTTCTATGTGACCCGTAAAACATCAAACCACTTTTAGCAAGCTATTAGCTTAAGCTAAGTCATTCAAATTCAAAAACATTTAGGCAACTTACCTCTGATATTAGTTTTATTCGTCTCCGTAGTCTCCATCTTTGCAAGACACACTTTATTAGACCGATTTCCCGCTTGTTGTTAAATTACGTAAGGAAGCTGTTACCTGATGAGGACCGTGTGAGGTCTCGCGGTGAAAGCTGGCCACCTGTATGCTGCAGCATGGCCCGCCCTACTTTGCCTTTGATTGGTGTATCCTCATATTTGACCGTACACTTAACCAATCATGGCACTCACAGCTGAAAACTAATTTTTGAGTTCATGCTCTACGTCAGTATTTTCTCTATTTGGCGGTAGAATATGTTTTTCACAGATTATAGACTATACTGACATTCCAACTGAGTTTTGAAACTTAAGAGACAGCGATGCCGAAAAGAAAACATTATAGATCTGACACAAGTGAAATAGACTGGATGCGGAAAAACGTTCCTTCACGTACTTTGACCAGATAGAAAAAACGGTATGTGCACCTTTGCCAATAAGTTAATACAGTTGTCAGTTTCTGTCATTGTTATGAAAGCTACAAGAATTTATTTATTTTTTTCGAAAAATCGACAGAGCTTTGACTGACATCGGACAGCACAACACACAATAACAAGTAAGTGAATGTATATCGTTAATGTCTTATCAGCTACCATAGTAGCACTTGATACAAAGTGTTTGGGTTTTAATACTTTGGTTAAGTGGAACATTTCAGTTCTAATTTGACACCCATAACTTGGCTTATATTTTTGTGTTGTGTGTACTAAGTAGGTTAACAAACGAATAATTCCATACACTTACATAGATATTTATTTTCAATGATAAGTTATGCAACATAATTTATTGTGTTTGCCAAATGACTGATAAATTCTGTTTAGGGTAGTTATGATAAGAAAATGCAAAGTATTTGAGAATCTAGACTATATTCATAATGTTTCTGCATTGAAAGTAATCTGAAGTGCTACTTAAGTAATTGTGAGATGATAAATATAATAAAAAAAATGTAGTTTTTTACTTAGAAGACAACCTCTTTCATTGTGTTTATTTAAAGGTCAATAAAAACATTAAGAATAATAACAATCACAATAATAACAACATGGAAATTTCAACCTGACTGTTTTCAGTGGAGCTGTGAAAAATGTATCTTAAACAAGTTGTTCATTTGTATCATTTCAAGGACAATGGTGAAGATGACAGCCAGAGAGAAGGAACTTTCACAGTTCCAATGGTAAATAAAAATACATTATTATAGTCTCTCTCTCCCTCTCTCTCTCTCTCTCTTTCTCTCTCCTTTTAAAAGCAACATACAGAAAAAAGGCCACAATAAAGCATTACTTTCATTCTTATGTCTCTTCTACGCTACTCCATCACATTGTAAAAGTGAAAAGTACAGCTCACCATTAAGCTGTTTAAATATGTCAGTGACAGACTCACTACTTGTTCTGGAATATATCATTCGGATATTTAATTCATATATATATTCAATACTTGGGTTGTATTCCTCACAGGAAAGTGAAGATGCTGCCCAAAGAGATGAGCAGATGCCAGAACCACAAACGGTGTCACTGGTAAGAAACAAATGCAAGATGTGCTCCACTTTCTATGGCTCTTTTTTCTTTAAAGAGTAGTTAATTTGAATACTTCTCAGGGAAACAATGAAGATGCCACCCAAAGACAGGAGGAAAGAATAGAAATGGTCACAATGGTGCAGGTAAGACTTGCGGTTAATTGCATTTTTAACTATGACAAACGTCGCTATGACTGCTGTTTATGTTGTAAATGCAGTTTTGCAAAAAAAAAAAAAAAACAAGGCTACATATGAAAATAAGTGAAACCTGCTCAAATATAACACAGTTCTTTTTCAACCATTCAGGAGAACGCCCCTGAAGCAGGAGTTGATGTGAACTGCTCCAGTGGACTAACAGAAAATCAAAGCATCATGTCAATCCTCTCCTTTGCTTTGAGACACAACACTACAGGTGTATTAATGGAGGACTTGCTGAAACTGCTCAAGTTACATTCTGCTGGGACTACTGTAGTTCCATCAAGCAGGTATTTTCTGGAGAAACCCTTCGCTGATATTACAAACTAGTTTAAACGACATCATTACCGTAGAGTTTGTACTAAGTACATTGGGTCTTCACAATCTTTGGAGGAAACGCTTAATTGTGTGTCATGTTCTTCATTCACAACAGTGAAAGCCAGTTTAGAGGAAGGTAACTTTTTTATTAGTATACCATTAAAAGATCAGCTAAAAGACATTCTTGAGAACCACAATGTGCATGATCTATGTTTCAGAGGTGATCCCAGTGGTAGCCGTGTAATAAAGGACATATGTGATGGCAGCTTGTATCAGACCTTAAAGTCTAAGAGTAAAGATGATTTTCTGTCCCTCACTTTTAATTGTGATGGTGTACCAGTTTTTCAGTCTTCCAAATTTAGTATTTGGCCAATATTGTGTTGCATTAATGAGATACCACCGGAGAGTAGAGACAAACATGTACTTCTATGTGCTTTATGGTTTGGATCCAAAAAGCCAGACATGTCCTGCTTCTTTAAACCATTTGTCGAGGAGTGTGCAAATCATTCTCAAGTTGGTTTTGAGTGGCAAGATGCTAACAATCAGGCACGGAGACACATGAAAGTACACACATTGTGCTGTGTGTGTGATGCTGTAGCAAGACCATTGTTACAGAATTTCAAGCAATTTAATGGTGAATATGGCTGTGGAGTTTGCCTTCATCCTGGGATGCAAACAAGGAAAGGGAATGGAAACACAAGGGTTTACGCATGTCCTGATGAAAAGCCAAGTGACAGAAATCATAAAACCACAGTAGAAATAGGACAAATAGCTGAAAGACAAGGGAAGACTATTTTGGGGATAAAGGGCTCATCTCCTCTTGCAGATTTGCCATTGTTTGATCTTATCAATGGAATGGTCCCTGGCTACATGCACTGTGTACTGCTTGGTGTGTGCAGATACATGGCATCTTTATGGATGGATTCTAAAAACACTTCTGAGCCATGGTACATTGGTGTACAAACAGCAAGCATAGACAAACACCTCTTGTCTATTAAACCTCCAGGTATCGTCGCTCGAGTTCCAAGATCTTTAATTGAACGCAAATTCTGGAAAGCTCACGAGTGGCAGCATTGGCTTTTGTACTATAGCTTGCCAGTTCTGAAAGGCATACTTCCACAGAAGTATCACTGTCATTGGGCATTACTGGTAGAAGGGATAAGCATTCTCTTGGGATCCGAATTAAATACTGAACTGATAAGCCACTCACACGACGCATTAGTGTACTTTGTTGGAGGTGTACAATCTCTGTATGGAAAACAGCACATGACATTCAATGTTCATTCATTGTTGCATTTGAGTAAAAGTGTTGTGCAATGGGGTCCTTTATGGGCTCACTCAGCCTTTATGTTTGAAAGTTTCAATGGGTACCTCTTGAAACAAATAAAAAGTAGTCAAGCTGTACCACAACAAATATGCAACCGAGTGGCAGAGCCCCGTGCCTTTCCTCGTTTAGCTAAGCAGTTCTTAACAAATGCAGCTGCAGAAGTTAAACAGTTCTGCAATGAAATGAGACAAGGAACCCAGCATGTCAAGACGCATGAAAAGTTTACTCAGGTGACTGCCCTTGGTTCACCAAATGTAAGACAAATATCTCTGAGAGATCAAGCTGCTCTCCACCCAGTTAGAGAGGTTCCCACAAACTCTGTGGTGAGTTACTACAAGAGAATTTCTGTGAATGGAGACATTGTTCACGGTTACACGTACAGCAAAACAAAGAAACAATTATGTGGTGCTTTTAAAAAATGGAAGTATTTTTGCTGTCTCACACTTTGTTGAAATGGATAGTCATTGTTTATATGCTATAGGAAAATATGGTAATTGCACAGTGCAAAAGTTAGCCAGAGGTTCTCTTATCAGAACTCAGCTGAGCTATATGTCAACTGTTCACTTTCCCACAGGCTTTTACAAAGCCATAAATGCTACTCAGATAGTTAGGCCATGTATGTACATACAGTGTCCAGACTCTACCTCAATTGTATGTCAGCTACTGAATACGTACTATTGTAAATAATTTAATCTTAAATCTTATTGTAAATGATTCAATCCAAATGTGAAGGTGGAGCTACTGATTATGGGGTTGATTATGGGAGAGATTCAAAGGCTTTCAATTGTGTCAAATGTCATTCTAATTAAGAGTGAAATGTGCAGCTAACACGGTCTAAAGCCATAGCGGTTCATAAAGGTGGCGCATTCACGCTGTCATTTCTGAACATATTTCTTATTGAAATATGGGTTTCTGACTTGGGGGAAAAAATAATTCTGTCAAAACATTTTGCAATGCATGTTCACAACATTTATGTATTTCAATGCAATTCCATTAAGCTAGTGGTGTGGTGTTTAAATGGTCCTTAAAGCACTGTCATAATGAATCTGGGTCATGTAAAAAGACAGAAATATATATACAAAATGTATTTTATCTACATCTTTGTGTAATCTGCTGATTCTGTGCAAAATTAAAAATATTTCTACAATATGAATATTGTCTAATATCTTTTCCATCTTTTCCATCTATATAGAATACATTTGAGATGTATTTTGAATATTTACTGTGTTGATTTAATCATTTGTCAAACTTATTGTAAAAGTTTGTTCTTTAACTGTCAATGCAATAACGGGAAAAAACATTATTTGAAAGTCAGGAATAGGATGCCTAGTTTTGCAAAAATGCTAAACAAAGAAATAAATAAACTTTACACAAATGAATGAAAAGCATTTTATCAATCCCAGAGGGAAATTCTAATGTAGGGTTTTATTTAATCACATGTTCAAAGCAAACTTCTCGTAAATTTGTGGCTTTCCCCCACATCTTATTGTCATTCAATGTTAATTGTTAGTTGTTTCCTGTTTGTGATAACACAAGTAAATCTTTTGTTCTCTATGAAAAACTTACAATAGTTTAGTTTCACTCATGATTGTCTAACTCATATAAGTATGATATTACATTTTTCTTCTAGGATAATATATGTCGGGTTAATGTCATATATTTTTTTAAGAAGTATCCAAAACATGCAAGTTTCATTTATATAATTTTTTAAGGGATCTTATATGTATTTTCACTCTTGTATATTTTTCATACAAGTTTCACACAAGACAGATAAAAACCTTACAAGATTTATATATATCTTTTCCATATGGGTAGGTTGCCGTATTTTGGAGTATGTTGAAATTTACCCAAAATGCACAGATGCAGAGGGGCAGACTTTAAAAATAAAAGGTGAGGCATTTTATTTTGAGCTGAAACAAATTCTCTGCACAAAAGTACAAAATAAATAAGTCCAAAATAAAACTTTAGGGAAACCAGTTTCCAGTTTCATAAAAAACAGTTTCATTTCTTCAATAATTCCAATAATAATATTAATTATTGGACAAAAATGCTTAAAGACATAAAAACTTTGCTTTAATGTTACTAGTGCATTATTAGATCTAATATCAATATAATGAATGTAAAGTTTTATTATAAAAGGCAAACATATTACAAATGACTTTATATAGGCTGTCTATATGGTAATCAGCTACACTGTTAAAAAAAAACATCCTAAAAAACAGTAATATTCCGGCAGTAATATTCTGGCAAAATAATACCGTAAAATAACAGAAAATAACTTTATCATAAAAATACGGTTATCTTTAGTATTGAAAATACAGTTTGTTGCCCTAAGTTTACATGGGATTTTGCCTTTTACAAATGTTTTTAAACATTAAATTAGGAACATTTTAATGTGATCAAACAATGAAATTACCTATAAACAAGGTCAATGAATACAGCAATATGAATAATAATACTTACATTTACAGAAATATACAGTTAATGTTATTTACACCAACTGCTATTTGATGTAAAAAAAAAAGTTTTTTTATCCAATTGTATTTGATGTAACACTACAGTATACAACAAAAAAATAATTTGTTTTCTCTTTCAAAACGTGTCAAAAACTTGTCAAAAAACTAGATATTGGATTTAAAATTACAATTTACTGTTGATTCTAGATAATATCACATATAAATTTAGTTTCTAAGTGTAATCTAACATAGATTTCGTGAATATTTACTGGACTTCCAATTTGAATTAAGTGTGCTCCCTGTAAGATTGTTGGTTTTATCTGTAACAAAACATCCAAAGAACCCTTATTAAACAAAACCCCTGATTAGAATTACATCAAGATTATCTTAATTCTTGATCATATGTTGTGTATGAGCAGTTTTTACATGTTGATTTTACTTATAAGACATGAGACATGATTTCAATCATTAACATGGATTTTATTGACAAAAAGATAACCCTTCCTGGAACAATCCAAGAACAACTAACACTTATGCATGAACAAAGGCACATAGAAAAGAAAATCCAATTCAAACGCACATTTGAGCCCAAAAGAAGGGCACACTATCGGAGGACAGAGTGACAGAGAAGCCTGTCAGCAGACAGTAACATACTAAGTGGCTAGCAGTAATGCTAGCTAAATGTGAATAGGATCTGCAGCCTATATTTCACTTTTCCCGTATCAAGCAGGCCACCCGTGCTGTTGACATTGACCATGAACCAGAGACCAGTGCTACTGAACAGCAGATTATGTTATCCTCAGGATAAAAATAAGAACTTTTTATGCTCTCCACTCATAGTCCGCAATTTTGGTGATCAATGTCAGAACCTTTGGATTGACTGCAAAGTTTTTCTTAGATGTGTTCCGCTCCAGTTTTGGGTTTATCTTAATGAAATGAATGAAAAACAACAACTTCATTAAGAAACTGAGGACTGGACTGTATGTTTTTTACATCTGCAATAAATCTAAATGTAGATTGAGCTTGCTTTCGAGTGCGTGTTTGGACATACAGGTCATTGTGGAACAGAAGGGTGGTGCAAAGATGTTTAGTTAACCTGTGAGTCTTGCAAATACTGTTTCAGAGTAGTGAAACATCTGTGAACATCTACTACTCAAAGGTCTCTTTCTATAACTCGACATGAGCATGAATCAAGGATATTTCAGAGACAGCCATCTGAAACGCAAATATTAGTTATTTGTTGATTTATCAATCTACAAATCATCTCAACACTCAAGCATTGCGCAGTCTTATGCGTTTTAGCTGCAAATGAAAGGAGATCTGATGATTTGATTTGGATTGCATAACTTTAGATTTCACTGTCTCATCATTCTTATGTTTCAATGCATAAAATTGACTGGTGCCGCCTTACCGTTGCAAGGATTCCAAGGGTGCTGCCTGGGCTACTGGATAAGAAATGTTCATGCAGAAGAGCCAAACGTCAGGATAAGTGCGTCGCTGAAGATAGTGATATGGCCATTCACAATGGTCTGGTCCACAGATGACATTAAGTCCTCGGCTGCCAAAGTAGAGTTTCCTGTTGCGTACATGAACAAGAGACAAGGGGACAAAAAACAAGTCCACACATGACTCAAACAACTAACAGCAATGTTACAACTGATTTATATCAATTAGATACACTGGCATGCAGTTTGGGCCCCCCAGTCAACTGCAAGGTGTCCAAACTTTTGCTGTGGGCCCTTTCCTTTTCTGTTTTTAAAAAAATTAAAAATATGAAAATGATTTTTATTTAAAATTAAATGTCATCTGAAACTTTATGCCATTTGGAAATTATTTTATCTTCCACTTGCTTATCTGTTCATATGAACTAAAATTTTGACCATGGGTGCCCAAACATAATAATAATAATAACTTTATTTATAAAGCGCTTTCAAACAAAGTGCTGTACAACTGTTTAAAACTAAAGAGATAAAAAATAATAATAATAAAAAGCGATACATAGCAATACACGTAAAAGACACAATACAAGTTAAAAACAGTAAGAATTTAAAAACTAAAAGCCATAGAATTAAGACTTGTAAGATAAGGTGAACAAATGTGTCTTCAGCTTAGTTTTAAAAACCTCCACGGAGCATGCCTGCCTAACATCTTGAGGGAGGGTGTTCCACAGAAACGGGGCACGAAAAGAAAAAGCACGCTCTCCAATTGTCTTTTTTCTGGCTCTAGGAACCTTTAGAAGGCCAGAGTCCTGAGATCGGAAAGCACGGGATGGAACGTAAAGATGTAAAAGGTCGGAGAGGTATGAAGGTGCCAGTCCGTTTAAAGCCTTGTAGGTGAGCAGAAGGACCTTAAAATCTGCTCGAACCTGACAAGATAGCCAATGCAGAGATCTCAGAACAGGGCTAATGTGCTCAAATTTCCCAGTTCTTGTTAAAATGCGAGCAGCTGCATTTTGCACCATCTGTAGACCTCTAAAACTTTTCTTTGGTAGCCCAGAAAGAAGAGCATTACAATAATCAATACGTGAGGACACAAATGCATGGACAAGAACCTCTGCAGTGTCGCTTGACAAAACTTGTCTGATTCTGGCTATGTTCCTCAAATGATAAAAGGCGGTCTTTGTTATCTCTTTTACATGAGACTCGAAAGAGAGCACCACGTCAAACCACATGGCCAAGTTTTTTACCTTGTCCCTACAATTTATGACACTGTCATCAATTCTCAAGATTAAATTTTGGGACAAGTGCTGAAATTTGTGTGGCCCAATGACCATCAACTCTGTCTAATCATTATTTAGGAGCAAGAAATTATCTGATAACCAGCCCTTAATTGCAGATAGACAAGATTCTAGATAAGAGACTTCAGCACAATTTCCAATGGTTAAAGGAACATAAAGCTGCAGGTCATCAGCGTAGCAATGAAAGGTTACATTAAAAGAACGTAATAGAACACCAAGAGGCAGCAGGTACATAGAAAACAGCAATGGTCCAAGTACAGAGCCCTGAGGGACCCCATGCCTCACTGCACAGGTCTCAGAGAGATCATTTTTAAAACTAACAGTCTGAGACCTCCCAGACAGGTAAGATCTCAGCCACGATAAAACATTTCCTGTAATTCCAATAAAATGTTCAAGCCTATCTAACAAAATGCAGTGATCCACAGTGTCAAACGCAGCACTTAGATCCAGCAGTAATAAAACTGAAGTGCGATCTTTGTCTGTATTTACCAGCAGATCATTTACCACTTTTACTAAAGCTGTTTCTGTGGAGTGATTTGGTCTAAAAGCAGACTGAAATGGTTCAAACAGATTGCTTGTTGACAAATGCTCAGTGAGCTGCTTAAAAACCACTTTTTCAAAGATTTTAGATAAAAAAGACAGATGTGAGATAGGTCTATAGTTTACGACCATATCAACATCCAGTCCAGGCTTTTTCAAGATTGGCACTACCACAGCTGATTTAAAACATTCAGGAAAGACTCCGGTCGTCAGTGAAGTATTTAAAAGAAACAGGATGTAGGGTCCTAATGCTGACCACAGTTCCTTTGTAGCCCAGGCTGGTAGAGGATCCAAAGAACAGGTTGTACATCGAGCTGCTTTTACAACCTTAGTTAATCCATACAGGGAAATGACCTCGAAGTCAGAAAATAGTTTATCAGCACCAACAGGCAAAGCAGCCGAGTAGTCTAATGAAAAGCTTTAGGAGGGAGTAATCTGATTCCTAAGTGTTTCAGCCCTGTCTCTGAAAAACATAAGAAAGTCATGAGCTGTCAAATTCGAACAGCAGAGAGTTGAGTTACTTTCTGTTGCGACACTGTGTTGAATAAGAGTTTTGGGTTATGTTTATGACTCATGATAAGATTTGAGAAATAATTTGCTTTCGCTGCCGACATCGCTGATTGAAAAGAAGACAGTGAGTCCTTCCAAGCCTGGAGAAATACTTCTAGTCTGGAAGATCTCCAGTGACGCTCTGCTTTTCTACAATTTCTTCTCAAGTTCAAGAGCTCCTCATTTAGCCAAGGCATAGGGTTCCTTTTTTGACATTTCGACTTCTTTACGGGAGCAACAGAGTCCAGTAGTTCAAGAAGTGTATTATTAAGGTTCACAGTCAAGGTATCTACACATACTGTAACTCCTGGGTATAAATAGGGTCCAACACATCAGGTAGATGTAATTTAACTCCAAGCAATGCTTCGGAGCTAATATAACGAGATGATCTGAGGGGCAATCTTCCCCTCGCAGAAGCTGGAGATTTAGGGATTAAAATATCAAATAAAATTGCTGAGTGGTCTAAGATAGGTAAAACACAATTTTCAGTCATTGATACATTCACCCAAGACAAGGTCTAGGGTGTGGCCCTTACGTGTTGGCCCAGACACAAATTGTGTGAAGTTTAGGGAATCAATTACATTTAAGAAATCTTTGACCAGGGGTTTATCCTCACAACACAGATGAATATTAAAGTCCCCCACTATAAGAATCCTTTCGTAGTGAGCGATAAAACATGTCAAGAAGTCTGAAAATTCCGAAATAAACGAGTCATTATATTTAGGTGGACGATAGATGACAATAATTAGAACCACAGGACAGCTTAAAGTCAGGAGTTGGGACTCAAATGAGGTAAAAACACCAGGACTTTGTATCTGTTTGCATTTAAAACAGTCTTTGATGATAGAGGCTACCCCGCCTCCCCTCCTAGACAACCTGGGGGAGCTGAAAAAGCTGGCATCGGAGGGGCAAAGTTCCAGCAAGGGTGCCACTTCACCAACACGCAGCCATGTCTCAGTTAGGAGCATGATGTCCAGCATATGAGTATCAAAAAAGTCCCGAAGAACATGAGTTTTATTTGATACAGATCTTGCATTTAAGAGAGCTAATTTAACTCTCTGTCCATCCGTGGTAGCAGGCAGTAATTGTAGGTTGTTTATATTTGCTCCACCTCCCCTCATATCCCGTCGGCATGGCGACCAATAAAGCAGCCTCGGGTGAGCGTGCTCCGATGACATAGGGTAAGCAGGAAGAAGGCAGCGCTGTTTGAGGCCAAAATAAAGTCCTAAACAGCCAGGGTCACCGATGGTAAGAACCCGCCGCATCCGAGTTCTGACCCGAACACGCTTCCCAGAGCGTGTTCCGCGCATTCGTCCACTTCTCCAGCGCTTCCGTTTCGAAGGATTCCAGGGGGGATCACGGCGATGCAGTTCCCCCGGTACCGACGCCAGAGGCGGCGGGAGTCTTCCACATCGCTCGCTAACGCTGGGAAACTTCAGCAGTGAGTCACGGATATTAAGCAGCGTCTGTCGCTCATACACCAACAAAGAGTGGGTTTTTAAAACTAGCAGAGACACCACTAAGAACACAAAACATAAATATTGCAGAACCGAGAGACGGCGTGCCATGACACCCGGCGCCATCTTCTCTTGGGTGGTATTTATTCATTTACATTAAAGCACCACAACTGCGACAGGCATAATCTTTTGACATCCTTAAATGCAGTACAATACTCACCTTTACAGCTTACTGATTAAATTTGAGAACTCACGCCACTAATCTGCAGAGGAAGAAAAAAAACCTTATAAATCATGAAACCTGCCAAAATCCAAATACATGTCTGCAATGTATGTTTATATGTAGTCAAATAATTCACCTCAGCTGCTTTAGTCTAATTCCGCTCCACAAAATAAAATAAAATATTTGGCTTATCATTTACATGTCCATTACATTTTACAGGGCAAAGCTAGCACAGTGGGCTACTTCTATTTCCCTCACTTTATCATGCAGCTCATCTTGGTGCGCACAACCTCTCTACAGGAGTGCAGGTGTGCCACTAGAGTGGAACAGCTCGCCTATTAGCTCTTAAGTTGCATACTTAATTTCAAATTAAGACAAATGCATCAGTGGCAGCTGCCGTTGCGGCCCCCCTAATGGGTATTAGTGGTGTAGAAACTATCCGTGTGGCAACTGCTGTGTTTACACGGTCACAGAAAGCTGGCAGCTAACAAATTAGCAAACAACAACTCTGCTAGCCAGCAAGCTAGCCGCTGGTCTAACTACACCTTATACTGACAGACGACGTGCTTTGCCTTCATAGCTAGGGATTCCATGCCTTTCACTGTCTCAGTAAACTATAGTGGTCAAGCAATGCCAAGTTGATTCAACTAAGCTGAGTTTGATATACTGCATGGATGATCTTTCACCATCCTCTCTCTTCCACCACACTTTCCACAGCCATACACGCGACCTTGTGGTTGTTAGTTCAAATTCCTCATGTCATTATGTGTCCAACATCCAATGGCATGTCACATTGTTTTCATGACCACGCCGTCTCACGCCAGGTGCAGAGGCCTATTTCTGTTCAGGAATGTTGTGAATACTTTGAGAATTATTAATTGCAATTTCTACCTCTACATAAATTTTTTTAAATATATAATTAACACAGCGTGGCCGTGCAATGTTTTACATGTGTTTTTAGTTTTTATTCCTATTAATTATATTTTCACTTTTTACCTCTGAATTATTGAAACAGAGCTAGATGACATTTTAAGCAAAATTCTAATTCAAATACTCCTTTAATTATTAATTGTTCTCATTAATTTTTAGACAATTTTATATATTTTTCCATAGTTTTACATTTGAATTTAACAGTTCAATCTTTCAAATAACGGACAAATATTTGTGAAAGTATGATACATTTGTGAATGCATTTTAACAATCTAAATATGCATATGTACAGAAAAATATATTTAAAAAACAAGAAAATTATGTCTTATTACATTTACAGTGATTTTATGTTATTTTACATTTGACATGTAAAATCACAGTCTATTTATGTAAATTTAATGATATTGCATAAAAACAGTAGAAAACTGTAAAATACACAGTAAAATACTTTGATATTACACTTTTTTTTTTTACAGTGTAGATATTAGATTTTTCAGATTTAGTTTTGGAAGTTTTTAAATTTAGACTATAGATGGTTACAGGACAAAATAAGCCACCATGGCTAGCGCTAAACTGGATGCAGACCTGATCTAGTCTGAATGAAGCCATGCAAGTGCACTCAGACACGATTTGCTGCTTGGTTCCAGAGCCTACGATTTCTTCAGGCGAATCCAGTTCCGGGTTTGTCACAGCCCCTCTGTCCTCCCTGACTGACTTCACCAGCGTTTATTTTTGTTTTCCTGCTGTTAATGTCCATGAGCAAGACCCATTCTGGGTTTCTACCTCTGAAGTTACAGACCCGTGTTAATCAACGCACCCGCCTGCAATGATTTCATCTGTACCCACTACTTGAGGTAGAGCCTGTCTGGCATGCTTTGCTGGAACATTGAACTTAAGTTAGTAAAGCCCCAGCTCCTTCGTTTAAAAATATAGAACTTGTTTCTTCTCCCTGTATTGACTTGTTTCAGAAATAAAGCTGCATTTTCTGTTAGAGTCTGCATTTAGGTCCAATCCTGCCTGCCACACAGAGTTGATGACAGTTTCTTGCTTTGTACAGATCTTCCCTGGATTCCCCTCCCTGGAGTATTTCGTGAGCCTGCCAGAGCTGAGTAAGTGTTTTTGGATATTTGGACCCCCTTCTCCCTGGAGCCCTGCCACTGCTGTGTATATATATATCACGTTGGTGTTCACTGTAAATAAATGCACTTGGCTTGACCTCCCAGAATCCTGCTCTCAGAGTCCTCTCAGCCAGGTGTTCGTGACAGAACGTTCCAGCCAGAAATGGACTCAGTGGATTCAGACCCAGGACAACCTGCACTCACTGCTCAGTAAGCGCAACTCAGCTGATATGAGCAGATGCTCTACCGTTTGACCAGCGAGCTCAGCCATGACCCAACCGATGGCCGAAATAAAGAGGTATGTTAAGGCCTCTATCTGTAACCCACCACCCCCTTAGCTTCCAATGTCTCTGCTGTCTGTGCAAAATTTATACCCCTCGAATGTCAGAGCTCTCGGAGTGGCCGTTACCAACACCCTATGTTTTCACGGGTGAGTTGGAGAAGAGTGGTGGCTTTCTCAGAAAATGTGCTTTAGCATTAAGACAGAATCGAAGATCATATAAATCTGGCAGTTCAAGGATAACCTGTATACAACTGATGCATGACTGCACCCTTAAGTGGCTCATGCAGTAACAAAGGCTAACCCTGAACTCTTCTGACCATTTCCCATCCATATTCAAAAGTTTTTGTCAAAGACTTTAATACTGATGCTGCTGCACACTGCCTTTTCTCGTTAAAAGAAGGGAGGCAGAGTATGTGGTGTTATCGTAAGAAAATGGAAAGTAATATGTTAGACTGCAGGTGAAGGCCCCAGACAACAATATCCAATTGGAGGGAAAGTGCGGGAGCGAGGGGTATCGTGTGAGATGGTGTGTTTTTGTTTATATTGCAGCTAAAAGAGGAATAAAAAAAGCAATATGAGTGGATTGAGTCTCAAGCCTGTTTCCTGGTAGAAAACGCAACATGGTATCGGCAGTCTGTCATGAGGTCTGCCAGTCTGCCCCAAAAGAAGGGTAAGAGGACGCGAAAAGTAGGAAAAATAAAAGAATAATGTTCGACAGGGGAGATGACCACGCGGGGAAGAAGTATGTGCACGATCTAGTTTACGCGAACAAGAGTTTCTGCAAAACGCCAAGATGTAAATACCTGTCAGGCTTGGTGGTCTTTGTTTTTTGCCCACTTTAACTTCTCCATTTCTTATCGTCTACAGTCATCCACGAATGTTAAACATGATGCTCTCTTCTGGCAGACTCTGATGAAGAGTACACAAACTTACCACCTGTACTTCTGACCAGGTGTAAAATCAGAGTGGTTACATGGGTGGCGCAGGACGGCATTGATCATGCTCTCCAAACGGAACAGGACCTTGTTAAAGGTCCAGCTAACTGCCTGGCAGCCAAGGACATCCCGCTTCGTTCAATCTCCCGCAACTTGTTTCCACTCTACATCAGCCCTTTTAAGGTGGACAAAATCATCAGTCCAACAGCTCTCAAGTTCTCTCTTTCTCCTACTTTGCGGATCCAGCCTTTGTTCCGTGTTCCCAGGTGAAACCAGTGCTGTCGAGTCCTCTGTGCCGTTCGTCCGACCCTCCACCTCCAGTTCAGCTCATTGATGGACGATTGGCCTTCTCGGTCTGGCGTATCCTGGATGTGTGGCAGCAGGGTAGTGGGCAGCAGTTCTTGGTGGACTGGGAGAGGTACAGGCTGGAGGAACGTTCATGGGTGTGTCTATCACTAAATACTTGACCCTTCTTTGATCACTGATTTTTTCAGGTCACATCGCAGGTTGGACGCTGATCGACCGCCAGGAGGCCTCCCTTGAGGGGGGGGGTGTACTGTCATGGTCCGTGTGAGAATTTTTTTTCCATAGAGCCAGTGGTTCCACCTCTGGGTGGAGTCGCCGCATTCCAGCGTGTAGTCTACAACTGTTGGCAATTAAGCCACCAGTACTTAAGACTAGCACTCACAACTAGGGAGGGGTATTGTTTAGGTTTTATCCGATACCGGTGCCAAACCAGTACTTTTGAAATGGTGCTGGTGCTTAAACGGTGCTCAAACCGGTGCTTAAAGAATGGAGAACACAAGATTGGTCCAAAAACCTCTCATGTTCAGCTGTTTTTTTGTAAAAAGATAACAATGTTAGCCTTTTCTGCAGCTATGGGGCATATATGGTATCACTCTTAGCTGGAAGCAGTGCTTAAACAATGGAAAACACAAACTTTGTCCAAAAACCTCTCATGTTTAGCTGTTTTCCACTTTTTCTTTGGGCATTTCAGCCTTTTTGGCCAGGGTGAAGGGAGTGTCTGCCATCAAACAAGAAGACAGCCGCATGTAGCTATGATGGTGTTTGCTAGTTCACCTTACATGCATTAATTTAATAACGTGGTTAGCCTACTCAACGTAAATTACACACGAACAACATTAAGCTACTCACGCAGAGAAGAACGGCTGCTGCTGCGTCATCATCCTCATCATTTCTGCTACACTGGCAGGGCTAGGGGCCAGGACTCTCCTCTTCCTGTTTTTGGGGGACGTTGCTAAATCCGGGTCCGATAACAGGCACCACACCCGCAGTAGATGCGCTCGGTGTGAGGTCTCGCAGCAAGCTATTAAATACGGCGCATTTCTCGGCTTTTAAAAAAAAACGCTATGCGTCGTCAGGTGTTTCATCGGATTTGAGGTGTTACCTCCTTTGCAAAGTATCAGCTTAAAGCACTTGTTGCAGGCTGCCGAGTTTGCATCTTTTGCTGTGAAGTACAGCCAGACTTTTGACCGCTTCGCTTTGGACATTTTTAATCTGTAGCTCTGCTCTAAAAGAGCGTACGTACCTGGCCCCGCCTACTATCCTCGGAAACGTAAAATGATTGGCTAGAATCTAAAGTGTATCACAGCTCAGGAAAAAAAAGTACCGAAATAAAGCACCGAAATGTGCGCTGCTTTTCGGTCTGGTTATTACTGTTTATGTCAGAACGGCACCGGATACCGGTACCCATCCCTACTCACTACTACTCTTTGCCAGATCTTCAGCTAACCTTCGTTAGTGTAGGCTGCCACAGATCTCTGCTCACCTTGTGCTCTCTCAGCTTACTGTAATCCACCCGGTCACCACACTCAAAAGTAACAATACTAACCTTCATTTGGACGTTTGTCTTTTTGGCAGCTTCTCGATCACAACGGATCTCACCGGATCCCTTGGATCATCTCTGTCTGGATCTCTAAAAGTTGATTCTGTTCATCTGGAAGTAGCGTTTTCAGTGGGAGAAACGTTTCGTCACTCATCCAAGTGACTTTTTTCAGTCTCAGCTGACTGCAGGTTTTCCCAATCTTATAAACAGTACATTTGCATAATGACTGAAACCAGCCCACTGAAGGAACAATGGGCTCGGAGGTCAGTTCCTTCATCATGATTAAAATTCTTATGACCATTGATCAACAGCCACTGATCAAAGGCTACTGATCAATGGCCATGAGTACCTTTCACAGAGAGTTGGGGAATGGCTGCAATCACAGCATTGTAACATGCTGACAGATGTACCCTTATGTGTATTGTTTGTGTATTTATACACAAGCACTCATATATATTGAAATAATTTAAAAAAATATTCATTTACCTGTTACTACCACACACCAAATCCGGTCGTTGGTACTTCCTGGCTTGTGTAGCCACTAGGTAACAAAAGCACACTGACCCTAGAATTCTGGAGCACTTCTGTTGTCTTTTGTAAGTGTTTTGAGTTTGTATGTGCTTCGGAGTTTTTACGTGTTTTGGAGTTTTTACGTGCTTTGTCTCTAGGCGCCACCGTAAATATACTTTTATTTATTCACTCCACATAAAATGTAATAAATAAATCATACAATACAAAAACCAACTATTCACTATTCAAAGCTTTTTCCTTTTAAACAAATTTAAAGTGAAACAACACAAAACATTGCAAACCACAACACAATTAAATATAAATTAAAATATGAAAACAAAAAGAAGATGCACATTCTGTCATGGTCCTGCGGCCATGACTCAGTGACTTTGTGTTTATGTTCTTTATTGTTATTACTTTCATTATTATTCGTGGCTGTTTTGGGATGGTTTGTGTTTGGGATTTTAGATACTGAGTTCTGGGTTTGTGCTCCCTCTATTGGTCCCTGGTGTTAGTGTTCCCCTGTCTCGTCAGGTTAATCAGGTCCAGCTGTGTCTCCCACCTGTGTGTGATTTCCCAGTGTCTCTCTGTGTACTTATAGTGTGTGTTTTCCTCTGCTCCTCGTCGCGTCGTCTGTGTTCATACCCTGTGAAATCCCCTGCGTGCTCTCCCTGCTGTTCTCCCTTCATGTTCAGGTTTGCCACTCCTTTGTGTAGTTTCGCCCAGTTTAGTTCATCCTTAGTTCTGTTTTGCCATCTCCACTTTATGTTTGGTATTATCAATAAATCGCCTTCACATCTGAGTAAGTGCTGCATTTGAGTCCTCCTTTCCACTCTTCACACGGCCGCTGCCCCGGACCGTGACACATTCTCTGTCATATGGGTCTGCATGAATAAACTTTCTGAATCCTTTATCATCTGCAACTGAAAATAGTTGTGGATGATTACTATACCTTTCTAATGTGACCTTGTTGTCCCTGGCTCTCTCTCTCTCTCTCTCCCTCCTGCTCTGTTCCTGTGCTACTGCGAGTGTAACTACCGCCCCTCCAACCTCTTCCCAGCGCAAAGCACAAGGCTCGCGTGCGGAGTGAAGCAGAAAAAAGTGCAAGAGAGAGAGAGAGAGAGAGAGGGTGAGAGAAAAAAAAAAACATGGCTCGCGATAAGGAGCCGGCTCGCGTCGTTCACATCAAAGATCCGGCTCTAAGAGCCATTTCATTCGCGACCGACACATCACTAGTTCCAATATACTCCTGACTCATACGGGATCACTACAGGTTTTTGCTTAGTTAGCGGTTGTCCTTCTCTCCTGGATCGGCTGGGGCTTTCTTTTGGCGGCTTCCCAGCTTTGACAGAAGTCCAGCAAATATACACTGTTCCCCTCGGGATGAATAAAGTACGATCAATCAATCAATCAATCAATCAATCAAAAGTTGACTTTAATCTTACACAGAATGTGACGATTTTATGGATAATTAAAGTCAGTAATATATCCACAAACAGAACAACCTGAAATGTATACAGACTTTGAATACTGCCTGGTTTTCTGTCCCGAATATCACAGTACAAGCAGGATTAATTTCACTGTTAATGTTAGCTTGGTTATTTTGCTGCCTTTGTTCAGTGGTGTCTTTGGCCCACACTTTTGGCCCACGCACCTGGCAGTAATCACACACCTGAAGCTCATTACCTGGGCGGTCTATTGGCCACTATTTAAGATGGTGCCTCAGTGTGTCTTGTCGCTGGACCATTGTATTGACCCACGTTAGTGTAACCCCAACTTTAGTAGATCTCTTGGGACCAGTCGGCTCAGGACGTTTCTCCACTTCAAAGAGCAGTTTGCTTCGGCACCCATCCTTTGCCAGCCAGACCGGAATCAGCCCTTTGTGGTGGAGGTGGACGCGTCTGATTCTGGGATTGGAGTAGTATTATCCCAAAGTAAGGGTGATAAGCTCCACCCATGCACCCATCTCTCTCTGGCAAAGCGCAACTACGAAATTGGCGATCGGGAGATGCTGGCAATAAAACTGGCCCTAGAGAAGTGGAGACACTGGCTGGAAGGCACTATTCAACCGTTCATCGTCTGGACAGACCAAAAAAACCTTGGAGTACCTCCACTCAGTGAAGCAGCTCAACTCTTGGCAGGGAGTTCACTCGCTTTAATTTTTCAATCACCTACAGACCTGGGACCTGTAACGTGAAACCAGATGCACTCTCCTGACAATACTGGACCCCTGTCCTGCCCTTCCCACCTCCTGCTCTATAGGAGCCGTGACCTGGGAAATAGAATCCCTGATTCACAAAACCCAGGAGACGGAATCTGACCCTGGAACGAGCCCCCGAGAACGACTGTTTGTGCCCTTTTCTGTTTTCCTGCAGATGCTGCAATGCTGCACAGCTCAGTTTACCTGTCACCAGGGAGTTAATTGCACAATGTAGTTCCTCCAGCGCTACTTTTGGTGGCCCACGTTGGCCAAAAGCGTGCGGTAATACGTCACCGCCTGCTCAACGTGTGTCCAAAACATACTGTCTAACCAACCACCCTCTGGATTGCTTCAACCACTACCTACACCTGGCCAGCCCTGGTCTCATATAACCTTGGATTTCATCAACCATTTTGACAATTGTTGACCGGTTCTCCAAAGGTGCTCATTTTGAAGCACCCACAGAGTAACGGGCAATGAGAGCAGACCAACCAAGAATGCTCTGCGATGTGTGGCTTCCACCAATCAGGCCATCTGAAGCGAACAACTACCATGGATTGAAAAAGCCTGCAATTGTCTCACCTCTTCAGCCACCAGAGTTTCAACTTTTGAAGCATCCCTGGGCCCTCCCCCATTTCTGGCCATTGAAAGTGAGCAACACCATATGCACAGGTACCACCGGGAAGGGGCCACCGAGGCAGCACTACTCCAGACAAAGGAATGGAACAAGGCTCTCGCAGACCGCCATTGGACTCCATCTCTAGAATACACCATGGGACATGGGTCACTGATGGGCAACCGGCATACACCATCTCCCGCATTATGGACTCCAGATGCCGGGGGGCGGGGGTTCCACTACTTGGTTGACTGGGAGGCCAGAAGAACTTTCCTCAGTGCCTCGGTCAGCTGTTCTAGATAAGTATATGCTCCGAGAGTTCCATCGCCAACACCCAGGTAACCCTGGGTGTTGTGTGTGTTTTGATCTTGTTCCTGCTCTCTCTCTCCCTGTCTCCTCACTGCCTGGGCAGAGCTCATTTTGGGCTTCCACACCTGGCAGTAATCACTAGGGGTGGGTTTTAATAATCCATTCATCGATTAAAATTGATTCTGGCTTGGATAGCGTGATATCGATTCATTAAAATCCTCAATCGATTTTTTTATATAAATATATTTTGCCCAAAATTCCAGAATCTCAGGTGAAACGTCACAAATCTTTGACAACCACCAAACATTTAAAACAGTAAATGAGAACAGGTACACAGCTTCTGCACAAAGATGTAAACACACAGCGCGGACCCGCCGACGGATCAGAATCAGTGAGATGTCGCCTTTCTCATCCAACGGCACGGACACGGTGGGGGCTGAAAGCCGACAGCTCGCTGATTCTGATGTTTCGGCGGGTGTTTACGCCCTTTTTGCGCTGATTCTAAAGCTGTTAGTTTTATCTCTCTCCAAACAATATTGACCGAACCAGCAGCAAAAGAAGATCCAAACTAAGCTTCACATAGACATCCTCATGAATTCCCTCTTACTTTTGCTGTTTTGCTTCCACCACAATAAAATCACATTTCATGCACAGCTCTCTCTCTCTCTCTCTCTCTCTCTCTGTACTTCAAGAATAGTCTCCCGTCTATCCCCGAAATCTGTTTTCTGCATTATTCGCTTGCTTGTTACGCACAAGACTAACGCTGTCGGCCGATGTTTTTTTTTTTCCTTTTACTTACTTCCGAAAAGAAAACCTAATTTCTGCCGTTCAACAGGCTTCTGAACAAATTTAAACTTTTTAAAATTATACAAAATGCAAAACGCCGTGTCTCTAATAAAACCGCTGTAACTTCAGAGGTAATGTTCATAAGTTGATTAATGGTTTTCTTTCGTTTGTGATCTACTGCAGAATATTTTTATAAAATCCCAGGCCAGGAAAATCACCTTCATGTTTTATCTTCAGCTACTTTGACACAAAGGCATCTGCTGTGATGCTCACACCTTTGATAAAGTCTGGAAAGTGTCAGCTTCCTTTCTATAGATACAAAAACATGTAAATGTACTGATCTGAATAATAATATTTCTGACTGTCTGAGGCGAATCAAATTGAATGGAATCATGAATCGAATGAATTCTTCCATTTGTTTGTATATAGATTTCCCTCAATATGTTCCTGGACATTATATGTGTGCTCCTGGTATATCACGAGTTGGCTGAAGGTTTTAGGAAAGACCTTGATTTCTATATTTGCCTCCACATAGACTGTATGATTGTTCAATAGATCTGCTCCCTGGTGCTCCCTTGCTCCTTGAACATAAATGCATGGCATGAGATACATTAATGAAGCATTAGCTGCTAGCATAATTTGATCCTGGTCCTCTCAGGGTTTGGGTTCACAAAGGGGTAAATCTTTGAGTCAACGTGTTGATTTCTGGGGTCTCAACTCAATCACTTTGAAAAAACAAATGCCCTTGCTTACATCAGTTTTTAAAATTTTATAGGGGGCCACCATCTTACTAAGCTTGACCTGTGTAACATATACCATTTGGTAAGAATAAAGTAGGGGGACAAAGGGAAGACAGCTTTCAATACTCACCTCAGCCATTTTGAATATTTGATCATGCCATTTGGACTAACAAACTCCCCAGCAGTGTTTCAGGCCAGGGGTCGTGACAGGGTTGACCCACTGCGACTGATTTAGGTGATTTTCAATGGAAAAATATCTTAGTGTTCAGACTTTTAATGTTTTAAATGTTATATCACATCATTTAATTACTGAATTCAACTTCCAACCTCTTATAACAGGGAAAGTCATCAGTGATTGATCATAAAATAAATGTTAAGAAACTCACAGTCTGATACTGTGGACATGAATGCAACTGTCAGAAAGAGGGAGAAAATGCAGATTTTATTTTGAGCTAATTATAAATCCATGATGTAATCACCGTCTCAGTCCTAATATATTGACAACTGAATGACTGTAAAAGTGGTTATAAATTCACAGATAACTGGGATTTGAGTTTTGTAAAACCATAAACTTCTGCAGATTAGACTTGAATTAAATTCTCTTTCTGGAATGAATGAAGACCACTTTCCCTCAACTAATCGTTAACAAACTCAAAGTTTTAAGCTAAACCTTCTTCCTGGCCCAGCAGAGCTTTCTATTGTCATGTGATGGTAGAGCGAGTAGGGATGGGTATCGAAACCCGGTTCTTGTTGAGAACCGGTTCCCACTGTTTCAGTTCCTTGGAATTGTTTCCCATTTTTGCAAACGATTCCCTTATCGATTCCAGTTGCCCCGAATGACGTCACCACGTTGCGGAGCGTCATTTACCTGGCAGGAAACATGGCGCCTACGCGGCTCAAACGCTCAAAAGTTTGGTTATACTTTACGAGAACGGATGACAACAGGGCAACTTGCAAAATAGATATTTCATTTAAGGGAGGAAACACTACGAATATGCAAAAAACACGCGATGACCTTAAATGAATGCCGTGTTTTTAATTCCGCTCCGGACTCGTGAATCTCAACCCAGCAGCAGCGGTAACGTTTGCACGTCCTCTCCCGTTAATGCGGCAGGTAAATAATCAACTAACAGTGCATATTATGTTAGCGCGATCTGCCTTATTACAAAACCTGCCATTACTGTGCATTTAGTGACCATGATGAGAGACAGAGTGTGGCTCAGATGCTGGCAGCTCTCGCTGCAGTCTACCGGTAGTGTCTCCTTTCAGGCCAGGATAGACGAATGTCACCGAGCAGTTTGTGGTCAAAGGCTTGGACCCGTTTGCCACAGCAGATGATTTTCAGTAAGTGAATGTGTTTAATTGTAGGCAGGGACATTACTGGATATTCTTGTGTAATTGCTGCAGAATCATTTATGTTGTACTTTGTTATTGCTACAGAAGAATATTTATTTTATTATTTTACATTTACAATTTTTTTTCCTGGGGACCCTGTGACACCCCATTGAAGAGCCGTAGGCTGGATCTCTTAAGATCTCACTGTTGGGTTTGTAAGGCCATGTTACTCCTAAATTTCTATCTTGTTCAAAGAGAAGATATAAAACAAAGTTCTGAGCTAATCAACCTTAGTGTTCTCCTTTTTTAAAAAGAATCGATAAAGAATCGAATCGTTAAACAGAATCAAAGAGAAATTAAAAATGCATGTTGTGGAAGAGTTTGGGTCTTAGGAGCCTAATGTTGTCAGTTTAATCATTTTTCATAATCTGATTTAAGGAACAAGCACAAGGACAGCAGATTTCAAACAGAGTCATATAAATATGTAGCTACCACCATCTGGATTTCCAACCAATCAGAAAGCTTATGTGGCTTGTCATATCATTTATTTGCATTTTGATTCCATGTTTTAAAACCAAGTGATCAAGCTAATCGAGTTGTAAATTGGAACAGGAAACGGGAAAGGAAGTGATGAAGGGAATCTAAATTTTAAATCAAGAAAAAAATCTGCATTTGTAATTTTTGAATTCCTTTCCATGTTTTAAACTGCATTTAAAAATATAACAGTATATATAAGTATTTTCTTGAGTATTTAATTATTATTCTGTAAATCATTTTCCTTTGGTTCTGTGAATGGATTAATGGATTAAGTTTGTGTCATAATCTTTTTATTGTTCATTAAGATATCAAATAATGACTGACTTTAAATGTCATAATAAACAAGCAATGTCTAAATGAATTTACAAATGCATATTTTTTGTGTAATTAATTAGTAATTCATGAGATACATTTTGCCCTAATAGTTGTAAAAATTTGTGGAATGCCACATTTTTCTGACGATGCTGATTTTACCTGACGAAACAACTGTTGCAGCAGATAATTGATCCTTGTCATGTATCCGTTTAAAACAGGGGAACTCCTGCAGTCCATCCCAGTGTAACAGTGTCACATCTTGTTTCCAGTTCAGGCTGTGGCCTCCTATGGCTGCTCGGCTGGCTGTCAACAGCAGGAAGCAGGTAATTGGCTGCTTGAATTAACACATCTGCCAGTTCACTGGAAATTATACAACAAGCCTACAGAGATTGAAAATGTGACGTCATTCAGGGGTAAAACCGCAAAGGATTCTGGGAACTCGTGGCAAGAGGTACTAGCGCACGCAGGCTTTCAATTGAAATCGGTTACACATCGATAAAAAGAAACACAAAAATGGCAAGAAGCTGTTGTATTATTAACTGCAATAGCCGGTCGCATGACAGCCACGGGAAGCCGACGGGTAAAGAGATCGGTTGTTATCGGATTACGTCGTTGAAGAGAAATTGTTCAAGCCATGTTTCCGAAGTAACAAAGAGGCGACGGATGGCCTGGTTTTCAAAGACCAAATATAACGTCCCAGAACACTCCAGCTCACATGTTAGTCAGCTCTGCTAGTCTCGTATCTTTTCTTTGACTTTTCATCAAGTCTGTCTTTGTACGAACCGGCATTGTTCTCCTTTGTTTTGTACATAACTTTTTTGTGGGGCAAAGAAAAGCAAGAATTTATTGGAACCGGAGAATGAACGTTTTGCGGTGCTGCAAATGCTTGCATTTGATGCGGTACTTGGATTATTTTGCCACGAGTTCCCGGCATGCAATGCGCGAAAGTCACGTGGTCTGTCAATCTCTACTGAAACCCTACTGAGTGTACTCATGGTGTCTGTGGGCATACGAGATACGAATCTTCTAAGGAAAATTAACTTCTACAAGGAGATTATGGCAGATTTTTATATTTATTTCACTGCCAGTTTTTTCAGAAACCCATTTTGCTTTAGCAGAGTCAACAGTTGGGGTTTAGGGTAAGTTTAGATACTGGAACTGGACCATCAGAGCAGAGTTGATATTGACATCTAGTGGTAGCAGTAAAAACTACATAATTCTTCCGAGTTATGGGTGACATAAACTGCCTGGAGACATTTCAAGATGGCTGCCGAATGATGAGATTTTCTTTTAGTCTGTCAATGCAAGCAGGATTTGGTTTCCCTAGACACAAATGCTACCTTGAGTGTTCCATACTATCAAATTTGAGTGACTCCACAAGCCCCACACCCTATGACCGCTAAGCAACACCCACCAACTGAGGCAGAGACAGAGAGACTCCAAAACAGTAACCAAAGATCTCCTACACCCAAGCAGCTGCCAGATCCCCGTAGTCCCAGAGACCGGTTTCCAGTACACAAGGATAGTTTTCTTAGTGATGGGGTGGCGGTAGCTCAGGAGCAGGTCACCTACTGATTGGAAGGTTGGTGGTTCGATCCCTGGCTCCTCCAGTCTGCATGTGAAGTATTCTCGGGCAAGATACTAACCCCAAGTTAGCATCCATTGGAGTGTGAATGCCATTAGAAAGCATTCAGTTTAGAGACAGTGCTTGTGAGAATAGGTGTGAATGTGGCATGTTGTACAGAGCGCTAAGAGTACTCTGGGAGAGTAGAAAAGCACTATAGAGAGTGATATTATACCCCTTATGTCAAAGTGAGTGATACAAACCCAAGCATAAGCTCACCGCGGCTCGCACCTAACCCGAGACCTTAGGTAACTCAACAGGAAAAATTCCGTCCAGCTTCTCCCGAACTCACACCGCTCCTAAACCCGATACGATAACTTGACAAAACCTTATAATAAGGCAACAGGGAAAACTCCTGAAAAAACCCTTAGTCTTTTTTCTTCAAACGATCTCTCTTCCTAACATCCAGCGCACAGCCTAAATTGTGCCTCTTACTCGTGCCGTCTCACATCCAGTGCACAGAGAAAAGTGACTGTCCTACTCCCCGCCTCAGCTTCCGAATGCTGCTTACCTCTTTCAAACTTTGCGCCCGAGACCAACTCCGCCTCCGAGGCGTGCCTAACTTCGCCCTGCTGCCAATCACATATCAAATGGGCGGCTCTCGCGACACCCCGGTTAGCCAAATTTTACGATCTCAGGCAGAGGTTCAGATTAGGACGGGGCTCCCACAAGACTCCTGTCTCCAGAAATATACAAGTCCATACCAACTGCTCTGCAACCCAGTGTTTCTGGTCCCCTCACCAACATCGCTTTTTGAGATATTTTTTAGGAACCAACAAAAGGGCCATTTTACCCCCAGTACAGAAGACTGCATTTGGATCTGAGGGCAGCAGCGTGTACAAATGACTTTGAAGAAGTGACTGTCCATGTTCATGGCTGGTCTTAGATAATTGTGAGTTATAGTGTCTTATGGTGAAAAGTACATAATTTTGCAAGAGGCATACAAGCACTGTGGAAAAAGTAATTGTGTGTAAGTCCTCTAAAACTGTCTTTGTGAACACTTTGCTCCCTACATGATTATTTTTTAAAAACGTTTATTCTTATGCTTTTAAATTATGTCAGATCATCATAAAACACTTATTTGTATGTTATAATGTTTTTCTTACACCGTGTGTAATTTTTATAGAAATTTTTTTCATTGTGTCAATATGTAATTATCTATCTTTGATAAATAAAATATTTAATCTTGTATTTGTGTACTTTGTGGTTATTAAAAAAGAGATTGTGACATATTGCACTGATAAACACAGATGGCTGAAAGACATGTTTGATGGAAAAAAGGAAACAGGTGTTTTGCTGCTAAACTTTGAGGTTCTACGTTTTAAATAAGAAAATGCATAGAGGAAACTAGCAGCCCCGAATCTGTATGTAAAACATGCAAACTTCATGGCAGTGATACTTGTTCGCACATAGTTGCACTTATTCTTTGTTACGATAGTTTACTGCTCCAATGAAACAACAAGATCTCATTTTAATGTACATTTTTTTGCCATCCTGCCATCTCATTTGCCATGTTCTCTTAATATCTTAGAGCTGTTTCCAGGGGCAAGAATGTTGATGTTAGATTCTGTTTTAAATCAGCTGGTGATCTTAAAGTCACTCTCATAGCACTGATTTTAGAGTAATGTGCAACAGTTGTAATCTCATTTAAATGTCCAAATTGCCCTTTTCTCCAGTCAGGGTTATGGTGAAATTTAACTTGTTCTTTTGTGTAATTGCACATGGCCAATCACAGGACCCCTTAGTAAGCTGTATAGCAGAAGTTGCAATTCACTTTCATCTATGCATCAGTCACCTGGTAGTGAGACTGTCAGTCACACAAATGGTGGACAAAAAGTAATTTTCCTATTTAGAATAAATCAAATGACTCAATTAACATTTATGGTTTTATTTATTATTATTATTATTACTACACATTTTTTCAGTCGTCTTACATCTATGGCAAAGTGTGCATGGACTGTATGGGCGGGGACTGTACCTTAAGTGTCAAGCTCACATTTTTAACACAATCTTTGTGTGCATTCCCTACATAATACCAGCATGGCAACGAGTTTATGACTTATCTGTTTTTCTTTTCTCAAAGAAAAGACAGAAAACTTCACAATATGTGAAGTTACAGCACAGTTTCTCCAAACGTGTGCTTCTCTCTTTCAGTCAGGGGGCTTTTCAGAGCATCTACATTAGCTCAGGTAATAGAAGTACAATCAGTAAGTGTACTTTAACATTTGAGGTTCCGATCGAGTCTTGCTTAGATGATGTGAACTATCTCATGGACCTGTTTTTTTCTTCTTTTTTTTTTTAAATTATGCATCAAACTTATGCAAATCAGTTGTAATTTATTTGAACAAATGAAGGGACAAGCAACTCCTTTTTAGCTTCTGTGATGCATTTACTTCTTACACATTAAACTAGATGTTAGTGTTCTCAGAGGTAACATGTCTCACGCTACCATCTTGTATTTCTAAAACCCAGCCTCAGTTTTAGCCCTGTAGAGTCTCGGATGGAATCACCATTGAGCTAGATATTCACAAATTTCATCATGACATCTTTAACGTGTTACGTTTTTCTTATTTTTATGTTTTACAAAAAAACCTTCAAATTTCTATATTTTCAAATAAAAGCACAGTGACATGGAAAGGTATCTTTCTTTAATGATGTTGCTGCAGCGATCTCAAATACTATTTTTTTTTATGGTCAAACTATGTGATTTTCCAAATGTGTGTGTGTGTGTGTGTGTGTGTGTGTGTGTGGAGTAAAGTGACCTTCTTATGATGTTTGTCACCATGAATCATTCAGGATTAACAACGCAAATTGTTTCGATAGCAGAAACAGTCTTATAACTTATAATTCTCAGACGTTAATGCTAGTTTTACAAACACAGTCTTCTTCAGGTCTGTTTCTGTAGCTTTTATGAAACTGCTTTTCCATAGTACAAGTAGCATTCAATTTTTCTTTGCTCTCCAGTGTAAATGCAATAATTTTCAGGCTTTATTGAAACTGTCACAAATGTAACACTCAATGCCAAAAATAGGGTTGATTAATGTTTCTATGAACACTGCTGCGTATATCAACAGCTCTGAAACCCCCCTTTATTTTTTTAAAGTAATGCAGGACAGGCTCTCTGTTACTCTCTGTGTCTCTAAAAATCCCAACAAAACTGGCAATCACCTTGTAGAGGAATTCCTTTCATTTATGTATTGATCACATTGTTTAATGCTTTTAGGTCACAGTTTTAGCATGTCTGCCTCATACTCCATTCAAACAGTTAGACAGATGGTGGGGGTCTGGTAAGGAAATTGGGGGGAAGCAGACAACTCCACAGGGAGAGTCTTTTTGTCTTTTCTCCACTGTAAGAGATAGCAAGAGAGTGTGAAACTTTCTTTGGGGGAAAGTGTGAACACAGCTGTGTACTGCCTTTTGTTCCTGAGAGCCATGCTAGGCTCAGTGAGAGACTCACTGTCTGCCCCAGCGATGGCAGTCCCTCACCAAGCTTGGTTTCTGTTCTTTGTCTTGATTAAAGAATGTTAGCTACCACTCATTGCTTGTCTGCAGGCTTTATTAAATGGAAAACTTCCACAACAACCTCTAAACAGTGGTTTATGGCTTTTTGTCACCTGCAACACCATGTAACACTTGGATGTTAGATTCTTTTACCAGTCAGTGTTGTTAGCCCCAACCCCCAGGCTCCAGGTGTCTGAGCTCTAACCCTGGCTGCCAAATGTCCCCCTGAGGCCTTTGTGCCTTTTACCACCACTAAATTTGTAGTCCTATCTACTAATATTATTTTATTATAGCACAAGGTTCGGTTAGGTTACTACTTTGACTTCCTCAATTTGACCACATTTCTGAGCCGATACTTTATCAAACCTTTACTCGAGTGTTTTTGACACTAGCAGCTGTACTTCTACTAATTGCCTGCACTTTTGCCACCTCAGTTGCCACTTTTTCTGAAGTTTGTACAGTTTTTATATTGAAACGTTCAACGTTTTACGTGTTATCCTTGATCACAGTTCTAAACAAGTTAACTTGCTTGACATCAAAGTAACCCAAAAAAGCAACTATATGTCCAGTTCTCTGAAGAGAACTGGACATATAGTCATATAGCCAAACCTGGTTTAAGGCTATGCTGTTGTTGTGTATGGCCATACAAATAATATTAAGTTGAATTAATCTTAAGAAAATATGATTGCTTCATGGCTGTTCAAAGAATTTGCAGGCTTTTATGGAAACTGTTACAATGTAACACTCACAGTGGTGTGTCCAGCGGGGTGGCCTGGGGGGGCACGGGCCACCCCCCCAACCAGACTGGCCACCCCAGGTGCCACCCCAAAGGCAAAACAATAAAATTCAATCAAACATCAAATGTCCGATTATGTTTTCACGGTGAAGCTCAGATATCCGAGTGTAAGTGAATGCAGCATCGGCTTCTGCACTATGTGCATCACGTTAGCAAAGGTAGGAGAGCCAAGCACGAAAGACGGCACTGCAGGAAACAATTTTTCGGTGAAAGAAAATGAGGACAGAATAAATGTCCCGGTAAGTAATATTAAGTTTGTTGAGTTCAGTAAACTTCGGTGAAATTAGAATACCAAGGAAAAAATAACACTTGAAGAATTATTGCAGCCGTCGAATATTTCAGACAGTATGCTACTGAGGGGAGCTAACATAAGAGTTATGAGTTATAAGATGTAATCTAAGTCGTAACATTGCTGTATGGAGCTGCAGATTTGGTTGCAGGTTAACATAGCTGGACTGGCCATCGGGCATACCGGGCATATGCCCGGTGACTTATTTTTTATTTATTTTTGTATGGCATGAACAATGAGAGGTGGTGGATTGGCCAGATGCAGGTCGATGTGTAAAAATAACTCAGTTGTTTTCAGGTTTTATTCAAATCCATGAATTCATGGATACTTTATCAGACTTTTTACTTAAGTGTTTCTGACACTAACAGCTACTTAAGTAATACATTGTCTACACTTTTGCCACCTCAGTTGGTCCTTTTCCTGGAGTTTCTACAATTTTTACATTCACATTTTCAAGGGTTTATGTGTTATCCTTGATCACAGTTCTAAAAAAGTTAACTTGACATAAAAGTAGCCCAAAAAAGACAAATATATGTCCATTTTATTTACTCCAAACCTACTGATGGGAAAACATTATGTGATGCTGGAAGTTTTTATCCTATCCACCTCCAAAACAAGTTTACCTGTAAGCCAACACATTAGACTTAAAGAATTTTGTGAAATTCCTGAACAATATGCTTTGTGCAGTAGCAGTAGTACTAGAACTAGTGCTAGTAGTCCGAGTATTGTGCAGCAACCAGGCTTCAAGAGCAATCACTCTTCTGGCTTGCAAAATGTTGAAAACATGTCACAGTCTTAGCTGCAAATCGGAAATGTTGGTAAATTTAAAAAAGGAGTTTAAACTTCAGGTTTGGCCTAGACACAGACTTTATTAATGCCACACTTGGGAAATTCACATGTTACACGAGCACAATGGTCAGTAAGGAAAAGTGAATCAGAGATAGATAACAAAATACAAAAAAAATTAATAAATAAATAGTGCACAAATTTAAAACAAGCAAAACACCTATGCAAGAGTAACTACTAATGATTTACAAATACTGGTCATGTACAGCCAATACACTCAGAGAATTTTAGCACATCAGTATAAAGCTGTCTGTAATTCCTGGACAGTTCATGAAATAATTTGAAATTCAATCTGCACTTCATTTAACTTTTTTCTAACAACAGGTTTATGTCTTAGATCTACGGATACAGCTAAAACACTCTGCTTGTATAATGCTGTATTCTCTCCTAGCTTACCCCTTTCTCTCAACAGGGTGATTCCCAAAGTACGAGTCAATAAAACAGTGACTGTAAAACCAGAACAGAAAGATAAAGTTGCAAGATCAAAGATTAAGGATTGTGTTTTTATAGCACGTAGTAAACTATCCCCCTTTTCTTCTTGGCCTTGTTGTGTGTAGCTCACAAGTCAAATTATACATTGTGATGGAGCAGTCACAATACACACTCACAAGACACAGTTTGATGTTTCTAACACAGAGTTTGTATGAAGTTCACCTTATCAGCTGAAAATATTTAAGCCAGAACTTACAACATCAAAAACCTTTTACTTCATGTACAGGGATTCCAAAAAAGTTTTATTTCAGGTATATAAACCATTACATTTGATTCAAGTAAAACAATTACATTCATTCTTGTAAAGTTTCTCCAAAAACGTTTTATTTTACGTAACGGGTTTCCAAAAGTTTTATTTCAAGTAAACAATCCTATACATTTGATGAACTTCATACAAACTTTGTGCTAGAAAAATCAAACTGTGTCTTGTGAGTGTGTATTGTGACTGCTCCATCACAATGTAAAATTTGCATATAATTTCCATATAACAGTTTACTATACGGGATCGCTGCAAAAAGTGCAGCCTTACCTAATGTCCACCCTACTGTTACTCATTTTATATTAAGATTTAAACATCTAGTTGGTACTGGTATGGAGAGTAACCTTCAGTGATAGTAATAAATCACACAGCAACAGGACATTCATGTAGTTGTAAAAGCATGATAATATAATAGGTAATCCAAAGTATTCAGAATACGTTACTGTCATTGAGTAACGTAACGGAATACGTTACAAAATACATTTTGGGGCATGTAATCTGTAATCTGTAGTGGAATACATTTTAAAAGTAACCTTCCCAACACTGGCAGCAAGGCACCAATCTCTGCTCAAGGCAAAAGCTGACGGGAATAAAAACTCTCCCTTTGATAACAAGACTGTGTTGTGACTCTCTTCCCCCTCCTTCAAGGCCACCTGTGTCGACCGAAGATTGTTGACTTTTGCTTAACCGGGTGAAGGGGACAATTTTTTTTCGGCTGAACACGGAACACACACACACACACACACACACGCATGTACACATTTTCCATTGTTATACCTCTCTGACCTGTCAACCCCATGTGATGTTTGTGTAATGTATGTATGGTCAGAAGGGTAAGATGGTGCTGGCAAAGGTCGGCAGCCTTAACCCAATTCCCTTTGGGGTCAACCTTCAGGATCAATAAAGTTTTACTGAATTGAATCGAATCTAGGTCAGATTTGGACCAACATCACTGACTAGAACCTACACTGAGAGTGAGAATATTAAAGTGCTTTATTCCTTTATTCACTCACATCAGCCAAGCTTTATTCAACATTTAAAATTCAGCACATTTGTATTCTTGTTTGATAACAAGAGCAGACCCTACCTGGCAGGTAATGTGCAGTACAGCTGACTCTTATGATTTTAAAAAAAAAAGGCATCCCTTGTATTTTAAAATGAATCAATATGCGAAACTATGACACACTCCTTATTAACTCTTTATTAACAGGTTAAACACATGATATTTTGCTACCTTTACTGTGTTTTAAATCATGCAGACAAAGAAAAAGTGTTTGAAAAGCAGAGGTAAGCAACATCCCCCCCGAAGTCTTGCTAATTAGCAACCAAAATCAACCTGTCAAATCTCTTTGTGTGTATCACACAGAAAGAGGTAGAACATGAGTGAAGCAAAGCTAAGCGTTATAGCAGCAACCTCTTGCCAATGAGCAAACATTCTTCTTCACTATGTAGTGGCTGCTACTACCCACACAGCACATATATATGTCAACAACACATCACTCTCAGTTTAGTATCTATCTATCCATGCTTCTTCATTAAGTTCATGTTCTAGTCATTCCACATCTAGAACATGGGTTGCAACCCTAGGCAAGCGCGCCACAGTTGGCACGCGAAGGGTTAACTGATGGCACGACCATAGCTGGACTGGCCATCGGGCATTTGCTCGGTGGCCCGGTGACTTTTTTTCCTTTGTAAAGGTATAAACAATGAAAGGTGGTGGATTGGCCAGATTCTGGTCGGTGTGTAAAAATAACTCAGTTGTTTGGTGGTGGCTATGGCGGAGCTTCCTCAGATTCAGCAAAATTAGCAAGTGGTGGAGGCCAGCAGGTGGATGAGAGAAAGGGGAGGCAGGAGGGGAGGCAGGAGGAGAGCCCCGAGGCGGCCGCCGGTCCGAGTGTCAGGTGAACTGAACTTCAGGTAAGAAGTTATGACCTGCAGTCTATCTGGGTCAGATATAAACCAAGTTCAGGTGGAGTTTATTTTCGTTGTGCTGACTTTTTACCGTCAGTTACAATAACTCGTACTGCGTACTACCTAGCATGATGGAGTTTCTATACAGCTGGGTGCGTGCTTTGATGTTACTGATACCATAGTGAACTGTATTTTATTCATAAGGTTAGTTAGTAGAGTTGCCTGTAAAAAGACGGAATCGTCCCTCATTCAGAGAAAATATCACGCGTTTCGTATTAAGGTGAAAAGGAACAGTTTGTCCCGTACTTCAACTAGAAAAGACGCAAGGATGGAGTTATTCTGTCTTTATGCTGCACAGCTGCCTCTTCTCCTCTCATTCTCTCCCCCTCCCTCTCCTGTTGCTACTTCAATCATGAAACTGATCAATGATCAGCTGATCAGCTTTTCTCTCGTTTGTTTATCGCCCACTTTGCACCAGAAAGAGGAAACCAGCAGATGTCGCGGTAAACAACAGCAGCACATTTAAGCTTGATCAGCTGTTGTTAGAATTTATTTAATATTAATTTCTAGTATCAGCTGATGTTTGCTGGAGCCACAGCTGTAAAGCTGCTGGCCATGATGTCGGTTTGGATATGTGGTGAGAGGGAAACATGAAGATGAAACCAGGAGATGTCCTTACTGGATCATCAGAGCTGAACAGGTGATGGAGAAACAGGTTTACCTTTTAGGTGACATGAATGAGTTGAAGTTATGAACTGTTTCTGAGAGACAAATAACACCAGGATCCTTTTTTAGGTAGCTGACAGCTGGTAACTGTGCAGGGGCGGGTCTAGCAAAGTTTTTCCAGGGGGGCCAGGTAGGGCATTAACAGGGAGAGGGGGGCACAAAGAAATACTTCCTATTCTCATTTAAAATGTCTGGCTGTTATTAAGCCTTTAAAACCGGTCAGAGCAGCATAATCCGTTTTGCGTAACTATTTTTAAATCCCGGTAGCACTGCAACCTCGTGAGCTAGTGCAATAATCTTTTTTGCATATGAAACCGCAGGAGTTGTACTTACATCTGATGCCATCAGCTTGTCCTCGGTCACAGTTTCCTTCCACATAAAGCTTTGCAAAAACTGCATAAAAAGCACTTGCAGCAACAAAAACATAATATTCCAGAAACACGCTTTGCTGTTCAGCTGTTTGTAACACTTCCTACGTCCATCAGCGCGAACTATCACATGTCCACCATGACCTGCCCGAAACCGGAAGTGACGTCATTTTGCGGAAATGTAGTTTTTTACCATCAGGGCCTCATGAGCCTATACTGGTGTTTTTAAAAGTTATGTTTGACTTTATGACTTTCTGTGTCGTTTCCGGGATGCTGAGGACTCATATTGCACTGCTGGAAATAGTTTATTTTGATGCACATGCTGCTTTTTTGCAAATTTGCATCATAGGATTGTTTTTTCGTTTTTCCTGCAGTATATGAAAATTGGTGTATTTCAAAAATAAAACTATGAAGACACTTAAAATAAATTTCCTGTGGTGGGAAACTAGTTTGTGCAACTTTTTTGTATTTACAGTTTTGAGGGATAAGCCTCTTAAATTTCTCTAACTAGAAATATATGTCAAAAAAACCCAAAAATGATTTTCAATTTTTTTGTAGTTTATTGCACTTCTTTGCAATTTATGTAGTTACTATGCACTTAATTCAGACATATTATTAAAATTTGGGCTATAATGGTTGTATTGTATTGTATTGTAACTTGAAATGCTCCCAGAAATGGCTCCACAGCATGTAAAAATATAATATAAGCTCTATTGGACTTGGTTCTATGGTAGGTCTTAAAGGGTTAAATAATTATCTGAAGCTTACAACCAGTTTTTATCTGACATAAAATGTATAGAAATCATACATACAACATTGAAGCAGCTGGAATCCATAGATGCGTGTGTTCATGGAGCTTGCATTGTCACCTGCTGGACATCACTACCTGACAAGTTTAACTGTCTTCAGAACATTGCAGAGGCCTTATTGACAGTATTTGGCTCTACATGTCTGTGTGAGCAGATTTTCTCTCACATGAGTCCTCAGCTAGCCGTCTGAATGCTGGACACTGGGAGACCTGTGTCTCTGAGTGGGAGACCAGAGATCACATTAACATGTGTGTCTCTGTATTAACAAACATGCCATATTGGCCCAGTTTATTTTTCTTATCATTGTTGTGAGGAGACCATAAATAGCATTTGCATTTTCTGTATTTGCTGTTATGAAGTTCTTGTTATAGATAAAAAGTGTCTATTTTTTTGTTTCAAAATAGCTGATAACTATTCGCTGATAGCTGCCAACATCTGCGAGCAAATATAATTCTATAAATTTGTTCTATATAGTGTGTAACTGTTAATGTAGAGCGTTATTAAATTTATTGCTAATACAATCATATGGCACACTGACTTCTGAGGAAATTTTAAATGGCACTCGCCATCAGAAAGGTTGCCGACCCCTGATCTAGAATGAGCATCCTCACTGTTCATGTCAGCCTCGTGGTTCTTCAAGAACGTCACCCAAAGCAAGGCTCACGAGGACAAATGAGAAATATGATTTTCCCGTAAAAGGGGGAATCTTTATCTGTGTGAAAGAGCAAACGTCAAACCTTTCATTAGTGTCTTCATTTTGGGACTGGTGACAACAGTGGCATGACCTTTGCTAACTAAACATTGAGCACTTAAACTGGGGGGCAGCTCGTGGTGTCAGCAGGGCCTTGAATGACTCCTGGTTGGTTCTCTTGCTCTTATAAATAGCTTTGCAGTCTTAATAATAGCCATCTTTGGTGCAATTAAATCATCCATTTCCCCCCTTATGGCCTTCACCTCCTGTCACATACATGATTTTTATATCCACCACAGATTGGAAAGGGTCGGGAGAAAGGAAGGAGAAATAGGAGGATTCAGCGAAGGATAATGGAAGAAGGAGGGGGATGATGATAGAGAGGGTGAGGTCAGGAGACACGGGGGTGTAGGTGGGGGGTGGGGGTGGCTGGCTGGAACGACAGGCCTTTTGTGTGTGTGCAGATTAATTAGAATCCTTCTGGACTGCCATTAGAGCTCATTAAAAGAAGCCACAGCCACACAGGCGTCAAACAAAGAGCTGGGACTGAGCCCCAGTACAACCCCCCACCACTGTCTGCCAGATTCACAATAACTGTGTGTGAATGTGTGTCTACATATACTTATTGCCAAGGGTGTTTGAAGAGTGTATATTTATTTTTATTGAGAATCATTCATATGCAGTAAATGCATCCATGTTTGTGTGTGTTCTGTTTGGATGGATCTTTTAGTAGGCGGGTTTGCAGAATGTGCATGTGTGTATATTATAAGACTAAATGTTGTGTATCATAAAAACCACAGCATGTGTGTGTATGTGCATTTGTGCATGTGTGCATACTTGTTATACACACATATTTGTGTGTCTTTGTGTCACTGCTAGGACTGATATTTAAATGAAGCATTATGTTAATTATATTTTTTCTTCCTTTTTGCCTGAGTCTCCACAGGCCCTGTTAGCATAAATGATGTTCCCCAAGCTAGCCTATTGAGGCTTGCCCATTTCTACTAAAGGGATGAATTAGGCCCAGATCAGATCCCTGTTCATTTTCAGTGAGGACGGGATGGATGTTCCACATGTATTACAATGAGAGTGTTTATGGCTGCTTATTAGCGGGTGCCCAAGGTGGCTCCAAATGATAATCTACTGGAGTTACTACAGCAACATACAGAACAGGCCTGTGGCTGTGACAATTACAGTAATGATCTGAAAAGCTTTAGTTTCAGAAAAAAAGAAAAGAAAAAAGGTAGAAAGCAACTGCTGAAATGCTGCATGTCTACTGCACAAAAGGTCTGCTGTGTCGACGTGACGTCTCAAGAATTAAAATCTCTCACCACAAAAAACATTTTTTAGCTTTAAAAAAAGAAAGTTCCCTTCTAAAACAGCAATAATAATATAGAAATTGCAATAAATACAAGCTATATATTGTCAAATCATACTCTAATGATTGTCAGTAAATTCTTCCTAATGGATGAGCCAATCTGAACAAAGCTTTATACAAACATTGTCACACATACAGCAATTATTAACATCTACATGTTTAAAAAAATATTTATTATAAATCCAAATTCTTTCGATTTTTACATTTAGGCTGTCAAGGTTAACGTGTTAACACGCGTCAATTCATCGTCATGATTAGTGCAATTAAAATTTTCAATGCAATGAACCCATCTGGAGCGCAGACTGGACGAATTTTGTACAAACTTCCCAAAATGTGTTGACAGTGACATTTCAGGGATTTTGAGTCATTCTGCGCTCCAGATGGATCTCGCACTGACTGGATTGAACATGATGTTGGAAATGTTACCAATCAATGATTCTATTGCATGCTACCAGAGAAGCGTAAACATTTAAATGCTTCAAAATGATATTGCATACTGCGTTGATCTGATGCGCTGCCACATTTCTTGGGAGGTGCATGTCAGGAAGTTATGGTTTAGAGTAAACCACTAAATCCTGCTTTGGTCTCTGTTCAAAGCCTAAAAGTTTGAGTGTTGGTATCAAACCAACCCGGTGCATGACAAAAATGTTATAGTTTGCACCTTTTCTGCGCTTGTGTTAGGACAAGTACATTCATGGTGGAACATTTTGTATCCTGAGGGGATACATTTACTTCTTGAGGCATTCAGAGGTGGGTAGTAACGAGTTACATTTACTCCGTTACATTTACTTGAGTAAGTTTTTGAAAAAAAATGTACTTTTAAAGTACCTTTTTTGGACTTTTTACTTTTACTTGAGTACATTTGTGAAGAAGAAATGGTACTTTTACTACGCTACATTTACAAAATTCGACTCGTTACTTTTTAAAAAATAATTAGTTTAACACATTAGATAACATGCCGCAAGTGGAGTTTCCGGTAACTTTTTTACCAATGAGATGTGGCCATGCAGTCACATGACCAGTTTGAAACTGTGGCGGGCAGAGCGGCCCAAGCGTTTCAAAGTAGCAGACACACGGAAAGAAGAAACATTAAAAACATGGCAGAGCCAGTCGTCTACGCTAGAGCTGAAGAGGATGAACACCCTTGGCCTTACATACGAAGGATGTTTTGCTTAAAAGCAGCACAAAAGAAAAGCTATGTCTTCAGTGTCGGTGTCTTCAGTGAGAGCCAAAACAACAACTTTTCAGTGTGAAAAAACTCAGCTCGCGTAACCTGAGGAAACGTTAAGTTTTCTCTAAATATCTTTTAGCTGTGGTTAGCTGGATGTCAGTCTGATGTTACAGACGCTGTGTCGAGCTTGAGCTGCGAGTCATATTTTCGGCGCTACGTTGTAGAGAGACAAGTTTGTGGGTGTTTTGTGCAGCTTCAGCTGTCCTGTTAACTGCTGGCTGGTTAGCTAGCGTGAGCTATAAGCTAACAGCTAGCCTGGTTAATGGCGCTGGAGTTAAACGCACATGCAAACAGCTCGTCTCTACTGCTTTAACTGTTAAACAGAAGGCAATACTGCGGCTGACAGGGTTTATTATGTGAAGCAGCAGCTTGTTTAGTTTAAACAGTCTGCATTAAGCTGGGCAAACACTGTGCGATTGTTTTCAGTCACGTTATTCAGCTCCTGCTCAAACTGTACAATTTAATCTCAGGGGTTAGAAGTTCATAGGTCACGATGCAGGTCTCACACTATACGGCCTGATGCTCTGATGCGACCTGAGTGCTCAAACTGTGCGTTTATAACATGAAGCTTATCATACAAAATCTGTCCCTCGCTCTCCCTCTCTGTCTTTCACTCACACAGACACACACACTATCAACTTTGCTAAATTACTAATGGAAAACATTGACCAGGCAGTGGTGATTGAGCAGCAATGTCCATCCAACTCTTTTCATGGTTGTTGTAGTCGTGATAATTTTGTGAGGTCACATTGAAAAGCCTTGGATACGGAAGCGTAGAGCTGCCACCCAGGCAAAAGAAAAATAGAAAAGTATATTGTTCTAACACTATACCTTTCACGTTTGAACAATATAATATCAGGTTATTACAATATACAGAATTATCACGTTCGTACAATATAAATATTATATAGGCTACATCGCAGCTCCAGTCGCGCTTCCATCACCGTCTTTCTCGTCTTTTCCCAGAGTAACAGCCAAACAGGAGGATCCATTGGCGAGCACTGCTTAGCCTTGGACACATTCTTATTTTAAACTTAATCTGGAATTCATTGCAAACTGTTTGTGCGGGACATGAATGACAAGATTTTGTTTTTCTACAAGAGTTAGTAAAAACCGTCTCCAGTGTGATCAAATCTTCTTGCCAAACATCCACAGCTTGGCAGCACTATAATGACCAGACCTAATACTTTTGAAAACCTACATCTTTCCACAGGTCTCAACTTCATCAGACATCACCTAGACTCAGAGCTGGATGAGGCCAGCACAAACAGCAGCCTAACCGACGAAGATGATGGATCCATGGGGTCAGGAAAGCCAGAAGCAGGGGAGCTGGAGAGGTACCTTTCATGTCCATTCACTGGAGGTGTGGATCTATTGCATGGCTTTCCTTAGATCAAGATGCTGTTGATCAAAATCAATACAGCTCTTCCGTCATCTGGAGCCTGTGAAAGACTTCTTAGTCATGCAGGACTCCTGCCTACCCCTAACTCCTCCCTAACCCCCCTCCTGTTCACTGCCAAACGGTTACAGCTTCATAGCAAGAACCTTGAGAGTAGGGCTGGGCCATATTATACCGTTCACGGTAATACCGGTATAATGTTAGACAATGATAGGAAAATGAAATATCGCGATAGAATATAAGTAAAACGCGCATGCGCAGTGCCTTTGTTTTCATACGCACATGGCCGATTGTTGAGTGAAACAGATGAACCACAATTGGTTTGTAAAAATGGTACAACTTCAGTGATGTGGAACTGGTTTGGTGTTTGTCCGTCAGATACACGACAAAGCACTTTTTTTTTTGCAGAACATGCAAGCGGCCGTCGTTATTGTCGTATTTGTCGGACTAAGATGCTCTTAAATCTGGGAGTAATCTGGGTCCTAAACCCCCCTCTTCAGGTCAAACGAACGCTGCACTGAGAGTTAAAAACTGTCTAAATTCTTTCATCTTTAATAAAACGATCAGCATTGCTGCTTTACCAGGTGTAACTATGAAGTTTAACTTCCAGGCATCCATGAAAACAAAATGTATTACATTTAACGGAGTTAGAAGTTAGCAGCAAGCTAGCGGAAGTTAGCTCGCTAGTTTCGCTAGTTACCTAAGCATGATATAGCATGTTCTGACTGAGAGATTTCTGAAAAAAATCAAACGTACAGCTCTGCTATCACTTCCAACATAAATGAAGACAGGAAACTAAACAGCAGTGACGTTTGTAGGGTTACTGAAGTTGGGCTAGCTGGTATATAAGGATGTGCTACGTGATCGCTAGCGACACAGCTATGTTAGCATAACATAAACAGTGAAGCTAGAGGACGAACACTAACACTTTTCCACTTATAAAAGTTAACGTGAAGGTTCCTCATGGTTAGAGACAAATGCAATCGCATGGCAGGATGCTGTAAACGGACCAAACTTCAGTCAGGAGAACAACTGAGATAATCCATCCACAATACGAGGTTAGTCATTAATATACTGCAACAACATGGGAACAGAGCAGCTGCCAGAGAATTCAACATTAATGAATCAATGGTACAGAAGTGGAGGAAGCAAGAAGAATGAGTTTAATAAAGTTTGATTTATCTGACTGCTTTGTTTCGCTTAATGTGCCTTATAATCAATCCCGTGCACCTCATGGTCCGAAAAATGCGTACTGCACACTGCAGTTTAATGTTGCAAAGCACCTCTTTTTAACTTCAGTGGATATTATACATGGTTATGCTCAGGATATGTCAGCCCATTTCTACTGGAAATGCCTTTTGGTTAAACTTTCAGCAAGGAATTTGCATTTGCACTGTTAAATTTTTATAAAGCTTTAATGTACATAAAAACCAGCTTCTTGTTTAAGTGAAAATAAATGGAAGGTTGTCTTTTTGCGCTAGTAATGTTGTGGAGTTGTATTTTGTCTCGCATCAATTATATCGTCAGTTATATCGTTATTGCAAATTTTCAAATATATATCGTGATAAATATTTTTGGCCATATCGCCCTGCTCTACTTGAGAGCCAACTGCTGCTGAAGCTGAACCACCATTTCACTAACTGAAGAAACAATTTATGGTAAAGTGAGCCATACACATATGTACATCCACATAGTGGAAATTTGTATTTGTCTTTTATAATTAGTTTTACTCTGATTTCAGTGTTTATTTGTGAGTGTAGTTTTTATTTGAAATATTTTCATTCTGATGTTTGTATCGCACGTTTTTAGTGTTTTCATATTACATTGTGTTAATGTCTATGCTTCAGGGTATTTTAGTATACAAAGAACATTTTATAGTTTTGTTAGAATGTCTGTTCCTGTGGGATTTTAGCACAGATGTGTGCGTATGTTTTGATTTTTGTTTTTTTTTAATTCCTGCTGTCCGCCTTGGGAATAAACTTTTCCTGGTTATACCTGTTGCATCTCTGTGTCATTTGTTTCTGATTTACTTAATCCCTCATTGTATTTAGAAGAACCACCCCTAGTATGACATTCTGGCTCATCAGCTGCAGTCGTTTATGTTGAAGTTGCCTCGTTCTAATGTTTTCTCTGAGTCTGCTGTAAATGCGAATATATTTACTGTGGGTTTTGCTTGAAAAAGCTTTACGTTGTGAAAAACTGAAATCTTGAAATTAGAATTGTTGTGACTTATTTTGTGGATCTTTTTACATATATTCCTTTTGAAAATACTAAAATTTGTATATTTATTTATTTTTATTTGTCTGATAGCATTTATTTATAAAATAAATCGGACATGTCAAATAGTTACTCGCTACTTACTCAGTACTTGAGTAGCCTTTTCACCAAGTACCTTTTTACTCTTACTCGAGTAACTTTTTTGACGACTACTTTTCACTTTTACTTGAGTAATAATATTTTAAAGTAATGATACTCTTACTTGAGTACAATTTTTGGATACTCGACCCACCTCTGGAGGCATTCAACAGCAGTTGTTTCAGTTTGAGAGTAAAATCTGTCCTGAAGGTTTGTTAAAGTGATGAATAATGTCATGCTATGTTGAAAATTTTAATTTAATCCTCATTTTATAGTTTTGTGCAACGTGCAGAGCAAATTAACATAACTTTATCTGGCTTAGCAGCTGAGCTGACTTCAACTAGCATGTTTGTTGCAACATGGCTATGTGAAGTGTGGGTAAATGTAACTCTTAAATGTTTACTTGTAACCTTCGTGGGATGTCAGTTAAGACACTGAGGGGTTTCAAATCAAATCAAATTCAAATTTTATTTGTCACGTACACAGTCATACACAGTACGATATGCAGTGAAATGCTTGGACAACTGCTCGTGACCTAAAGAAAACAAAAAAGGAAAAGGCTATGAATAAGATAGGAAATAAATATGAAAAATTAAAAAGGGTAAATTTAACTAAGAAGGAATAAAATATAAATTAAGGTTAAAAATGAAATAACTGTACAACACAAATTAGAATGAAGGGTAAATTTAACTGGGAGAATAAGATAAATATATAAATTAAAGTTGAAAATAAAATAACTGTACAACAAAATACACAATATAGAACTATATAAGAATGTATGAAGAAATATAAATAAATATATACACAATAACAGCAGCATATACACAATAACAGCAGCGTGATTTAAGTAATGAAGTGAAACAAAGTCCAGAAAGTCCAGTGTGTGTGTAAGAACTGTATGTGTGGGTCAGTACTGTGTGGTGGTGTGATTGAGAGACCGTATCGCCTGCGGGAAGAAGCTCCTCCTCAGTCTCTCTGTGTTGGTCTTCAGGGAGCGGAATCGCTTTCCTGACCTCAACAGAGAGAACAGTCTGTTGTTGGGATGGCTGAGGTCCTTCACCATCTTCCTGGCCTTGGTCCGGCACCGCCTGCTGTAGATTGAGTGCAGGTCAGGGAGCTCGGAGCGGATGGTGCGCTCAGCTGACCGCACAACCCTCTGTAGAGCTCGTCTGTCCTGCATGGTGCTGTTCCCGAACCAGGTTAAGATGTTTCCCGCCAGGATGCTCTCTATGGTGCACGAGTAAAAGTTCCTGAGCACCTTGGAGGGCAGTTGGAAGTCTCTCAAGCGTCTGAGGTGGTAGAGACGCTGTCGGGCCTTTTTCACCACGGTGTTGATGTGACAGGACCATGACAGGTCCTGCGTGATGTGAACTCCGAGGTATTTGAAGCTGTCCACTCTCTCCACTGGGCACTCGTTGATGACGGGGGTCTGGTAGTTCCTCTCCTGCTTAGTGCTGAAGTCCACTATCAGCTCCTTTGTCTTACTGACGTTTAGAAGGAGGTTGTTCCTCTGGCACCAGTTCTCCAGATTCCTAATCTCCTTCAGGTAGGCCGTCTCGTTGTTATCAGAGATCAGGCCCAGGGTTGTGTTCTGCATTACAAACTCCATCAGAGAGAACCACATTGTTGATGCTGTTTGTGAGCAAGCATTTTGGTGATATGAAGCATTTCAAGATCATTTAAAAAAGCCTGCATATGGTTCTTTTAATATCACTGTCAGGATTCCTGGTAACACTGCAAAATGTGCAGTTCTTATGTGAATGCCAGTGTTGAGATGGCAAGGCTCTAATAGATCACTTAAAGGCGCATATTGTGGAAGGACGTCCTATGAGTTGTACAGTGACAGGATGCAAACATGTTTGAAAGTTTAAATTGTCATTTACACAGATGCACATACTTTTCAGACTGCAATCAAATAACCCAACTGAATCTGTTAACTATGGCCCTAAAGTCTGTAAATTTGTTGAAGTTAACATTGCCTGAATATCCACATTGAGGTCCTTCAGAGGTCAGCATTTTCATTTTTTGAGTGAATCACTGTTTACAGTGGTTGATTATGACTTCTTGTGTTCACAATGGTGTGAAGGGCACACAAATTGAACCAAAGAAAAAGAAGACATAACCCAAACCAGAGTGAGCCCAAGAGTCCTCAGCCCTCTCGTACAGTGTCTGTCATACACATACTTGATCACAGACCCAGTACCGTGACACCACTGAAGTGCAGTACCTTTAGTGCCTACAGAATGCTCTAATCGCTGTAATCAAAATGTTTTGGGCAGCCTTGTAGGAATGGAGTCTAAAAGACACAAACAGAAGTCTATGTGCGAGTGGCCTGAGTGATGGGGATTACTCAGACCATGGCCTAGTTTGGTGGGTGGTGGGCAGGGTGGTATGTAGAGGGATAGTGTTTATTTAATGTCCAAATAGCCCTGGGGAAGAAGCTGTTTGTGAATCTGGAGGTGTGGGACCTGATTGATCAGAGGGCAGTGGGTCGAAGAGGTAGTGGGCAGGGTTCAAGGGGTCACGTGTAATGACCCTGGCTTTCCTGTGACAGGAGAACCTGGGGATGGCCTCCAGGGGTGGTAATTCAATTTTAATTCAATTCAATTTTATTTATACTGCACAACGACAGTCACCTTAAGGTTGTTTACATTGTAAGGTAGGTACTGCAATAATACATACAGAGAAAAAACCAACAATCATATGACCCCCAATGTGTGACCGGATGGGGTGAGAGAAGGAAGACAGGACAAAAGACATATATGTGGGAGAGAGCCAGAGATTAATAACAAGTATGATTCAATGCAGATAGGTCTATTAGCATATAGTGAGTGAAAAGCTGAAGGAGAAATACTCAACAAAATAAATGAGCCAGAGAATCATAGATTTATTAAACTGACCGACAATAATAATTCCAATATTTTATTTTTGTCCATAAATAATTTTTCTCATCCATATTTTAAAAAATACTTGAAGTAACCAAAAAAGGTGAAATTCTTTCCACAACAGTGGGGGAAACAATTAAAGTTGAGAGACAGAATATTAAACAAAATGTGTACACACACACACACACACACACACACACACACACACACACACACACACACACACACGGACGCTGGAGAGATTATATCTCTCGACTGGCCTGGGAACACCTTGGTGTTCCCCTAGACAGGCTGGAGAAGGTGGCTGGGGAGAGGTAGATCTGGGCCTGGCCCCAGATAAGCGAAAGAAGATGGATGGATGGAGATCGATATACAGTCAGTTTATAAGTATTTGATCCGTTGTAGCCTCGCTGACACCATGGACCTGCCAAACACCAATGACTTGTCAAAGGATTGCAGGGACAACATTGCAGACCTGCACAAAGCTGTAATGGGCTACAAGACCATCAACAAGAAGCTTGATAAGAAGACAACTGCTGGGGTTAGTATGCAGAAATGGAAGAAATACAGAATGCCAATCTATTGCCCTTGGTCCAGAGCTCCAAACTGAGCTCTTTGGCATCAACTTGACCCACTGTGTTTGGAGGAATGGATGCAGCCATCTACAGTAAAATCATACACGAAAACCTCCTTCCCTCAGCCAGAACACAAATGGGTCTTTCAGCACAACAGTGACCCAAAAAGTACTGCCAATGCAATAAAGGAGTGGCTAAAGAAGAAGCACATTAAGGTCATGGACTAACATTGTCAGTCTCTAGACCTCAGTCCTATAGAAAATCTGTGGAAGAAGCTAAAGCTGTTGCCAAGTGGCAGCAAGAAACTTAAAGGGTTTAGAGAGTTTCTGTAAAGAGTGGGCGAAGATCCCTCATGAGATGTGTATAAAGCTGCTGACCAACTACAAGAAATATCTTACTGCCCAGCTTGCCACCAAGTACTAAGTACAATGATAGGAGTAACTTTTAAGTTTAAACTGCAGATGTCTATTATTAAAACATACCTCCGTTATAAAGCTTTCAAATGTATTAAAATGTTCATATATTTTTGTATCACATGCCATTACATCCTGTCACGTACACACACACACACACACAGAACACACACACATGCTGATAAGTAAGCTTGAAAAACAGGAAATGCTATGCAACTGTCTCTTGGTATAAATAAATCTGACTGCAATGCCTCGGTTGTGAGTATCACCCGATCACTCACCCGTGCACGTAGCTCTATGAAACTCCTTTTGACTGTCTTGTATTCCTTCATCGTATTTAAAAATGTCACACACCACTGACATACATCAAAATGAATCTGCCATAAAATGATAGACTTTTCATTTATTTGTAAGTGTACTAAGAATATTTGCAGGTGATTCAAGTGAAAGTATTCTTTAATTAAGCATGTGTGGAGTAAAACATGAAATATGTTGCTATATATTTCTATTAGAAGTGGTAAGAGAGGTGGTGGGACTGCATCTTTAGCCAACAACACACTCACCACCAAACAAATTTTATTTGATCATTTTACCACTTTTGAATTCCATGCTATTGTTTTCAGCAGCCCTCCAGTTTTATCTGTCACAATTTATAGACCACCTAAAGACAGCGCTGCTTTCATCAAGGAATTCTCAGAATTTTTAACAAACATACATTCAAAATATAATCTGATAATTTTAACCGGTGATTTTAACCTGCACATAGATAATCCTTCTGACCCTGCAGCAAAAGAATTCTTAAACATTCTTCACTGTTTGGATTTTACCCAGCACGTCACGCAGCCGACTCACAACAGAGGACACACTCTGGACCTGGTCATCACCCATGGGCTGTCCACCAGCGTGTCCTCTGTTGTTGACTTGGCTGTCTCTGACCACTACTGTGTGTTTTTTAACATCACCGGTTTAATTCAGCGGAAGACCTCAGTGCGAACTGTGAGGAGGCGCTATCTAACCTCTGAAGTGGCTGAAAATTTTACCAGGGTTTTAGACGAATGCCCCCCTGTGATTTTACCTGCACCCTGCGATTTGATTTTTAGTTATTTTAACAGCAAACTGAAGAAAAGCCTTGACTCCGTTGCTCCACTCACCACCAAAAAGATTAACGTAAAACATGCATCACCCTGGAGAAACGAAGAAGTCAAAAAACTCAAAAGAAATTGCAGGGCAGCAGAAAGGAGATGGAGGAAAAATAAAAATACTATCAACCATCAAATATTTTCCGAGCAACTTAAAATGTACAATAATACATTAAGGAAGTCAAGAAATTCATACTTCGCCAAAATAATCAGTATTAACAAAAATAATCCCAAGGTCCTCTTTTCCACCATAGATCATTTATTTAACCCTGATTTTAACAGCTCCAAAAGAAGCTCACAGACTCGCTCTGTGAGCAGTTTGCAGACCACTTCAGGGGAAAGATCAGCGCCATCAGATCTGATATTTTATCTAATCGCGATATGATTGTAAACACATCTGAGGGCTCGATTGTACCTGAGGAGACACTGGACAGCTTTGTCCTGGTTAATGCTGAGAACTTTCAGAAGGTTTTCTCCACAGTGAGACCCACCACATGTCTTTTAGATCCAATCCCTTCTTCACTCTTTAAAACACTTTATGGATTTTTTGAGGCTGAGCTTTTATACATGATGAATTGCTCTCTTCAGTTGGGTGTCTTCCCTGCTGCCTTTAAAACGGCGGTGGTGAGGCCCCTTCTGAAGAAGAGCAATTTGGATTGTAATGATTTTAATAACTACAGACCTGTATCCAACTTACCATATTTAAGTAAAGTCTTAGAAAAACTTGTTTTTACTCAGATTACTGATTTTCTCAATGATAGACAGATCCTGGAGATATTCCAGTCTGGATTTAGGGTGAACCACAGCACAGAGACGGCTCTCCTAAAGGTTTTAAATGATCTTAGATGTAACTGGGACGCCCAAAAGCTCTCAGTCCTGGTGCTACTGGATCTAAGCGCAGCCTTTGATACAGTAGACCACGCTGTTCTTTTAAACAGACTGAAACACATGGTGGGCCTCTCTGGTGCTGTACACAACTGGTTCACTTCCTATCTCTCAAACAGAACTTTTATGGTGAGTATGGATACATGCTCCTCTAAGATCCATAGAATGACATGTGGTGTGCCTCAAGGGTCGGTTCTAGGCCCTGTACTTTTTAATTTGTATATGTTGCCTCTCGGCAGTGTCATCAGGAGGCATGGAGTGAACTTCCACAGTTACGCTGATGACACGCAGCTGTACATCT